>NC_083106.1:50695601-51326860 GCF_949774975.1 Lagenorhynchus albirostris
CAAACTGCCCAGTTGAGCCTTTCCTGAATTCCTGACCCACAAAACGGTGAGACCTACATAATAAGCCAAAGCTTGGAGTAGTTTTAAGTGTAGCAACTGATAACTGAAGCACACAGCAGTGGCATTCTCTCTGTTGTATTGTGTATTGAGTATTACTTTTGATGCCTAAGAGGAAAGGATTTTCCACTTGAAAGGAGGGTAAAATTCACTATAAAATATAGCTGATCTCCATTTGCTAGGGACTGAAATGAGAGACAGAAGTTTTGTGCCATATACAGTTACCATCAGAAGTGTGTGTTTTCAGGGGAACTATTATTTTAATAAGTGTGTATGTAATTTTACAGTTAGCTTATATATTTATATTTTTAACAAAAATATTTGATTTAAACTTGTCAATATGACAACATTGCATTTTAAAATGCATTTATTTAAGTAAGCTATTTAAAGATTTAGTAGGTATTAAGTAAATATGGTACAGGAGGTGTATTATTAGGGTTCTCCAGAGAAACAGAACCAATAGTATAGATAGATAGATAGACAGACAGTTAGAGATAGAGATCTATTATGAGATGTCGGCAGGGAATTCCCTGGTGGTCCAGTGGTTAGGACTTGGTGCTTTCACTGCTGAGGGCCCGGTTCAATCCCTGGTTGGGGAACTAAGATTCTGCAAGCCATGTGGAGCGGCCAAAAAAAAAAAAAAAAAAAGGAATTGGCTCCCATGATTATGGAGGCTGAGAAGTTCCACAATCTGTGGTCAGCAATCTGGAGATCCAGGAGAGCCAATGGCGTAGTTCCAGTCTGAAAGCTGGAAGACTTGAGAACCAAGAAGAGTTGATGTTTCAGTTCAAGTCTGAGGGCAGGAATAAAATGATGTCCCAGCTCAAAGGCCACCAGGCAGGAGGAGTTCCCTCGTGCTCAGCCTTTATGTTCTATTCAGGCCTTCACCTGATTGGATGAGCCCCACCCACATTAGAGAGGGCAGATCTGCTTTACTCAGTCTACAGAGTCAAATGTTAATCTCATCCAAAAACATCCTCACAGATACACTTAGAATAGAGTTTGACCACATATCTGGTTACCCCACGGTTCAGTCAAGTTGACACCTAAAATTAACCATCATAGGAGGTGTTCAGACATGACAAATATTGCGAAGGTTGTAGCTAAGGATCCAAAGTTTGCTAAGCGCTCCACTGTGCCCTAGGCCATCCCTATCTCTGGTCTGAGGGTTCGGAGCTGAAATCCTTGGTGATATTGCTTAGTTCACCCACAGAGACTGCGATCCTCTGAATCCTTCCCATAGTGTCTCCTGGAAGAGTTGTTCTTTGGCTTCAGAGCAGCTTTTAGAGAATGTCCCTGTTGGTGACTCTACTTCTGGGGAGGTTTGAGCCACCCTTCAGATTTCTGGCTGCCTTCCTGGGAGTGGCCGTTCCCTGCCTCTCCCAGCTGGCTGCCATGTTTGCTGTCGGTGCCTTGGGCTGCCCACAGTTCTGCAGCTGCCGTTCGGGCTCCCTGCCAGCTCCTGCGCAGGATTGTATGTCACAGCAAGCTTGGTCCTCTGGTGAGAGAATGTCTGCCCCAGAAGTCAGGGTCGCTGGACACCCTGTCTCAATATGTAACATGAAGCCTGGCTCAGTGGTGACAAGGAGCTCAGACGTGATGTATACGATGTGACATCATAGGAGCTGTGATAGGTCCACGTCTCATGACCATGAAGGGAGCTGAACATTTTCACGTCCCCCTCGGGCTGGGCTCGTTTGGCTGATGCTCTGTAGCACCATCAATTTCACTTACCCACTGTCCCCTCTCCGTGAATTTGTGTCTAAACTGCCCTTGGAAGTGGAATAAAAAGTCTTTAGGGCAGCATTTTTATCTCTTTGACCTCTTTGGCTTAGTGTCATAGCAGAACAGAAAATCAGTGGTGGGCACTTCAGTGGGATTGCAGAAGACATATCTTTTTCTCCAGGAGGATGCCTTTTGACTGGGGGCATTCTGGGCAGCCCTCATTTACACGAAGTGCTGCAAATCAGCAGAGCCTGTAATTGTCTTCACCCTATCTTCGATGTCTGAGAGAGGGATGGAACTTCCACTCCCTGAAGTGATGAGTTCTGGTCGAACTAGAGAAAGGAGTAGGGGGAGGTTGATTCAGAAGTAACATGAGGAACAACAGGAAGCAGACAGTACAATAAAGAAAACAAGGAAGTTCACAAAAACAAGTTGTATTTATTTTGATTATATATCTATAGGATGAAAACAGCAGTGATCTCTTTCTGGTACTAAAGAAGAAAATATTCATAGTGCCTGTGTTAGTCTGCTTGGGCTGTCATAATAAAATACCAGAAACTGAGGGGTTTAAACAACAGAAACTTATTTTCTCACAGTTCTGGAGGCTAGAAGTCCAAGATCAAGGTGTTAGTGGTTTCACTTCTCCTGAAGCCTCTTCCCTTGGCTTGTAAATGGCTACCTTTTTGCTGTGTCCTCACACAGCCTTTCCTCTGTGCGTGAGTACCCCTGGTGTCTCTCCCTCTTCTTGTAAGGATGTCAGTCCCATTGGATCAGGCTCCCACACTCATGACCTCATTTAATCTTAATTACCTCTTTAAAGGCCCTCTCCAAATATAATCACATTGGGGGTTAAGCCTTTAACATATGAATTTTGGGGGTGTACAGTTCAGTGCACAGCAGTTTTAAGATTTCAACTGACAGTTTTCATCTATTTCCTTGGAAACTATCAATGCTAAATGTGCCTCATGATGGTCTCTCATGACTTAGCAAACACCTACATTTCTTTGAATTTTAGGTCAGTCACATATCTGTCGAACCCACTCCAGATGGCCGGGGGATTTACCTCACAAAGGTTCCAACTCTCTCCTCAGGGCAGAGGAGGTGATCTGATGTCTCCAAATTCTTTTTAAATGTCAACTGGAGTCTCCCCCTCTCTCCTCTTCCCCCAGCGGTGCAAGTTCACTAAGTTCGTGAAGTTGATGGAACTCAGCAAGGAGGGTTGTACTGATAGCGCCTCAGAGTTTATGCTGTGGACGCAGCTTCCACTGTGCATTCTACCTTTCCCAGTAGGACACAAGGCATCTTAGGATGTCTTAGGAGACATCCTAAGATGCTTTGTGCACCAGTTGGGTGGGGGAGTCTTGAGGATACAGATTCTATTTAAGTGGAAATAATTAATCTAAGTTTCATCCCTTTAACAAGATTTTCTGGAACTCTTCAATCTGGGAGTTCCCTCTTATTCTTGAGAGATTAACCTGTTGAAAATGAATAATAATTATTGTGACCTGAATTTTGACACTGATGTTGGGATGCATGTGCACTGATTAACAAGCTTCGTTGCAAGGAGACTGATGCGCCCTTGCTGCAGGGTCTATGACAGTAGCAGGGTTAGGATGGAGAGCTTGCATTCTTGAATCCCAGGCCAGAGCCACTGTCAACGTTAACCTGTAAAGTTTTCCTAGAATCCCTGATTTGAGGATGGGCAATATGTGATGGTTGTGCATGAAGAAGTTTGAAAATACATTGCTGTAACATATAACTCAAGCACTCTCCTCACTCATATTGGGTGGTGTGAATTGGCTTTGACTGGCCTGTCATGGTTTCGGTTGGTGTCCAGACATTGAGGGAAAGCGCCTTACTTGGGGGCTTTTGGGGTGACTTTATTTATCTGCATACCACTTGATGCCCCTGACTGAAGATTTCCGGTGACTCTTGGCTCCGATGTGGCAGGCAGTGTGAAGAGGGCTGTAGTGAGGGGAGTGAGAATGAGTGCCCTTGTGTTTGAGCTCCTCAGCTGATAGTGGTAGCATAAGGATTGTTGTGTGAGCCTCCAGGACAGAGGCCATGCTTGAAGTGGCTAGTGCCTTATCAGCCCAGGAATGGCCTCTCTGTTAGCCGCCCCTTCCCTGGACCACGAGAGCAGCGGGCCTGGCGTGGAGCTGCTCCCTGTGTTTTCCGGAGGGATCGAAGGAGATGTATGGACAGAAAGGGGGATGGGTGGTTACATGAGGGGGTTATGCACCCAAAGACTTGCTTGGCTAGCTTCCCAACTTCCAGGTTGGAATTTCAACTGTTTTAATGGACATCTCCACCTACATGTTCCACAGGTACCCTAAACTCAACATTTCCAAAACTGGACTCATTATTTGCTCCCTTCCCCACATCCTCTCCTTCTCCTTTATTCTGACTTCATGAAAGCGATCACTGCTTCCTCAGCTACCCAAGATAACAGTTTCAGAATCCCTAACTCTCCTCACCCCATGCCTTCCAACTAGAAACCAAGTTCTAATTGATGCTACTTCCAAAAGAGTTCCTGCACTTTCAGGTTCTCCCTCCACCCTCTATTGCCCTTGCTCAGGCCCTCACTGTCACCCTTCTCCTGGACCATGGGCTTCAGCCCTGCTCCTCTCCCTAGTTCCTCCTCCCGTCACTCACTTCGTGCATTGCAGCAAGGTTACCTTTGTAACACATGGGTCCACTCTAGTCACTCAGCTGCTTAAACATGTCACATAGACTCCACTGCTTCCATCAGTAGGTGCCAAGTGTTTGGACTGTGTTCTCCATCACAAATAATTCCTTGAGCGCACATTTCCAGTATACGTATAGTCATAGATTATATACATACACTTGTATTAATGCAGTATACATATTATAAAACATATGCAAAAATAGAAATGAAAAAGGCCATATGAGCCTTTTGCCCTTTCCCATACATTCTCAAAGCCTCTGTGTTTTTTCACTTTCTCTTCCCATGTCTTCCCTCACTTCTCCATGTGATGAAATTCTGTGTCTTTTAAGACATTGCTCACATATCACTCCCCTGACCCTGCTTCTCCACACATATTCTCCGCACAGACTTTATACATAGTATTTAGATCCTTAACCTTCTCCTGCTGCACGACTTGAGAATATTTTTCTGGTGGGCAAGGAGGAAGAAGGAAGGTATCGGGATATACGTCCCTGTTGTGGCCAAGAACAAAATTGTAGTAGTGACATGTCTTTCCTTCCTTGTCAAACATCCCGAAGAGGTTTTCGGTTTTGTTTTTGCTTTCTTTTTTCCTCATCCAACTTCTCTATTATTCTGGGTAAAATACATCTCCCGCAAATGAGTGCGGAAGCAGGCAGCCAGACAGACAAAGCAGGAGGGAGTAATTGAGGGAGGTGTGCAAAAGTAAACTGAATTCCGAATATCAAGCAATTGGGCTGGAGTGATTTGGAACAACGTGGTGGGTGATGTTTGTGTTTGTTTTCCCCTCACACTGTAATTAATTCATGGAAGTGCTGTAGGTTGTTAAATTTTAGTAAACAGATAACAGAACTGTTCTTTGAAATAAAAACAATGGCAACAACCTAGTCATCTTACAATTTCGTGAATGCAAGACAATTACAGTTTGCGAGAACTTCCCCATCCAGTGCAGCAACACCGGCAGGGCAGGGCGGCTTGTCTTTGGCAGGGAGTTGCTGTGAGCACAAATTGCAAAGTTGATGTGTGTTCAGGGAAATGGCCAAAATGGCCAAGCACTTTCCCCATCTAGCCAAGGAGAGTGCTTAACTCACTTTTCAGATATTCCAACCAGTGTCCAACAGGGAATTGTGCTAATAAATATGACAATAACATTGTAATGGGACAAGAAAGGCTGACACAGCGTTTAGTTAGTGTTCAGCATTAGCAGGGAGCTTTGCAACCCCTGGGCAATGAAGCAGGAGCATATTGGTTGACTGTAGGCATTTTAATTAGGGGTCTTGGGAATATTTCTGTGCTGTGGCAGCTGAGTGAGACCTGGCCCCACGAAGTTCACCCAAGGTGAGCTTTCCTCCTTGCCCTCAGCAGCCATTAAAAGGTTTTACCCGAAGCAGGGGTCTGGAGGAAGGGAGGAAAAAGTTTCTAAGAAGAGGAGGACTCCTGGTGGGCTGGGGTCCAACACCAATTAGCTACTTGGCTGTCAGCACCCAGAGCCCTTGTTTTAACCAAGTAGTGGCAAAGATTGACATAAATGGCTCGACCCCATGATGGGTCCCAAAGCATTTTTAAAAGGCTCTTTTGAGTCTTGCTACCTTTTCATAATTTGCCATAAATACAGTGCAAGAATACAGACATCATAAATCAAAAGCTGTTAGCGCACATGGCCCCTGAAATTTATGGGTATTAAGTAGAAAAAGCTTAGGAACATTTCACCAAGTAATTTTCCAATCCCCTAAGACTCATTTAAATTTCCCTCCTCTCCCTCCCCTGTTGCTGATGTACGTTCTCTGGCTGCCAGCGATTTATCGATTATCACACAGGAGCACCTGAGCCCTAAGCCAGGGGAAGCCAGTTCTTTGCCATCAGACAGGCTGGAGGATTCTTACAGGGCGGAGCTCAAGGCTTCGTCCAGCTACCAGCACCACATGGGCAAAGAGCCAGGAACCAAGAGAAAGATATGGCAACTGCCCTCAGGTCAGAGATTTGGCCTTGGAGATGGCTGAATCAGAGGTGAGAAGAGGCAGTGGCAGGGCTGGGATTCAAACCCTGGGCTGTTCGGACACCAGTGCTGCATCACAGAGCCTCGAGTGCGAGGCAGCAGCTGTCCTCAGAGTTTGCCTTAAGCGAGAATACATAATTGTGTGTGCGTGCGCACGCGTGCACGCACATGCGCGCACGCACACACACAGAATAGATAATCTCTGACCTAAGGGAGCAGGGGATTGAGGTGCAGACCCGAATGGCCCTCTAAGAGAAAGAACAAGAACTGGAGGAAGACAGGGAGGCTTCCTGGAGGAGGTGGTCCTTGAAGGGCAGGAGACCCACTTCTGGTGCTAGTGGACCTGACTTTGTCTATCTGCATGGCCAGAGTAAGTTACTCCATGTGTCTCACCCATCAGAGGGGCTCAATAATTATTTGACAAGTTCACTGATTACAAACAAACGTAACATCACTAATTGGTTTCTACTTCTCCACTAGCAGTGAGACCCAGTAACCACCATCCAGGGCACAGCTGGGTGGGTCTGCTCCTTAATATTGACCTCTAGTGGGCCCGCTGCTCTACAGACATGAGCACCTATATCACAGGTAGCTATGGGGAGCAATGAGGTAAGATGGTGTAACACTTAGCATATTGCCTGGCCACAGGGAGTGTGCAATAAATTGAAGCTGATATGATACTGTCATTTAGCACATGGATTGTCAACTGAGCCCCTGTTCACTGTCTATTAGGACAAAATCTCTTTTTGATTGTTTGTCCTTCTGAGTTGACAAGGGGCCCTCTAAGCTGAAAGCTGCCCGGGAGAAGTAGAGAAGGTGGTAGGCATAGGACTCTCTGTGGTATCACCTGGCCCCGTGATAAATCTTATTTTATTCAATGAGGAAGGAAAAGAAAAGGAATGTCTCCTTAGACATTCTTCTGAGGCTGACAGAAATCTATAGATCAAGAACTCATAACCGTGGACTTCTCCACGTGAATCCCTGGGTTCTCATGCTCTCTGACCCCCTGCCAATCCTGGTCCTCCTCGGAGATAACGTCTGTCCATTTCAATGCCATTGTTCTTATTATAATTAGGAATATCATATTTCAGAACCAGGCTGATTTCTCATCAGGTCTGATTGCGAATATTATAGCTACCATGTGCTCTTAGATCTGAGGGCCTATAAAACAGCTCACCACATATGGGAAACTTTACATCACTCATTCCCAGGCACTTAGAGGCCAGCTGTAAGAGGAATTCCCACAAAGCGCCATGGGTCCTCACTGTTGGACAGGGTAGGGAGTCTTGCCAAGAAAATGCCCTTGGAACCATCTGGAAGGATGACTTTGAGTGTGCCAGACAGAGAAGGGAGGTGGGAAGGGATTCCAGCAGGCTGAACAGTATGTGCAAGACAGTCTGTCTGTGGATTAGGGGGAGCCTGTCCGGGCTCTGGAATGGAGAGAGGCAAGATGAGAAAGGCAGGCTGAAGGTGTGAGTCTCACCATGATCCTCTAGAAACATAAAGAATTAGTCTTCCGTACAGAGGGGAAAGTGGCCTTCCCCATGTAAATCCAGACATAGAACTAGGGCCGGGGAGAGAAGTTTCTGGGAGGCAAGGTTGAGCTCAAGATTAGGAAGAATTTGCAGTCAGTCATGTCCAGCAGTGGAGCAGGCTTCGTCCTGCTTGCTTGCACGCCTCCCATGTGAGAGCCAGGGCATGTGAGGCAGCAAGTACGGGCGTGCGGTTCGTCTGGCGAACGTAGAAGGCACTCGTGAATGGGATGAGGGGGAGAGATGAACTTGAACCCCACCCCACTCAGACGACCGGTGCTGGTCTCACGCCTCAGGCCGGGATGAGAGCAGGGCCTCTTCCCAGGTAAGGGCCGCGTATCCAGCTCGGCTCTGGGCTGCCTCGACAACCCCAGTTTTTTCACACTTTTTCCTTTCAAGGGCTGCAAAAACATTGGGACAACTGGATAATATCCTCTGCTAGCAGGAGAAATTTGGAGGGCTAGCCAATTCTTAAAATTAAAGGTTGTATGTGTCTCTGTGTGTGCACACACATATACATAGGTATAAAATACTGTGTTCGGATTCCAATATTAGGTCTACTTGGATGCTTAAACAACATACTGCAATTTGAATCTGGCCCCCATTTTCTCTGTCTCCTCTGGACTCCCCTCTGGGTGTCTTGCATCTGTAAGGCTGAAATGAAACTTGAGAAGCAAAGCCCTGGACCCCATCTTGCCTTCTCAGGGGGCCTGACCTCAAGCAATGGTGGGCAGTCTGCCAGGACTTAACTTTGTAGCAGGCTGTCGAGGGTTATTTACTTATTTTAAATTATTTTTTCAAGATATACAAGTTGAACACACGCACGTTCATGTTTAAAATGAAAATTAGTAAATTGGTACAGAATTCACATAGCTGTGCGCTCCACAGCAGCCAGAGCGAGTCACATTATTTCTCTGGCTTGGAAACGTCTGGTGGTTCTGCATCTCAGAGAAAGAACCAACACTCATACGTGGCCTACGGGGTACTACAGTCTCTGGCCCCTTATTCTCTCTCTCACCTCATCTCCCATCCCTCCCCTCAGACAGTCTACGCCCAATATCCTGGCCTCCATACTGTCCTGGAACACCCAAGTACATACCCACCATAGGGCTTGGAATTTGCTGTTTTCTCTGCTTGGAACCCTCTTCATTCACATATCCCCACGGCTCATTCTCCAGGTTCCCTGAGGTCTCTGCTCAAGTATCCCTTGATGAGAGAGGCCTTCCCAGGCCATCAATATAAAAAAGCACCCTCATTGCCATCAGGCTTTATCCCCCTTAACCTAATTTATTCTTATAGCATTTATCATCACTTAGCTTATAACATATTTGTTTATTTGTTTGTTTATTGCCTGTCTCTCCCCATTAGAATATAAGTTCCATGAGAGCAGTGACTTTGTTGTTGTTCATACTATATCCTTAGTGCCCAGGACACTGGCATATAGTAGGTGCTCAATAAACAGTTGCTGACTAAATGAATGAATTAACAAAGATCATAGTAAAAAGTAAAAATGTCTCTCTTTACCCACTTATGTGCTCACTCTCATTCCACACTTCTCAGTCTTTAGCCTTGTAATAGCATATACTTCTGGAAACTGTCTTTGCATGTGCAAGAATACCTAGAGGCTTCTACTTCCAGTTAGGATGTAAAAAAATGTGAAATATTTTTGGACATGGGAAACAACAAGAAAAATTTAGAAAAATAAAACCCATACTTTTCAATGGGACTAGCAAAAAATGATAGATGCAAAGAAACCTTGATGAACTATATTCCAGAGAGAAATGAGCCCTTCCTAGGTGTAGCAGAGAACTCTAGCTTCCATACCTAGGGAGTGAGCAGGTATAGGTAGATGTAGGAACGGGGAGTTTCCTCAAGGAGATGCCCTCTGAGCCATCTGGAAGGATGACTTTGAGTGCACCATGCCAGGAAGGGAGGTGGGGAAACATCAAAAACCAAAATATACTTAATGATAAATTTAACAAAATGTGTGAATGATATCTACACCAAAAACTACAAAAACATTTCTGAGAAAAACAAAGAAGTCATAAATAAATGGAGAGGTATACTACGTGTAAGGATTGTAAGACTCCATACTGGTAAAATTTCAATTCTTCCCAAATTGATTTATAGTTTCAATGCAGTCCCATTCAAAATGCCAGTAGGTTTTTTTTTTTTTTGTACTTTTGTGGAAATTCAAATGTAAGTTATGAAATAATCTTGAAAAAGGAAAATGAAGTTGGAGCACTTACATTACCTGATTTTAAGACTTACTATAAAGTTATAGTAAGCAAAAGAGTTTGACATTGGCATAAGGATAGACAGATATGTCAGTGACAAAGAATAAATAGCCCAAGAAATACACTCAAATTCATACGGTTAATTGATTTTTGACAAAGGCACCAAAGCAATTCAATGGAGAGAGAAAAGCCTTTTCAACAAATTGTGTTGGGGATGACCTGCTAACTATGTGTGGGAATGAATGAATCCTGAACATTATCCCACACCAAACACAATAGTTGATTTGAGATGAATCATAGACCTTAAACTGTAATGAGTAAAATCACAAAGCTTCTAAATTAGAAGAAAACAGGAGAATATTTTCATGATCTTGGGGTGGGAAAACTTTCCTTGGAGAGGGCACAAAACCCACTAATCAATAAGATGTTGCTATACTGGACTTCACAGAAAAAAAAAAACCAACCCAAACTTCTGTTCATTAAAAGACACTATTCAGAGGGAGGCAAGCCGCAGACAGGGAGAGAAGTTTTGTAGTACAGATATTTGACAAAGGACTTGTATCCAAAATATAAAAAGAACTCCTACAGCTCAATAATTTAAAAGGCAAACAACCCAATAAATATTTGGGCAAGAGACTTGAACAGGTACATTAAATAGAGGATACGTGAATGGCCAATACACACATAAAAAATGTGCTCAACGTCTCTACTCATCTAGGAAATACAAATTAAATTCTCACACTAGAATGGCTAAAATGAAAGACTGACTGCACTGATATTGGTGAGGATACGGATAAGCTGGGCTCTTTCACACTGCTGGTGGAGTGAAGATGGTGCAACCATTGGAAAATTGTTGCGCAGTTCCTTGTAAAGTTCAACATAAACCTACCCCATGACCCAGAGATTCCACTCCTAGGTATTTACCTTAGAAAATGAAAACATATGTCCACAAAGGACTTGTACATGAATGTTTCCAGCAGATCTGTTCAAATACCTTGAAAACAGAAACAATCTAAATGTCTATCAACAGGTGAATAGATTAACAGGTTGTGGTATATTCATATAACAGGATACTATTCAGCAGTAAAAAGAAATGAATTATTGATATGTGCCAAAATATGTTTATGAACTAAAGAAGCCAGATACAAAAGAATACATACTGTATAATTCCATTTAAATGAAACTCAAGAACAGACAAAACTAATCTATGGTGATAGAAATCAGAATAGTGGTTGGCTTTGGAAGAGTGAGGTTGACTGGAAAGAGACATAAAGAAACGTTCTGAGGTGAAGAAAATGCTCTAAATTTTGACTGGGATATGAATTATATTGGTGTATTCATTTGTCAAAACTCATTAAACTGTACCTTTAAGACCTGTGCATTTCACTGTATGTAATTGTGTATCAACTAAAACAAATATTTTTATCTGGAAAATGTAAATTTAAGTGGAAAACTTTACTTGCACAAATTAGCTTGAAGGTAAAGAAAATTATGGTTAAATTACAAGAAGGGCTATCAGATTTTCTTCATCTTCCTAGGGGATGTAGGAAGAAAAATGCCTTAAATTATAGCAAAAGACTTCTATAGAAATTCATATTCTAGTTAACATACCACCACAGATGGTAAGATAAAGACAGTATTTCCCCCAAAAGAAAGGTCGATGCATACTACTTGTACTGGCCTGGATAGTGTCCCCCCAAATTTCACATCCATCCAGAATCTTGGAATGTGATATCATTTGGAAATAGGATCTTTGTAGATGAAATTGGTTAAGATGATGTCTAACTGGATTAGGATGGGCTGTAAATCCAATGACTAGTGTCATTACAACAAGGCCATGTGGAGGTACAGAGACACACACAGAGGGTTGAAGGCCACGTGACCATGGAGAAAAAGACTGAAGTGATGTACTTGCTGGCCAAGGAATGCTAAATATTGCTGGTGACCACCAGAAGCCGGGAGAGAGCCATGGAACAGACTCTCAGATTCTCCCTCAGGACCCTAAGAAGGGACTAAACCATGCTTGGCACCTTGATTTCAGACTTCTGGCCTCCCGAACTGTGAGAGAGTAAATTTCTGTTGTTCTAAGCCACTAAGATTGTGGTGATTAATTATGACAGCGCTAGGAAACTAATTCACTACTCAACTAGGTTATCAAAGAACAAAGTTTAAGTATTGGAACATTTGTTTGGTACACTCAAGTAGATTTTAATCAATAAAGTAAACAAAATGTGCTCTGAAAAGTGTATATACGCCTTTTCTTGTATAAAACAAATGAGATAAGTGTACGTGCTAACATACTCTTTGGCTACTTCTTATTGTTGTTTTCTAATGGAACAGTAAATCCTGGAGACATTTCCCTGTTAGTACACAGAGAGATGCCTGAATGTGCCCCTCTGGGCTGTTCTGGGGCCAGGGAATTAGTCTTTCTAAAGACTGCACCGTGTTCCAGGATATGGATTTCCCATGATTTATTTTGCCAGCCCAGCTCAGTTAGATGACGGTTTATTAAATGCCTCATCCTGAGTGCTTCTATTTAAATCTGTTCAATTCAATCCAGTGTAGTGCAAACCAACTCAGTAAGCATCTATGGAGAGCACCTTCCTTGTGCCAGCAACTCTGCTGTGATCACATCTTTGGTTTCATCTTAATTGACTACCTCTGCCCCTCAGGTCTCATAGCAAACAAAGAAAGTGTTTCTTCTTGAAAGTCTATTATGAAATATAATATGAGACTGATAATAAGACCAGAGTAAAAGAGTCTGATGTTTGGAATGGGTACAATATTTTTCTTTTCCTATACTGACCTTCTTGTTTTAATAGGCTCTAATGTCCTTACTTAACTGGGCTTCTTAGAATTTGGGATTTGCCCCAGATAGAGAGGTTCAACTCAGCCTATAAAGAAGTGACAGAAGAGATGAAAGCAGAAAGAATGTGAGTCCACCTGAGTCACAGTGAGACGGATGCCCGCCCAGAAGCAGTGAGGAGGAAGCCAATGTCCTGTCCTGTTCAGCTTGTGTTAAGTATTTTTTTGTCTGGTATGATTCCCAGTTATTGGTTCTGTGTTTCACGTGCATGCAGGGGCTTCCCGCCCCATAGAATAAATACCCACTGGCAGTAATACATAGTATCTCACTCAGTTCTTCTTGCTGCTGATGTAAGGAAGCACATTAACTACTGCTTTCCCACTTTTGAGTTAGACTGGGTCTTAGATTATGAGAATCCTGAGTAATCAATGTTTCCGTTAATAATTTAATTTAAATTCTTGACACAGTGTGGGAGTGGAGATGGGGATCATTGGGGGCCATTTTGGAGACTGCCTATTATATTCTGGTTCTGACTCGTTGTGCCACATGGAATAATCAATCTCTTCTCCAAGCTAAGGGTCCTCAGTTATTTCAACTGTTCCACAGAGGCAAGTTTCCATATGCCATTTTCCCCTCCTTTTGGATATAATATTTCCTTTAATTTTTTGCCCCCAGAAACAAGTGTAAAACTCTAGATGTTCTGCAGACAATGAGGTTGTTTCCTTTGATCTGGACACTATACATAATCTATAATCTTGTGAGCTTTTTAATAAAATAGCCCACACCATAGTCTAAAAAAGACTTGTGGTTAACTAAAATTCCTAGATCTTTTTCACACAGGAAGCCTTCCTGTCAAGTCTCTCCTGCACATCTGTGAAAGAGGATTTTATGTATTTTGTCTTTTAAAATTTCTATTTGATTGATTTGGTTTACTGGGTTAAAATTTTTTTTAATCTTAATTCTGTAACCTGTAGCATTAGCTGTCCCTCCCAGACTTGTGTTATCCACTTTTATTTGATAGGCCTGCTTTCCAAATCTTCATCCACGTCATCAGGGAGATAGTAACTTACACTAGAGACCTGTGGCATGCCACCAGAGACAACCTGCAGATCGGTGTTGTCATTAGTTATGCAACTTAGAACCTAGGTGGTGTCTCATTAGTTACAATCCTACCCAAAAGTATTATCCTTCTACTCACATGTACTATGTTGATCCATGAAATAATCTTGGGAAATTTTGCCAAACACTTTGTGGTAATCAAGACAACCCGTGGTTATAGCATTCCTGATTTCCAACCTAATCCCTGCTTCCCCACCCACCCCCTCGTCCCACCAATAAATCTAGTTAGGTTAACCCTTAAACTTTAAGGGACTTTGCTCTTAGTGAGCCAATGTGCCAATATTAGTGATGGCCACATTCTTTTATAAGAGTTTACCAATTTGTTTAAATATCAGTTCTGTAATGGCTTATTCACATCCAGAATTCAACCTGTTTCGAAAATTGGGACAAAATATGCCCCTCTGCTCTTCTAGTACTTCTGCACTTTCCATGATTTCTCAGAAATTTCCAGCAGCAGCTCTGAGACCCTATGTGTAAACTCCTGCTGCCCTGGAGGAAGGGTTTGTCTGAGTCTGGAGAGACTGAGCTCACTGAAGTGATGAACCGTTACCAATTTTTCTGTCCCGTCCCAGGGCAGCCGACCTCTTTCTCACCCTGTGTTCTGCTGCCTCCACTTTGAGATCCTTCCCCTTCCCGTACTAAACAGGAACAAATAGTCCCCGAGCCTTTTGGCAGCTCGCTGTCACCTGCGAACTCTCCAGTCTATTTTAAGCAGTAGGCTAATTCCATCCTTGTTCTTCTTGCTTTGAAAAATAAAAGCTAACCCAATGGCACATCCCTGTATTCTTTAGTGCTTTTTGTCACTGTCAGCTCCTTCTGTGCTTTGACCTCTGCTGAGACTTTTCTGCCTGCCTCTTGCAGTAAGTTTGCAAGGTTCGTCCCAGACCAGGCAAGCCTGCCGCTGCAGAAACTTTTCTGCTTGCATGCTTGTCCTGATGCCCCTTTGTATCTCCAGGGCCTGGCACACGTGCCTTGCACCTAGTAAGTGGTAAGTGTTCAATAAATATTCATATAGGTATAGATTTTCAAAAGGTAAATGTTGAAAGCTAATTAAGAATTGATTTAACTGCTGTTGCATAGCCTCAGGAGACCTCTGAGAAGGGGAGAAGATGTAGAAAATTATCCAGGAAGCCCCTGTTTGCTGACTGCTTAACCCATTGGAGAGAGACCAGGACGAGAGAGTCATTATTTTTTCCTTTTTTGACCTTTTCTTTCACAACCAAGCAGTAGAAGTGCACAGCTGTGTTGTTCTATGCTCCCCTCCCTCCCTTTCTTTTTATGAGTCAATCAAATCATATTTGCTGAGGATTCACTGCATGCAGGGCCCCAGCAGGTCACATAAGGTTTACCCAGCCCAGGTACAGCAGTAATAACATCCTTGACTTCTCTCAGATTGTGTGCAAGGCTTCCAGACTTTTCGGTCAGACATTTTAAAATACATCTCCCACTCCACCTCCAGCCAGAAACAGAAGCCCTGGGAGATGACACCCCTTGGGTCTCAGGGACTAACATCTTGTTAACCAGGTGCTGGTGGTGAGTGGCTGTGCCTGGCCCAAGGCACAGAGCCTCTCTGAGCCATCATCTGTGTAGGTTTGATAGACTCTTCATCTGTGTCTTGGGGGTACATAATAATACTTGTTTTAAAGACTTGTAGTGAGAATTTAACAAAATAATGTACGCACAGTTACACGCTTCTGTCGTCCACTTACTTGTTCATCCACTGTTTGTTACCTTGTTGGTCCTGTGAGCTGGGCCCTATGTGTAACCGTGTCTACCAGGGACAGCGCCTACAGCATCAGGGGCATAGGTGTGAGGGGGGCGCTGACAAGGGCTGGAGGGACTGGGAATCCCGTGCTCCACGGGTGGGGTGTCCCAAGGGAAGAAGGAGTTGCTCAGGGAAGACCCGAACATGAACTTGGCTGTTGTGCCATGGGCTGGCATGCTCGGTCTGCAGAGGCTTTGATTTGTGGTTACCAGCCAGCCCTCCTTATCTGGACTGAGTGTGTGCTGTGACTGCTCTTCCTTGTTGAGTGACCTGCGAGTGTCACCAGGCTAAGAGCCATCCTGGGAGACAGAGACTGAGAATTTGGCTGTGCCCTGCACACCACAACATGCCATTGGGGCCCCCCTGGAAGGAGGGGTGTGTGTGTGTGTGTGTGTGTGTGTGTGTGGTCAGGATGGGCTGGGACTGACCTGTAGGTGCTCTGCTTTCCTTCTGTCCTCCTGAGAGTCTCTGGGGAAGGGATCACTCTGGGTTCATCTTCATGTCCCCAGTGGGCTCTGCACAGGGCCTGGTACACAGTATTGTGCCCAGAAAATATTTGTTGAATCACTGAAGGGATGACCAAGGGGATAAGAGTCCATATCTGACCAGTGCTTCCCTTTTGAGGGCCAAGAAGTTGCTTTTTTTTCGCTAGTCTTGTAGTACCGTGAACTCTGGGGCCCCAGGCTGTTTAAGGGTGGCCACTGGGGGACACTGGTCCAAGAAGTAGTGACCAGCCCACCGTGTCCCTGGTGGGATGATGCTGCAACTGCACTTAACAGGACAACTGGGAAGCCTTTGTGACCCTTGGTGATCAGAAGCAAATGAGGACTACACTTTGTTTTCCTCTTTTACGTTACGAAAACAAATACAGAAACAAAGAAACAAAAAATACCACAGGGAAAAGTTTCCCAGTACTCTTTGTTCCAGCCCCTCCTTCCCTTCACCCATTCTATTCCCAGACCTGGTGATAGTTTTCATTCCTATTTAAAGGCCCTGGGATGCTTCTTTGTGAAATAAGGGGAAGAGTGAACCAGTGTGCAGGGCCTGCACGTACAGATAGATGATGGATGGTGACAGTGCGAGGCACCAAGGGCCCCTCCAGACTCACAGCTTTCTAGAGAGCTCTGCGTCCCCCAGATGCCAGGGTGTCCACAGCAGCTTCACCCCCATGAGGAGGGTATAATCTAGCCGGGAGACAGGACTAGTGTGATGCTCTGCAGGTGGAGATGAGGAACTTGGCATTCTCTGGAGGCATTTGGGTGTATTTCTTTAATAATAATAAGCTTAGGATGGGCTCTTGTGGTCATTTTCTTATCGGATTCTCAAGGCAGCCTGGTGATGTGACCCAGGCAAGTACTGGTGTCTCTGTTTGACAGGTCAGGACACTGACGCCCAAGCGTCACACTGCTTTTCTAGTTACTTCCCATGCAAGAGGGAAAAGATATGGGAACATAGGTATATGTATAACTGATTCACTTTGTTATAAAGCAGAAACTAACACACCATTGTAAAGCAATTATACTCTAATAAAGATGTAAAAAAAACAAAAAACAAAAACGGCTCTCCTGATCCTTGCTCCCTGGACTCTGACCACCAGCTCCTCCTACTGGCCCCTCGATCAAAGAAACACGGCCCTTGTATACTGGGGAAGCAAAGCTTTCCACCCCCAAACACAGAGGACCAAAATCAGTTTCAAGATAAACATGCACGTGCTGTCGCCTTTCACCTCTAACGTACATCTCTCCTTGACTTGCAAAGAGGTGAGGGCATTGGTTCCTGGGTTATTTTCATATTTGTTTTCTGTTGACTGCTGTATCCTGCCTATGTGGAGCCAATGTGTATATCTTTCTTAGATAGTCCAAGGTGTGTATCTTTCTTAGACAGTGAGTTCTTCCAGGGCAAACATTGAGTTGCTAAGTCTCATTGCAGACCACTAACAGAGTGTCTTGGATACTTCAATGTTTTGCAAAGAGTATCATAATGCAGATAGCATAGTTTCACATTTCTGTGCCTGAAAATTTTTGTGAAAATGTTTGTGTTGAAAAGGATGCTGTCTAAAACATCCCTATGTGAAATCCTTGAGGAATTCACAACCCCCAGGACTGCTGAATGGATTCCCATCCCGTGAGGCATTGATTTAGAGAGTTGTGATTTGTCTTATTGTTAAAGCTTTAAGAATTCTTCTTAGCAAAGTATTTTAAAGGAATCTAGGTCTACAGTTCGGTTATATGACAAAACATCGTCTTGAAAAGAAAGTTTGCTTTGTTGATAAAGACTGAACTAGAAACAGCCAAAACACCAAACCACCAGTGCTTTCTCAAAACTAAATGTAAAGTATAAATAGAGAACAAAACAGGAAATTGTGGTTTTCAAAAAAAGCAATAGTTGTAGTCGCCCTAAAAACTGCCTTTCCCTACACTGTGGACTGAGTTCAGAGACCAAGTGACAGAAGGTCACTGGCTCTACCTCCCAGCAGAGACAGTGTCTTCCAGCACACGCTGCCTTACTGCTGCCTGCAACTGCTCTCTAATAGTCTTTCAAAAATCTTTGGACCAGTCTGTATGTCACAGGCACTGGCCAAATAACTGTGCTTCTGAATCTGTCCAGTCACCACATGCTCAGTGAGTTGACTGGGTTACCTGATACCCCCTAAGCTTTCCCTTAGTGTCAGTGTCACCTCTTTACATCCTATAGAGATGTGGAGATGTGTCTTGAAGGGTTGGGCTTCCCTCCTGTCCCCCTGACCAGCTCCATTGCCAGCTCCTGTCATGCCACCCAGGGCTGACCCTGGGAGGCAGCAGTAGGGATTTGTGCAGAGGACCCTGGGGTGGAATCTGAGTTCTGCCCACTAATGGGTGATCTCATGCAACCTCTCTGGGCCACAGCTCTGCATCTGTAAATCCAAGGACAGTACTACTTATCTTAGAGAATCATGAAAGTGAATAGAGATGAAGTAGGTGAAGGCCCACCCTGGGATCATGTCGGGCACTGTGTCTTGCTGGGGTGGCCTTGTTGTAGGAAAGTGGCTATTGTGGGGTAGAGCTCTGAGCTTGCTGGTGCCAAGTGCCCTGGGCTGGATCCTGCTGCCTCAGCTCTGGGGAGCGGGGGGAGTCCTGGAAGAGGGGCTGGGTTGTGATCCTTCACTCACCGTTTATTCAGTAAATATTTGTTAAGTCCCTAAGTTGTACTAGATGCTAAATTAGATGGGATATGTTGATCAAGATCCAGTGCCTCCTTCAAGGAGTTCAGATATATCAGGAGACACAGACAAGGATACAAATAAATGGAATGACATGTTTGTGGTGTTGTGATAGAAACTGTCAGTCACAGACACTGGGGGGATGTAGAACAGAAACATCCTATCCAGACAGAGCTGTGCGGGAGGAGTCTCTAGAAAGCCACCTTCTTGAGGAAAGTGATTCCTTTTTAGCCAAGGGGAAAGGCCTCACATTTCAGGGAGAAGCTGATGGCTTTCGGAGAAAGGATAGATTCCTCTCTTGCAAAGCTGGGCAAAGATCAAGTAACGGCGCTTCTCGGACTCCGACCTTAGAGGAAACTGTGAGTGAGGGCACCACCTTAGAGGCTTCTGAAGAGCCTTGTTGTGATTCAACTCACTCACCTTGAGTTCTCCTTCTACCCTTCAGTCAGACTGTGTTCAAGCCCATGAAAGCCGCCTGAAATGAGCTAGGAGTAGGTAATAGGGCAAAATTCCAGGGCTGCATCAGGGGACCCCCTTCAGTTTGGATGTCCTCTCGGTTCGGTAGCAAAGGGGAGGTTGGGCCCCTCGGGGAGTGCCAGGCTGCAAGGACCTGCGGAGGGTGAGGTGGAGAGAGGTTAGCAGGCCCCATGCCTTGACTTCCCCTTGGTTGTTCTGCGGCCCCAAGAATCTCAGCCCCACAGACCTCTTCTCTCTGAGCATCCTGGACCCTTTGGTCCTTATCCTAAGGGTACAAGTTGCCTCAGAACAGTCCTCCTGCCATATCGTGTACAAATCTCTCTTCTCCCCTCCTCGGTACTTAGCTTCTTGAAGGCTGGAGGGGAGTATGGGGACCGGCTCAGCCATGGCACCCTGGGGACTTGGCACGTCTCCACGTAGGCCACCAGGCAAGGCTCAACCCAGCTGATGTGAGTCTTGGCAGAGCCCCTGTGATGCTCCCAGACCATAAGCGTGTAGGAGGCCTGTGAGGAGCTGCTAGCAGGCCGCTTGCCACTCACCTCCCTATCTGCCCAGGGGCCGTCATGGGACCGGCTCCCATTGCCTCCTGGGCGAGGCCTTCGCCTGGCTCTCCCTGAGGGTGCAGCTGCAGCCTCTAAAACTGCTCCCTGCAGCGTGAGGGCTCCTCAGCAGCAGGGTGCAGTCATCTGGCCCTTTTTGTTTCTGTGTTGTCCTATGGGACAAGGGACACGGGGGCGTTGGTGCTCTTCTCGCTGGTGCTTCAATGTAAAGTGAGAAACTGTCTGGATTGAGCAAGGGCTTGTTGTCTTCTTACTGGAGGTGTCTGTCAGCTTTGTTCTTCAGGGAGTTTAGAGATCAAAACCTGCACAGATTAGAGGGCGGGGGCCGGGAGAATTTGAGTGGTCTTTATCTCTCTGCCTGTTAGGAGCAGAGCCAGGACTAGAGGCTAGCGCCCTAAATCTGGGGTCATTTCCACTAGCACCTAATACTATGCCTTATGGCCTATGAATGCCTGTTGAAACAATTGCTGGTCCAGTCAGTCAGGTCATTGGGGTTATTAGTTGTCCTGGTCAGTACAAATGCACACAACCATGGCTCCCAATGACCGTAGCACCCACATATTGGCTTGTGATTTGTGGTCCTTGCAGGGTCCAGGGCACCTGGCCCATCCTACCCCGTACATGCTAGTGTAGATGGCCCTGGCTGATCAATGGCTGTGGATGGTAGAGCCACTCATTCATTCTTCTCTGGAGTAAGAGATTGTGGATGAGCTCATTTATTTGTTTGTTATTTTTATTTTTGAATAGACACAAAATACAAAAGGTAGAAAACAGTATGCAGAGAAAAATCACCATCCTCCCACCGCCAACCTCCAAGAGATGAATGCTACCATTTTTAAACCCTTCCTGAGGCATTTTATGCATATATAAGTGTATATATGTGTGAGTGTATATATTTGTATATGTACCTTCCTCACCCACCATATGATAGCATGCTCTCCATGCTACTATGTAAACGTAAACATTTATCTTGAAAGTCATCTGCTCTTATTTTTCTTAGCCACGATTCTGCTGACCACAGCAATGGCAGGAAGCATTCTATCTCCTCCCTCCTCCAGGTTCCTGCTCACAGCCCATGGGTATGCATGTGTGCAGAGCTCCAGGTGTGGCCACAGAGAGACAGACTCCATTCTTGGAGGTAGCAGGAAAGATGGGAAATTCCCAAAGGAGGCTTTCTTACAAAGTTCTGCCTGGTCATGAACTGACCTGCCTTTCCATGTCAGTCTGTCGGGGTCTAACTAGGAAACCTCTTTAGTATTTAAGGCGCTGGGCATGTAATGCAGGGAAATGGTGGCACAGTGATGGAAGAGCCAACACAGGAGGCTGGACCATTAGCCACGGTCCCTGGAGGTGAGCCACTGTAGGCTAGAGGGGCAGAGGGACGAGGTGGTATGGCAGGAGGCAGGGCCAGGCCACCCAGCAGAGCGTGGGACCACGTGGGCCTGCCCAGCGGGAGCTAGAGCCTCAGAGGAGAGGCAGCTCCCGGCGGAGACCCAGCAAAGCAGAGGCAGTGGGTGACTGCCCGGGCTTCACCCATGCCAACAGCCACCTCCAAACTCAGACCGGCACTTCCCATTGAGCAAACTCAGCCAGCAGCCAGCTGTCATGGCAAGCTTGGAAAACAGCTTTGGGGACCAGGCCCCTGCTGTGCAGTATAAGGGGCGGAGCAGAGGGAGGCCAGCCAGGACTGGCCCATGGAATCTCCCGAGGGCTGTCTTCTCTAAGGACATCACCTGAGGGGAGAGGCCTGTCAGTGTGGGCGACTGGAGTTTTAAAAAAGGGGTGAACATTTGAAACAAGGAGGTGGCAACCAGTCCCTCTGGGGTCTGTCCTCTGAAGTTTACCTTCTGAGGAGCAGCTCTAGGCCAGATGGCGGTGCTGGAGTCAGAAGCAGCTTTCTCTTCTTCCTGTGCCAGCTGAGGGTACTGGCAGGACCCAGAAAATAGCTGATTGAGGGCACTGCCGAGCAGCTGCCCAGCCAGTAAATAATTCATACCTCTGTGGTGTGCCTGCCTCTCATGCTTTCAAATGTTCTAACGGTTTTCCAAACCCTGCAGATTGGAATGGGTGTTTTCCCCACTTCGAGGCTCTTCCTTCATGCATCTTTTCTCCTTCCCCTTAAATATATGAATTTTTGCTCTCTATCACCCTGGCTGCTGCACCCTTACTTGATGCAGGACAGGTTGCAGAATCAGGGAGGGAGGGGCTTTTATAAGTTCAGCCAGGGGTGGAATGGATGTGACAGGCTTTAGAATCTACCCTCTCAGCCGACGGCCAGTTACAAGGAGGCGGGAAGCCCTTGCGCCTACCCAGCAGCAGAGCTGGGAGCTCTGTGCAGAAGGAGGCGCCTGCACCTTGAAGTCTCCACACACTTACTATGCACATCTAGAAGCTTCATCTCTGGGGACTGAGGGGGTAAGTTTGCACATTAGAACCCCTCTAAAGACACTGAACAGATTCATCGCCTTCAACGTTCTCTTGAACCCACTTTCTACCTGGTTATTATGTGGCACAACTGGGGCTAACCAGTCCTTTTTGTTCCTGGGTCAGTTGCTATTTTTCCAGAATAAGCTAGCCTATTTATAATTTCTTTGTACTCACCCATGTGTATTTAGACGTGGAAAGACAAGGGCATATCAGTATGCAATCAGTGGATAAATAAATTATATTTTATTCTATTCTCCCTTCTGTTGTATTAAAATAATTACAAATAAGAGTTTGGGGCACTTTAGCTTAGTCTTCTGAGTATCATAAAGAGCTCATAGCCTTTCACAAACAATTATTTCAAGTCACTATATTACCATTGTTATTATTATGGTTGATTCATAAATTGTTACAACTTGCTTCTTTGTCCTCTTAGCACCACCCCTGATATTCTTAGAGTCGTCCTTGTCTGGTAATAATAAGATGTTCCAAGCTAATTCTGGCCTTTCTCTGTCCCCAAGATACAGAATCAGCTACCTCTAAGGAGTCTTGGTTTTTATTTCCAGTGGAAAATAGTAGCAGAGAGCAGAAAGTGAGTGCCAGGAGTGAGTACACATGAGTGTTGGTTTTGGCTTCTGTTGGCCCAATTTTTGTGACAGAATTGGGGAAAAATATATATTAAGGGAATTCTTTTTCTCCATTCAACAGATTATATTGCTGTCCCTCTTCTTATGGTATGAAGCTTTCATTGACCAGCAAAGTGTTCTATTATGTTCATATATTTCTAGCCAAAATTAAAACATATGAATGCACAGCTCTGACACCAGCTGTGGGCCGGGAGCCTCGGTGAGATGGCGGACTCCAAGGCGAATGGTATTGCCACAGGTGCCAGGTGCACTCTGTGGGGGCAACATTGCACCAGGTGCTGTGAAGAGCATAGTGACAAATGAAAGAAACATGGCCCTGGGCCTCCAGGGATGGACAAAAATCACTTACGTGCTTGCAATGAGAAAACTGTATAAACCATCATTTAATCAGTGCCTGCTGAAACTGGCGGCACAGGCAATAGGTGGTGAAGGAGTTGAGAGAAGGGAGAGATCAGTGTGTGGAGAAGGGAAGGTCCCTGAAGCCGGAGGGCTTAGGTCACCTTGGAGAGTGGTCGAATTTTAGATAGATGCCAAGGCACATCCTAATTGCTTGAAACTACCTCACATACAGAACTAAGCAGCCTGGGGAGCCATGGGTGTTAGGGTACATACGAGGCTGCTGGCAAAAGAATGATGCTAGAGGGCTTCCCTGGTGGCGCAGTGGTTGAGAGTCCACCTGCCGATGCAGGGGACACGGGTTCGTGCCCCGGTCCGGGAAGATCCCACATGCCGCAGAGCAGCTGGGCCCGTGAGCCATGGCCGCTGAGCCTGCGCATCCGGAGCCTGTGCTCCGCAACGGGAGAGGCCACAACAGTGAGAGGCCCGCGTACCGAAGGAAAAAAAAAAAAAAGAATGATGCTAGAGACTCTGGCTTATGGTGAATGCAACATGGTGCCCCCAGAACGAGAGAAAATAAGATTCCGGTTGTACTTTTTTTTTTTTAATTAATTTTTATTGGAGTACAGTTCCTTTACAATGTTGTGTCAGTTTCTGCTGTACAACAAAGTGAATCAGTTATATGTATACATATATCCCCTCGTTTTTAGATTTCCTTCCCGTTTAGGTGACCACAAGAGCATTGATTAGAGTTCCCTGTGCTGTACCATAGATTCTCATTAGTTATCTATTTTATATATAGTAGTGTATATTTGTCCATCCCAATCTCCCAATTCATCCCACCCTCCCCTTCCCCCCATGTGTCCACACGTCCGTCCTCTACGTCTGCCTTTCTATTCCTGCCCTGAAAATAGGTTTATCTGTACCATTTTTCTAGGTTCCACATATAAGCAATGTTATACGATATTTGTTTTTCTCTTTCTGACTTACTTCACTCTGTATGACAGTCCCTATGTCTATCCACGTCTCTGCAAATGGCACTATTTTGTTCTTTTTTATGGCTGAGTAATATTTTATTCTATATATGTACCACATCTTCTTTATCCATTCCTCTGTTGATGGACATTTAGGTTGCTTCCATGTCCTGGCTATTGTAAATAGTGCTGCAATGAATGTTGTGGTCATGTATCTTTTTGAATTATAGTTTTCTCCAGATATATGCCCAGTAGTGGGATTGCTGGGTCATATGGTAATTCTATTTTTAGTTTTTTGAGGAACTTCCATACTGTTGTCCATAGTGGCTGTACCAATTTACATTCCCACCAACAGTGTAGGAGGGTTCCCTTTTCTCCACATCCTCTCTAACATTTATTGTTTGTAGATATTTTGATGATGGCCATTCTGACTAGTGTGAGGTGATACCTCGTTGTAGTTTTGATTTGCATTTCTCTAACAATTAGTGATGTTGAGCGTCTTTTCATGTGTTTGTTGGTCATCTGTATGTCTTCTTTGGAGAAATGTGTATTTAGGTCTTCCATCTATTTTTTCATTGGGTTGTTTGTTTTTTTTGATATTGAGCTGCATGAGCTGTTTGTATATTTTGGAGATTAATCCCTTCATTTGCAAATATTTTCTTCTATTCTGAGGGTTGTCTTCTGGTTGTACTTTTAAAATGACAGTGAGAGAGAGCATGACTGACACCAAGGTCAGAAACGCATCCCATGCAGCTAATAGAAGGAAATAATCCCGAGTCCATTAGGAGGCTAGAGAGCCTTGTACCTACCTCTCTCAATGCTTTTAGAAACAATGGAAAGCCATTGGTCCTGCTTCCGGTCTGGCTGGCCCATCCCTTCTCCATGCACCGCCAAACATCCCTGAACGTACCTGCTCTATCGCCAGCTCTGTGCGTTTAGCTTGCTCTGCCTGGAAAATCCTAGCTCTGAGGTCACCTTTTTGTGCTTCTCCTGCCTCCACTCTTTCCAACCCTGTTAAAAGAAATGATTTCTTTTCTCCTTGATGTTCTCATAGCATTTCATAGGAAACCTTTGTTATACCATCTACCTCACATATTATTATTGCCTCCTTACTTGTCTGCTTCTCCATAGTGCATATCTTAGGGAGATGTATTTTATTTATTCTTGTCTGTAATCCAAGTGCCTATGCACAATACTTGACACTCACTTCATATTCAACAGATATTTCTTGGATGTATTAATAAATGAAACAGTGAATGAATGAATGGATACATGAACACATGCCTCAGGATTGAATTAGGTGACTCAATGGCCCCATGGGACTGGTGTATGCTTTGAATTTGGTAATTCCTTGTTCTTTACCTTGATGAAGTACCATTAGCCAGGATCTTGATTTATATGTATTAGATCTGCAAGGCAAGCAGGTAAACTGTCATCCCCAAATTCATAGACCAGATCTTAGTTTCTCTTGGTTTCAGCTATAATATTTCTAGCCAAGCCTTTTTTTGATAAGAAGAGGGAGACTTTGAAAACCAGCAGCAAATCACTTGATTTAATACGTTGTCAGGATTTGACAACCACTTAAAGGTTATAACTTGGAGATTTAGAGACTTGAATGTTAGGTTGTTCTAAGGACAGAATCTTTTAATGTTTACTAAAGCTCTTTGCTCTAAGATGGCTTCCAATTCTGAAGTGAACTGAGGCAGTCTGTATTTACTCAAGTCCACAACTGAAAGCAGAGAAATTCAGAGGTATCCTATATACCTCGGGATTTTGACAGTTCTCAAATGATTTATATAGTTGGTTGTATCAAATTATGTGCCCATGGCTAGGATGTCCTTGGACAGCACTTGAGGTCTTTTGAAGGTCTTTCGAGATGAGTGGAAATCTTTGGGGGGAGGGCAGTAACCCAGCTGCCAACTGGGTGGAAGTGCCTGCAGGGAGGTGGTATCAAGGCCAGTAAACGCAGTGACCTGGTTCTCTCAGGAGCCCAGCAAAGCACCCCTGTCCACCATCTGTTTATGGACATTCTTAGCTCTGAAACAACTTTCTCTGTATTATTAGTTATAAAGTCTTTTGCCTTTTTGTTACAATTTATTTGAGATGTTAAAGCAGTGGCCAGTGAAGTTCTGTGGCTTAGGAGCCCAAGCCATTAGAAAACAAGAAAACGAAAGGCCATCTAAAGAAGCACAAATTTCCAATAGAAACTTCCAGAGAGTGAGAATTATTCACTCATTGTTTATTTTCCCTTTATACTATTTTTCTGCCTATGGTTTAAAAATTCAACTAATGCAAAATGGTACAAAGAAGAAAGCAAGATCATCTTTCCATATTTTTCTGCCCAGAGCAACTACCATCAGCCTTTCTGATGATTATCTTTCCCAGACTTCTTTCTATGCCTAAACACATGCAGATTTATCTCTATCTGTATATGTAAAAGAGATATGAATAGAATCATACTATAAATGCTATTTTGCAATCTTTATAAATGCATGTATATAGGTATGTATGTATATGCACACAAATTACAGAGTATTCCATTTTATGAATGTGAAATAATTTACTAAACGAAGGCTGCTTTGAGAGGGGCATTTTGATTGCTTTCAGTGTTTTACTATCATAAACAATGTTTGAAGCATATCCTTGGCCATCTATCTTAGGATAAATTATCTTCTTAGGATATCTTCTTAGGATAAATCCTTAGGAGTGATATAGCTAGATTAGGAAGTGTGCACGTATAAAGCTTGTAAGTGATTTTCAAATTGTCCTCCAGAAAATTTAACCAATTTCTACTTCTACCAACAGTAAATGGGAATTTCCTCTACCCCCTTGCCAACATGGAGTATTATCAGGGTTATTCACATTTACCAATCTGATGAGTGTCAAATGATATCTCAATTTACTTTTTGGAAGGTTACCAGTGAAGTTTAGAATCTTTTCTTGTAATAATTGATCATTTATTTCTCTCCTCTCTCTTTCCTCCCTCCCTCCCTTCCTTCCTTCCTTTTCTTTCTTCTTTTTTTTTTTTTCTTGCCTTCTCCAACACACCCCCTGCCTTTTGTGAGTTGTCTGTGTCCTTTGCCCATTTTTCTATTGGAGTGTTAATTTTTATTTTAATAATTTGAAGGAGTTCTTTGTATTAACCTTCTGTTGGTTCCATATGTAGCAAATAGTTTCCTCAGATTTTCATTTATTTTCAACCTTATTCATGATTGTACTTTTGCTGTATGAAAGCATTTGTGGTCATGTCCGTCAGTCTTTCCATGTCCACTTCCTGAGTTTTCCATCATACTTAGAAAGTCCATCCCCATCCCAAGAGTATAAAAATGTTGACTTATATTGTCTCCAGCACTTCTTAATGTTTCTTTTATTTTTGTATATTTTAGTCTTAGATAGCTCTAGGATCTATTTTGCTGACGTATAGTTAAAACTTTATTGATTTCTAAGTGCCAGTTGTCCACAAATTATTTATTGAGCTGTCTGCATTGATATGAAATGATCCTAAATTTCAAACAAATGGAAACTTAATATACGTTTAATTTCTGGACTAACTTTTCCATTAATCTGATCTCTTATTTCTGTACCATAATACTGCCATTGTTATAGTTTTATAACACATTTTAAGAACCAGAAGGGCAAGTCTGTCCTGCTGGCCTTTGTTTTGTCTTTCTTTTCTTAAAATCAGTTTGGATTTTTAATGAGATTACACTTAATTTATAGAATAATTTAGGTAAAAATTATATTCTTAAAATATCCATCTGTCCAATGATAGATTAATCTTTTAATTTAATAGGTAAAAATTATATTTTTTAGGTAAATATAATTTAGGTAAAAATTATATTCTTAAAATATCCATCTGTCCGATGATAGATTAATCTTTTAATTTATTCATCTTATTTTTAAGGCATAAGTAGAATTTCAAAAACTATTATTTTCTTCATGTGACTCCTTCCACTTCTTAGTAAGTCTATATAAAGAACAGAGAAGGGTCTGAAATTTATCCTCTGCAAGCAGACAGGTTAGCCTACCCCGGTGTTATGGATGCTGGCAGAAGAAATGTGACTGCTGGATCAGAGGCACAGCAGGTGGTATAATTTTCATGTTCGCATCTGCTTCTCTTGTCCAAGTTCCATTGTGGATGCTTTACATGCAGTAGTCACAGCTGAGGAACTCTAAGCTTAGGGAACCCTAATGAGAACTCAGGGTAAGTTTCCTTGAGCTAATTGATGAAGAATGAGGGGACTAAGCCAGAGCAGGAGGAAAGAGCATTGTAGGCAAAGGCCCTGTGATGGGAGAAAGTGTGGCGACGATAAACATCTGGAAAAATGGCCACCATAGCGATTCCATTATCTTCTAGCTAATGGAGCTGAAGACAGCTAGCCTGTTTATTTTTCCTATTGTAAATGATCTGTTTGTTCTGCCTAAATGCTTATAGATTTTCCCCTTTGCTGTTGAGTGTATTATTTTCCAGGATTTTTTTGTTGTTGTTCATTCTTTTTTTTTTTTTTTTTTTTTTTTTTGGTACACGGGCCTCTCACTGCTGTGGGCTCTCCCGTTGCGGAGCACAGGCCCCGGATGCACAGGCTCCGCGGCCATGGCTCATGGGCCCAGCCGCTCCACGGCATGTGGGATCCTCCCAGACCGGGGCACGAACCCGTGTCCCCTGCATCGGTAGGCAGACTCTCAACCACTGCGCCACCGGGGAAGCTCTGTTGTTGTTCATTCTTAAAGGAAGTTTCTTAAGACACAGAGAGGCTCTTTATGCTTGATGACAGCCTCTTAATATATCTTTGAGTATTTTACTTTGCTATTAGTTTTGACCTTTTCCTTAAATATTTGATAAATTGTGATTGTCTATCATCCGTAGTTTTGTTTTCCCTAAAAAATTTCCATCTGTTTTGTTTCCATTGCAGTCCAAGATTGGGACCTTTCTTTATTTTCAGTATTGATCTTTGCTATTTTTACTTTTTGTTGTTGTTGTTCATGTCTTAGTTTTGGAAAGGGAGACCTTGGGGACCCTCCAGTTTTGCCACCATCTTTTCCAAAGTGTCTGGATCTGGGTTTTTTCTGTTTTTTTAATCCGCAATAAATGTGTATTTATTTATAAATTTCAAACATGTGCTACACTGCAAAATATGTGTTATAAAATGTACGCTTGGAACAACAGAAATTTTAAAAGATGAGATAAAGAGAAATACATAAAAAGGTTTTAATACTTTTCTCTCTAATGGATCATCTTGATCCCTTCCCCAGGCACATACAGCCCACTTTCAAGACACTACCCTAGAGATAAAGGCTGTCAAATGTGATGTCTATTTCCTCAGTGCATGTACTAACGTATATATCTTATTTGTTAAAAACGATGAGGGCATACCAGTTCTTCGATTGGCTTTCTCCATATAACACCACATGTTGGACAGCCTTCCTCTCATTACATAAATCAAGCTCATGATTACAGCTCCACAGTAGCCCATAATCAGAAACAGTTATTTCTTTAATCAGACACTTATTAGACATTTAGAATCTCCTGATAGACATTTAGAATGCTCCTAATTGTTCATAAAGACAAAGAACACAACAAGGACCACCACTGTATGTTCACAGATTATTCATTTTTTTAACCAAACACGTGACTAGAGCTGCATGGTTAATAGTCTGCTCACACCTAATAAGTTACTCGATTTGCCCAAGTGCCCTATGGAGTAGGCAGTATAGAGAATCCTTCTCATTCTGTGGATGGGGAAATGGAGATTCCAAGAGACTACCTGATCTAACACAAAATAATAAGAGCCACTACGTTCTCTGTGTATCGTGCTAAGAACTTGACATTGATTATCTGATTTAATCTTCACAAAAGTCCTAGAGGATAGGTATTACTACTATCCCCATTTTAGAGATCAGGGAACTGAGGCTCTGAGAAGTCAGCAACTTACTAAAGGGCACACAGAGTAGCGGGTAGTGGAGTGAGGTCAGACTCTGAAGCCTGGGCATTTTGCCTGCCACTCACTCATTAGGGCTAGGGTGGGGTGGGATTGGAGGCCAGCACACCTACAGCCCTCTTCGAAATAAAGTACCAGCTACAGCTGCAGTCTGGGATGGCCTTGACACTCTGCCCTAGACCCTCCCTTGGTCACATCCTCATAAGCAGGGAGAACATTATACACAGGATTAGTAAAAACTATTTCAGGCAACAAATTCAAAACTGAACTGTATATCACAGGGAGCTCTGCTCAATATTATATAACAACCTAAATGGGAAAAGAATTTGAAAAAGAATAGATACATGTATATGTATAACTGAATCACTTTGCCGTACACCTGAAACTAACACAACATTGTTAATCAACTACACCCCAATATAAAAAAAACCCCAGAAAACCTGAAACGAAGTTAACAGAAGAATCCCCTAGTTCTTGAAACTGGTTCTCTCTCTGTTGAGTTAATCTCTTTCACACCACCAATGTCAAAGGTTTCTGGCTTCTTCCTCCTGGTTGGGGCCAGCTTCCTCCCATAAGGGGCACCTGTCAGTGTCAGCCACGTGCCTCTCACGCATTACTCACATGGTACATAGACGTGGGCGGCCCAGTTGCCCCGCTCGTGGGGAAAGGTGAGCACCTGGCCCCCGTGTTTTGCGCTACCATCCTCAGACCACTCCTCGGTGCCCGGGAACCTGTCCAGTACACTGTCGGGTACTGGCAACTTCTGGCTGGGAAGGGGGCTCTGGCCCCGACTGTGGCCTCCAGTCCCCAGCCAGCCCCGGGCCCCAGCCTCAGCTTCATCCTCGGAGCCACTGCTGCTGTAGCCCACCCGGAGCGCCGCACTCATGGGGGACCCCCTCCACTACAGCACAGCCTGCCTGCCAGCGGTTGAACCACACCAGGAATTCCTCTGCGCAGGAAGTTGGATCTGTTATTGAAAGAATCATTTTGTAGATGCTTTCCTCCAACTCTGTAAAATTATTCCAAGAAGACATTTTGAGACTCCCCCATGGTTAAAATAGACTATTCAGTTTTTAACAGCTCTCTGTCCCATTACTTAAAATTGGATTTATTTTTGTGTTAAAATGGTATATATTTGTTAACAAGGAATTGGGGAACAGCATCTTCCTGATTGATGGATGAAATACATAATCATTCAGGTATGGTGACTTGAGGAGACTGTGGGAAGACTCCCTATCTCCAAGTATCTCCCCAACCACTAACCAGTACTTAGTATTCCACTAAAAATACTTCGCTGTTGTTCCATTAGCATGAAGTCCGTTGATCAGATTTAGTTACCTGGAAAGGTCCTTCATACTCCTGCGATGGGTGTACTTCTATAGAAGGGAGTGGACAGTAGCATGAGTCCTGTTTTTTCCTCCCACCAGGGAGAGGGAAGTAGAACAAAAGAATCCAGTTTAAAAGATGACTATTTTTCCTAGGAAATTATTTCTGGCATATTAGAAATTTGGGGATACTTAAGTGTAATTTTGAGTGATACGAATTCTTAGGTTAATGTGCTCATTAGTTTGTTACCCTTCCTTTACTCTTCAAAACCTGTTCAACAAGAACAGTTTTGTGAGGGAGTGTCTCAGTTAGCAGAGTATCCCAGCTCACGAGGGAGGGAGTGCTGCTAATTGAACCTTTCAGGGGACTCGCATTTTCATGAGAGGAAAGAAATTCAGTGCCTTCTCTGATTGTGGATTTTCTCGTGTTGACTTTTGATCTTGATGTTATTAAATACATTGCTGACCTCCTCACTAGACGAAAGTAGAAAGGTAGAGAAACTTGTCCTAGACGAGGAAAATTCCTGTTTCCAAAATCTGTAAAGATAAACTAATTATGAAGAAGCAGAAACTTGATCATGGTAGTTCAAAATGGGATTCAGATAAAGTTTCACATAGCAAAAATCTTACTGAATAATTTTTTGTGGTTTTTCAATGTTTTTAAAAGCCTCTCTTTTGAAAATGAATATTTGGGTATTTGTTGGCACTGTGGAGCAGAGATACTAAGTCTAGAGTTAGTCTAATGTTCACATATTTGTCTACATATGGGTTTATCTGCATTGATCATAATTCCTTGACTCTAAGATGTCTTTAAGTATATCACACGTCATTATTTCATATACCACTAAGAAAGAAAAAATGCTCCCTATGGAATTCTGACATGCTTACAGTGCTTTAGGGTGCATCCTGATTTCAAAGATGTTAATATGTGAAAAAATATGCACCATAGAATTGATGAGATATAGTATTTTTCTTAAACTTACAAAAACAGGGAAAATTGATATCCTTAATCACTTGTCCATCTATCTGAAATATTTAACAATACAGTCAATAGGTAAATTTATGCTTTAAAATTCTATTTACTAGGTATGATATTTCTAAGAAAAATCAAGGCATTGATAGAATACCATTAATATTCAGAGAATTAACAAAGTGACCTTACATCTATAGATGATACACCCCAGATTTCCCCTGTCATGTTTTTTTAATATTTATTTTATTTTATTTTTATTTTTAATATTTATTTATTTATTTTTATTTTTGGCTGTGTCGGGTCTTAGTTGCGGCATGCAGATCTTTCGTTGCAGCTCACGAAGACTTCTCTCTAGTTGTGGCGCGCAGGTTCAGTAGTTGCGGCGCCCGGGCTTAGTTGCCCCGTGGCATGTGGGACCTTAGTTCCCCGACCAGGGATCAAACCAGCGTCCCCTGCATTGGAAGGCAGATTCTTAACCACTGGGCCACCAGGGGAGTCTCTTCCCGGTCATGTTTTTAAGAATTCCCACTATTTGATATTTTCATTCCTGAGTAAAGCAATCTGGTCCCTGCAGTGCTGCCCAGACCAGGGTGTAGGGATTGCTTCTATTGTCTTTTCCAACTCTTTCAGCAGCCTTTTGAGAAAGAGCCTCTTATTTCCACTATTAGGTATCACTAATGCTCAGAAATGAATTTTATCACCTAACATCACCCCTGAATTAAAGTCTAAAGTTCTGTCCCACTTGCCACTTTCCTGAACATTCCAGGAAATGTGATCCTTGAGCTCATGATACAGCTGCGTTCTCTAGGCTGAGGTTGATCAACTACCTCTTGTTGCAAGATTTAGTCAACTTTACTTGAGAAGCTTATTATAAATATTTTTAATGCTAAGCATATTATAGTACGAGGGGGAAAAGATTTGTGTGTGGTGAACAATTACCCATAGTCCCACTATCTTTGCCATTGGCAGCATTTTTGCAAGTTTCCTTCTAGTTTTTCACCACATAAATTTTTACAGAGTTGAAATAACTTTTATGGGCAATTTGTGTGATGCTTTTTCACTCAACCTCATGTTATTAAAAAGAGTATCATTAAAGCCTTGTAACTAGTTGACTGTTTTCTGTAGATATATTAACCATTCCCCTATTGCTTGTTATCGGGCTCTATCCATTTTATTTTTGCAGTTCTGAATCATGTCAAAATGAACATCTCTGTATGCAAATCTCTGTCCACATTTTGATAGGAGACATAATCAACATTAATCCAATTGATTTGTACTGTTAAATTTCTTTCATGGGAAAAAAAGGGTCATAACAATCTGTCACCCAACCAAAGGGTAGGAGTGAATGTGAGAAAATGGTTGTGTTTATTTAATACTGTTATTATTTCAGCTCAGAGTTGAACTGAGACACATAGGTAAAGTTGTCTCCTTGCTGATGACATCATCAGTCGTGCTTGTTGCTGGGAAGCTGTTGTCCTCTTCACCTAGCCAGTATCTTCCCTACTTCACTATAGTCCCGTGGAAATTCACTATCCTTGAAATTATACCAGGAGCCCAACAGCACTTTAAAAGCTCCTACTGGTGCCTGGCTCTCTCATATTTGGTTTTCCCCTCCCTTAAGGGGTAGGTATGGCCAAAATCACCAAACCGGATCCATGTTTGCCTTGCAAACCAAACAAACACTTCTGTTTTTGTTTTGCTTTGTGTCTGGACTAATCCTTAGCACCTCTTCTGCCTGTGAGCGATTTGTCACTTCCTTCTGTAAGACTGGCACCAGCAGAAATGCAGTCTCAGAGGATCCCGGGGAGAAAGCGAGGCCGACCCCCACTTCACTCAACACCTATGAAGATGGCAGTTCATAACCTTTATTCTGCTTCAGCTGGTTCTTTACCAGCAGTGAAGATCCCAAAGAAAAGAGGGCGGAAACCCGGGTACAAGGTATGGCTCCATCATCTCCTTTCTCCAAAGTGCAACTGGGCTGGGGCATGGCGCTTGGGCAGAACTCCAGTGCCAAATGTGATGAGAGGTTGGAAACTGGGTAAAGACAGGGTGAGAAATAAGTTTCTCTCAATGAAGCATGTGACAGACGAGGCTTCATTGTTGCAACATGGCACACAATACATGCTGTCGCTGTCATGTGCATTTTTACAAGTGGAGAAAGCAAATTACACCAGATGGGGAAAGTTGTAAGGCGAGCAGATTTTAGGGTCATAGCTAAACACACATTATTAAGCCTCGCATCTCAATGAACGTTTCAGACACTGAGCTTTCCCCTGACTGTTCTTATGAGGGCAGCTCTGGAAGCCACTTTCCAGAGCTCATTTGTCATTAATTTCAGTAGAAGCAGATGATGTCCCTGAGACATTTAAATTAATAATGCGAGCAAGCTAGTGTCAAAGGTCGTGAAGAGTTTTCCCTAATAGAGCCTCAATAAGGGGACTCATCATGAAAATTCAGGGTGTTAATTCATAGTTTCCTGCTTACAAAAGGCGCTGACGTCAAGATTGGCTACAAGGAGACATATCAGGCAAAATGAAAATCCTGTTACTCTTTCAAGAATTAATGATTTGGCGAGGCTGTGGGGTGGAGACTAAATTCTCTGATGTAACTGAAATCACATAAAACAACCCAAACCCGAGGGAGAGCTTCTCCTCTAAGATGTTTTTGAAGAGTCTGCTAGAGAAGAAAGATCATTGAGTTGTTTTCCATGAGCCTTTCGGGCATTAGAAAATGAGCTTCAGAAGTTTTCCTTCGTCTATTTTTCTAGAAGTAAAGAGCTTATGTTTCCATCTTGAGATCTGAATACGCAAACCAAAATGCAAATTGGCAATTAACTCCCATATATTTAGGAAAATGTATGGAAATTATTTCATGTCAGCAGAAAGACAAAGCTTCCGGAAGAATTGGTAATGAATTCAGCCTCTGTCCCTTTGGTTCTCCACAGTTCTTCCAACTGCTGGAAAATAGACACAATAGGTAGGGGGAAGGTGACTTAAAGTTATTTGGGGGTCACTGGTTTTAGTAAAAGAAGCTTTTACTCAGCCAGCTCTTGAAGCAAAGGCTTCTGTCACTGGTTATTTTTTTAACAAAGAGAGCTTCCTTTTTCTCATGGGCACACCGGTTTCTGGCCCAGGGCAGGTCTCTCTGCTCAGCTACCTGTGCAGTTGCTGGGGTCTGGGAACTGCATCTGGAAGGCTGGAGCAGGGCAGCCCTTCTGTTTATAGAGCCAGGGGGTGAATCCAGGATCTAAAGAAACACACTGAAAAATTTTCTCTCCTATTTGGCCTTTCTCCTGCTCCCCTGGGAGCTGTGACCCAAGAAAGAAAATTACCGACAGACACAGCATTTCTGGGGCCAGGAAAAATGGAAATTCACTCTGTGGAATGAACCCAACTTTGCAATTTTCCTGTCTCCTGAAAAAGGCAGTTTTCAGTTCTCCTAACACTCAGAGACAGCTCAAGGCAGGAAGAAAGCTTTGGAGACGGTTAGCTGACATACGGGCCCTGCACATGGCAGGTGGATCTTATTCCCATGCCTCACAGGGTGTCTTTTCTGGGGACAACAGGCCACAGATCTTCTTTCAGTCCACCTCCCATATATTTGAGGAAATTGTGGGAATTATTTCAGGCCAGCAGCTCCCCAAGCCATGGGCTTCGTGTTCGAGAAAAATGGCTCCAAACTGGGTGCCAGTCTGTATGCAGTCCCGACCCACTCCTGGTGAGAGGAGCAAAAGGTCTAAAGTCTTCAGAAAGCTAAAATGATTCCACCTAAAGGATCATCCTTTATTATTATTATTTTTTTTTGGCTGTGTTGGGTCTTTGTTGCTGCGCATAGGCTTTCTCTAGTTGCGGCGAGCAGGGGCTACTCTTAGTTGCGGTGCGTGGGCTTCTCATTGTGGTGGCTTCTCTTGTTGTGGAGCATGGGCTCTAGGCACACGGGCTTCAGTCGTTGTGGCACGCAGGCTCAGTAGTTGTGGGTCGTGGGCTCTAGAGCGCAGGCTCAGTAGTTGTGGCACACAGGCTTAGTTGCTCCGTGGCATGTGGGATCTTCCCGGACCAGGGCTCGAACCCGTGTCCCCTGCATTGGAAGGCGGATTCTTAACCACTGCACCACCAGGAAAGCCCCAGGATTGTCCTTTATTCTGAAATATCTGCTTCCTGCTATTTTGGTGTTAAAGTTTATTAAGTGTCATATATTGTGAGGGTTTGGTAATCTTAAAAAAATGTCCTTACTTGGCAAAGTAAAGTTAACAATGTATTAAGTCTCTCCGGTTTTATTTTGACAATTTCTTAGACCCCGAAGCCCCATTTTACCAGTAATGAAATGGTTTTAATTGTGGAGATGCCAGCAAGGAAAGTGTACAGTTTGATTCCATTTACCAAATGGCCACTCATTTGGCAATTTTAACTACCTGGGACACAGCTGGGGAGCCAGAGTTGTTAACAAAAAATCCTGAGCAAGTGAAATAAGATATTACTTGGTCTACCCTTAAAGATCTTGTATTTTATTACTAAGAAAATGCTTCCAAACCCTTCCTCAGTGTCCGTTTACCTTTATTGTAGATGCATTTCTTACAAGCTTGATTATTGCAGTTTAATAGCCTTTGATTTGAAGGGGAAGATATTTTGGGGAGAAGATTGCACACACAGCTGGATACTGAAAGTATAATTATATGATATCATGTTAATAATTTAGGACAATAAAATATACAATAATATTTTCAGTTGTAAAATTATAACACTATAACTTTATGTCAGCACATTATTATATTTATATTAACAGCATTATCTTAATAAATTGATAAGTATTGAGCCAGGAGATTCTGAGGATGCCTGGTTGTACCAACTGTATCACAGGTTTGTGCTGGTTGACATTTGTCGCTTCTTGCCTGGTGCTGTCCCAAGCTGCTCTGTCAGTCACCTCTGTGTCCCTGCACGTGTGGAAACTCTCTCTGGTCCAAGTATGGGTATAAGCCTCTCCCTTTAAGACCCAAGCACAGCTAACACAGGCTGTGATATTTAACCTCTTCTCTGAGTCTCGAGAATAACATGAGCAAATTATAGGCAGAAAAGGAAGGGTTTAACTGGCATTCAGATGTGAGTGCTCCAGAGTTCACGGGTCATTCCTCCTCCCAGGGCCCATCTGACCATGTCACTTGGCCCCGGCCTGCAGCCACTTTGCTGGGGCGTGCTTGCTGCTGTGAGTATCATTTTATGGCCTTGCTGCCCCCTTCTCTCCCCAGTCAAAGGAAGGAAAAACCTCTTAACGTCATATTTTCTCCGAAGAGCCATACTCTGCCATGAAAACAGCTTTCTTCATTATAAAACAGAACATTTACATCTCAGTTTGAAGAATCTGCTGTTGATTTAGGTCCTCAGTTCAGAGACTCCCCAAGGTCAACAGGTGGATTTTCCTTACATTTCATGACGAAGGAGACCGTGGAAGTCTTTTTAAAAAGAGAAAGAGAGAGGGTCTGCACCAGGGATAAACCCTAACTTCCATTCAGTAGACATAGCTGATTATAATGGCTCCAAATAGCGGGATTTGCAGCTTCTGTGTCTTTATGATTTAAGCAGGAAGAAAAAAGTGCCGGTTTTTTAAGATAGCCATTTGTCCCCAGTACACAATAATAATAATTAATAGTAATAGCAATAATAGTCATAAGTAACACTTACTGAGCACTTCTACATTTGAGTCTCTGGGCCTAAGCACTTTATATATATATATTTCTTATAGATCCTTGATAATTTCATAGTGAGAAGAGTCAGAAAAATTGCAGGAATTAGGCATGAATTAACCATGCCCCGCAGCCTGAGGCCACATACTGTCCGGCCAGCAGCCCTCTCCACCTCAGCAATCTCTTTGCGTTACTGTTCAGAATAGTATTTGTGTTTCCTGATTCAAAAAAGAGTAGATTACTTTCTGTCTGCTCTGTTTAACTAGCTAAGAAAAGTGTAACATGCTCTAGAAAGAATATCATCCCTGAAATATTAAAAACAAATAGTTTATATGTTCTAAAATGTTAATAATTGTATCATTCAGCATACAAATTCAGCTGCTGTAACAAAGGCCAAAGAACAGTGGCTTAAAGAAGATAGAAACTAATTTCTCTCTCATGTTACTGTCTGGGAAGGCCATGTGGGGCTGATTCGATGACTCCACCGTGTGGAGGACCCAGGCTCCTTTTATATTGTTGCTCTGCTATCTTAAGACACAGTCTCTACCTCATGCTCTAAGGTGGCTCGTCCAGGTCCCACCATCCCACTACTGTGGCCAGCAGAATGGGGACAGAGGTGGTGGAGGGCACGTTGTTCCCCTTTAAGGGTGAAACCTTCAGAGTTGTACACACCCTCACACTTGCAACTCACTGGCCAGGAAGTGAGTCACTTGGCCACACTTAGCTCCACAGGAGGTGGGAAAATGTAGTGTTGAGCAACCACATGATAAGCTGAAATCCAGGGATTCCATTAATAAATGAAGAAAGGAGCATGGATATTTGGGAAGAGCCAGCAATTTCTGCTAACTATTGAAAGGACAGTCTTCCGTTAACTGGTAAATTCACTTTATAAAGAAAGTAATTTTCTAAAGAGCAAGAGTAAATGCAGCATTTTGTTTTGTTCCTCCTTTCTTATTGTCATCCTTTTCCCCCCCGAAAAAGTATATGTTCTTGGCACTGTGTAACAAGGACCTCAAGTTAACAAAAATCTCAGTTAAGAGAATGTTCAGACTTAAGTAGAAAGGGTTTGTTTGTTTGTTTGTTCCAACATTTGTTTAAAGCCTCTTTCTAAAGTGTGTTTTCATTATAACTGTTGAATTGGCTTCAGTGCTTCTTTGATTATCCAGATCTTGTATTGCCTTAAGAGTCATAGTTAGGAACACTAACGGCTGCCTAATAGTGTGGAAGGGAAGAATCGACATCTAACCTTTCCTGTGCCTATTTTCAAGGTCCCCCTCTCGCTGATGGTGCATATGAAGTACCACTTGTGGCCCGTGAGGGAAATGACTACAAAGGCACTAGGCAGGGGCCATTCCCTTGGGCTGAACGATGTGCAGCATCTAGGGAGGGGATGGTGTCTCCTGGGGTTTTCTGTGACCCTCCTGCCCTCAGCCCAGGGCTGGAGCAATGGTCAGGGGTGAGGCTAAGCAGTGTATCTGGGGAATGTTTCCTGACCAGCATTCTGAGTGTAACTCAGACATGAATGTTAGTTGGTATTTTCACTTATGTTAAGGAGTGAGAGAAATGTAAACAGTGAAGTTGTATGTTGGAATTTCACTCAAATTTGTCAAGGATGTGGTTGACTTCTTTGCTGAATTGGATAATAGTTTGTGAAAACAAAAAATATTTGTTTTTTCATTCTATTTGCTGTGTAATGGCTACAGACAAGACACACTTTTAAGTTTAATTTGCATTTTTAATATTTTCTCCATTGCTCTCTTAAACCTATAAGTCAACAAAACAGTAAATCCAGCCCTATTTGTAGCATTTGCCAATTTCCAAGGTGTAAATATTCCCAACATGGCCAGTTTCAAGGCACCAATGTGACTTTCCTGAACGTGGAGTTGGTAAAAGATGTGCTGTAGTATCACTCTTGTACTCTATTTCCACACAGATGCAACAGTAAAATAATTAGAAAGTGATGAGTTTTGAGTATCTATTACCTTTGTTCTTAATATATTTTAAAAATTAATACTCTGTACGTGTATGCACTTTAATTTTTAATAATTGCTGTGTTTAACAAACAAGTTGCAATATTCCTGAAAATTTAACAATCACCTCTTGTGAACCAGTAGAAGCTGCTCCACCTCCCCGCTGCTCTGAGCTCTGCTATGCGCAGGATGCCTGTGAGTGTATGTTCCATATCCCCACTCTCATCTTCAGGGCTGACCCCACGCCTGCTGGTGCATAGAACTTGGCTCCCTCACCAGTTTCTGTAAGAAGCTCCATCACAGCAAGCATTCCTTGAAATGTGTGGGCTCTACTGAAGATTGTTGGAGTCACAGGGCAGCATCGACATTCATTAAATACTTCACATGGATGGATCTGTTTTTCTGCATCCCACTTTATCCAATGATGGTTATTTTTGTTTTCCTTTTTCTTCCTTCTGTCTCCTCGTACTCACGGAGTACGGGCTTCACGGCTTCCCTGTCTCCTCTCTCAGCCGCCCTCTGTCAGGAGGAAATTAACCCATTCTTCTCAGCCTCACCCAGGCAGGATGGTAGCACCACCTCTGCCTCCATGCACACTAACCCTAGGGCGGGGAACTGTCTCTCCTGGGGTTTTCTGTGACCATCCCCGCCCTCCTGCCTTCACCCCAGGGCTGGAGCAATGGTCAGGGGTGAGGCTAAGCAGTAGGTCTGGGGCAGTGGCATCTGGTATCTGACCAGCATTCTGAGTGTAACTCAGATATAAATGTTAATTGGTATTTTCACTTATGCTAAGGAGTAAGAGAAATGTAAACAAGGCCAAAGGATACTGGCTCCTCCATCCCTCGCATGTTTAATCTCTCCCAAGGGAAAGGAGAAAAAGTTGTGGGTAAACCCAGAAACAGGCTGACTCCTCGGAATGGAATTAGGCCATTGGCCACAAACTTCTTGTTGTTGGAGCTGATTTGCATTTCCAACAGGCAAGTTTTTTAGACTAAAGTCTAATGTTAAACACAGTGAGGTATTCAATTTTCCCTAACCCTGCTCCCTGAATCTCCGCAGAACCCTGAGGGAGTTTTCTGTGAAGAAAGAGAGTGAGCCTAAAGGAGCAGTGTGCCCCCAGGGAAAGCTATGGGCAGGGACGTGGACAAAGCTATCCTCGAATGGTGTGGGAGAGGAAGGAAAGGAGAGAAAACATGATTTTTTAAAAATAGAATCTGGTACATCAGTTTCCTAGGGCTGCTGTAACACAATACAACAAACTGGGTGGCTTAAACAGTGCAAATTTTTTTTAAATTTTATTGGAATATAGTTGATTTACAATGTTGTATTAATTTCATGTTAGATATACATATATATCACTTAATATACATACATATACATGTTAGATATATGTATTACTAATATATATGTATTACTGAATATGTATATTCTTTTTCAGATTCTTTTCCTTTATAGGTTATTATAAGATATGGACTATAGTTCCCTGTACTGTATAGTAGGTCCTTGTTGTTAATCTATTTTATATATAGTGGTGTGTATCTGTTAATTCCAAACTCCTAATCTATCCCCCCCTCTCCTTTCTCCTTTGGTAACCGTAAGTTTATTTTCTATGTCTGTGAGTCTATTTCTGTTTTGTGAATAAGTTCATTTGTATCATTTTTTAGATTCCACATGTAAGTGATATCGTATGATATTTGTCTTTGTCTGATTTACTTCACTTAGTATAATAACCTTTAGGTCCATCCATGTTGCTGCAAAAGGCATTATTTCATTCTTTTTTATGGCTGGGTAATATTCTATTGTGTATATGTACCACGACTTCTTTATCTATTCATCTGTTGATGGAACACAGAAATTTATTGTCTCACAGTTCTGCAGGGTGGACATCTGAGATCAAGACCAGCCAGGTTGGTTCCTTCTGAGGGCTGGGAGGGAGGATCTGTTGTTGCAGGCCTCTCTCCTAGCTTTGGGGGGCCTCCGGTGTTCTTTGGCTTGTGGATGGCATTCTCCCTGCGTCTTCACATTGTCTTCCCTCTGTACATGTTTGTCTGTGTGTCCAAATTTCCCCTTTCTATAAGGGCACAGTCATATTGGATCAGGGCCCACTCTAATGAACTTATCTTAACTTGATCATCTGCAAAGACCCTATTTCCCAATAAGGTCACATTCACAGGTACTGGGGGTTAGGACTTCAACATCTTTTGGTGGGGAGACACATTTTAATCCATAGCACCCAGTATAATAATCTTTATCTTGTAACTAGACATTTAGTCCATTTATATTTAAAGTAATTATTGATAACTTTGGGTGTAAATCTGTCTTATTTTCTGTATTCTATTTGTCTCACTCATTCTATGTTCCTTTTACCTGTCTTTCCTGCCTTCTTTTGGATTTTTAAGCATATAATTCTTTCTTTTCTACTTCTTGAAGTTTAAGCACTATGTTTTCTATTGTATTACTGATTGCTCTAGAAATTACGGCATGCTTACGTACTAGAGTTTTCTAAAGTTAACCTTACCTTTGCTTCTTCCTAGATCATACAAGGACCTTAGGACACTTTAACTCCATTTATCTCCCCACTTCAATATTACTGTCGTCACACATCTTAATTCTTTTTTGCTTTTTTAATCCCTCAAAACAATTATTTTTGTTTTGTACAGTTATTTTCATTTAGATTCACCTGCTTATTTACCACTTAAAAAAATTCTTCATTTCTTTTTGCATTTCATACATTCTACCTGAAATCACTTTCCATTTCCTGCAGTACATCTTTTAGAAGTCCCTTTAATATAGATCCTCTAGCGATGAATTCTCTAGCTTTTGTTGTCTGGAAGTACGTTTATTTCATCTTCACTTTTGGAAAAAAATATTTTTGCTGGGTGTAGAATTCTAGGTTGTTATTTTCCTTGCAGCACATTGAAGGTATTATTCCATTTATCTTCTGGGGCCCATTGTTGTAAAGAACTCAGCTCTCCATCTGGTTCATGTGAGGGTTCCCTGGCAGGTTTTGTATTTTTAAGCTAATTTTAAGATTTTTTTCTTTGTCTTCAGTGTTCTACAATTTCATTCTGTTGTGTCTACCTGTGGATTTCTTTTTTATTCATCTTATTTAGAGTTTGGTGGGCTTCCTGAATCTGTGGATTAGAACTTTCATCAGATCTGGAAAATTCTTAGCCATTCTCTTTTTAAATATAACCTCTGTTCCATTCTTTCTGAAACTCTAATGTTAAAACTTCTCATATTCGCATTGTCTTTTAACCTTCCCTCAATAGTTTTTATCTATTTGTCTCTATGCTACTTTTTGGTGAATTTCTTCTGACATATCTTCTGGCACACTAATTCTTTCTTTAGCTATATTTAGTATGCTGTTAAATCTGTTTATTTAGTTTTTAATTTTAGTTATTGTATAGAAGTTAAATTTGGTTCTTTTACATTTTGCTATGCTATTTTTTATAGTTTTCTGTTCTCCAGAGATATTTTCAAACTTGTTCTTTATATCTTTATACATAGTATCACACTTGCTTTTAGAATCTAAGTCTGATAATTGAAATATCTTAAGTATTTTATTTTATTTATTTATTTTATTTTATTTATTTATTTTTGGCTGCATTGGGTCTTTGTTGCTGTGCGCAGGCTTTCTCTAGTTGCGGCAAGCAGAGGCTACTCTTCGCTGTGGTGCGCGGGCTTCTCATAAGAAGAAAGAAGCGGTGGCTTCTCTTATTGTGGAACACAGGCTTTAGTCGCACGCGGGCTTCAGTAGTTGTGGCGCATGAGCTCAGTAGTTGTAGCGCACAGGCTTAGTTGCTCCACGGCATGTAGGATCTTCCCGGACCAGGGCTTGAACCCGTGTCCCCTGTACTTGCAGGTGGATTCTTAACCACTGTGCCACCAGAGAAGCCCAGTTTCTGGGGTTTTACTGCTGTGTGTTTTTATTGCCCATTCTTGCTTTGGTTCCTTGCTTCCTTGTGTGTTTGGGCTGTGTTATTCACTGACTTTGAAAAATTATTTTGGGGACTTCTTTGAGACCTTTCTCCAGAGATGATTTGTGTTTGTTTTTCCAGGTAACCTGGGAGCACTGCCAGATTGGGTAATTTTTTTTTTTTTTTTTTTTTTTGCAGTATGTGGGTCTCTCACTGTTGTGGCCTCTCCCATTGCGGAGCACAGGCTCCGGACGCGCAGGCTCAACGGCCATGGCTCCCGGGCCTAGCCGCTCTGCGGCATGTGGGATCTTCCCGGACCGGGGCACGAACCTATGTCCCCTGCATCGGCAGGCGGACTCTCAACCACTGCGCCACCAGGGAAGCCCAGATTGGGTAATTTTTAAACTAACTTCACAGCCTGAAGTTTTCCTGGTTGCCCAAGTTCTGTGAATTTGAGCTACAAATCTGTGTGAGCTCTGGCTTGTGGCAATATCTTCCCAGGAATTCTGCACACCCCCTCCCCCAGTGTCAAGGCAACTTTCCTTAGAGTCAGTTATGGGTTGGGTAGGGCAGGACAAGTTTATAGCTAGCTTACCCTTACCCTGAGGTTGTAGCCCTTTGGGTGAGCTCTGATCCATGGCAATTCCAAGGCCTAGATTTCACCTATATTTGGGCCCAATTATCCTTTATATATTGTTAGCGCCTCCATACTTTTACTAATCTTACATTTTATCCATTGTTGGTGGTTGTTTTTAGTTGATCCACATAACATAGTTTTCTATATTCCCAGAAACAAAACTCCGAAGAAATTTAGGATGCCACATTTCTTCTAATCAACATTCAAAATATGGCACTGACACTGGTTTTATCTCAAACTCTTTAATGTTTTCAGAAATAGTCTAATGCAAGGTACATACACACATTACGAGTTGGAATAGAACTTAGAAACCAACAAGCTGGGATTTCGCAGGTGGTCCAGTGGTTAAGACTCCATGCTTCCACTGCGGGGGGCACGGGTTCGATCCCTGGTCTGGGAACTAAGATCCTGTATGCTGAGTAGCAAGGCCAAAAAAAAAAAAAAAAAAAAAAAAGCCAACAACCCTACCCGCATTAATGGCTTTGGAAGATGAAGCCCAGAGGCACTGAATGGGTTGCTCAGAGTCCCACGTGAGTCAGGGGCAGAACCAGGATTAGAACCCCAGCCCTCTCTGAGTCCTGTGTTCTCACCACTCCCCTGCAGCTCTTTGGGCAATGTGAAATCATGTCAGTTCTCAGTGTTCATTTTCCAGATGAGGAAATGTGGATGCTCGACTTCTTTTTCACGTCCTCTCCCAGAAGTTCCGCATAGAATGTTTCCTGTCGTATTCTGAAATTTTACTGCTTGAGTATTAGAGGAGGAATGTTTTGAACCTTAGACACAAGCCAGTGTTATGGCTTCCCCAAAGTTAACTAAATGAGCAACAAGTAAAATGCTAATGTTTTAAACTAATGTAATAAAAGTATACTATCAAACAAAGTTTATGTGAATAAATCTAGAAGTTATCTTTGATTTTGCACTTTCTCTAATCACCTTAATTTCACCTCCAAAGTACACCTGAATCCAACCAATTCTTTCTGTTTTCACTACTTTCACCCTAGTTCAGCCACCTATGTGTCTTGCCTGGACCATATGATAACCTCCTCACTAGTATTCTTTTCTCTATTTTGCCTCTCCCCATCCATTCTCTGTATAGCAGCCATACTTAATTTTATAAAATAAAAACTGGGTTGTGTCTTTCTCTGCTTAAAATTCTCTAATTGTTTCCATAACTCCTAGAATAAAATCCAAACTTTTTAATCTGACTGTACTTATTTACTAGGAGTGCTATAACGAAGTACCACAAACTGGGTGTCTTAAAACAACTGTTCTGGAGGCTAGAAGTCCAAAATCAAGGTGTTGGAAGGGCCATGCTCTCTCTGAAGGTTCTAGGGTAGGATCCTTCCTTGACTCTTCCTAGCTTCTAGTGGTTGCCTGCAATCCTTGGTGTTCCTTGGTTGTAGACATATCACTCCAATTTCTGCCTCCATTGTCACATGGGATTCTCCCTGTGTGTCTGTGTCTGTGTCCAAATTTCCCTCTTCTTATAAGGACACCAGTCATTGGCATTAGGGCCGACTAATCTATGGCCTCATCTTAACTTGATTACATCTGCAAATACCCTATTTCCAAGTCAAGTCCCATTCACAGGTACTGGGAGTTAGGACTTGAACAAGTCTTTTTTGAGAGGGACACGATTCAATCTACAACACTGACTTAGAAAACCCTCATGATTGGGCCCTGACCACCTAGCTAACCTCATCTTGCATCCTTCTGCCTCTTGCTCATAATTCCAGCCACTCTGGCTTCCTGGTTCTTTGAAGAAGCCAAGCTTTAGGAGGCTTACACTGATCACTCTGTCTCCTTCGAAAGTTCTTTCCTCAGCCTCCCTCTTTTTTTTAAAAATAATTTTTTTTATTTAATTTTTTGCCTCATTGGGTCTTTGTTGCTGCATGTAGGCTTTCTCTAGTTGTGGCGAGCGGGGGCTACTCTTCATTGCGGTGTGCGGGCTTCTCATTGCGGTGGCTTCTCTTGTTGCAGAGCACGGGCTCTAGGCGTGCGGGCTTCAGTAGTTGTGGCATCCAGGATCAGTAGTTGTGGCTCGTGAGCTCTAGAGCTCAGGCTCAGTAGTTGTGTCACACAGGCTTAGTTGCTCCGCAGCAGGTAGGATCTTCCCGCACCAAGGCTAGAACCCGTGTCCCCTGCGTTGGCAGGCGGATTCTTAACCACTGAGCCACCAAGGAAGCCCTCAGCCTCCCTCTTGTCATTCAGATCTTGATGTAGGTGTCACCTCCTTATCAGCCTACCCTAGTCACCTGGTCCCTTTTTATCACATCCCCATATTTTACTTCTCAGAGTAGTACTTATCACAATTTGACATTTTTGTTGTGTTTCTTATTTGTTTCCTCCACTATGATATTACCTCATCAAGAACAATGACCTTATCTCCCCCATTTACAGATATATCCTCAGCACCTACAACAGTTTCCTGCACACAGTAGGTGCTCAATAAATATTTGTTGAGTAAATGACTGCCTCATGAAATGAATTTTTTTCCCTTTTTAGACTTAGCTTAAATGATACAACTTGGAAAGGGCAGCTTCTGCCTAAGCAGTACTTAACGTACTGGGAACATTTCTTAAAGGGGATCGTGTGCAATGTGTAAGGTAGGAGAGTGGGTCTTCAAAGATTTGGGAAGATGTGATCCCAAGTGGGTAAGTGTAGAAAATGTAGATGGGTCCTAGAAGAAAGACGGGCAATTTCCCTTTCCTGCCATGGCTACATGAACAAGAAACTTGGAACTCATTTGTATTTCTGGAATTTCTAATAATAATATTATAATACTAGCAGCAATAATGATCAGAAATACTTACTGAGTTCTCACTTTGCACTAGCCCTATGCTAAATGTTTACACTTCATTCTTGTCACATCCTTGCGAGAAGGTGCTGTTATCCTTACCTTACAGATGAGGAAAGGTAGGCTCTGAAAGGCTAAGTAGCGAGACTGAGGACAGGGTTAGTGAGGCTCCATTGCATGTGCCTACTGCTATCCTGAACTTATTTTAGTTTTGATTTGCTGCTTCATCCTCTGCTGATGTGCAGGCAGGCTCTACACATCTTCATACTTCCCCCGACCACAGTCTGTATCCTTCATTTACCAACCTCTTGTTGTCAATCTAACAAATACTCTTTAGTCAGTACTTCTGTTTCTCCACACTTGCATATTTCTGGAAAAATTCTTGAATTTTACATCAGCTGATCCCTTCTTCTTTAGTGTGCCCTGGCCATACATCTCAGTTTGCAGACAAATCCCCTCCCAACTCTTTGCAGTGATTTTCTAGCAAGTGTCTTAGAGAAGGTCTTCCCCTGAAGACAGCGGGAGCAAGAAACTCTCCAGGCCCATATCTTGGATCTGTGGATGGAAAAGAAAGATGAGCTGATCCCAGATTCCCCAGACCCTTTGGTGGAGACTCCAGCTGGCAGGGGCCGCCTCTACCCCTCTGCTTCACCCCACCATGATGCTTTAAGAAGGCAAAGCACAGCCACTGGCAACCATGCCCTGGATGAGGAGTCGCCATACCCATTTGATCGAGGTTTTGAATTTCAGGTAAAGGTGCCAACTTTGCCAGCATCTGTACAGGCTGTTGGCTTCGAAGGCCAGGGATTAGCTCCTGCATGTCAGAGCAAGGCATCCTGGGCAGCAAATCTTCTTCCAGTCTTATGCAGCCAAGAAAGAGGCTTCTCCTCCCTCCTTCCTCTTTATTTTCCCCAATTTATTCTGCCAGATACTGTTTTGAATATTTTTAAAATAAACTATATTTTAGAACAGTTTTAGGTTTAGAGAAGGGTTGCAAATACACAGAGGATTCTCATATACCCGACACCTAGTTCCTCCTGTAGCTAACATCTTCCATTTTTATGGTACATTTGTCACAGCTAGTGAACAAATAACAATACATTATTGTTAAATAAGGTCCATATTTTATTGAAATTCATTAGTTTTCCCCTATTTTTGTTCCAGAATACATCCAGGATACCTCATCACATTTAGTCATCATGTCTCCTTAGGCTCCTCTGGGCTGTGAAAATTTCTTAGACTTTTCTTGTTTTTGATGACATTGGCAGTTTTGAGGAGTATTGGTCAAGTATTCTATAAAATGTTCTGCAACTTGGGTTTTTTGAAGTTTATCCCATGATTAGATGGGAGTTATGGATTTTTGGAAAGAAGATCTCAGAGGTAAGGTGCCATTCCCATGACGGCCTGTCAAGGGTGCGAACTATCGACATGGTTTATCACTGTGGGTGGTGTCTGGATCCCCTGGCTGAGGTGGTGTGTGACCAGTTTCTCCACTGTCAAGTTACTATTCCCCCCATTCCCATGCTGTCCCCTTTGGAAGGAAGTCACTTTGTGTGGCCCACACTTAAGGAGGAGGAGTTATACTCCACGATAAAATATTTGGAATTTTTATACATGGGAGATCTGTCGATTCTCCCCATGTGTTTACTTAGTCAGTCACTCATTTATGTGAGTATGGAGTCATGGATATTCACTGTATACTTTGAATAATAACCCACTACTACCTTCTTTATCTGTTGCTCGTGTTGCTCCAGGTTTGGCCATTGAAAGCTCTTTCAGTTGACTCCCGTGTCCCTATGACCTACCCCTCTCCCTTTTCTAGGTTACCTTACTTTTGATTCATTCTTTATATTAAGCAATGAGATAGAAATTTCAGAATGCTGAGTCAAAGGATATTCCTACTGATGATTTATCCTCTTACCAAAAGGATATTTTTTAAAAGTCACATACCACCCACAGTTGCATGAGATTCCTTCTTTGTTCAAAAGTCCCAGAAGTTGTTTTACAGGTTGAATGAATATGTAAGGTTTTTCCTGCAACCAGCTGACTTATTCTAATCCCTTTAATTGCTTCACCTGGGCAGAAATTATGGGCAGCGGTAACAGCCAACTATATTATTTCATTGGCGGTGGGTTCAATGGACAGATCCCCCTCTAATAAATATTAAAATAGTGAGCAAGTATTAAGGTTAGGCTCATTATGAAGTTTACATGAACAGTAAACAGTGTCTGCTATCTAAGTCTTAGCTGCCGTCATCCTCTTTCTCATCATCATCATTGTCATTTTCCTCGGGATGGATCACACGGATCTTTGTGTAATTTACTTAGAGGACACAGGGGGGAAAATGACTTACTAATCCTGTTTATTTTCCTCCACCAATATCGTTATCTGTATGTTGGGCATTGAAGGGCTTTAAGCCTGTAAAGGAGGATTTAGCCAAGGTTCTTCCAGAACCTGTTGACAGCCTTTGGAGACTGTCACCACCAGCCTCTCCATCACAAGCTGTACCTTCCTAGAGATACCACTCCTAGAGAGACCACCAGGAGAACCGTTGGTGCCTGACCTGGGAAACAGGCAGAGTGGCCGCAGCCCTCCTCACACTTGGCAGATGAGGGAACCCTGCCATAGTCACGGAGACTGAGTCACAGGAAGTTTCCCATCTACTCTGTCCCACCACTGAAGTTTCTTTTAAATTATTTTTATAATACTTAGTATGGTATTGCTGCATGATGAGCCTTTTAATTCTTTCAAATGTTAACTCAAATTAAGGTGAACTGTCTATTGTTAATTGCTGCTTCTGATTAGTACAGGATCTCTAGCAAGAGCCCCAGACTCTGCGCACATACAGCCTTGTGTAGCCAACATGCTCACTTTTGGCCTGTCTCCTTTTAAATTCATTGCAATTAATTTAAATTCATTTCCGCACATCCCACTGTGCCCTCAATACTGCTCAGCAGCCACATTCCATTCCCCCCATGGCCTCCCACCCTCCTAGTTCATTAACCCACCCTCCTCCACCCTCACACACAGCTTCCAGCATCACTGAGAAATTAGAAGCCATTGCAAAAGGCCTTCTGTAAGCTCCCACCTCCACATCCACCCAAATCCAGAGCCTCATTTTCCTCCTTCCTTCCTACTGCAGTAGATGAAAAGTCCTTGTTTCTTTCTAAGGCCATAGCCCAGTTCATTAAATCTTATCCTCTCTCACCTGTTCAGAGACTCAATGCCAGCAGTTCTCCACACACTCCCCCGTATCATCAATTTTTCCCTCTCTACTGGGCTATTTCCACCAGCATTAGAACATATTTCCCCCTTCTCAAAAGCAACAACAAAAAATCTTTTAAAAATTAAAAAAAAAATAGGGCTTCTGTGGTGGTGCAGTGGTTAAGAATCCACCTGCCAATGCAGGGGACATGGGTTTGAGCCCTGGTGCAGGAAGATCCCACATGCTGCGGAGCAACTAAGCCTGTGCACCACAACGACTGAGCCTGCACTCTAGAGCCTGCGAGCCACAACTACTGAGCCCACCTGCCACAACTACTGAAGCCTGCATGCCTAGAGCCCGTGCTCCGCAACAAGAGAAGCCACTGCAATGAGAAGCCCGCGCACTGCAATGAAGAGTAGCCCCGCGGCTCGTTGCAATTAGAGAAACCTGCGGGCAGCAACAGAGACCCAACGCAGCCAAAAATAAAAATGAAATAAATAAATTTTTTTAAAAAAGTAATTGTGATAAAAACCACATGGCATAAAATTTATCATCATAACCATTTCTAAGTGTACAGTACAGTAGTTTAAGTATATTCACATCGCTGTGCATCCAACTTCCAGAACGTTTTCACCTTGCAAAACTGAAACTCTATACTCATTAAACAACGACTCTCCCTTTCCCCCTCCCTCCATCCCTTAGCAGCCACCATTCTTCTTTCTGTTTAAGTGCATTTGACTACTCTAGGTCCCTCATATAAGTGGAATCATACAGTTGTTGTCTTTTTGTACCTGGCTTATTTCACTTAGCATAATGTCCTCAAGTTTCATCCGTGTTGTAGCATGTGTCAGAATTTTCTTCCTTTTTAAGGCTGAATAATATTTCCTTGTATGTATATACCACATTTTGTTTATCCATTCATCTGCTGATGGACGTTTGTTGTTGCTTCTGCAATGACTATGATGAATAATACTGCTGTGAACATGAGTGTACAAATATCTCTTGGAGACACTGCTTTTAATTCTTTGAGAAGTGGAATTTCTGGGTAATTTTATTTTTAATTTTTTGAGGAATGCACCATTTTACATTCCCACCAATAGTGCACAAGGGTTGCAGTTTCTCCACATCCTCATCAACATGTGTTATTTTTAATTTAAATCTTATTTTTTTTATAGTAGCCATCCTAATGGGTGTGAGGTGGTATCTCATTGTGGGGCAAAAATCTTTCAGTCCTACTTTTCCTGCTGCTGTGGCTAATTGGCCACTCCTTTTTAAGACAGGACTCCTTGCAAGAGTTGGCTTTACTTCCTGATCCAGTGCCTCTCTTCCCACTATTTCTTAAGCTTATTCCAATCAGGTTCTCATCTCACCTACTGCACCACAGCCTCTCATGTCGAAAAGTTGCTATGTGGCCACTTCTGGTCCTCCACGTCTGACCGAGCATTTGACATGGTTGGTTACTCTCTTCTCCATGAGACACTTTCTTCATCTTGTCCCCGCAGTGCCATGCTCTCCTGCTTTTCTTTCTACCCCACTGGATAGAGTTCCTGGTTTCTTTTGCTGTTCACCCCTCTCTCTCCGACTTCTTCATGTTGGAGTCCTTCGGGGCTCAATGAATGGATCCTCCTCTTCTCCACCTACCCTCAATTCTCTGATGATCTCATTCATTATCATGGCCTTAAATATCAACTCGCTACTTATGATTCCAAAATTAGTTCTCCGTTTAGACTTTCCCCCAGAACTCCGTAGTCCAGTATACATACCTGCCTACTTACCATCTCTTCTTGGATCTAAGCATCTTAAACCTGACATGTCCAAAATCAACCCGACCTTCCCTCGTTGTCTCCGCTCTCCCCTCCTCCTTCCCCCACCTGCAAACTCCCTGGCCCAAACCCTCGGAGTCATCCTTGACTTCTTTCTTTTTCTCTCACGCACTACATCCAGTGTGTCAGAACGTCCTTCTGGTTCCACCTTCAAAATCTGTCCAGAATCTGTCCCCTTCTCTTCACCTCCACTGCTCTCACCCTGATCCAACCTACCATCGTCGCTCATCTACTCTAGATTAGTGGTCCTCTCACCTTTGCTCCTTTCGTCTCTTCTCAACACAACAGTAAGAAGGATTGTTTAAAATGTCAGTTTAGATTCTGTAGTTTCTCTGCTCAGAAGAGCTCAGAGCAAAAGTCAAAGAACTTACAGTGTCTTGCAGAGCCCCGTGGTTTTACCACCTCTCCAATCTCACTCTTGCCACCTTAATGTGGCACAAACACTCCAGGCATGCTCTGCCTCAGGACTTTTGCAGTTGGTATTCTCATTCACTGGAATGTTTTCCCCTTAAACACTGGTATGACTTAAATGAATGAATGTAGAATGGTTGGATAACTAGCAGTAGGAATACTATTTCTCCATGACTACTATTATTATTACATCCTAAAAATCCAGGAATCAAGTTAGGATATGGATGGGGATTGCATATACATTAACAACAGAATGTACACCCTTGCTACTCAAAGTGTGGTCCATAGACCAGCAGCATCAGCCTTTGATGGTCTCCACTGCAGGAAATAAACCCTGAGAAGCATGTCACCTTTTGGAAGAATGGCTCCTGCTGTCTCTTCTAGCAGGACCCAGTGATCTTTGTGAACAGAAAACTCAGCAGAGTGAGCAAAGCTTCGGGATTGGTCACTGGGTGGCTGTCAGGAAAGAGCTGTCCACAGGAACCTCAGGAGCACAGGGGCTCAGGCTGGGAACTGTCCCTGACCCTGCATCCTGCACTCAGGAGGCTTATAGGCTGCAATTCCTCACACCTCTGTGTGTCCCACACCCTCTGCCTGACACAGTCATTTCCTGGGTGGCTCCACTGTAAGGACGGGGTGCAGAGCTGACCTCTAGGTGTGACCCAAACTTGAATCTTGATCGTGAACTTGAATCTGAAGTTCAGCCCCCAAAGCTACACAATAGAAAGGTGTGGAAGAATGACAGAGTAGCAGTGGTTAACTGAGCCCAGGAAGGATCCTGGGAAAGTGCAGAGAGCATCTCCAGATTTTCATTGACTCTCTGGGTTCTCTCTTGCAGCTCAAGTCTCGGGTTCTCATGACGCCTTTAGCCCTCTCACCCCCGCGGAGCACGCCGGAGCCCGACCTCAGCTCCATCCCTCAGGATGCAGCCACCATACCCAGCTTGGCAGCACCACAGGCTCTCACAGGTAGGTGAGGCGAATGAACTCCAAGGCTGGGGTGGCCTGCCCGGCAGCTAAAGTTACTTTGTGAACTAGAGAGCTGCCACTGAGGTCGCTCAAATGAAGGATTCAGTGTGTCAGTTGGACAGTAGATAGGATGACCAAATTCTCTGAGAACAGGAGTTTAGTGTCTCACAGCTTGGATTATTTAAAATTGATTTTCAATACATCTTGGGTTCAGCTGGTTGCTGTGGGTGGGTGGAGGCTAGAAAGAGTGGTTGGTGGCCCAGACTGTCTTCAGAGCCGCGTTTACTTTGCACCAACAGCGAGCCTGCTCACCTTGAAGAGTTTCTATCCCTGGGTTTGTACTTCCAGATCTCCTAAGGATCCTAATGCCCCTGAATCCCACCCAGTGCCTTCCAGTCCAGTTCAGGTGGAGCTCGGCCCAGTCTCCCTCATGGGGCGTCCACCAACCAACAGTTCCATCTTAAAAGTAACAGCAGTCGGATGGTGTCTCTCTCTCTCTCTCTCTCTCTCTCACATACACACACACACACACACACACACACACACACACACACACACACACACACACACACACACACATACACATACACATCCATAGTTCCCCCTCATCACAAACCATCTGCAGCCCCATCCCACTTAAACCCCTCAGTGCCCTAATGCTGTTAGGTAAAGACCAAATTTTGTAGTATGGCCAACAAGGCCCTGCTCTTAGTTTTTAGGGCCCATCATAGGATCGTAGCATATTCTTTTTCCTTCTTCTGGAATGATCTTTCCTCTAGGGTCAACCTATTCCTCCCTTGCATCTCAGCTCAGGTACCTCCCTCCAGAAAGTGTTCACTAACTTTCCTGCCAAGGTTCCCAGGACGGGCTCTCCTAGCATCTCCCTAATGTTTCTTGCGGCCAAGGTCCCACATCACTTCCTGTGATTCTCTGAGTAGGTCTGTCTCCCCTTCTGGGCCCTAAGTTCTCTGAAGTCAGGGATTGTGTAGATTTTCTCTGTAGGGCCTAGCACACTGCCTGGCATGAAGGTCCCTTAGCAATTAGATTTTCCTTAATCATGTGGGATTAGTTGAAGAAGGAAGCCTGGTAGAGTGAAAAGAGCACAGGCCATGACATCAGAAAGATGTTAGTTAAAATCCCTATTGCACCATTAATTACACTTTCTGAGCAGCCACTAACCACTTTTAACCTCAGTTTCTTCTTTAGTAGAGGAAATAATAATATTTAATTCTCAGGCTTATCTTGAGAATCAAACAAGGTAAAGGATATACAGTGCCTGGAATATAGTAGGTGCTCGATAAAAACTAATTTTCTTCAACTTTGTTGTTACTGTTTAATCCTTCCAAAGTCCTAATGGTCTCCTCTTACAGTCCCTCTTTAACGCTTCTCTGCACTAGTGGCCCCCAGGGTAAGATGCTCATACCTGGGCTGGGGGCAGGGGGAGACATAAGAGGAGCCATTAACATGTGGAAGAAAATATGACACCTACTATTAATATTTCTTTTTATCTCATCCTTTAAAATTTTCTATTTTTTGGTTACATCTTTAAAATGTATGTAATACATTAATACAGTTGAGAATGTATATAATCTATAAATAAATAAACACATGTTAGGGCATGTGGTAAAAATTTTTTTACCAATGGGGTATATTACTTTAAAAGTGTGGGGACCATTGGTTGGGCTCACCTAAGTGGACTGCTGAGTGTTCATTACCCTGAGATTGTAAGTAGAATCCTCTTTAGAATTTCATCGAATATATAGTCTTTGGAGTAATTAGCAACATGTTGATTTTTTTTAATTACTGAAGGTTAACCAAAAAAATGGCAAACATTATATATAGCTTGATAGCTTCCTGGGAGGAGAAGGGAAGATTTTGTGTATGTTCCCAGCACATAAATACATTTATATACATGGTCCACAATTGTCCATAATCGTCTACAATTCAGATTTGAGTACATCGGAGAGGACATGCCTATTTCTTCCCAACCAGGAGGCCTTTCTGAGAGCAAGCCCTGGCAGCTGGAGGTGATTGACTCTATTGCCTCTTTTACTTCTTAAGTTGGGAAGAACTGGTCCCACTTTGGCCTTTGCTTTCCCAAGACCAGGGCCAAGGGGACATGGCTGAGGCCTCCCCAGTGTGCACGGGAGCTGCCCCTGGCCTGATGTGCTTCGATGCTGAGGGCTTTGTGGGTCTGTTTCCACAGTCTGCCTCTACATCAACAAGCAAGCCAACGCAGGGCCGTACCTGGAGAGGAGGAAGGTACAGCAGCTCCCCGAGCACTTTGGGCCCGAGAGGCCGTCGGCTGTCCTGCAGCAGGCCGTGCAAGCGTGCATCGACTGTGCCCACCAGCAGAAGCTGGTCTTCTCCCTGGTCAAGCAGGGCTACGGTGGTGAGATGGTGTCAGGTAAAGCCCTGGAGCAGGCTGTATGAGGAGGGCCATGGGTGTGTCTCCAAAGAGGAAAATAGCTGTAATCAGGCTTGGGGGACTGTGGCCAGGGTCTGTCCCCATCTTCTGGGCTCCAGGGTCCTTAAGTGAGCCTGTGTGCCTAAGGTGTCTCTTGGGACTTGAGGAGAAGATACTTCCAGATCTGGATAAGAAGACTGGACATCTGAATCCTCTCCCTTGACTTGCCTCTTTCACCTCCCACTTGCAACCCATCAATAAATCCTATTGTTCTAACTGCAGAATATATCCAGACTCCTTTTAGAGTCAACTTCAAAATATCTCCAGAATCCTTTCACGATTCTGGTTCTTTCAAAATCTAAGTCAGATCATGCCCCTCCTTTTCTCCAAACCCTCAATGGCTCCCATGTCACTCTGAGAAAAAGCCCACATCCTTACAAGGGCCTCCAAGCCCTATGTGACCTGGTCCTGGGAACTTCCTTGATCTCCTGGCCACTTCTATTGAGTCCCAAACTCTGCTCTGGCCACAGTGGCTGCATTCCTGTGTCCTCCAACCATGCTCCTCCTGCCTCAGGGCCTTTGCACCTGCTGTTCTCTCTTTATGGAATGCTCTTTCCCCAACTGTCCACGTGACTTGCTCCTGGAGTTCCTTCAGATTCCTACTCAAATGCCACCTTATCAAAAAGCCCTTCCCTGACCACATGTCTAACACATCAGCCCTTGTCACTATTTATTCTCCCTTCCTCTGCTTTATTCCTTATTCATAGCACTTAACACCATGCAGGGAAGTGGGGAAAGTTCATGGTCTAAACCCCACCTCACAGGACATTTTTTTTTTTTAAACAAGAGCCTTCAGGGTCAATCCCATCTCCCATTGTCACCACCGTCCTCCATTTTCCACCCCAACCCAACAGCATCCAGAGGGAGTGGAAACTGTCACCACAAGTCTGAGGCAGAATTGGGAGCTCTGCCCCCTTCAAATGTTTCCCCTCAGAGGCTCTGTCTGTCTTACCCGAGGCTCTCCACATGCACAGTGGTTGTTACCACCTGCCCTTAAGCCCTGGAGCTCCAGGCCTTTGCAAGATGCTTTGACTCCAGGGGGACAGCCTGGTGTCTTCTCTAGCCCAGCATCATAGACACAGCCTCCATATCACCAGGGAAAAGGGATACAATTCCCCAGCCCCAGGGCAGTGCAGGTGACCCTGCTGGCCGACTAAGAAAGGGCCGGGGAGAGGGGCCTTTAATGTGGCTACGCCCTGGAAAACCAAAGCATAAGTGTTTTATTTAACTCCAGATTAATCCCGAGGGCTTGCAGATGGGGAGGTTTTTCCAACACAGCTTTACCAGCTCTGATTGATTCAGCCCTCCTTCTGGAGCTCCCTGTGAGCAGGAAGCTGGGTCTGACTTGCTGGTAATTGATTAAAATAGAACTTGGCAAGGTCTGGGTGCATGTGTCTGACCCAGGGTGACTTTTAAGAGACTTCAGCAGATGTGCGGAGAGACAGGACAAAGAAGTACTGCACCAAAGAGGCCAGGAGGAGAGTCCTGCTGTCAGGCCTCTGAGAGCTCCTTGGCTGTCCTCTCTGAGAGCCAGGTTCTTGACCCTGCACTGCCCTCTGAGGTTGAAGGCCTTGTCCATTTCCTTGCTAAACAGCAGGGCTCAGGACGCAGACCCAGTGCTAAGAGAAAGCTCCTCCTGTACCGTGTGTCCCCACTCTTGAGCAAATCCCGTCTGAGCTCTTTGTAGCCCCTGCCCCCCAAGCTGGGAGAGCCGACCCCGTTCTCCCTGCTCTCCTGCTCGGCTTTTCTGCGGCCTCAGGGGCCTCGGTGCTGGGGAGGAGGCTCTGCAGTGCCTGGCACCAATGCATGAGCGGGCAGAGCCCTGCCAAGTTTCCCTCGGCTGAAGCATTCCCAGGAAGGCTGGAGCTGAGGACCTGGTCATGGAGAATGCAGTAGCGCTGAGGGACCTCCTCATCCACCTCCTTAGGTTGTGAGGTGGCAAGGTGGGCGTTCACGTTTCTGATGGTGATGTGGCAGCCCAGCAAGGTGGTGCTAGCCCCAAGGTGGTTTAGGGAGGGACTCAGGAGGAAGAGTCAGACTCTCCCACTCTCCACCTAGAACCTGATGCTTAGGGCACTGCTTTCTAAACATCCCCATGGCACAACATGTAGAAAATGGTGAACACTGGTGCTGGTACCATGGGCTAAGGGAATTTAACCTGCTGTGGCTGGGCCTTGGGCCACCCCAAAGGCTGAGGGGGAGTAGTATCTCAGTACCCATGACCCATTCCTAGCACACCTGTTGGGACGCTCTGCCTTAGTCACACTCTCCCAGAGGGGTAGATTTCGTGATCTCACAAATTCCATGTCTGCTTCCAGGAGGTGGAATTTTCCTGCTATGTGACCATCCAGGCACCTCTGGGAATGTATACACACTGATTTATGGCACAGGCCTGATGACCCAGACCTTCCCGCTGTGGGTTCAGTTTCCAGCACACCTACTCTTTCAAGGTATCGGAGGCAAGCAGCAGTGCCCACCTAAGAGGGAATTTCCAGAGTGTTCGAGTGGCCAGGATGACCCCCTCACTGAGCATCTAAGCAGCTCTTTGCTGGCTCTCCTAATCTGAGTCACCTGGAGTATTAAAGTGACAGGCAAGTGCCACTTATAGGCCTCATGAGCTGGAAAAAAACGCTCTAGGCCTTCTCCTCAGTTTCCTCATCCATATTATGGAGTCATAACCTTTTCTCCACTGTCCTCACAGGACAGTCAGAAGGCCTAAATGAGGTGATAGGTGTGAAAGCTTTTGTCAAACTATAAAAAGCTACACAAAAGAAATAGATTGTTTTGATTTCTAATTTAAATGGGTGTGGAGTTTTTTTGTTGTTTGTCTTTTCGCTCTGAAATCAAAACTAGCTCTGGTCGCCCTGCCCCAGCCCTTACGGTGTGCTAGCCTTTGAGAGATACAGTATAAAAATCCAGGCTGCCTTCCAGGTGCCGGTGCTGAGGGCAGAGCCCAGGTGGGAGCAGAACGTCCTGCTGGGGATCTTCTCATGTGGTCTGCACCCTGGAGCTGCTGTGCGGGCTTCCTGCAGCAGCAGAGGGCTGTGAGGAGGATTACAAAAAGAAACATGCTCTGGGCTGGAAGAACCAGGTGTTTCTTCTAAATTCTGGTCACCCTAGAGAAGATGAGTTTGATCTAGCATCACTGTGGAGACATTATTGTTCTTTTATAAAGACTCCTCCCCTTTAGGCTGAATGAACCCTGAACGCTGTGGTGCTGCGTTAAGAGCTGGAGACCTCAGTACGAACTCAGGTTTATTTGAATATACCTATATGTCTAGATCTAGGCATATCTATCTAGACCTACCTATTGATCTAGATCTATCTATCTAGAGTTTCTTAAAATAAATGAGAGTATGTCATAGGGACACAGGAGTCAGTCTGTAAGATCCCAAAGACAAAAATTGGAATAATTTAGCGATAAGATACATAATAGAGTATTGGACCACCCACAACACAAAATAAATATATATATTTTAAACTTTTATTTATTTATTTTTGGCCACACCATGTGGCCTGTGGAATCTTAGTTCCCCAACCAGGGACCGAACCCAGGCCCTCGGCAGTGAGAGGGCTGAGTCCCAACCACTGGACCGCCAGGGAATTCCCCCAGAATAAATATACTGAGTCTGCACTGATATTGATGAATAAACAAATAAATAAATGGAGGAAATGGGACAAGTCTTCCTTTATAGAAGAATTCCAAATGATATAGAGACTCTTCCCTCTCCAGGAGGTAGAGCTTAATCCCTCCACTGCCCTTAACTGTGGGTAGGACCTTGTGACTTATTTCCCAGGAACAGAATACAAAGAATACAGTGGAGGGCTTCCCTGGTGGCGCAGTGGTTGAGAGTCCACCTGCCGATGCAGGGGACATGGGTTCGTGTCCCGGTCCAGGAAGATCCCACATGCCGCGGAGCGGCTGGGCCCGTGAGCCATGGCCGCTGAGCCTGCGCGTCCAGAGCCTGTGCTCCGCAACGGGAGAGGCCACAACAGTGAGAGGCCCGCGTACCGCAAAAAAAAAACAGAATACAGTGGAGAAATGTGGCAAACACTGTCTTGGCCAGGAGATAAAGGTTAACATCCCAGTGATGAACTGTGGCTATCATGTACCACCCCCCACTGACTCTGTGGTCTTCCTCCTCAAAACCCCATAACCCCAGTAAAATCATAAGAAAAACATCAGACAAACCAGATCGCGGGACGTTTTACAAAATACCTGACCAGTACTCTTCAAGACTGTCAAGATCATGAAAAACAAGAAAAGACTGTGAAACAGTCACAGACCCGAGGAGACCGAGTTCACACAACAGCTACACCCGATGTGGTCTCCTGAATGAGTCCTGGAACTGAAATAGGACACTAGTGTAAAAACAGGTGAAATTCCAATACAACTTAGTTGAAAACAAAACAAAACTGAACAAACCAAAACCTCTTCCCCAGGGCTGACGGGCTGACGGCTTTCTCCAGAGCCCCGCTCTAAGTCGCTGTCTCTGTGTTCTTCCAGTCTCCGCATCCTTTGACGGGAAGCAGCACCTGCGGAGTCTGCCCGTGGTGAACAGTATTGGGTACGTCCTCCGCTTCCTTGCCAAGCTGTGCCGAAGCCTCCTGTGTGACGACCTCTTCAGCCACCAGCCGTTCCCCAGGGGCACCAGCGCCTCCGAGGAAGCCCCTGAGAGCCAGGAAGACAGGATGGAGTCAGGTAGGGTTTGCCCGTCTGTCTTCCTGGGCCTGCAGGTGGTTCCAGGTGTCCCTGCCCTCCCGGGGCAGGTGAGGCTGCCACTAAGGGGGCTCCTGGGAGCTCTGCTGCTGGAAGCTCACGGGCTGCTCCTCTGGGCACCCGGGGAACAGTCAAGGCTGACCAGGACCAAGGACACCCCGACGGTCCCTGCCCAGGCTGCAGTGGGAAGAGATGGCTCCAGCTACTGAGAGCTGACATTATAGCTTCTAGGCCTATGTTATTAGAATTTAGCCAATGAGACCGCATCACATGCAATGAGTGATTTTTTTCCTCTCTTCTAATTAAGACTCTTGAGCATTTATTCATCATCGTTGAGTAATTGAAGGACTACTAGCCTAAGGAACAAAGAAATCCTGAAGAAACAAGGGCTAACGAATTGATTACGTTGGTCCTGTCTGGGGGCCTCAGATTCCTATCCAGGTCAATAAAATGTGTAACAGAGTGTCTATCGTGGCAGGAATTTGACCTGCCCATAAATCACATATGTCCTTCAGTGAGAGTGTTTCTCTCTCGTCACAGGATAGAAAGTGACCCAGGGGCTGAATGCCTTTTGTATCACCAGCCCCAGAATAGCTCAGCATAGGGAAGTGGCCAGTGGGAAATGCAGCAAGGCCACATGGGCAAACTTGCCACACTGTTGTCTGCCCAATGGGCTGCTCCTTCCTTCCCCACTTAGCGGCCCTGAGTTATGGATTTGCAAGGAGTTGAACATGAGTCCAGGTTCTAGATTCCAGGTTCCCAAGGATGAGCAGGCATGTTGCCTTTTTTCTTTCTCTGGAAGCAGTGTTGTTGGTACATAAAGAACACATAGACAGTGAAATGGAATCTAACCATTATGTCATTCTGCAAACACTTGCTGAACCTTTTCTGTTCCAAGCACCATGTGAGACCCTGTCTTGGAATAAGGCAAATATGTATGTGAGCTTAGGAAAGTTTTTGAGGTATTGAGTAACCAGTATGAATAATGAAAAACTTACATTTGCAGGTATGTGCTCACAGACAGGCTTAGAGCATTCAACAAAACGATACTTATAATAGGAGTGGCTGTGTTTTAAGCCTAGGAGGACATCAGGGAAGGATAAAGTTAGATTCTAAGCATAGATTTTTCTCACATCCTGTCAAGAGCCTTGTCTACAGTTTTACTTTAAACTCTCAGAGACCTGGGAAACAGGAAGAAATCTGGCCTTTACAAAGAAATGTACCTAATTAAATATAGTTTGTGTGAGCAGATGCTATATACTTCTGTGTTTTTCTTGATGCCTCTATATGTGTGAGCTTGGGAAAGTCTTCTCATGTCTCTGGGCCTCAGTTTCCTGTGTGAAATGATGGGCTGAGTTGCTCATGTATAATGTTCTGGTCCTGACAGTCAAGAATCTGGCCTCTCTTGTAAACCTTAGTTGACTCAGAAACATATTGTAAAGCTCACGTATCTTCCAGTGAATCTTGCAATGAAAATAGCAGATGATGATCTGATTTCACTTCACACCCTAAAGTCATTGTTACATTGAACAAGCAATGACCCATGGACATAATCATAAAGCCACGTAATTCATGTCTCCCATTCTCCTTTAAATGAAAGTCTCCTGTGAGACCACTTCTTCCCTGTCCATGGATGAAATTTAGGGCAAATCTCGTGACTTTTCTGGCTCCTTTCAGATAACAAAACACTCTCTAGTAAATAATTAATATGTCCAGGTCAGTGTGATCATCCAACTTTAAATTTCACTCAAAGATGGAACTACTCCCCATTCCCAGCTCAGCCCTGCTTCAGGCCAGTTGCCTGCAGCAGTAAAGGAGGGCATGGTTGGCTTCTCTCCACCTCCTGCCCAACCCTATGTTTTTGCCCCTTCCTTATCTAGCTAATAATGATTCCCAATCCTTCCTGATCAGAGTGAGGGAAGGAGGAGACGCAAGAGGTAGGAGAGTTTTTACTTGACTAATTCCGCTGTGAGCTGGCATCAGCCTCCCTGGTTCTGGCAGGTGTTTCAAGCTGATTCTGCAGCCTGTGGGCTCTTGCATGGGTCCTTTGGTGATCCTACCATCTCTCATCTGCACGTTCCTTGACATGGACAAAGGTAACTCTTCTCTGGCTGGTCACTTACAGTTCTTCCCACAGCCTCAAGGCATCTGTGGGTACATCTCTAACTTCTTTCTGCTGAGGGCCCCTTGTGCCTCCAGACAGTCCTATGGAAAGGATCTAAGATAATCTCACTTCAGATCTCTCTTCTGATGGCCCGCATCTGGTCCCTTAGAAACACCCTTTGCCCAAACAAACTCAGGGCCTGCAGGCTGATCTCAGCAGACACCTCTCCTTTGTCCTGCCATCACAGCAGCCAGACTTTTTGGTTTCTCATGGAAATCAAGCAGTAATCCATTGTGTCTCTTGAGCTCCAGGGACAGATATCAAGCTCTTCACACGGCCACATTGAAGCTCTTGGATCACATGGGGCAGTTCTCTCCACAGTTCATCTTCTATTCAACCTGCTTTTCAACCTCTACAATTTCTTTTGCAGGCTGCATGTGGGTGGTCATCTACGCAGGTAAAACTGGCTTCCCACCACCTCTTTTTGCTAGAGCTCCACACTTCACTCTGCTATGGGGAGACTATTGTCTTGCAGCTTCAGCAAAACTGAAACTAAAATAGTTTCATTTTTACTTCCTGTCCCAGGAACCCCCCTTCAGCTTTCCTTAAGTGATCACTGAGGAAACCTTTGCCTTGGTTTCCTCCTTATCTTTCTCCTTCCAAGCTCATCACGCTGAGTGAAGTTCCTGGCTTTTTCCTGGGAAAAGTGTCGTGCAGCCGCCTCACTTCTTCCCTTGGCTGAGGCCGGTATTTCCGCCTGCAAGCTGGTTTCTTTCCTAGTTGGCTTGGCTTTGGGAGTAATGACTCCAGTTGTCTTCATGAGCCCTTCCCTAGCCTGTGGCTGCTTTGAAAAAACGAATTGCTCCAGTTCTTGTGGAAATTGTTCCCCGTGCCCTGGGTGCTACAGAACCAAGCGCTGTGTGTTTCTTGTGTCTGGGGCCCCAGGGAGGGTGGAGGAAGCAGCTACGGCACAGTAAGCTTTGAGCAGCCCCCTGGCACATATCTCTCCTACCTGTTTGCCATGGAGCCTAGGATGACACCACTAAAGAGTTTGCCTTTAGGGCTTCCCTGGTGGCGCAGTGGTTGAGAGTCCACCTGCCGATGCAGGGGACACGGGTTCGTGCCCCGGTCCGGGAAGATCCCACATGCCGCGGAGCGGCTGGGCCCGTGAGCCATGGCCGCTGAGCCTGCGCGTCCGGAGCCTGTGCTCCACAACGGGAGAGGCCACAGCAGTGAGAGGTCCAGGTACCGCAAAAAAAAAAAAAAAAAAAAAAAAAAGAGTTTGCCTTTAGACTAAGACATTGCCTCTTTAGGATTGCCTTGTCAAAGTTCCCTTAAAGGATAACATATCAAGTTATTATTACCTTGGATGAGGAATTAGTTTATTACCCACTTTCCCATGATTATGGCAAGAAAGGCAGGTGTACTTATAAGCGAAGGGGTGGAGGTCTTCATTGATTTTAGGCTTCACATCCATCCGTAGGACCACGTCATTCCTAAACAAGATTGTACAGTCTTGAACTCATTTGAACCAGATCCTGCTCTGCCCCGAGGTTGTTCAGTCAAAGCTGGAGTGTTCCAGGTTTGGTGCCACACAGTTAGAGGGTTTGTCAACACTCATTAGGACATTTCCAAAAGACAGTTAATCAGACAGTAAGAAAATGCAAAGCCGTGACACATAAGGAACTATATAAAAAAATGGATGATTTGGGGAAGACAGAAGACAGAAGACAAATTTTCTGTTCCAGGATATGACAGCAGGTCATGTGGATTTGGTCTTTGTGGCCCTGAAGATAGATTTAATTAAACCTCATGTCTTGCCACTCAAACTCGGGTCAGGAGCACTGTAGTAACCTGAGAAAGGAAAAGCTCAGTGGCCCTCCCTCACTCCTTCACAACAGATCCCAGGTGTTTTGAAGACACTTAAAGTTGGAGAAGCCTGGGTTTCAGGAATACTCTCCCACGTAGAGGACTTGGCACCTGAATAACCAGGAGGAACTCTCAGAAGACAGCTCCCTCAGGGTTCAGGTGGGGTTGACATTGTAAAGAACTTTGAAAAGCCAAAGCCATTCAGAAGTAGAAGGAGCTGCTTGGATGGAGAGAGCTCCTCATTACTGGTGACAAGTGCAGATGTCCACATGTCAGGGCCATTAGGGTGAACTCTGGCAACCCAGAGGAGTAAGAGCAAGATGTCGCCTCTGGTCCCTTCCAAGCTGAGAGACGGCTGGAGGTGGCAGAGGAAGGCCGCGGACAGCAGGAGGTGAGAGGCCCTAGAAGCCCTGGGGAGGGGGTCCCCCAAAGGGGAAGATGAGGATACCGAGACAGAAGGGCTCACATTAGAGCAGAGAGAGGGCTTCTTCCAAATCTCTTCCTCAGACCTTTGAAATATAAACTCTGTCACCAAATGATCTTTCTCCTGCATTCAGGGAAAACCAGGTTTCAGACCCACTCAGCTGCCTGAATTCAGTCTGGAAGGTAGAGTTCTTGGCTTGAGACCAAGAATTTTAGTCATTTTCCTCCGAATCTATTAACTGACAGCCAAATGTTCATGTTTTCAGAAGAAGAGCAGTTCCCTGGATGCTTTAGGAGAATGGAAGCAAAAACATGGATTTGATAACATTTGTGGTTCTGTCAGAAGTCCTGAGATGATCATGGGGAAATTTTACCTTATCTTTGAATGTTGGGGAGAAAAAAGGTCTCCATTATAAGTAAGCTTTAGCCAGATGCTTCTCAAACTTTAATATGCCCTGGTACCACCCAGGCATCTTGATGAAATGTGGATTCTGGCTCAGGAGGGCTGGAGTGGGGCCTGAGAGTCTGGTTTCTAACAGGCTTCCAGGTGATGTCCGTGCTGCTGCTGGTTGGGGACCACACTTTGAACGAGAAAGTGTGTGCTGACAGAGTCCTGCTCCCAGAGGTAAATTTATTTCAGGTTTTCAGTAAAATACGTCTCTCTGTGCTAGGATGGTGCCAAACCTGTAAAAGCATTGCTGCTGAGGATGACCTGGTGCCCCGTGGAGGTGTCTGTGGGCTGGAGAAGAAGAGAGGGGCGTAAGGGGGCAGAGTAGTCAGGCACGGTGGCACATGTGCAAATCCAGGTGAGAAAGAGGAGGTTTGCAGTGCTGGGGAAGAGAGTGAAAGAAAGGAAAGAATGATGACGGGCAAATTTCCTGGTGCGGCCTGACCACCACCGGCAGCAGGGTCTCTGTTGCCCTCTAAGCTTCCCCGAATTCCTAGAAGACCCTAGGGATCTGTTCTCTCAGACCCTTGTTTACATACCCTCCCTGCCTTATACTGCTAGAATCGGGGTCCAGACCTCGTCTCCCTGCTAGGTAGACTTGAGGGCAGGGACGTGCAGTCCCCAGCAGAGCCTGAGATGTAACAAGTCCACAGTAAATATTTACTGTTTCGAATTCTATGCGACACAACAGAACAAACTGTCTGCTCACCAAGCATTGGGGAGATCTTTGGAAACCACAAATGTGGTAGCTGAACTCTTTTGCAAGATCTAGTTTAGTGATTGGCTTCCTGCCTTTTGAAGGTTTGACATGATGGGAACAAATTGTTTACTTTTTGTTGAGTAGCTTTTCTTGATACACAGACGGTGGGGGTGGGAGATGAGAAAGGACATTTGTTCTTGAGACTTGATGTTTTCTTCCTTGGCTGGTGGTCTTGGAGCCAGGCACCAGAAAACTATTGGAGTAACAGACACGCACGGTACGTTCTGCTGTGGTTGAACCTTCATACCCAGCATCTAGAAATCAAATCTGCTTCCTTGTTAAACTACAAATTTGTCTAATGTAATAGCTCTACAGAGAATGACTATCCAGAGCTTATCTCTCTTTCCAAAAGGTGGTTTATTTCTAAAAGGAAATAGAGCTTATCAAGTGGCATGAGTTCTATTATACAGGAATATCCATATGATCAGTTGGCAAACATTTTCTGAGCTCCCTCTACGTGTGATACCTGCAGAGCTGAGGCCACTTGTTCAGAGCCACACAGGAAGGCAGCAGCAGGGTGGAAGCTGAGCCTAGGTCTTCTCCTCCCTGGCCCTTTGCTTTTCCTCCCAAGCCTATCAGTAGGGCCCCATTACCCAACACTTGCTGGAGTGTGTGTGTGTCCTGTTCTCTGACTCAGAAGCCTGACCGCACAAAATGGATGTTCACAAGTGGCTTGTGGTACCCCTGTGTCACTTCTTCTAGCAAAGATGTAAAAGAACAAAACAAACACAAATGCCCACTTAGCAAAATCTGGGCAGAAACTGCACTCCAGGGACATCAATTATCTTTTCTCCTTCTGGGTTAATATCTTGGCCCCAAGGAGTGTCTCATCCTTATCTTTGTGCCCTAGCTGCATCGTTGCTAGACGACATCCACAGGACAGGCAGAGCCTATCATCCTGGACACCAGGAGAACTTTCTCATCCCTACAAAACCCACACAAAGTGGCCTACTCCACCGACACTAGGTGTGGTTTGACCTGGTATTTTAAATAATATATGAAATGATGGGGGAAAAAAAGAAATGAAGGAAGGCATGTGCAGGCCAATGATTAGAATATTGCAGAGCTATGCTCACCCTGTCATAGCCACAGGCCATGTGAACAAAATGAGCCATCTGGTTCTCAAGCCATGCATTGGAAAGGGGGTCATTTGGAAGGAGAACAAAGTATCAGTGTCAAGCTCAGTTCTTAAGAATCTTTGCAGAAAGTTTTGATGGAAAGATGAAAAGAAGAACGTCCGCAAGTTCGGCAGCAAATATAAAAGGCCTTCCTATATTTTCAGACAGGTAGGTCCAGGAGAAGCCCAGCCAGAGCTCTTACAGCATGGAACAGGGAGTGTTTGCCAGTGTAGAATTCCTGATCTTAGCTCTGCCTGTGTGCCAATATGAGTTCATTTAGGAAAAGCTGTTTATCATATTTTCAGTGATATCATTCATTAAAGTATAATATCTGTACCTATTTTAAAACATTGAGCTAAAAAACAAAACAAAACAAAACAAAAAACGTTGAGCTAAAAGGGAAAAATGTAACTTCTAAGGAAAACACTGGGTTTTGTAGAATTTGAAATAGATTTTCACAATGCTCAGTAATTTATTCGATCCCTTTGTGCTGTAATGATTTGGTTCTCTTTTGAATCCTGTAGATATTGAGGAAGCACAAGGATTCAATAATTATTGGTTAAATGAATGAATGAATGAATGTTCCAATTAAGTTGTTGGAACCTCCCAAGGTCCTTTATATATGGGATAAATAGGCTACTATTGAATCATGGTGACCAATTTGGTAATATTTTAGTAGAAAGTATATACATTAAAATGACACAAAAAGAAATGAAGGTAATGCTCCGCTTGTCCAAGATCACAAATAAAGTCATTTTGTGGATTAAAGATGCCAACACCAAAGACTTGAGGAACAGAATGATGATGGTGGTAAATCCCCAGTAGGCTTTCTACTGTTTGGGAGAGCTCCTTCTAGGAGGGAGTGTGGAGGAGAAAAAGAGGCTGCCAAAAAATAGGCGGTATGAACCCTTTCTTCCTACGAGGCTGGTCTCAGGAATTCTCTGAAAGACAGCCCTACTCCTGCCCCCCATGCCTCTCTTCAAATAAAGAAATCTACTGGAAATCTTCCCCTTTGTTCCATGAAACTGTCCTTAATGTGACATCCCTACCCATCAATCCCCCATGAGCCACTCTTGAACCGGGGACGATGCTGGGGACAGCTGAGTCAGGTGCGCAAGGCCCTCTGTGTTTCTGGCAGGCCTGTCCAAAGAGGCTCCTGCCTTGATGGAAGAGTAGATGTTAGGGAATGGGCAAGGTCTGTAAGGAGATCCAAGGAGATGGTGACCAAGGTCTCTGGTTTATACATCAGAACACTGAAAGCACAAGGACTGATGGAAACAAAGGGTCAAGTATATGAGATTTGGCCATCCCAAAATCTCCAGGGCCCAGAGGAGCTGTAATTGGAGACTCTATCCTTGGGCTGCTCCTCTGGACTAATACCCTGAGCCCCTGTGGTGGGTCCTAAGGTAATATCTGCAAGTTATCCACACCAGTATCTACTGACCATGCATCAGAACTGGGTTAAATTGGCAAACCATGCCAAGAGGAATTGAAGCAACTTTGGAAACCAGTAGCCTTCTAAGATAAACTCCATGAGCTTTCTCCTATTAGTTGGTAGTTTCTGGGTCTCAGACATAAGTAGCAAACCCTTTGATTTTGGGGAAAAAAAAATCCCATGAACTTCCTGACAGAGAATTAGATATTCTATAGCAGATACATCCTAGCTGCTACCGAATTAATAGTTACAACTTCCAACCTAGATATGCAGAGTCAAGAGGAATTAAACAAATTCCCCTTTCCCACCTGTATTATTTATCTATTGCTGTGTGACAAATTACCCCAAAACTTAGTGGCTTAAAATAACATTTATTATCTCACAGTTTCTGTGGCTCAGGAATTCAGGTGCAGCTTAACTTGGTCCCCTGGCTCTGGGTCTTTCACAAGGCTGCAAGCATCCCAGAGTTCAACTAGGGCAAGATCTACTTCCTAGCTCATTCATATGGTTGTTGGCAGGATTCCATTTCCCACAAGCCATTGGTTCCTTGCCATATAGGCCTCTCCACAGAGCTTCTCACACCATGGCAGCCTGCTTCACCCACTTGAGAAATACGGGAAAGCCTTCCTAAAAATTAGGATGTCCGTTTAGAACCAAAAGTTATATGGTGTTCTCTATTCCAGGGACTCCAACATTTTCCTGATTAAGGGTCACTTTAAATTTCCCCAGAGTTCTATGAAAGACCAAAAAGAGTGGGGGCTATTGAGGAAACAGAGCTTGACCTGTGGGAGGTCCCACACTCTCACCCTCCCCCGCCTTCTGGGAACTCATTCCCTTAAGCCTTGGGGTAGAGGCTTGGCAAAGCCGCAAAGAAAAGACCACAGAGATGGTGGTTAGGGAACCTGCTCTCCTCTGGAGACTGAAAGGGCATTCACTGTTCTCAAACGGCTGACACTGGGCAAAATTGCCTTTGGGCAAAATTTCCACAAGAGGAAATCTTAAAGACAAAGTCTCAGGCAAACCAGCAACATTGGAAAGGATTAAAGAAGTTCAGGTGTCAGGGGGAAAGTATAAATGTACTTAAATGGACCCAAGAGGAGTTACAAGGTTGATTCTGAGGGCTGAGTGATCTGTACTTAGGGACGAGCTTGAAGAGAAAATCTATACTGGCCAGAGACCAAGTTAATGGAAAATTTAATTGAAGAGAACGAAAGGCTAAGCCTCATAGGTGGTGTGGCCTGGTGCCCTTTGAACCAGGAAGGCTGGGACAAGAGGCCACAGGGAGCCCTAAGGGAAAACGTGATGAGCTTATCTGAGCCAGAACAAGGGGCGGGACCGAGCCGGAGTAAAAGAAACCTGCAGACCTCCACAAGAACCGCAGTGAAAGGCGGCAGGAGGGCAGAGAGGAAATCTGCTTGTTTCGGACACCGAGGAGTCCCGCCGAGGGCCTCCCTGCCGCCCACAGCTGAGCACGCGCTGGGCGCTGGCGGCGGTGCTGGCGAGAAGCGTGCATGCAGCTGCCTGGTGGCGGAGACCCAACCACTCAAGGTAGGAAGTGAAGCCCAGGTCCGGCTCTGAGCAGGGGAGGGGCAGCTCTACTGGGACCTGCTAGTGTCTCCTGGCCCTTCTCCCTCCTGCCCCCCTTCCTCTTTCTGCTTCTCTCCTTGCAGGTTTCTTTCCCTGCATTCCTGAACTCACTGGCTGTGCTCCTTAGGTGGTGGTGGCACCTGGTTAAGCAGAGGGGAATAGTTATTCCACGGTTATTCACGTGGTGGTGTTATCAGGCCGACTCTGTTACTTCCTTTTCTCATCTGGGGTTCAGGGCTAGGGATCCGTGGTGCCGCTATCTCTTTAAACAGCAGAGCCAAGGCGCTCACACACGGAGCCCTCTGGACACTGGTCCAGTGGTCTGACCTTTTTGTCAGCCTGAGCAGGGTCACGTGGCCTGCTGGGCTAGGCAGACCCGCTGGCAATCAATCCCAAGAGAGGCAATGGCTTTCAGCCTGGGGGAAGGTAGCAGAGCTGATTGTAGAAAGGGTTCACTCTGTGCAGCTGCTCCTTCAGCTGGGACGTTGTGACTGATATGAGGAAAGGGGAGTGGAGGGTGAGAGAGAGAGAGAGAGAGAGAGAGAGAGAGAGAGAGAGAGAGAGTGTGTGTGTGTGTGTGTGTGTGTGTGTGTGTATGAGAGAGAGAGAGAGAGAACTGTTTAGTGCTGGGAAGAACAGTGTCTGAGACTCTGGGATTTAGGGTTATTATTGCACTCAGAGAGATTACTTGAGAATAATTTTGCAGACGGTGGTGTTGTCGCTTTTCAGGGCTTCATTTGGTTAAAGAATCCAAGTAAAGTGCCATTTAAAATTCTTTAAATAAATTAAATAGTCCAAGCTCACTTAACTGTGAGCAGTTGGCTCTTGTGTCCTACCTGAAAAGGGGCCAACACCCCCTGAACTAAACCTCCGGCAGCAGTGTCTGGAGTCTCATCCATGTGGGCCCCTCTTTCCTCTCTGGACCGCTGTCGCTGCTTTGGGACTTTCTCTTTCTCTCTCTGGCTCTTGGCTTTCTCCTTCCTGTCCCTCTGCCTCTTCCTCTTCTCTTTGGAGTTTCTGCACTTTCCAGGTGCTCAGCTGACCCTCCAGAACTGCAGCAGGATGGCCTGTGCTGGGCGTCCCCCAGGCCTCTGCAGGGGTGTGGGTGGAGGGAGGAGTCCACACACTCCTGACTCAGACCCTAGAGCTTTGTTCTCCAAACAAGGAGGCTTAGACCTGGTTCAGGTTCAGGAGCAAAGGGGCATCCTTTGAGGCTTGAGTGGGTTTGAAGTCTTCTAGAGTATTTTTTAGCCTAATAGGCAGGCTTTATACGGAGCAGCTGGGGAAACCATAGTCCACAAGCAGATTAGCTATGGTGAAAAAGGCACGTCAGCCTCTTTTGAATGTTCCTAAGACACCAAACCTTGAAGACGTGGCAGCCTTCTTTGAATGTGTCATTTGTGCCTGTGCCTTTCTACTTAAGCATGCCCTTGTGATCGTATGAAAGCAGATTAATCCTTTTTCTGGAGGAAAGATTTAATGATTTATAAGTGGCATCCTTAGTGTCTTGGATAGAGGCAGGGGGTTATAGAAGAGAAGCACATACAATGCCTCTTGTTTACCCTGCTTTGCTGAGCTGGTGTGCACAGCGATGAAACGGCCTTAAATAGAGGCTGGGCTGGATCCTCTTGTTTAATGAGAGGTGCCAGGGTGACAAGGTAGCTCGTTTCAGATGAGAAGGGATTTTCTAAGAATCCAGGAAAAAAGACTGGGAACGTCTTAATCTGTCAGCCCTGTGGTTTAACACAAGTCTGTGTGCGGGAATCGGATCCACGCAGGGCACTCTCCGCAGATGATCCCAGGTCTGCTGGCCCCATCTGGTGTTCACTCACCAGTCAGCCACAAAACTGCTTGAAAAGTGTAGTTCTCTCTCCAAGGAGATTTGGTCCTTTTTGTTTTTGTTTTTTACCAACTTTAAATAGTGGTTTTGGGTAACAAACAATTCACGAGCCACACTTTATTAAATTCATCTTACCTGTATGTTGGATGACTTAATGGTTTTAATAGTATAAAGGGTAGGTACCCAGCAGTCATCGTTTTAACGGAAGCAAGAGGAATTGGGGTTAGGTGTAAGGAAGACATTTCAGGCAATGAGGTTTGTGGCACAATGACCTAACTTGAGGAGATTGTAAGATCTCTTTGGGGGAAGCTTTTAAATAAGAGGCTCAGTTATTTAATTTATTTTCCGCTCCAAATAACACCCTGCCTGAAAAGAGAATTTGGGGCAAGCTCAAGGCATTCCACCATTAATTTACCACCTTCACAATTTTTGCTATGTCTGACTAAAACCGATAGAAGTGTTTACTCAAGATATTCCTTGAAATGGATTCATTTCTTTTAACCATAGCCTTTAGTCATCTTAAGCAGTGATACCTTATCAGTGAAATCATAGTTTGATGAGCTAACTATATTTTATTGCTGTGCACTAAAATATATGACTGTAATAAAATAACGTTCACCTGTTTTTGTGTCCTCCAAAAAGATACATGTTCAAGTCCTAACCGCAGGTACCTGTGAAAGGGACCTTCTTTGGAAATAGGGTCTATGCAGAGGTAATCAAGTTGAGGTCACACTGGATTACGGGCGCTAATCCAACGACTGATGTCCTTATAGAGGGAAATTTGGACCCAGACACAGACAAAAAGGGAGAACGCCATGTGACCACAGAGGCAGAAATTGGAGTGGTGTGTCTGCAGCCAAGGAACACCACGGATCATTGACTATCACCAGAAGCAGGTAGAGGCAAAAAAGGATCTTCTAGAGCCTGCAGAGAGCATGGCCCTGACGACACCTTGATTTCAGACTTGTAGCCTCCAGATGTGGGAGAGAATATATTTCTGTTGTTTTAAGTCACCAAATCTGTGGTAATTTCTGCAGCCTTAGGAAACTAATACACCTAAGTACCGCCGAGAATCATCCGCTGGTGGGCCAGCGCAACACATTTTAACACTCGGGGAAATGCTGAGCCGGGTGCTCTGTGAAGGTCCTTTTCAGGCCTGTGGTTGAATAATGATGGCCTTCATTGTATCAGCCATTTTTACACCCAGGTATGATGTAAGTGTCAGCACCCCTATTTATAAAGGTGAGGAAAAGGCTGCGTTAATCGGGTTTGAGCAGATGCATCTGTCAATTCTGAATGGCACCCTGATGTGTGCACCTGAACGTGCTAATCACTCCCAGGCTTCCTGGGAGCTACAGGCTGTGTAGGACCGCGGCTGGGGCTTAGTGATCTGTTTCCATGGCTGTCCACCTGGCCGCCTTTGGAATCACTGTCACATCCTTTGCTGGGTAGAGGGCTATTGCTTGACGCTCTCTCAAGTCAGTTTTACTTTCTGATGAATTCATTTGGATCATAGCCCAGAAGCTGGTTTTTATTACCTTTGATCTCACCCATGGTTGTCTGTAGTTTTTAAACCAATAAGGTCCATATTCCCTTGTTCCCCATTTCCACATGTTGTCATAGGGGAACAATGTTCCATCTGCATCTCTATTTTCCAGCTATAGTACAGATTGGTGACTTATCTGCATTCTGTACCTTAGACTATCAGACTTCCATAGGCATATTTAATTTAGATTTAATATATTTAATAAACAGAATAAATGTTTTAGATTTTTTTCATTGTTTACCGCGCATCTACATGAAGAATTTATATTTAGTTCTTTATAATCTGAATTTTAACACGTCTTCTGTGTAACAGCAGCCTCACTGCCCAAATGTCTACTTAATATTTATTGAGAGCCTTCTGAATGCCAAGCACCATGCCAGACACTGGGGACACAAAAAGGATTAGTATCCCAGACTATGGAAACTTTTCAATGAAGGGAATATAATGGCAGGCTTCCTGCTCACTTGCTTGGAATGTGCTGGCCCATAGTAGGTGCTCAAAAAATGTTAGTCTTCCTCTTCCTCGCCCCATTCAAGAAGCAGCCTAGTATCTAGCTCCATAGCCAGGTCCTTCCTGCTGATGTCTTCTGACCAGGAGGGAAGATGCAATAGAGGCCATCTAGGGGAAGGTGCAGAGTTCCAGGTTCCTGAAGACATCGTTCAGCACTGCATTAGCCACAAAGCATGAGGCACAGAGCATGCATGCCTACCCTTTGCTGCTCAGTTTTCCCGTGTCCAAGTGGCCAAAGCAGTGTTGGATTTGACTGTACAACACTCTCAAAAATGTGTTTACAGCCAAACACTGGGCCTCCACAATGAGTTTTTAAAAGCAGCTTTATGGAGATATAATTCATACATCGTACAATTCACCCATTTAAAGTGTATTATTCAATGGTTTTTAATATATGTGCAACTATCACCCCAGTCAACCCTGATTCCCCCAACCTCCAAATCCTAAGCAACCACTAATTTACTTTTATCTCTATAGATTTGCCTATCCTGGACATTTCATACAAATGGAATCATTTAATATGTGGTCTTTTGTGGCTCAGTTTCTTTACTTAGCATAACATTTCAAGGCTCATTCACACTGTAGCACGGATCAGTACTTCATTCCTTTTTATGCCTGAAATTATTCCATTGTATGCATATGCCATGTTTTGTTTATATATTCATCAATTGATAGTTTTTGAGTTATTTCCACATTTTGGCTATTATGAATAGTGTTTCTGTAAACATTCATATATAAATTTTTATGTGGAAATTTCATTTCTCTTGGGAATATATATATATATACACATACACACACATACATACACACACACCTAGGAGTAGAATTGCTGGGTTGTATGGTGAATTTATTTTTAACCATTTGAGGAAGAGCCAGACTGTTTTCCAAAGAGGCTGCATCATTTTACATTCCCACCAGCAGTGTGTGAGGGTTCCAATTTCTCTACAGTATCACCAACACTTGCTATCATCTGACTTTTTGATTATAACCATCCTAGTGAGTGTGAAGTGGTTCCTCATCGTGGTTTTGATTTGCATTCCCCAATGACTAATGATTTAGAACAAGTTTTCATGTGCTTATTGGCTATCTGTCTATCTTCTTTGGGAAAATGTCCATTCAAGCCCATTTTAAAATTGGGTTATTTGTCTTTTGATTGTTGAGTTGTAAGAGTTTTTTTTAATATACTCTGGATATGAATTCTTTATCAGAGGTATGATTTGCAAGTAATTTCTCACATTCTGTGGGTTTTCTTTTCACTTTCTTGATAGTGTCTTTCAAAATGCAAAAGTTTTAAATTTTGATAAATTCAATGTCTATTTTTTCTTTTGTTGCTCATGCCTTTGATGTCAAATCTAATAATACCTTGTCAAACCCAAGGTCGTAAAGATTTACCCCTATATTTCCTTCTAAGAGTTTTATAAGTTTTTGCTCTTACATTTAGGTCTTTGATCCATTTCAAGTTAATTTTTGTGTATGGTATGAAGTAAGGGTCCAACTTCATTGTTTTGCATGCAGATATCCAGTTGTCCAAGCATCAGTTGTTGAAAAGACTATTCTTTTCCTATTGAATGATCTTGGCACCTTCGTTGAAAATCAGTTGAACATGACATATAGTTTTATTTCTGGACTCTCAACTCTATTCCATTGTTCTATATGTCTCTCCTTAAGTCAGTACCACACTGTCTTTGTTACCATTGCTTTGTAGTAAATTTTGAAATTGGGAAGTGTGACTACTCTACTTTGTTCTTCTTTTTCCATGATTGTTTTGGCTATTTATGGTTCCTTGAAAATCCATATGAGTTTTAGAATCAGCTTGTCAATTTCTACAAAGAAGTCAGCTGAGATTCTGACAAGAATTGCATTCAATCCATAGATGAATTTAGGGTGTAAGATGGTAATAATCTTAATAATATTAAGTCCTCTGATTCATAAACATGGAATTTTTTCCAATTAGGTATTTAGATCTTCTTTAATTTCTTTCAATAATGTTTTGTAGTTTTTAGAGCATAAGTTTTATACTGCTTTTGTTAAATTTATTCCTCAGTATTTTATTCTTTTTAATACTATTATAAATTGAATTCTTTCCCCAATTTTATTTTCATAATGTTTAATGCAAATGTATAAAAGTACAATTGATATTTGCATATTAATTTTGTATCCTGTAACTTTACTGAATTCATTTATTAATTTCAATTAATAAAAGTGTTTTATTGGATTCCTTAGAATTTTTTACATACAAGAGATAGTTTTACTTCTTCCTTCCCAAATTAGATGCTTACCTACTTGCCCTGGCTGGAACCTCCAATACAATGTGGAATAGAAGTAGCAAGAATAGAGACATCTTTGTGTTGTTTCTGATCTTAGGAAGAAAAGCATCCGGTCTTTCACCATTAACTACGATGTTAAGTGTAGGTTTTTTTATGGATGCCCTTTTTCAGCCTGAGGAAGTTCCCTTCTATTCCTAGTGTGTTGAGTGTTTTTCTCATGAAACAATGTTGGATTTTTTCAAACGCTTTTTCTGCATCTATTGAGATAATCACATGATCTTTGTTTTTTATTGTATCGATATCACATATTACATTAATTGATTTTCAGATGTTAAAGCAACCCTGCATTCCTGAAACAAATCCTACTTGATCATGATGTATAAGTCATTTTGTATGTTAAGGATTTGTTTTGCTAGTATATTGTTGAGAATTTTTGCATCCATATTAATGAGACATTGATCTGTAGTTCTCTTGTGATGACTTTGTCTAGTTTTGGTATCAGGGTATTAGTGTTCTCATAGAATGAGTTGGGAAGTATTCCCTCCTTATATTAGTCTGCCTGGCTGCCATAACAGAATACCACATACTAGATAGCTTTAACAACAGAATTTATTTTCTCACAATTCTAGAGGCTAAAAGTCTGAGATCAAGGTGTCATCAGGGTTAGTTTCTGGTGATACTTCTCTTCCTGGCTAGTGGACAGCCACCTTCTGTGTCTTCACGTTGCCTCATCTCTGTACATGTGTGTGAAGAGGGAGAGAGCTCTCTCATGTCTCTTCCTTTTCTTGTCAGTACTTTCTTTTTAACCAGTCCTATCAGGTTGAGGTCTTACCCTTAAGACCTTACTTAACCTCTATTTCCTCCTTATGGACCCTCTCTCCAAATATAGTTGCAATGGGGGCTAGGGCTTCAACATATGAACATTTGAGGGGGACACAATTCAGTCCATAGCACTCTTTTTTTTACTTTTTGGAAGAATTTGTGAAGAATTGGTTTTAATTTTTCTTTAAGTACTTGGTAGAATTCACCTATGAAGCCATCCGAGCCTGGGATTTCTTTGTTTTTTGATGACTAATTTAATCTCTTTAATTGTTATAGGTCTATTCAGATTGTCTATTTCTTTTTGTCAGTTTTGATAGTTTGTCCATTTCTTCTAAGTTACCTAACTGATTGGCATAAAATTGTTTGTAATATTTCTTAATAATCCATTTTATTTCTGTGAGATTGGTTTTAATGTCATCTCTTTCATTTCTGATTCTAGCAATTTGAGTCTTCTCTCTTTTTTTCTCAGCCAATCTAGCTAAAAGTTTGCCAATTTTGTTGATCTTTTCGAAGAGCCAGCTTTTGGTTTCTTTGATTTTTCTCTATTTTTCTATTCTCTTTAATTTTCACTCTAATCTTTATTATTTTCTTCCTTCTGCTTGCTTTAAGTTTAGTTTGCCCTTTTCCTCCCAGTATCTTAATGAGGAAGATTAGGTTATTAATTTGAGAATGTTCTTCTTTTTAAATATAAGTATTTACAGTTACAAATTTTCTCTAGGCACTGCTTTAGCTGCATTCCATATGCAATGGTTTTTATTTCCAGGCAAGCTCCATATGCATCCCCATCTATGAGAAGACCTGCTAGTTCCCCTAATAAAATCTATTCTTAATCTTTCAATATCTATGTTGTGCGAGGAATCCATACATGAAGAAGACATCTGGATCTTGTGGCCCAAATGTGTTTACTCATTGCCAACATTGGAGGATCCCTTGGTTTTTGTTATTCTAATGCCTTTGGGGAATGTCTGTATCTGTTTTGATCATGTGTAGTATATAGATGATTGTTGATGGGGCTAGACAGATATGGTCTTGTCTGGGGTGGGAGGGACTGAAGAAAAGGAATTACTAGAATATTTTTCTTCCTCTTTCTATCCCTATAATTCCTCTGGACTTTGTTCTTCAAAACAAAACAAAGCAAAACACCCCACACCATTTGGCCACAGGTATAGCTCGCAGAGTTCAACAGGCTGCAAGAATGAGCTTTAAAAGTGTAGAAAGTCCTGATCTACTTGGGTGGGGGAGCTGATGATGAGGTTGGCAGAGCCTCCAGGTCCTCTACTCCCCCTGCACTTTAGATTGGTTCTTTCTCTCTCATCTGCAGGGTTTGGGGAAGACCATGGGGCCATCCAGATCAGCATTTGTGTCCCTAGTTTGTTAGCTTTGGTGGAAGGTTAGTGCCCTTGTGTGTACTGGAACTAAAAGTGTGGGGAGGAAGCACCATCACACCTGTGTCAGAGCCCAGGCCAATCATCAAAAAATCTACAAACGATAAATGCTGGCGAGGGTGTGGAGAAAAGGGAACCCTCTTGCACTGTCAGTGGGAATGTAAATTGATAGAGCCACTATGGAGAACAGTATGGAGGTTCCTTAAAAAACTAAACATAGAATTATCATATGACCCAGCAATCCCACTACTGGGCATATCCCCTGAGAAAACCATAATTCAAAAAGAGTCATGTACCACAATGTTCATTGCAGCACTATTTACAATACCCAGGACATTGAAGCAACCTAAGTGTCCATCGACAGATGAATGGATAAAGAAGATGTGGCACATATATACAATGGAATATTACTCAGCCATAAAAAGAAATGAAATTGAGTTATTTGTAGTGAGGTGGATGGACCTAGAGTCTGTCATACAGAGTGAAGTAAGTCAGAAAGAGAAAAACAAATACTGGATGCTAACACATATAAAGGGAATCTAAAAAAAAAAAAGGTTCTGATGAACCTAGAGGCAGGACAGGAATAAAGATGCAGACATAGATAATGGACATGAGGACAAGGGGAGGGGGAAGGGTAAGCTGGGACGAAGTGAGAGAGTAGCATTGACATGTACAAACAACCAAATGTAAAACAGATCGCTTCGGGAAGCAGCTGCATCACACGGGGACATCAACTCAGTGCTTTGTGACCACCTAGAGGGGTGGGATAGGGAGGGTGGGAGGGAGACGCAAGAGGGAGGGGATATGGGGATATATGTATACATATAGCTGATTCACTTTGTTATAAAGCAGAAAGTAACACACCATTGTAAAGCAACTATACTCCAATAAAGATGTTAAAAAAAAAAAAAACCCAGGCCAAAGTTGTTACTCCTAACTCTGGGACACTGTGACTCTGGCTTGATCTCTCCCAGGAATCATGGGCCAGGTGCGGGAGGCAGTGGTGATGGGCAAGAAAAGACAGAGCAGGGAGATTCTGCCAAGCTGGCAGAAACTCCTGGAGGAGCAGAGCCATGGAGGGAGAAAGACCTTTGTTTGAATTTTATTTACAAGTCATCAATAACCAAGATAATCACATTTTCCTCAGAACATGGAGGGTCATATGTCCCAATCCCTACTAAAATATGCTTCGTTGGTGAGGTGTCAATCTGCTGAGAGGTGAACTATTTGGGATTATGCCGTGGTATCCATTCCTTCTCATCTGCCATCCCCACAGATAGCGGCACCTGTGCTGCTGGGGAAAGGTTTTCCAAGACCCAGCACCAGGTGTCTTCTTGAACTGCTCTCTGATCTCTGCTTCTCTGCTCTGCCTTCTTGCTTAGCAAAAACAGTCACCACTGAGGAGTGCCTGGTGAACCCTGCGAGCATGAGCCGCTACAGCGTGGACTCCTCCTCCGCCTTTAGCCACAGGGGCTCCCTGCCCACCTCCTCTTCGTTGTACTGCAAGAGGCAGAACTCTGGAGACGGCCACCTTGGGGGAGGCTCAGCCACCACAGTCGGTGGTCCCCATACCAGCCCCATGTCCTCTGGAGGCCCCTCAGCACCTGGGCTGAGGCCCCCTGGCTCCAGCCCCAAGAGAAACGGGACCTCTCTTGAAGGAAACAGATGTGGTAATGTAATGCGTGCACTGCCTTCCCCATGACCTAACCTCCTCTGCCCTTGCCCTGGGACCACCAAATGTAGGGAGACCAGGGGACTGTAGCCGTCTGAACACAGCAACACTGGGAAATTAGAAGTTTCCACAAATCCCTTCATGGATTTTTGTTGTTCTTGAGGGCAGCTGACTTCAACCTTTGACCATAAGCAAAGAAAATGGTGTATTAGAGTAAGTTAGGCTGTAGGAATAAGTAGAATCCAAAATGTACAGTGGCTCAAATACAATAGAAGTTTTTTATCCAGGAGTCCAAAGTGGGTGTTCCTAGTTGGTGTGTGTATCCCAACTCAGGGACCCAGGATCTGTCCATTTCATGACTTTCCTGTCCCCTATGGCCCCCATGCCCCATGCATCTAGTGGTAGAAACAGAAGGAACAAACAAGGAAGATGAACATGTTTCCCTAGAGCCTGGAAGTGATGCCCATCGCTTCTACTCACGTTTCATTGGCAAGAGCTGGCCATTTTACCACACTTAACTCTGGGGGAATCTGAGAGGTGTAGACTAGCTCTGTGCCTGGAAAAAGAAGAACCAGAAGTTGCTAAAGACTTTTCTCTTGCACAGTGGTTGACTCTTGCAGGGTACAAACACATGGGCAGACCAGAGTTAAGTAAAATTCCCACAATGCTGGTTATTTATTTATTTTTTGTCCCGTAAGTTTTTTTGTTTTGGTTTGGTTTTGCATTTATTTATTTATTTAGGCTGCACCGGGTCTTAGTTGTGGCATGTGAACTCTTAGTTGTGGCATGCATGTGGGATCTAGTTCCCCAACCAGGGATCGAACCCAGGCCCCCTGTGTTGGGAGCCCGGAGTCTTACCCACTGGACCACTAGGAAGGGCCTCCCACAATACTGGTTATGATGCTACTTCTGTCTCACCCATTAAAGTTAGCTTATTGGAATGCAGTGTAGGAAGGTACTGTCATTCTAGGGGTAGGTTGATGTCCATTTTGATTTATGTTATTAAAAAAATCATTTTCAATTCAGTATTTGAGTATGAATAGAGCATAGTGGATAATCACATGGACTATGGAGCCCGATGGCCTGGGCTGGAATCCTGGATCTGCCATTTTCTGACTGTGTGACCTTTTGCAAGTCTGAACTTTGTGCCTCAGTTTCCTCACCTGTGAAATTGGAATAATAATAATAGCACCTACTTCATAGGTTTGTTGGGAGGATTAAATAAATTCATGTGTATTTAGTACAAGGCCTAAGAGTTAGTAAGAGCTCAATAAACATCAGCAATGACAGATCACGTGAACACACCCCTCCACAGATCACAGCCCATCAACTCTACACCTGAGAACTCTAAAGAAAGGAGGCCAGAGGCCCGGGAGTCAGGGAGTCTTCATCTTGCCCCTCTGGTGCCTCCTGCGGGCTGGCTGTCTTCTCTGGCATTTCTGTTCTGAGCCTTGGCTCGTCCACTGGTAGCCCTGACAGCCACAGTGGTGAGCTATCGCGTATGATCCCAGATCCTCCACACACTCCCCTCAAAGAGCCTCACCATCACAGATGCGCCTCTGTGGGCCGAGGAGGGGAGGCAGTTTTGAGGGGCAAGGCACTGTTCCCTCAGCCATGGGGGCTCTTGCCAAACATGGATGGCCCTGCTCCCCAACATTGTCATGCAGGGCCGTCGGCCAGGCAGGTTTGAGTGGGCAGAGCCCATTTTCCAAAGGGGAGAGACGTTGTTGCATCTGATTTCTAAGAACAAGAGAAGGGAACAAAACCCGCATCATAAAGTAAATGCACAAACCCGCATCATAAAGCAAATGAGGGGCAGCAGTTATTTCCTAGGTTTATCCCCAGAGTTAGTGTAATGTCAGACATATAGTAGGCGTTCAGGAAACATTCTTTCTCTCTACCCCATTCCACTCCCCACATGGAGCCCAGTGCCCTCACATTGCCCCTGCTTGTCAAAGCCCTCATCCTGGGGTCCCTCTGCCCGTCACACGTCTCCTTCTCTCAACCTCTTCTCCTCAGTGCAATTCCCAGCTGCTTGAGGTGGTGATCACAGGACACCAGGCTGATTGAATGGACTCGTAAACCTAAGAGTATTGCCATTCTTTAAAAAGGAGGTATTTACTCTCCTATTTAAGTTGGTGAAATCTTAGACCCTATGTCTTAAGTGTAGGATTTCAAGTAGTAAGGGGAAGGCACGATTTGAATGGAGAGAACTTCTACCACTCCATCCGTCACTGAAGAGTTGTCTGCCCCATCCCAGCCCATCTGGTGGCCCAGATGAGGGGAATCCAGGACCCTTCAAAGGGGTCTCAGGTATTTAGCTCCCTCCCCCTTTCTCTTTCTGCCTCCTCCCAACAGAGTCCTGGGACGAACTCCCATCCCAACTCCAGCAGCCCCCCTGTCCTTCCTTTTCATCTCTGCTTCAGCCCTTTGTTCTCCTGGAATTAGGTCCTCATCTACTGTCTGAGTAATCTAGCCAAAGGGAAGCCCAGACCCTTGCTCAGAACAAGCTCTGAGAGAGCCCTCTCTGTCAGAGCCCTAGATGCACCCCAGGAGAGCCCCACTAGCTCAGGACTTCTGCCTCTCAGGATCTTGGGTGAGACCAGAGAAATGGAGCCCACCAGTGCCTGCTGCCTTCCACTCCAAGCAAGCCACTGACCGTGGCCAGGAAGATGTAAGCAGAAGTGGAAAAAAGATTGGGTCGGCAACTGGCAGTTTCAGTCACTGCTGATTAGAAATGTTCCTTCCCTTCTGTTTCCTCATGTGGCACTTTGTCTCCTCATCTCTAGTACTTCCTCTCTTTTGTCCCATAGTAGGAGCCAGACTCTCAGCTTCATGAGGTCTCTCACTCATATTTGAATCCTCTGCAGCCCCAGGAAAGGGGCCTGTTTGAGGCATATCCTAAATAGCTATTTATTGAGCACCTACTGTGGGCCAGACACTTTCCACACAATATTTCTGACTTATTATAAGTTATATCTTATAATTTATTATTATAGCAAGTATATATTATTATTGTAGGTATTATTATATTCAGTTTACATATACAGCAATTGAAGATCAAGTCAGTCAAGTGTTTAGTCAGGATTTGACTTCAACTGACTCCAAAGGTGGCTTTCAAAATTATCCCAGGGATTTTCAAACCATGCAAAATGGGCTTCAAGGGGTCCCTCAGAGGTTCTAGGGCATAGGAGAGAGGGGGTGGGAGCAGATGGTACTCCAACACTGCCCTCTTTAACCAGGGCCTCTTCACATTAGAAGAGTGGGGTTCTACATTTGTGTAGTTTGAACAAAGTTTGCACAGCTAAACGCATTTGGAAACCATGGAGATAAACCATGCTGAATTGAGTGGCAGTATATTAAAGTAGGAGAGAAAACCCCTGGCCTCCTTACCCATTTGTCACCTAGCTGCCAGTCCAGGTGCCAACTGCAGGCCCTCTGGAAGGCTGTTAGGTTTTCCCTCCACCCAAAGAAGTGCTCAGTATTGCTCTGAAATTGCATCCCAAGTGAAAGCAGTTGGTATTAAGAAACCATATCTCTTTAAGGGGGGTTGACCTAAGTCATAAACCTGGAAGGGACATAGAAATGTCCTTTGTGTCCTCCCCCATGGTGCTAATCAAAATGGTTTAAAACCGCAGAAGCCAGAAAGCGGCATGAGGCTGCACAGGACAGTAGGTATCGATGACGTGACAAACTTCTCAGTCCTCTCTCTCATGTGAATACCTACCCTGGCCTCCTGTTGTCTTTTTTTTTTTTTTTAAATGTGCAACTCTTTTATTTAAAAAATTATAAAATATTATTAAAGGACATAAAAATGAATAAATCAATAGTTAAATTATGCCCATCAATTGACCCAATATCATGATGGTGCTAATGCTACCCAAATTACTGTATATATTCCATTAAATATGTTCATGTCCTATGACCCAATAATACTTCTAGGAACATAACCTATAAAAACTTCCTCAGACACATGTGCAAGGAAATTTTTTGCAGCACTGTTTGTAATTCCTCCTGCTGTCTTGATACATCATGCCCATCGCCTCTGTCAGTGGACTCTGAAGGGAGGTATTCAAAGGACACGTTTCCCTGTTTTTTGCTGATACTCAGGTGAAAATCTGAGAGCTCTCCTCTGTCTCTCATCCAAGATATAATCACTAAGAACTATAAAGAGGTTTTAGGGCTTCCCTGGTGGCGCAGTGGTTGAGAGTCTGCCTGCCGAGGCGGGGGACACGGGTTCGTGCCCCGGTCCGGGAAGATCCCACATGCCGCGGAGCGGCTGGGCCCGTGAGCCATGGCCGCTGAGCCTGCGCGTCCGGAGCCTGTGCTCCACAGCAGGAGAGGCCACAACAGTGAGAGGCCTGCGTACCGCAAAAAAAAATAATAAAAATAAAAATTTTTTTAAAAAAGAGGTTTTAGATAACAAAAGCTTCCTGACATTTGCATTAACAGGAGATGCTGTAGCATTCCCAACCACAAGTATGTCCAAGCTTCAGAATTGAAGTGACTCTGACATTGTTATTACCACTCATATGCTTTCCATGGGTTGGAGTTTGATTCCATACGGTATGGTCTTGGGTGACGGATAGAGAACAATTCAGCAAGAGAAAGAAGAATGGGGACAGCACTTGATGTGGGGGGCGGGGAATGAGTGAAGGTGTGGCATGGCTTATTCATTCCAAGGAAAGAGAAGAGTTTGTGCAGGGACGCCAAGGGAAATCATGCTGGGAAATTTGGGGTTCAAGTCAAGCAGACTGAGCTTTCTTTACTCTGTGGAAACCAGACATGGCTGAACAGGGAAGTGAGCTGATGACCACAGAATTTAGGAAGACAAATCTATTGGCCATTATGGAATGATACATAATAATAAGAATAGCAACTATCTTTTGATTAATTCTTACCGTTTAATGCTTCACATTATCCTATTTAATCCTCACAACATGGTAGGTGTTTGACAGGTGAGGCAACTAAGACTCAAAGAGATGTTGGTCAGTCCTGGCCAGAAGATACTTATGGAGCACAATATGCCAGGGCCTCTTCTGAGGTCCAAGCATGGAGCTGTGAGCAAGACAGATGTGGGCCCTGCTCGCTGACAGTGTCCAATTCCAGAGAGGCAAATGTTAACAAATGTTAACAAATGATTCTGAGGGGCCCCTTTTGGAGACTGATGGGCTTCCTTCCAAGATGCTTCTTGTCAGGCTCCAGCCCAAAGCCATATAGTCACTTGACTCCTACAATACTTTTGAGAAACAAGCTGAAGAAACGGAGGCTCATAGAGAATAGAATGATCAGGTCCAGGAAGGGGCTCAAAACCTGGCCATTGGCTCTGCATTCACTGTGCTTTGCACACAGACACACTGATGAGGCTTCAGATGTGTGAGAAAGGAGCTCTCTCGTGTTGCCCGGGACAGCCTGTGGTGTGAAGGGACCTTGGAGATCCTTCCTAACTCCTTATTTCACACCAAAGAAGCACAGAGACGCTTGCACAGAGGGTGGGTGGTAAGGGCTTCTAACTCCCAGCTCTTTGTTCCTTCCATTCTTCCACATGACTCTATTGTTAGCTAAAAAGTTTCCTCTGAATTATGAATGAACAAAAGGAAATTATGCATGTGCTTGTGGGTCTGTGTGAGACAGAGAGCGACTCACAGGCAGCAGCACGAGTACCGGGGCTGTGAAGATATCCGGGGTTGCTTTAGACAGATTCACAGTCAGTCTATTCCTGGTGGATGTGAGTTCAGCGTTAGAAACAGCCACCACCATCCTTCATTCTACATCCATTCACAGCTGGGTTTTACTATACACACGTCTCCCGCATCGCCCAGGGAACAGACCCGACCACGTACGAAGTTCTCGGTGCTGGAGAATGCCACCTCCCATAAAGGCTGTTGGCAAGCACTTTGCGTGCTCTGTTCCTTTAGGAGCAAGATATTTTCACCTCTATCATGTCTGACTGCTGTCCAGTCACATCTGCCTGGCCTGGCTGTGTCAGGCCAGACCCATCTGTCTTCCTGACACCTTCACAGCAGCTGGAGGGGCTAGTGTGCTTATTATCTTTGTGTGAGCACAGGCCATTGCAAAGGCTCTTCCAACCGGCTAGAAAGTTCCCTCTCTTCCTCCTAGAGCTAATTCATGTGCTTTGGATCCTGAGCAGGTCCCGAGGTGTGACAGCTTCCCGCTGCTGTCTTGTGTGACTGTGAGGCACCTCAGAGAGCAAAAGTGAAAATGCCCACAGCTAGTACCAGGTGCCAGGAGCGGAGCCACTTCCCCTCCACATTCATCACCTGGAGAGCTTCCCCATAAAGACAAGCCAGACCACCTTGCTCAACTCCATGGCTGTGGCTCACGGGGAAAGTATTTCCCTGGCCTTTTGCTCAAAGGACCTTAGGTTCCCATGGATGGTGTTGTGAGTCCGTCTGGTGGTTTTCCTTCCTGTCAAACACAGGAAATTAGATTTGACCTCCGCTCTGATCACTCTAAAATCATTCTTGGCACTGAAGACTTCCCGCCTTTGTAATCAGAGCATCTATTATCACCCTGATTATCGCCGACGCTCCGATGGGGCAGGCTCCAAAGGCAAATGCGATTTCCGTGGTTCCTCTTCCCCATGTTGAGTGCAGATGTCTTTAAATGCAGTGAAATCATCTCTAATAAGCATGTGTCGGCATTCAGATGGCCCTAGGGTGTATTAACAGTTTCCCGCCAAAATGCACCACCCCAGCCGGTGCCAAATCACCTTAGGGGACCCTTCCAGGTCCAACAAGGAAAAGGCAGAGAAAATCTCAAAGTAAATCCAATTCTCAACCAAACTATTATGTATTTAGGACAGACTTCAAATGTGATGCTGTACTTTTCTCAGCACTACTGGAGAACCGTGCACTTACCAAGTACATTGAAAAGAGGAGGAAAAATGGAGACAGCAGAAAACCACTGCACCCTGAGATTAAAGAAGGGAAATGGAAGTGAAGGCTTCCCAACTTCTAACTTAGATTTATTCTGTAGGGAAGCTGCTTCATTGTTCAGAGCCTGAAAATAGGATTAAGGATTACTCGCACAAAGCTTTTGTGTAAGTTATATAAGTAAGTATAAGTAAGTATACTTATATAAGTAAGTATAAGTAAGTATATATAAGTATACTTATATAAGTAAGTATAAGTAAGTATATATAAGTAAGTATAAGTAAGTATAAGTTATAACTTATACTGTTTCTGCAAAGTATATTGATTCATTTTACATTCATTGAACCCATATTACAAATATATTTGCATGGAGCTGTGGAGAGTCAATGATTATAAACTCTGTAATGAGAGGATCCCATTTTTCACCAAACACTTTGCCCAGGACCTGGTACACAAGAGACACTCAGTAGATGTCTGTGGATGAATAGGGGGAAGATGCAAAAGATAATCCTCGAGAAATTAAAACTAACTGGAGGTTCCAGGCAAGCACATGCATAATGGTAATACAAGGCAGATGTGGAAAGCATCTTTAAGAAAAGCGCAAACAAAAATTTGGGAGTTAAAGGTAGAGGAAGATGACATCCAGATGGCAGGACACGGAAATGCTGCCTGTGAAGGGGTCTACCTGGGCTTTGATGGCTGGTAGAGCTTCTTTGGAAAGGAGGGAAGGTAAACACCTTCTAGAGAGAAGCAAAAGCACTAGCTAAGGTGGAGACTGGAAGCTGGAAGAACTTTCAGTCAGAACAAGTATGCCCAGATGGGAGTGTGCAGAAGGGCAGGGAGGCGGGCAGGGAGGCAGGCAGGGTGCCTCCTTCCCTCTGTGGACCACCTGATGCAGGTCAGCCATAAGGCCAGCCCCAATCCCACGTGCATCCTCACAGCTGCCCTTCCAGGTGGAGAGCATTGCCATTTTACAGCTAGCGACGGGCAGCTCCAGGATTTGTCCCTAGGTTTCTCTGGCACCAAAGCTCTTCCTCTCTATCCAGGCAGGAAAGATGTTCTTGAGACCAAAGAGAGCCCTTGATCTTGTGCTAGAGTATGGACTTGGTGCACGGGCGAGGGGCATCCACAAGGGGCACTAGGGAGAGTGTGAAGACGTGACAGTTTTTGCTCTAGAAGGAATAAAACGTGAGGTGAGGACATCTGCTAGAAAACCTTTGTAGAGGGTCAGGTAAGAAGTTCCCGGATTGGGGCAGCAGGGATGGAAGAGAGGAGACCAGTGTGAGAGGCATCCTTCTAATAGCTTCAGAATAATTAAATGCGGGGAGCAAATAAGGGACAGGAGGTAGAGATATCACTGAGGTTTCAGAAACATGAGAGATAGGAGGGGATGCTGGTTCTAGGGAAAGAGGATGAATTCGTTTGGGACATACAAAACAAGTCACCCCCTAAATATTGCCTAAATATTGATTCACTACTCTCTCCTCCTTCATATGTCCTGCACCTTTTAATCTGCCATGTGGGAAAAGCATTTATGCAGCAATGCAACTCATGCCACAGTCACTGACCAGGGACCAGCTGTGGACCAGGCACAGGATTAGGCTCCTGTTGTCAAGGAATCCCTCGTCTAGTGGGAGGTTGGAGTGCGTGCTCCGACAGACCTGAGGGTTGGCGAGGTGCTCAGTGTAGGCGGTGAGTCTTCTTTCTGCACATGCAGAGCAGGGCATGGACCTCTCACAGACAGGGCTTCTGAGACCCAGGACAAGCACAAAATGCCCCTCCATTCTGCTGCGTCCTTCTTGTCTCAGGGTGACACCAGTGGAGGCGGAAAGGACCTGAAGTCGTCTTGGCATCACAGCACTACAGAGGTCTATTTGGAGCTTCATGGAACCTGGTTACAGCAGGCCCGGGGCCCACTGAGACAGGACTGATCAGGAGGGGTCTTTAAAACTCTAACATGGGTCAGCATTTCAACCTGCTGGAGGAGATCCGTTTTCCAATGCTCTATTCCCTGGGAGGGCAGAGAACCTCTGTGTAGAGGGGGAGGCTGCTGCCCTTAGGAGTGGCCTCCGGTGCTCCAGGCTCCTGCCAAGAGCAGGCACTTCTGGCCTTTCTCTGTTGCAGGAGGTCACTCGGGCCACCGCCTTGGACTCGAGGGCCAGGTGGGGACAGGAGGCACCAGGTAGGTGCCAAGGCCCGAGGCCTGCTGTCTCATGGCCTCCCTCTCTGTGCTCTACCTTCCAGCCTCAAGCCCTTCTCCGGACAGGCAGGACACCCGGCGGCCAAGGAGCAGGAACCCCTCTACCTGGTCTGTGGAGGATGTGGTCTGGTTCGTGAAAGACGCAGACCCGCAGGCTCTGGGGCCCCACGTGGAGCTCTTCCGGAAGCATGTACGCGCAGTGGTGGGCCTGGGGGCGGTCAGGGGGCTGCGGGGGGCTCTGCACTGTGCCCGGGGGCACCACACAAGGGAGGCCAGACGGAACCACAGGGTTCTCAGAGCGGAACAACCACCTAGTTTTTTTTGTCCCATCCGTTCCCTCACTTTGGCCTTTATCAGGAGTGCCTGTTTTCCTGCCCATCCATCCGTCTGTCTGTGCATCCGTCTGTGCATAAACAAACATTTATAGCACACCTACAATATGCCAACAGACAGTGCCTATTCCTAAGCTGCTTTGAGGATTAAATGAGAAAATGCACATAAAGTGTTCAGCACAGCGCCTAGCTCGTAGATGGCCTTTGATTAGCAGGCCATCTACATATTTGCATAATTATTTAGGAGATTCTAAAATATATAAAGATGGTAATTTTTTTAAAAAAGGTAAGAATTAGTACTTTACCTGCCAAGCTTCCTATGTCAGTTATCGACTGTTGCTATAACCCGTCACCACAAACGTAGTAGCTTAAAACCACACAAGTTTATTATCTTACAGTTCAGTGGGTCAGGAGTCTGACAGGGGTCTCACCGGGCTAAGACCAAGGTGTCGGTGGGGCTGACATTCTTTCTGGACGCTCTAGGGAGAACTCATTTCCTTCCCTTTTCAGCACTGAGATCCGCCCTCATTCTTGGCTCCTACCTCGCTGTCCTCATCCTCAGAGCCAACAACATCAAGCTGAGTCCTTCCCAGGCTGCCAACTCTTTGGTTTTTTCTTCTGATTTCTTCCTCCACTTCGAAGGGCCCTGTGATTGCACTGTCTCCTCCCTCCCCAATAATCCAGGATACGCTTCCTATTTTAAAGGCAGCTGATTAGGAGCCTTCATTCCATCTGCAGCCTTAATTCCCCTTTGCCAGGTAACCTAACATATTCACAGGTTTCAGGGATTAGGACGTAGCAAGGACCGCAGAGGGGTTATGTTTAGACAGATCTGGGTGGGAGGACTCTGGCTTCCTTCCAGCATGACAGGAGGCAGTGGAAGTCTAGGAAGTGGGGGAAAGAGAGAACATTCGGCAGTGAGGCCCCGGGGAGGGCCCGCAGATGAGCTCTGAGTGACGCAGGGTAGGTGCTTCATCAGTGCTGGCTGAGTGGCTGGCTGGATAGAGGAATGAGAGGGGCTGCTCTATGAGTCCTGTACTGTGCCTCTTCTCCCCACCTGAGCACCCAAAATCTCTACCCTTGGTCTCTAGTAATCTGAAAAAAGCACTATAGGTGAAGGAGGAAACCCAGCCTTACTAAGGAGTGATACAGTGTGGTAGTACAGGGGAAATGATCGGCTACAGCAGTGAAAAATGTGGTACCTGTTGGTATGCTCTCGGGGTTCTTATACATGTAGCATAGATGACCTTTACAGTGTCCCTCCCACCTTCCCACCTGCATTAGGTGTTCTTTTTTTTACATTTTTATTTATTTATTTTTTGAACTTATTTATTTTATGTATGTATTTTTTTGGCTGCACTGGGTCTTCATTGCAGTTCAACATGCAGTCTGGAGGGTTACCATTTTCAGAGACAAATGGGAGCAATATCGGGACCTCAGAGGATTGGCATTCCCTTAGTAATTATTTGTGCTAAACCCTCAGATGAAGCAGGTGCATTATTTAGTTGTATGCCACCTAGTATTATTGACAGGGCCAAAAAAACACCTGAAATCCCTTATAGAGTGTTGTTAGCAATTTGGTAATCAGCGAAAGGCAGGTGAGTGTCCCACGAAAAGAAACCAGAGATTAGGATGATGGATGGAAGTCAGGGCCTTATACCAGCACCTGGAATGGAAAGGTAACTACTAGTTTCAGGGTCTAACGGGATGATACTTTGCCTTAGTCAGTCCAGGCTGCTGTAGCAAAGTACCACGGACTGGCTGGCTTATGAACAACAGCGATTTATTTCTCAGTTCTGGATGCTGGCAGTCCAAGATCAGGTTGCCATCAAGGTCTGCTTTTGGTGAGACCCTTCTTCCAGGTTTCGGACTGCCATCTTCCCATTGCATGAGGACACTAATCCCATTCACGAGGGCTCCACCCTCATGACCTAATTACTTCCCAAAGTCTCTCCTCCAAATACCACCACTTGGAGGTTAGGATTTCAGCATATGAATTTGGGGAGGGGATGGGGGGGCACATTCAGTCTATTGAACACTTCTTTCTTGTTTAGCCCTAGATTGGATGAAGAGATAAACGTATGTGGGATATTGGGAGTATGGCTGGGACTATGTTAGATTCCTTCAATCAGGAGAGAGCAGGAATATGAAAGATCCAGTGTATCAAACGACCCCAGGGAGACTATGGGAAGAGGAGCACATAGTATTTGTAGGCTTTCGTTTATTTTCTTAAGGTCTTGCCTTGGGACTAAGAGAATATGCATCTAAGTCAATCCATATTCCCTTACTTTACTCCCTGACCATCCTCTAACTGTGGCCACTGTTTGATTACTTTGACCACTTTCTGGGTTTTCTTTTTTCTGATTCTGTTCCACCAGGAGATTGATGGCAATGCCCTCCTGTTGCTGAAGAGTGACATGATCATGAAATACTTGGGCCTAAAGCTGGGACCTGCACTGAAACTCTGCTACCATATCGATAAACTGAAGCAAGCCAAGTTCTGAAGGTGTTTAAAAGATAGAAGCAAAATCCAGACAACAGATCTCCAGATCCTCTTCTGCCTTAAAAACATTTGCCACCATCACAAAGATTCTCTCCTGAACAAGAACAGCCACAAAGACTTGGTCTTTTTATAAAACTTGTGCATCTTGACCTTTTAAAAAATTCAACATGGCCCTTTTGAAAGGTTTTTCTGTGTTAATGATTTGCCAAAAAATTACAAAGAAGCCTGTTATTTTTAACATTTCTGGTAGGTTGGTTGCTCTTAGGGTGGGTACTGTTTTTATAATGAGAATGTGGAGAACTGAATGCTATCACCCAAGGAGGACACTGGAGACGTCCAAGGATGTGAGAAGAACCTTTGTCCCTGCAGGCTCTGCGGGGACGCCCACCGCAGCACTACCTGTCTTTAGCTCTGACTTGGGGACCCTATCATTGTGAGCCTTGCTTAATTCAGCTCTGGAAGCTGTCTTCTGAGGATAAATGCCTCACCTTGCACTATCTGGAAAACTTGAATTCTTTCACTCTCTGAAAGAGAAGGAAAAAAAAAGTCTTTTCTATTCCTAGTTATCTGAAGTACTGTGTTTCCCCACTAGAGGGCAGACTGCTAATGTATTTTCCGGACCCTCACTTCAGCAGCCTGATATTCAATACCCAGTGGATGGATTAGGGTTTCTGTGAACAAGACCTAGCCTACACAGACACAGGGAATTTATTCCACAGTCAGCACCACAGATTGCAACTTGGGAAGAAACCGTCTTCTAGAAGGTTCTAGTTCATATCCAATCATTACTGACTGACTGAGGTGCACCAGCAGCAAAGTCAAGAATTTGGAAGCACGTTCTTCCCAGATGGGGCTTTGGAGTTCCTTCCCTTCCAGCGTCATTACTGAGGTGTCGATGTATTGGCATGCCGCAGAGCTTAGTGACATTTAGCCATGGTGTTTCTTTAAAAAAGAAGAAAGATGTCTCTACTAAGCTTTGAAATGGGAGAGTGTTGATTTCTAGTTACATCGTGGGATTATATAGTTGTATGTGTGGCTAATTTTAATAATAATAGCATGTACACAGACATGCTATTATTGGGTTTAATTCAATTTACAAATAGGTTTTCCTTTCTCACCGTGGAGTAATAGAAAAAAATTGATTTCTACCCTTTTGCAGCTGTGTCCAGGGACGGACAATGAATCCACAATTTACTAGGCAGAAGGGCAGCCTTGTCTCCATTCTTCTTTTGATCCTTTTCCTTTCTCTCTCTCCCTGTCTCTTTTTTCCTTCCTCTCTCACTGAATAGGAAACGTATCTTCAAAATGAATTTGCCTTTGCCGTGGGCGTGTCCTCTTCCTTAAAAAACGTCCGTAGTGCTGTAAGGGAGGAGATGAATACTAGACTTTGTGATCTCTGGGAGGGGGAAGATCAAGGGCCACTCAGGGCTTCCCTTGGCCCAAATGCAAATCAGAAAAGGCACACCATCCTCGGGATGCAGCCTGGACGGGCGTCTTGGCCGGTGAGTGGAGCAGTGTGGGATTGCAGCCTTCTCACCCCTCCACCAGGTGACTTTGTGCAGGACAAGACCTGTACAAACTTGAGGGCAGCCCTGGGTAGATCTGTATATTGATCCTCTATAAATCAGTTAGAACTTGGACAAGGATCATAAGAAACATTCCAAGCCATGCTCTTAGACCCACTTGATGAGTGGTATTTGAGAAAGCACATCAGAGCAAAATCCTTTTTAGATACACAAATGGTGGGGGACTTAAAGCGTGACAGAAAAGGGATAGAGCAGAGTGTCCTAAAACTGCTCATGGAACTGAGCTTGAGTTATCAGGCTGTGGGAGAGCTGAATGTCTTGGTCCCGGCACCTGACAGAACTACCCTGAATCAGGCCTTGGGACAGCATCTTCAAGATTTTGAAACAATAAATGGACTCTGTCCCTCAAAGTTTGTAAATCGTGAAGTGCTCACTGCTGATCTGGAGTTAGATAGTTGCCCTCAAAAAACCATGGGTAGGGCTTCCCTGGTGGCGCAGTGGTTGAGAGTCCACCTGCCGATGCAGGGGACGCGGGTTCGTGCCCCGGTCTGGGAGGATCCCACATGCCGCAGAGCGGCTGGGCCCGTGAGCCATGGCCGCTGAGCCTGCGCGTCCAGAGCCTGTGCTCCGCAATGGGAGAGGCCACAACAGTGAGAGACCTGTGTACCGCAAAAAAAAAAAAAACCAAAACCCATGGGTAGTGTATATATTCAGAATGGCCAGTGTGAAAACAGTGAGATCCAGAAAATCCCACGACAGCCTATGTTCCTCACTCCACCATTTTTGCTCAATTCTCTGAAACTTGTGGTGCCTCTTGCATCAACATATACCTCATATAGAGATTTTCAAAACTTTCTACCATTCTTAGTAGTGCCTCCCTCGGTACAAACACATCAACATTGGTGCCGCCAAATCAAAATCATCTGCAAACAATGTCAAGGAGATACTCGGAGTCGTTTTCAGGGGAGAGAGATTTTCCCATCTCAAGTCTAGGAGAAAACTGGGTCCACGTTCATGTGGAACTGCTCTCACAGAGATGCTATCTCATTTTGCATTAAACTTTAAGCAGGACAGATTGCTGAAACCATGATATTTAAGGTTTGACTTTTTAAAAATCTCATTACTCTTGAAATGAATGCTGTCACGTCAGAGAATAACCTAAGGAGGAAATTCTTCCTTTCCTGTTTTTGCACTGAAATGCAGTTAGCCGACCAAATTATTGTTGCAATACTGCAATTAAATTAATTTTCACCCCTTTCAAAAATCTTGTCAAACCAGGCAGTTCAATAGCTTAGCAAATGTAAAACATACCAGGCCGTCTCCTCTAAACGGACCTTAGGCAGAGTCATGCCACGTGTGTCATTCTCATCTGAATGGGAGCTTATTTGGGGGCCCTTGAACTTGTACAGATGTGTTACTTGTTATTCCATGGCAGTAGATTTGCTCCAGGTTGTGGTAAACAATGATATAGTTTTGCATAATTTCAAATTAGTGTGTGTGTGTGTGCTCATGTTGCAAACATTTCCAATTACACTTGTCTGTTAAACACTTTTAAAAAAAAATCTAGAGACAGTTCTATTGCCTAAGGCATTTAAAATATTTTATGAGGCACATTATTCCCTTTGTGAAGACTTCAGGTAAAAGAAGTGCATTTCGTCTCTGTGTGTGTGTGTGTGTGTGTTTCCTGACACTGTAGTGGGAAGAGCCTATGAAAGTGGCTGGGAGTGTAGCAGCTTTTGCATTTGCTTGGTTTCAAATGCCTTCCCAGCTTTGTAGCCCTGAGGCAGAACCCTCTCTAAGCTGTTACTGCCAAGTATCCCCTCTAACACCAACAGGGTGTGCCCTGGAGGCAGCTGGGGGACAGTGCTGGGGTTCTGGGCCTGCCCAGGTCAGGTGCTAACTGGACTCACCAAGCCAGCCCAGGCTCTACTCCATGTGACTAAGGGGACAGGCCTCGCCTGGGAGCCCAGTGGGCTGGTTTAGTGCCCACCAGAGCTATACAGCGCTTCCATCAATTCCCTTCGGCAGGGCTGCCTCGTATTTTCCTTTACAGCAGGAGAAAGGAGTGGGGAGCTCCTCAGGAAAACCAAATAGGATATTAAAATACACTGGGGAGGAATACTGTGTGAGAAGGAAACAGTAAAGAAGGGAAGATAAAAATAACTGTCCTAGGAAGACGATAAGAGAGCACCTCTTCTAACAGGCCCAACCCTCTGAGCTACAGTAACCTATTTTTGTATTTATGTGCTGCATGGAAGATTTCTTATTTTATTTAAATTAAAAGTATGTTTTTTATTACTTTCTGAGATTGTTTTAGGAGAATCTTGTCATGGCTCTGAAGATGATTGGAAGTGCCCAGAAGTGACCAGGGACTTGAAGTTTGTCATTGTCAGAAGGTCTTGAAAGATGGAGATACTCTGCTTTCTGAGAAACTAGCCAGGTTTCCATACGTGTGAGTGGGAGGTGAGTGCTGTGTGACATTTGCTCTGATCTGGTGCTTTTTCAACTCTTCTCCAATGGCTTAAGAGGAGGAGGAGGAGGAGATGGGACTCACGTTTTTTTCCTTAAACCTCAGATAACAAGACAGGCAACTGGGAAGGAGGAGGGGATTTCTCAAAACTGCAATATTTTGTTAAGGAGAGGGATGAACACCTGTCCGTGGTCTTGGTTTATTTTTTGTTACAAACTCACTCCAAGAACTAGGTAGCTGCCCAGCTCTGCTGTGGTCTTGCCACGTGCCATGTTCCCCATGGCATGAGATGACCGTGCTGAGAAGCCCAGTGGTGAGCCCAGCAGATGGTCTGCCGTCTAGAGGTACAAAGAGTCCTGTTCCCATCTTGTGATGTCACCCCAGTGGCTACTTTCACAGGACTCCCGGCCGTGCTGCCCCGGGAAGAGGGCTGGGAGCCTCAGCTTCCAGGGTGCCCTTCCCTCCAACCATTATCCTAATCGAAGACGATTCCTTCATGGACAATTGGAAGCTGGATTTTTGGAAATCTAGCATTTACTTGAAAGAGAGTCGTTCTTATTTATTGCCACCAGTTAAATATTATGGAAACATGTCTGCTAACAATTTGCTTTGTGTAATTTGTTCTAATGCTAATAAGCAACAGCTGGGACACTTCCTGTGGTAAATTCCTCTGTGGTTACAGTGGTATCATCACACATGGACTTCACCAAATCACTGTACTTGAGAAGAACGCTCACTCTGGCTCTCCTAGGCTGCAGGAAATTCCCCTAACTTAGAAGCAGTTCTGGGCAAAAGCATATTTTTAGAGGAGGATTTGCTTTTCTTTGCTCCCTGCTTTTCTAAACAGGGCCCCAGACCTGTGCTCTTAAAATCCTACATAGAGAGCCTGGGGTTCTCCTCATGCTCAGCATTGAGCTTGATTTCCTCCAGAGGAAAAACAGCCAGCAGAGCTAAAGAATGACCCTTTCCTCCAGGTCAACGTGCTGTACGCATAGTTGATATGGGGCACAAGAAGGGTGGAGACGAGTCCGAGGGCCAAGAGCTGCTCAGCAGTTGGTTAAGTAATGATAGCTGACAGTGTGGGCATCTTTCCGTCCAAAGGGTCTAAATATACCATTCGGACTTGCACTGGGCTGCCAGCCCACCATTCTCTGCTCTGTAGCTCGACCACATGACCTGAGCCTTCGAGTTGGTTCCCTCTATTAGATGCTTGTTGTAAGGGCCAACACAAACGTCTTCTATTGATTGGATCCTACTTTGGAACACAACCAAAGCCTTGCTTCTCCAAACAGCTCACTATGAAACAGCAGACCCACACTGGGTGTCATTTTACAGTAAGCATATGTGACCGAAGGCTACCTCCATCATAAATGTAGCATCCTCCAACCTTAGGCAGCCTCCACCTCCCCATCCAGCGCTGGGACGCCTTCCCCACAGCCTGACCACTTCTCATTAGGGGGAGTTGACTCCCATAGGAAGTGGCTTATTTCTCTGTTGGACAGCTCTGGTTGTGAAAACGTTATTTCTCAGGGAGACACAGATGTCTGTGAATCAGACACAGACGTTTGAGATGAAGCCAACTTTGCAATCTTTCTCTTTTTTAACAGAGCTTGTCCATGCAGTAACCACACCTATAATACAAATTGACATTGGCGAATAGATCCCGGCTCCACTACATTAGCGTAGAGGAGCAGACACTGAATATCAATGTGGGACTCAGATAGGTCATAGCCATCAGATTCATCAGCCCTGTCATGAAAAACTATCGAAATTCCTGTGGTCTCACACACACAAAAAAAGGGTGTCCTGGGAGAATCTTTAGTGTAGTTGTAAATCTGGCTGTGGTCACATAAGCATGTGGGTTACAAAAGTTTGCATGAATGAATCTATAAGTCCATGCACCTCATTAACTGGAAAAGACACTACAAGACGTGGAAGCCCTATCTCTTAATTGTACTCACTGGTGATATAATAAACTAAGGAAGCTGAAGCTTTTAGTTTAGACAAAAACAAGTTATAATTGATGATAGAAAAGTAAACATGGTCGGTTGTGAATTTATGCAAGAGGTATGCAGTTTATGACACCAAGCCCATGTGGATTTCATGCTTGTGTGTGCACGCCCCCGTGAGTGTGTATTTGTGAGTTAGTGCAATAAGAGGTGGGAACTGGGGAAGGTTAGAGAAGGGATTGCAAAGGGAGTTTTGCTTTCTAGAGCACTCTTATTCAGAAGAGCTATCTAGCAATGATTTAGAAATCAGATCCCAAAGTACACATAACATGTAGTTTATGTAGTTTGCTTAGATAAAATTCTGGATTATGGAGCAGATTCTCGATGAAAATAAGTAGCTACAATTATATCTATCACATTGCACAGCGGCACCTGCCATATATTGTAAAAGGCACCTCATGAATATTAATTCACTGAATGAACAAATGCTTGACTAGTTTCGTATTTTATTCAAAAAGCCACTAGTTTCTTTTTGAACCCCATATCTTTACTGAAAGGAGAAGTGCCGAAGGGACAGGCCAAAAGAAGAGATAAGGCGTTTCGTTTCCTCTGATTCCCCAAACGCTCAAGGAGGTCAACCCCGTAGTCACTGACTTGCATTTCACTCCTCTTTTTGTCTTAGCCTCTCGTGTTCTACTGCAAGCATCAGAGAATAACAATAGATTCCTTACAGCTTCACTTCTAAGACATCTTTTCCTTTTCCTACTCAATGCTTGGTGCCTCTCAGCATGAGTAGGGTCTCGGTGGGCTGGTTAACTGCTCAAGGAAGGTTAACTGCTCAAGCAAGCACCTCCAGGAGGAAGAGGGCACCTTCCCTGAGCCCTGCACTCGCAGTACCTTGCTCACCTTGGAGAGGGCAAGTCAGTGGAGCTGGGTCTTCCCCGCAAGCCACTCTGTCGTCATGCTGATGGTAGCCCGCCTGGGAGTAGACGTGGGTAGAAGAAAAGCTTCCCCTGTCCTTTTCACTCTTTACCCATCTCCACCCTTGAGAGCAGATTTGGAGAGATCAGGGGCTTCTCTTTTTTCCACAGAAGGTTACATAGGAGCATTGAGAATAGAATATTGTGACTGATTTTTTTTTTCACAACCACACCAAAACTTAGAGTGTTTCACCCTCAAAGAAATCACCTCAAAAGTCTGAGCACATGTTCCAAAGATGTTGTCATTGCTCAGAATATTTCCACTGCATCTCTTTTGGGGTCATTGTTAGATGCTAGAACCCATTCTTTTCAAAGTGGAAAACCCATCGTCGTCACTCGAGGGTGGATTTTTTTTTCTTTTTGGAGTCAAAGGCACTGGGGTCATGTCTGGTGAACAGCACAGGTAATCCACTTGAGATGTAAAGCAGTGTTTCTCCATACTCATTAGTTTGTCTTTTCCTTGTGTGTTTCCTTACTGGGTACAGATGGTTTGAGCAGTAACAGCCACAGCTCATTTGTTAACTTGACTGTATTAGGCAGGTGTCAGTATAAGGAGCTGCAATGCAGAGACTGATTTGAAGGGCAGCGTCACTTGGATGAACATTCAACGTGTTCATTTTAAAGCTCGCTTACAGTTCGTTGCTGTATCTTTAGGCATTGTAAGCTGAGGATATTGTGAGTGTACCTAGAGCTCTAGAATAGCAGAGGAATTGGGAGGAAGAAGCCTTAGGGGACACCTGGACAGCTCACCTCCAGGGTAAAGTCTTCTCCACACCGTCTCCCGCTGGTTGCACACTACTGGGGCAGCAGATTGTGGTGCAATACAAAGAAACAAGCTCTCCGAGTTACTGCCTCCCCCGCACCCCCATCTCCTCATCTGGAAAAGGAGAGGCACCCAGATGACCTTCAGAGGCATGTACAGCTCAGTTACTTTCAGCAAAGGCCGGTGGGACTGTTGGCTCCTCGGCCTTCTGTTTTATCATTTCCAGCTTCTGCCTCTCCTCCTGTCTGGCCTCGTCTAGATGTTTTCTCATCCTCTTCTCTCATTGGCCCATAGCTCCTCCTCAAAGCCACAGAAGCATCACTTTGCTATCCTTTCTCATTATTTTTTACTTTCCATTTAATTCTTTCTTCCTGTCTCCATGTTTCTTTTGTCTCCTCTTTTCTGTTTTTCTCCATTCCACTACCTCCAATGCCTTGTGGGAAGGAGAGGAGGTGGAGAGATAAATAAAGAATTAACAAGTAGCCTCTTCCCTTCCTGGCCGGGCTGTCCCGACCCTTGCCTGCTTCCACTGTCCCATCGTCACCCGCCTACAGCATTCCTCAGCTCTGTTGTGCTTCCGGCCCGAACTCCACTTGTTCATTCCATTCCTCCAGGTCCTGCCCTCTCAGCCTGTCCTTGATTTCAGGAACAAGAGTCCTGTCCCTTTTGATTGCTTCATTCTGCAACTCGCCCTGATGTCTCACTCATAGGCCTCATCAGCCTTCCTCAAGCATAGGCCCCAATGCCCGTCCCACCAGGTGTCCCTCCTCATTCAGCCCCGAAGGTCAAGGGCCCAGTGACCTGGAGCCGATGTGACATACCTCTTCAGAAGCATGAGTTGTTTCTGCCAGCCATGCTGGCTCTTGCAATCTGCATGGAGTCACTCTGCCCTCCAGTAGCAATTCTGATCATTGCACAGTTGTTGTTTTTTTTCTTTGTAAAGTGATTTTATTAATTTAAATTCTTTTTTAAATTGGTGTATAGTTGATTTACAATGTTGTGTTAGTTTCAGGTGTACAGCAAAGTGAGTCAGTTATACATATACACATATCCACTGTTTTTTAGGTTCTTTTCCCATATAGGTCATTACAAAGTGTTGAGTAGAGTTCCCTGTGTTATACAGTTGGTTCTTATTAGGTATCTATTTCATATGTAGTAGTGTATCCATAGTTCTTTATAGAACATGTAGCTTTGTCCAGACCCGCTGAGCACTGACTGTGCCTCTCAGTGACCAAAGCCAGACCAGTGTCTCAGTTTAAATGAGGAGGGCCAGCTGGGATCAAAGATGAGACACAATGACCTACATGAGAAGCACTTCTGGGGTGAGGGTTTGTTTCTAGACATTTATAAGTCTGCTGAGACGTGTGCAATGTTAAGTGGCTTGTGTCTGGGTAGGGGAAGATGATGACATATTTCCCAAACAAAAATGTGATTTGGAGGAGGGAGAAAGGCAGCAAAACTCTGGAACGGGAATGCTCTGTTCCTGGCCTTTATCCAGCACCATCACATCCCCTCGAGGTCTTTCTAGAAGTCAAACTTGTTTCCTCCACAGGAACTGAAAGTGTTTCTGCCCAAGTGTGAGAGAGTTTGGAGAATTTTGATTTCTTTCATTCTCCACTGTGTTCTAAGCCACAATATTTAATTTGCTGTCATCTTCCAGCTATATCCTTGATCACATCAGGATTAAAAGAACGAGCTTGGGCTTCCCTGGTGGCGCAGTAGTTGAGAGTCCGCCTGCCGATGCAGAGGACACGGGTTCATGCCCCGGTCCAGGATGATCCCACATGCCGCGGAGCAGCTGGGCCTGTGAGCCATGGCCGCTGAGCCTGCGAGCCATGGCCGCTGAGCCTGCGCGTCCGGAGCCTGTGCTCCGCAACAGGAGAGGCCCCAACAGTGAGAGGCCCGCATACCACAAAAAAAAAAAAGAACGAGCTTGTCTCATCTCATCCTCCAGAAATTTTGAAATAGCAGTTGTTTTATATAGCATATATTTTCATTTATAGTTATTGATTAATTAGACTGTTTCTCTCCTGTAGATAAGTAGAAGTAATTTTATTAATATAAAGATTTTATACTATAAGTACATTTGTAGGTAAATTTACTTTTTATTCTATACACACATGAAAACTAAATAGATGAAATAAAATCATGTCATCATAATTGTATTCTGTTGAGATTTTTTTCTTCACATTAACAGTGAAAACTTTTTGCTAAGTGCCACTGTAACATCATGAAGTGTCATGAGGCCAAAAGGTTTGTGTTTTACTAGCAATGCTAGGCTGTGATTATGACAAGGCTCTCGCTAAATAATGAGGAATTCTGAGTAAGTGGAAATCCATGTGTGCTGAGCTCTCGAGGTTGAATGATGATGATTGAAATGTTGTGCCTTTTGTTTTATAAGTTGAGGGGTTTATTTTCAGATTCTTTCTTTCAACTCAGCCTTAGCTAATCTCATGTTTCCACCTCTTTATTCTGCATCTTGCTCCCAGTATGCCCACGCGGGAGACTCTGCTGTCTTTCCACCTGGGAGACGAGCAGCTGCATGCTTTCCCTGGTTAAGTTCTGTCTTTAAAGAAGGTACAAATACGTCATCCCCTCATCTCGGTAAGACAGAAATAGGGTTGACTACATCCCTTTTCTCTACCTAGATGGTCTCCCCTCCCTTCTAATTAAAGACTGTAAAAGGGTGCATGTGCACACATATTCATTCGTGTGCTTATGATTAGATTTGGGGATTTGAAACAAGGGTCATCCAGTGAAAGTTTTTGCATCATTTGCTTGTGCCGAGGCATGTGTGCAAGAAGGGCCTGGTGTGTGTGCTGCAGATACGGTCATTACTTGAAAATCCATTGTGCTTTCACTCTTTATGGACAGAAGGTAATTCTGGAACATTACTTCAACTCCCTGCTTTATTTAGAAGTGCTCAAGGAATGTGGAGCTTCGATTAGGAAATGTGTAGTTTTGGGGTCTGACTTTTTTATTTTTTAAATACTAATGGATCTAATCTTGCAGACCAGAAATCAATGAATAGAACTCATTGTATGGGGAACAGCATTTACACTGGAGAGAAAGAGCAGTAAATTCTGTCACCTGGGGAAAGAGGCCGCTCCTTAATTTTTGCTCTTTGCCGGCATGATGCAAGCAGTGTTTCCCGATGTTAGGAGAATCCTCTCACCTCAAAATGTTCCTATGTAATTGTGTCACATAATGGGAAATTGTAACAGGCAATTTGGTTCTGTAATTCAGTTTGCAAAGCATGCAAACATAAGATAACTAGGTTAAATGCAAATAGGCATTACACTAAGGTACAAAAACAGGTGGGGAGAAAAGATGCTGTGTCCATAACTTAGAAACGACATGAATTTCATTCCTCATGTGCCTCAAAGTGTAGCACTTATTAAAGTTATTTATCCTCTACTTTAATTTCATCACATACCATTCATACAGATGCATCATCTGTATGTTTTTTTACTGCACATATTTATAATTTGTCTCTTATTTGTAATAAACAGGCTCCAGCGAAGCACGTTCAGGAGTGAGGTGATGTGCTCGTTTTTTACAATGTACAGTGCAAACAGACTATTAACAAATAGACCATTTTATATGACACCATATCAAAGTGTGCTTTAAATTTTTCAAAGCCTTTTGGTTATTGTCTGTAACTTTTTCCTTGGTGCCAATTCTTTCATTATTTAGAGGTCTGGTTTTTCTTGTTTTTTTTTTTTTGTTTTTTTTCAGTATGCAGCCCTCTCACTGTTGTGGCCTCTCCCGTTGCAGAGCACAGGCTCCGGACGCACAGGCTCAGCGGCCATGGCTCATGGGTCCAGCCGCTCCACGGCATGTGGGATCTTCCCGGACCAGGGCACGAACCCGTGTCCCCTGCATTGGCAGGCGGACACTCAACCACTGTGCCACCAGGGGAGCCCCTAGAGGTCTGTTTTTAATGTATTCCCTTAAACAGTGACTGTTTAGTCAGACATATTACGTATCTGTTACATAGTCAGATATGTACAGTTTCATTAAATAAACACTACTGGCCTTAATGATTTTAATATTTTCAGGTGCTTTTTTCCATTTTTGATGCAGTTTTCCTTTTTTTTTTTCCTAGTACAGTGTATCATGGACCTGGGACTGATTCAATAAAATTTCTCAATCCTAAGATTCCAAGACAATGCAGTGTTTTCTGTTCAGGCTGTAAAAAGCATTTCTGTATTTTTATTAAAGAATGGAACTTACAAGCCTCTGTATACTTTGTCTGATCAACGTTTTAATGTTCATTATTATTTCATTAGGACTAATTCCTATAAGAAGATAACAAGGAAAAGTCTTTCAAATGAAGTCTTTTGACAGCCAAGACCCCAAAGGCCTGATTCACAGCTGCCTGGGAGGCCCCTCCCACTGGCTGCCTGCAGTCCAGCCCCTGCGGTGGTCAGCCCAGCCCCACAATGGCTCAGGAGGGACTTGTTACAGGAGCCCAGAGGTCTCTACTGACTACACTTCGTGTCTCCTTGACCTTCCTATTCCATCCCATGACTACACAGGGGCAGCCCCGGGGCAGGGAAGGAGCACCTGATTCGATCAGAGCCCCCAGGTAAGGGTCCACCCAGGCTTATCTCGGACTGGGACCTCCTTCCAGGTCAGTAAGCAGGGACACGAGGGCTGCCTCCTGTGACAGGAGGATTAACATAAATTGCAGTGCTTGGAAATCTCCTCAAACAGTGGCCTTTGAATCTGGAATCCTTGTTCCAGGCTGTTTACTCCCATCAGTTGGTTGTAACTCTAGCTGTCTGGGGGTCGTGACTGCTCCTGAGTTTTGTTTGTTTGTTAGTTTTAAATAGATCTTTATTAGAGTATAATCGCTTCACAGTACTGTGTTAGTTTCTGTTGCACAACAAAGCGAATCAGCCATATGCATACCCATGTCCCCTTATCCCCTCCCTCTTGAGCCTCCCTCCCATCCTCCCTATCCCAACCTTCTAGGTGGTCACAAAGCACCGAGCTGATCTCCCTGTGCTATGCAGCTGCTTCCCACTATCTATCTATTTAACATTCGGTAGTGTATATATGTCCACGCTACTCTCACTTTGCCCCAAATTCACCCTCCCACCCCATGTCATCAAGTCCATTCTCTATGTCTACCTCTTTATTCCTGCCCTGCCCCTAGGTTCATCAGTACCTTTTTTTTTTTTAAGATTCCATATATATGCATTAGTGTACGGTATTTGTTTTTCTCTTTCTGACTGACTTCACTCTGTATGACAGACTCTAGGTCCATCCACCTCACTACAAATAACTCAATTTCGTTTCTTTTTATGGCTAGTAATATTCCATTGTATATATGCGCCACATCTTCATCCATTCATCTGTCGATGGGCACTTAGGTTGCTTCCATGTCCTGGCTATTGTAAATAGTGCTGCAGTGAACATTGTGGTACATGACACTTTTTGAATTATGGTTGTCTCAGGGTATATGCCCAGTAGTGGGATTGCTGTGTCATATGGTAGTTCTATTTTTAGTGTCGTAAGGAACCTCCATACTGATTTCCATAGTGGTTGTATCAATTTACATTCCCACCAACAGTGCAGGAGTGTTCCCTTTTCACCACACCCTTTCCAGCATTTACCATTTCTAGATTTTTTGATAATGGTCATTCTGACCTGCATGAGGTGATACCTCATTGTAGTTTTGATTTGCATTTCTCTAATAATTAGTGACGTTGAGCGTCTTTTCATGTGCCTCTTGGACATCTGTATGTCTTCCTTGGTGAAATGTCTATTTAGGTCTTCTGCCCATTTTTTAACTGGATTGTTTGGGGTTTTTTTGATATTGAGCTCCATGAGCTGTTTGTATATTTTGGAGATTAATCCTTTGTCTGTTGTTTCATTTGCAAATATTTTCTCCCATTCTGAGGGTTGTGTTTTTGTCTTGTTTATGGTTTCCTTTGCTGTGCAAAAGCTTTTAATTAAGTCCCATTTGTTTATATTTCTGTTACTATAGAAGGTGGATCAAAAAAGATCTTGCTGTGGTTTATTGCAAAGAGTGTTTTTCCTATGTTTTCCTCTGAGAGGTTTTTATAATGTCTGGTCTTTAAGTCTTTAAGCCATTTGGAGTTTATTTTTGTGTATGGTGTTAGGTAGTGCTCTAATTTCATTCTTTTACATGTAGCTGTCCAGTTTTCCCAGCAGCACTTATTGAAGAGACTGTCTTTTCTCCATTGTATGTTCTTGCCTCCTTTGTTGTAAATTAGGTGCCCATATGTGTGTGGGTTTATCTCTGGGCATTCTATCCTGTACCATTGATCTATATTTCTGTTTTTGTGCCAGTACCATACTGTCTTGATTACTATAGCTTTGTGGTATTGTTTGAAGTCAGGAAGCCTGATTCCTCCAACTCCATTTTTCTTTCTCAAGATTGCTTTGGCTATTCGGGGTCTTTTGTGTTTTCATACAAGTTGTAAAATTTTTTGTTCTAATTCTGTGAAGAATGCCATTGGTAGTTTGATAGGGATTGCATCAAATCTGTAGATTGCTTTGGGTAGTATAGTCATTTTCACAATATTGATTCTTCCAAACCAAGAACATGGTATATTTCTCCATCTGTTTATTTCAACTTTGATTTCTTTCATCAGTGTTTTATAGTTTTCTGAGTACAAGCCTTTCACCTCCTCAGGCAGGTTTATTCCTAGATATTTTATTCTTTTTGTTGCAATGGTAAATGGGAGTAGTGAAAGAGATACTACTCCATTGTAGGAATGTAAAGCACCATCACACGCATTGAGCACCGACACATCTTGCCTTCTGATCTCTAAGAACTTCCATTCATTTTAGTGCTCAGTGAACTTGCACATTTTCCCATTATCCCTTTCATAAAAAAATCATTTTTTAAGCAGAATTGCTTTTCTCCTTGAACTCTTCACCAAGGTTGATTCAATATCCATCTAGGAGTAGCTCCTAACTTATTGTTAACCTATTAGTGAAAGCAATAAAAAACTATTGAGAGGCAAGGACTATTTAAATGAGAAATATTTCTGTAAAATCCCCCGGGATTGGGAGGTGAAGGAGCAGTGGATCTGACAGTAGCTCTGTTGCCGGTTTCAGACTAACAGGTTTGGCAATGATGTTTTGTTAGCAGCAGTTAATCAGCGAATCCCATTACTTAATAAGGTTATCATTCTTAGCAAAAGCTGCAAATTACAGTTTCTTTCTCTCCAGGCTGAAGATAACACCCTTAAAATTTTGCACCTACAAGTAGTATGTCGTTAATGGAAACCGGGTGCACAGAAGCCCACTGAAAATGCCATTTGTGTGCAAATCAAGTTGATGTTTTATCCAAATATTTTACAGTCATGCTAGCCTTTCACTTCCCTTCTCCCCCACTGTTTGATGCTGGCGTGGACTGTAAATCATGAAGAGGTAGGAAGCTGCTCCTTTGTTCATCACCAGCTGAAGGAACACACTCTCATGTCCACCGAGAGTAAATTCACAGGCTTGCAAAAGCCTCGCTAAGTCAAAGCCAGTTCCAGGTCCGTCTGCTCATCAGCCTTGGAGGAGAATTTCCAGTGATTTAGTGATCCAGGAGATCCACTTTCCTTCAACAAAACCACCTCCATTAACGTCCCTCAGCTCTCACTTCAAGTCTCTCGTCCAGGGCACTCAGAGTAGCTCCGCCACCCTACCCTTGACTCTTGCCGGTGTTTAAATCCCATGGCCCCATCTGCCAAATTTCCTGTGCATGAGTTCATACATGCTCACCCATCCCTTTCCCCGTGGGGCCTGGGAACCTCAGAGAAGGACCACGTGGTGCTGAACATGTTGGCGTCTGCTTTGACCTCCTACCAAGATGGCGTCATGTCCCCTGTGGAAGGGGAGGTGGTGTAATGGTGAGTGTGTCATGCAGCTGGTAGGAGTGCTATGACAGCCCCTCAGAGATGGAGGCAAAGGCAGCCATTCCCTCCATGCAAAATACAGGACTGGAGGTGCTGGGCCGAAGCCGTTGGGAGCCAGGAGAGTAGGCAGTGGAGACCTTCTTTCAGCATCACCTCCAGAGGGGCAGGGCTGTGTCTGAGCACCACGCCGACACTCCCAGGTGTAACCCAGCAGACCTGCCATTCCCTCTCCACACTGCTCCACTTTGCAGTTCAGCTGTTTTGTTTTGTTTGGTTGGTTTTTTCCTTTTGGCTCAAAAAGCTCCAGAGGGGACGAATTTGAGAATTTTTCCGGTGTGTGGTGTGTGGTATGTGGTACGTGGGGGGTGTGTGTGTGTGTGTGCGTGTGTGTGTGTGTGGTGTGTGTTTTGTGTACGCACGGAGCCTCTCTGCCTCGTTCCAGTAGTGGATGACATTTTCCCTCCCACCCTTTCTCCTCTCGCCCACCCCTTCCCACGCATCCTCTGGTCCCTAGCATTTCTTGGAGCTGCGTGAGATTTCCCCTGGGAAGGACTTTGTGTTTTCTGGCTGAATTATTCTTTATACGTCTCCAGTCCAACACTTTCCCCTTTTGCTTGCACCTCTTCATCCTTCCTCCACTTGGCTCTTGAAGCCTTTTTTCTTGGCGTTTTATTTCCTCCTCAGCCTTCTCCACCCCGACCCCAGTGAGACGGTCTATGGGCTCGTCTCACAGCCTTACATTTTCCACCCGCAAACGCTCTTCCAAGGGCCTCAGTGACTTGTGAACATTCCTTCCAAACTTGTCGCCTGGAAACAGGATGGCAGATGAAAGATTTCTTCATTAAAATTAGACACTTTAAAGAGGCATCCAGTAAAAGCTCTGAGAGTCCCAATGGGCCTCCAACTGCGCGGAGTTGGTGCGGAGGCCGGGAGGGGGCCTGGGCTTCAGGGGAGGCCGGGACCAAGCGCGCTGGGTCTACCCGCCCCCCCGCTTCTGACACAGACTCCCTCCCACTCCCCGGGCAGGGAGGTTTTGAGGTTTGGGGCTGTTGCCTCGCTTCCTACCCATTGCTCGTACTGTGACTGCTGCTGAAGCAGCTCGTGTGTGAGATGCCTGGAGGTCCCGATGACCCGTGGTTCTCAGAGAACTGACTATGATTTATGACTTGAGAAGCTGGTCGAACCTCTGGATGTAATTCCATGCTGTGATTTCTCATTTGGGCTCCTAATGTTTGATTACGCAGCTGGGCGGCGGCCCCTCTAAGAGGCCAGTTCCCAGCCCAGCAGAGTGCGATCCAGGCCTGCAGCAAACTCCCGGGCTGGGCCTTAGGAAACGCAGGGCCTGGGAGAGCAGCTGTGGAGCTCCGGCTGCAGCAGGCGAGGTGGCGGCACCAAGCCGGTTCCTGCTCCGCGCCGGGAGCCGGGCTCGGCCCTGGGTGCTTCACGCACGACAAACATCTCGCTCATTCCTCCACCACCCTCGCTCCGTGGGCACCTGAAGGGCAAGGTGAGCACATGGAGGACCCCTGTCCTCCGTGAGGCCCTTGGTTCTCCGTGAGGACCGAGGCCGGGTCATCGAGTCTGGTGATCAGGGCCTCTGTCCCAGGCAAGGACCAGCTCTCAGGCCCAGGCCTCAGCCTAATTGGAACCTTTTCCTTCTTTCAGGGACTTTGTGAATAAGCCTCTCAAAAGTTACCCAGGGGCTTCCCTGGTGGCACAGTGGTTGATAGTCCGCCTGCCGATGCAGGGGACACGGGTTCGTGCCCCGGTCCGGGAGGATCCCACATGCCGCAGAGCGGCTGGGCCTGTGAGCCATGGCCGCTGAGCCTGCACGTCCGGAGCCTGTGCTCCGCAACGGGAGAGGCCACAACAGTGAGAGGCCCGCGTACCGCAAAAAAAAAACAAACAAAAAACAGTTACTGAGACACCAAGCACAAAAATAGATGGCGATTTTGGTTTTTGTCACCTGGCCCTCCGAAGGAAGCCAAGGATAAAGCCCCTTCTCAGTAGAAGCACACTCACACACTCGTATACACTCGCAACTCTCTTTCACACTCACACACTCACAGCACTCGCAGCAGATGTGCCCCATGCTTTACTGTAGACCCGGGTTGTATGTAACTTCCAAGCAAGCTCTTAGGATTGACATTCCAGCCAGCGCACCGAATCCCGCGGCACCAGTGAGCGAGCCACATCCGTCGAGTCCTTCTTGTCCGGCCTACAGTCCGCCCTCATCAGTGCAGCCTCTGCAGAGCCACGGCCACGCGTGCACACATTGCTCCCGCCAGCAGACGTTCGCCGGGTCCCGGACGCCGTGGTGTGTGAGCACGGTCCTCCTGAAGCAGGGACTGTGTGTCCTCATTTAGCTCCGCTGAGACCTGCCCCTGGCAATCAACCTGGAGGCAGCAAGGACTTGGGGTGCACGTCAGGGGGCAGATCTCGAAGAGTACGTGGACCAGCCTTCAAGGCCTCACACATTGTCTCCAGGCAAAGGGAAGCTGTTTTCCTCTGTCCAGTGAGAGGGGCCTGCTTCTGCTGGCCTGGAGAACTAAGGAGAACTGGGGGTGAGGATTCCCAGGCTCTTCCAATCAATCAATGTCCCTATCCCAAGTCTCGGTGTCCCACTCTGTCACTTTTTAGGGCCATGAAGTTGCCACAGGCGACCTAAGGCTGCACATTCAGTGTCTTGCACAGCTCTGCCTCTATTATTATCAGATGCCGGGGCTGATTTTCAGCACAGTTTGTGCCGTGGATGCAGGAGATGAGCGTTAAGGGCTGTCACAGAGGCCCCTGGCTTTCCCAGCATGCTCTAAGTGGGCAGTAAACTGTCCCAAACATTTTTTTTAAATCAAGTATTACAGTGCCATCAAAAGCAGCCAGAACCTACCGCAATCCTTACCATTGTAATTACCCCATTTCACCAGTCAAGAGCCACAGCCCACGCATATCCCAGCGGCTCCCAAACTTTGGTGCATATAAGAATCACCTGGTGAACATTAAAAACTGCTGACACCTGGCTTCCACCTAGAGACAGTTTGATTTAATTGGTACGGGGTGGGGCCCAAGCGTGGGGTTATTTGAAAGATCCCCACATGATTTTAATGTGCAGCAGTTTGGAAACTACGGGCGTATCCCAGTCCCTTGACTTGCACCTCCACTGCAGCGCGGGTGAAAGCGTTGGTGCCACCACTGCACGGTGGGTTGTTCCCAGTCCACTCACTACCGGAACCAGGGTCTAGTGCCTTCAGACCAGTGGGCTATTCAACTCCCAAATCACATTCTGAGGATCTGATCTCTAGGACCTCACTTGGAACTGTCTCTGCCCAGAATCTCTAGAAAACAGAGGCTGAGCAAAAGGTTATATGTTAAGACTTTATTGAGAAACAAGATTCTAGGGAAGCAGAACTGAAGATAAGAAAGAGTCAGGGGAAGAGAGAGTGCAAACCTCAGGAGGTGCGTTACCAAGCTGGTCACGGCTCCACGAGAAACCGATTGCTCCGTCCTGCAGAGAGACCACATGACATGACCCATCCTCAGACAGTCCCTCCCAGGGGAAGAAGGGAGACGATTGCCCCTCCAGCTCCCATCTTCCGTTGGTCCTTGCATGCCAGTTACCATTTCCAGATGTGTCTGTATGGGCACCAGTGGGTCTCATGGTATCCTGCATCTCAGAAGGTGAGGGTCAAGAGATATGCGGCATGGCGTGTGGGAGAGGCACTGTGACTATTGCTGTGAGACACACCACCCTAAAACTCAATGACTTAGAGCAACAATCATTTGCTCACAATACCATAGGTAAGCATCTTGGGCTGGGTACACTGGAGTGGTTCTTCCCTTGGTCTTGCCAGGGGTTACTCCATAACCACAGGCATCAGGTGGCTTGCCTGGGGCTCACCTAGGGCTGAATGGTCCTAGACGGCTACACTCACACGTCCAGCTGCTTGCCGATGGCAGGGCCTCTCTCTGTACATGGTCATTCACTCTCAAGGGGGCCGGCCTGGGCTTCCCGACATGGCAGGATTGTGTTCTAAGAAGGGGAGACAAGAGGCTGCATGGTCTCTTAGGGCTGAGGCTCAGAAGTCACACAGGTCCTTCCTTCCTATCAGTCAAAGGAGCCGCGAGGGCAGCCCAGATTCAAGGAAGGGAAGATAGGCCTCTTGATGGGAAGGACAGGACAGGCACACAGCAATGGGCATGTGCACGGCAGTGGAAGGGATCATTGCAGCCCTCTTTACGAAGGGTGCACCGCGAGCATGGTGGCTTCAAGCCTGCCACCGGCCCCGGGTCCAGGGCAATGTGGAGGCACACTGACAGAGCAGCACAAGTTGTAGTTAGAGCCACTCCAATTCCAGACCAAATCCAAGGAGAAGGTGTGGATCTGCTTGGCTAGTACCTGAATCTCTATCTTAGAGAGCACTGTGGCAATGTCTAATAAAGTTGAAGACTTGCCTACACTACAACATCAAAATTCCCTTTCTAGAAATTCTCACAGGTGTTCACAAGGAGGCCAAATATATTTACAGCAGCATTTGCTTAAAATAGCAAAACATTAGAACAACCTAAAAACCTATCAACAAGGGAATGGGTAAATGAACTCTGATCTATTCATTCAGGGGGATACTATACAATAACTAAAACGATACAGGCGTGTCAACACAAATAAACGCCAGAAATACAATGGTGAATGCAAACCAAGTTGAAGGAGTTTTTACATAGTTTGAGCAAATCTTTAAAAATACAAAAATGATACCTTATATTGTTTAAGTATGCAAATGTACATAGAAAAACACGTATGGGAGAGATACTCTGAACCTCAGGTTGTCCACAGGGCAGAGGAAAAGGATGTGGGGGTGGGGAGGATGTAAAAACACTACCACATTTTGTTTATTAAAACAAAAGGCATCTGAAGTAAACATACAAATGAGAACTTTTGTTATATGTGGGCTCATGGATTTTTGTACAATTTTCGATACATATTGTGTATTTGAAATATATCACAATAAATAAAAGCAAATATTCTTAAAAGACACCGAGAGACCTCAATTCTGGCCTGGGTTCAAGTTCTAAACTTGCCCTTTGATAGAACTAAGTCTGGAGATACACACCAAAATGCAAATGGTGCTTTTCTCTGGGTGATGGGATTTTAGATTACCTTTATTTCCTTAATTTTCATTGCATTTTTAAAGTATTATTTATATTTTTTATTATCAGAAAAAAGTAAGACATTAAAGGAAAAAAAAACTTGTTCTTTGGCCTTAGACAAATCACTAAACTTTAAAGCCATATTATGCCTCACAAGAAAACAAAAAATGGAGGGACACACTACAAAACACCTAACCAGTACTCAACACTGTCAAGGTCATAAAAGCGAAAGAAAAGTGGGAAACTGCCATAGACCAGAGGAGACTAGGGAGACATAAGAACCAAACACAACATGACGTCCTGCCTCGGATTCTGGGACAGAAAAAGGACACTAGTTGAAGAACTCTTGAAATCTGAATAAAGTCTGGAATTTAGCTAACATCGATGTGCCAGGGCTGGTTTCTTAGTTTTGACATGGGCACCGTGGTTATGTGAGGTGTTAACAGCGGGAGAAACTGGGTGAAGGCCATACGAGAACTTTGTGTACTATCTTTGCCACTTTCTTGTAAATCTAAATTTGTTCTGAAATAAAACATTTATGCAGAAAAACTATCTCCCTTCAAGTCAGGAAGAGTGGTAGGATGAGCTCAGAATGCTAATCAGCACTGGGAAAAAACAAAAAGAAATAAAACATATTAGGATCAAAAAGGAGAAACTAAAACTGGTATTATTTGATATGTTTACACAAAAAATTCAAAAAAACAGGCAAACTATTAGAACTAATAAGGCTTCAGTCAGCTGTTATCAACACACACACAGATAATTAGAAAATGTAGATATTCTTAAAGATACCATTACAATAGCAATAAAAGCTATAATTTATCTCAGAATAAATCTAACATATAATGTGCAATATCTTTATAAAGAAACACAATTTTATATCGAAAGATATAAAGGAGAAATGGAATAAATGGAAGGTGCACCATGTTCATGGAAGAAAAAATGTTATATCATAAAGATGTCACTTCCTGACCAATTGATGTATAACTTAGTCAAATTATCATCAAAATCCCATCAGAGTTTTTCATGGGATATTTCCAGAGTAGTTCATTTCCACCAAGGGATGGGCCACAGGAAAAGCTCCACAGAGCAAAGACCCGTGACGACAATCTAATCTCTTCTTTGCCACCATCGCAGGGTGATGGGGTCTGGGTCTCAGTCCCCGTTCACCCCAATAAGGTGATGAGCAGGGGAGTCTCGAGTCAAACCTATGACTGTGTATTTCAGCATCGGCCGAGTTCTGCGTTTTTGAAAGAGGAGCAATGGAGAAAATTGGTTCCTGCTATTTCTATTGCTCAGGAACCAAAGCCTCTTCAACCCTTGGATCTGGCCAGCTAGGACATAATAAATAACCCCACCCGTGGAAAAAATGCCTTCATGTCATTCCACGAGTTTATAAATCAGTATGTTACTCAGTTATCCCCTGACTTCATCTTTTTCTCCATCACTCCACCATTGGGGATAGTGTCCTTCAGGAAAAACTTACATTCTGCAATGTGCATTTCATCTTCTTCCAATATGGAAAAGCAGGCTCAGTGGAGGAAGAGGGAGCAGCCACTGCCAGCTTTCTGCTTGGAAACATGCCATGGAAAGGCATCCAGGAAGACTCTCGTTGGAAGACGACTCTATCAGGCCAGATCAGGAGTTTACGGCCTGCAGCTCATGCAGGAGACTCCAGTGACCCTCTAGGAGAGGAGCTGGCCCCTTCCCCTGCCAGTGTCTGTTCCTCCAGTCTGTGAAGCTCTGTGACACGGCTCAGGTCAAAAGATGAACCCCTACAACTGCACACCTGTGTACATGGGGACCTCATAGTTTGCAAACCATTTTGTCTCCTTTGATCCACAGAACATCCCTGTGACTACTGCCATTTGAAAAATGAGGAATGTGGCGTTTCACAGAAGGGGAAGCAAAGCCAGACTTCAAATTCACAGCTAGGAAGCAAACAAGCCAGAACTCAGGCCCAGATTAAAAATAAATTAAAAATTGTCCTTACTCCTCTGTCTCCACACCCTGAGCATCGGTGCTTTCTGGGCTTTCTCCCCACAGTCCCCACCTGCCTCAACCTCTTCAAGCTGTGGTTTGGTCAAGACGCCCCACGGTGGCCGTTTTACTCATCTGAAGGCAGAGAGAGGCCTGTGGTTAGTCCACAGGCAAGACCGAAGGAGGGGCTTTGGTAACTTAATCACCGTGCCCCTACTAATAAGAATGGCAGTTTCTCCAAGCAAGGAATTTTATTTTATTTTATTTTTATTGGAGTATATTTGCTTTACAATATTGTGTTAGTTTCTGCAGTACAGCAAAGTGAATCAGCTATACGTATACATATAATCCCCTCTTTTTTGGATTTCCTTCCCATTTAGGTCACCTCAGAGCCCTGAGTTCCCTGTGCTATATAGCAGGTTCTCATTAGTTATCTGTTTTATACACAGTATCAATAGTGTACACATGTCAGTCCCAATCTCCCAATTCATCCCACCCCCCCTTCCCCCTTGGTATCCATACATGTGTTCTCTATGTCTGTATCTCTATTTCTGCATATTACTCAGCCATAAAAAGGAACAAAACTGGGTCATTTGTAGAGACATGGATGGACCTAGAGACTGTCATACAGAGTGAAGTAAGTCAGAAAGAGAAAAACATCGTATATTAATGCATATATGTGGAATCTGAAAAATCTATATAGACGATCTTATTTACAAACAAGGAATTTTATTTTATTATTTTTTTAACATCTTTATTGGGTATAATTGCTTTACAATGGTCTGTTACAATGGTCTGTTTATAACAAAGTGAATCAGTTATACATATACATATTTTCCCATATCTCTTCCCTCTTGCATCTCCCTCCCTCCCACCGTCCCTATCCCACCCCTCTAGGTGGTCACAAAGCACTGAGCTGATCTCCCTGTGCTATGGGGCTGCTTCCCACTAGCTATTTTACGTTTGGTAGTGTATATATGTCCATGTCACTCTCTCACTTTGTCACAGCTTACCCTTCCCCCTCCCCATATCCTCAAGTCCATTCTCTAGTAGGTCTGTGTCTTTATTCCCGTCTTATCCCTAGGTTCTTCATGACCTATTTTTTTTTCTTTCTTAGATTCCATATATATGTGTTAGCATACGGATATACAGATTGCCAACAAACACATGAAAGAATGCTCAACATCATTAATCATTAGAGAAATGCAAATCAAAACTACAATGAGGGCTTCCCTGGTGGCACAGTGGTTGAGAGTCCGCCCGCCAATGCAGGGCACACGGGTTTGTGCCCTGGTCCGGGAAGATCCCACGTGCCGCGGAGCGGCTGGGCCCGTGAGCCACGGCCGCTGAGCCTGCGCGTCCGGAGCCTATGCTCTGCAATGGGAGAGGCCACAAAAGAGAGAGGCCTGCGTACCGCAAAAAAAAAAAAAAAAAAAAACTAAAAATAGAACTACCATACGACCCAGCAATCCCACTCCTGTGCATATACCCTGAGAAAAACCATAATTCAAAAAGAGTCATGTACCAAAATGTTCATTGAAGCTCTATTTACAATAGCCAGGACATGGAAGCAACCTAAGTGTCCATCATCGGGTGAATGGATAAAGAGGATGTGGCACATATATACAATGGAATATTACTCAGCCATAAAAAGAAACGAAATTGAGATATTTGTAGTGAGGTGGATAGACCTAGAGTCTGTCATACAGAGTGAAGTAAGTCAGAAAGAGACAAAAAAGGAATTTTAAAGGGCAGCCAGCCACACCTTCTCTGCGTGCTGGGCGGTCCTCCTAGAGCCGTGCGCAGAACCAGCACCTGGCCAGCCCACTGCTGCCACCTTGTGGCCGAGAAAAAGAGCGCCCGCCCATTTCCCCTCGGAATCACATCAAGGAAGGAAGCTGAAAGCTAGGACCAGCCCGACCTTCTTCTGTCCTTCTCCTGCTCCCCTGGCAACCCCCATCCTCTGAAGCCTTAGTGCCAGGGCTGCTTAGGAGCTGGTATAACCCTCGGTGGGTAGCTGCAGGGCTTCCTCGGGCCAGGGGCTGCCCAGCTCCTGCCAAACCACGGTGGTGGTCACAGGGCCCTCTAGGTGGCACCTGCTGCCCAAGGCAGTAACCAGCACGCGTGGCACTCGCCAAACAACTGACAGATGAAACAAGGATTTGCTCATAAAAATAGGCCTGAACCGGACACCTGAACACCGGGTCTGCTTGGGGCCCTGTGTCTGCTGCCGCAAACTGTGAACATCAGAAGGTGGGCAGAGGACGCTCTGCTGGAAATAGAGCTTGTGGCGGACGGCTTCTGGTGATAGCTACTGAGGCAAGTTTAGAGGCAGAAATCATCGGGGCACTTGTTCCCATGTCAGCAAGAAAACACCTCAGATTCTCGGGAGACACTGATAAGCAGTAGGAAAGGGGTGCCCTTATGACAGCTGTTTGCACACCCTTCTAGTGGCGGCATCTAAATCTGGGGAGTCTATTGCTGTTTTAAGGTGTGGTTGCAGTGATTTCAGTTCAAGGGTTTCTTTGTTTGTTTGTTTAATATCCCTAACAGTCACCATCCGTGTGGCTGTGATTTGCTTACTAAGGATTTAAGGCAGTTCTATGTCAAAGCACCGTGACGCCCCATTACACTTTGGTAGCTGAGGGTCCTGAAGCAGATCATTTGATCTCTTGCCCTCTGTTTCCCCACCAATAAAATGAAAAGATTGAATAAAACTGTATTTCTCAAAATATGCTTTGTGAACATATGTGCCTGAGAATCACTTGGTTTTATTAAAGACCCAGTCACTACTCTGGGGTCTGGGGATCTGCATTTTAATCCATTCTTCAGGTAATTCTTATGCACGAGTGTTTGAGAATCACTAAACAAGGTGACGTGGGGTCTAAGATTTACTGAGACCTACATGCACCAGGTACTGGCAAGAGAAGTTCCTTTACCTCAAAGAGCCCACAGTCCTGTTGGGAACAGAGATGAGTGAACAAAAGATACAGCAAATGACAACAGATGCCATGAGGAAAGAGAAGAGTGGGTGACTGCCTGGGTCATCATCACTGAGGGCTTCATGGGGGAGGTGACGCTGGAGTTGTCTGGAAAGATGGGGTCACCGGTGCAGAGAGGGTGCTGCTGACAGAGGTCAGGAGGGGTGCCTCAAACCTCGACAGCAGCATGGGACTTTCCACCCCGTCCTAGGACGGGAACTGTTAGAGATCCGACGCCCACTCCTAGGGTGAGGCCAGCATCTGTAAGAGGAGAGGAACATGCTAAGGATTAGCCTGATGTTTTCGTTTGATCCAAAAATGGATCCAAAGCTCTGGTAATCTCATCCTCTCCTTCCAAAGCAGTAGGAGGTCAGGTCCTCACTGAGGGAATGCCCGTGTCCATCACGGCACACACGTGGGAGGCCCGTGGGACCGTCCACAAAAGCAGGCCTAGGGCTCTGTGTCAGCACATTACTGTCTTAATAAAGGATATTTTAAAAACAATAATCCTTTTCCTCCTTGTTTCTCTTTTTCCTGTGCCCCTTTTCCTGTCAATTTCCTTGACTATCTAATATTTAAAACTTTATTTTCTGTAGCTTTTGGAAGGATGTATAAAAAAATCAACCCCACCTTTTTTTTTTTTTTTTTTTTTTTTTTTTTGCAGTACGCGGGCCTCTCACTTCTGTGGCCTCTCCCGTTGCAGAGCACAGGCTCCGGACGCGCAGGCTCAGCAGCCATGGCTCACGGGCCCAGCCGCTCCGCGACATGTGGGATCCTCCCGGACCGGGGCACAAACCCGTGTCCCCTGCTTCGGCAGGCGGACTCTCAACCACTGCGGCACCAGAGAAGCCCCAACCCCACCTTTATTCACCTGCTACATGGGGTCCGATCCATGTTCTTAAATCTGCCCTCTTCAGCTCAGCATGGGTTCTATCCAGGCCCTCGTACCCAGGTGGCCAGCATCCTGGTGTCCCCAGCCTGGTGGCCTTGGGCATACCCTGGGGAGGAGCGAAGCACCTTCCCATCCATGCTCTGCGAGTGCTGTGCTAGAGGCTGCCCCTATGGGCTCACGAGAGCTGATTCTCAATTTTCAGGAATTTTATGAGCCAGTTGTTAAATACAGACATTATTAAAAATTAAATTATACACATTACAGTTAAGTAAGTTATGTTAAAAACAAGAGTAATTGATGCTCAAAACTTATCACTCCCCAATTATTTTACCACCTTATACTATTATCTGTGCTCTTGGGGTTATTTATACCTGTTGCATCTGAATAGTGGAAATACTGTAAAATGAGGAGCCACTGCACATGTCTTGCCAACTCTGAGTTCAATGACATCACACTGTTAGCTTGAAACTGATCATGGTGAAAATATTTATGCCACGGACATCAGCATATGCTAGACACCAGGGCTTGATTTATTGTTTTGCTGATTGTCTAAACTTAAGAAGGTAATGGAAAATATTAATAGTGAGGACTAAACTCAAAAGCGTGTCCTATATGTGGCTGTTACATTGCAAATCGCACAAAAATTGGAGGGAATATTCTCTCCATATTTGAAGGCTACTATCTGATTTAGGAAAAAAGTCATTGCTGTCACTGATAAACAAGTTCCAACCTGTCTTTGTGGCTTTGGTTTTGTCTTATTTGTTAACACACAAGAAAATATCACTGAATGCTCCTTCAGCAACTGCAACCAGGCACAGGTACAAGAATTCAGCCAAAATCAACAAAAACGTCCTGTGAGGATCAACTGGCTGCAGGGAATTGATAACAGAGCATTGTATATTTTATTATTATGTGTAAACTGTGTGCTACACATCCTTTATGTTAGCCATATTTATAACACACTTGTGTACGTATGTATATGCACACGTTATATTTTCCATAGAGTCCACGGCTGAACATTTACCAGGGCACCATTAATCTTCTCTGGGCGTCACATCTGTGGAATACAGCTCCTATGCATCAAGGCAACACAAGCTTTGGTTGGTTTTAATCGCCGTGGTGGTCACCAGAAAGAGCACTCGAATGAGGTCCCTGAAGGCCCAGGTACTCACCTTGACACTGCCCCTCACTAGCCACCTGCCGTGGGCCAAGTCACTCAGCCTACGTCCCCATCTCAGTTCCCTCAGGTGCAAAGATAGGTGCATCGAATGGTATGAACGGTGAAGTCCAGTCCAGCTCTCAACTGTTACGATTTATGACTGTGTGAGAAAGGGATGAGTCTGAAATTGCAGGGCTGCAACCCGGGAGATGTTGGTAGTATAGACCTAAGGATTCCCAGCTCTGCGCTCGAGTGTACAATGTCATCTGTGACGTTACAGGTGTGTTTAAAATGTCCTCGTGTTGTTTGGTTACTATACTTTCAATAGGAATGACATGAAATCCAGCCAAAGGGGAGGAGAGAAGCCTTACCCATAAAGAATGTCTTTCTACGCCTGTCACTTTGAGATGAAATAGCATAAATCTGCCTGAGGAGATGGGAGTGAGAAAAATGTATTAAACATGCTCCTCGGGCAAAGGCACTGCTGTCCTAATTGTCCCTCTCCCCCCAGAGCGCAGGTAGCTCAGGACCCAAAGGGTGATGGCCCCCAAAATATAATAATCAAATAGAGAGCACTTCAGAGCTCCTACTGTGCCTTTGTAGCCTTCACGATGCTGGGCAGGAAATGGTTAAGCAGGGACCATCCTGAGCCGGGCAGCCACCAGCAGGGGAGGGCCACCGATTAATAACACTACACAGGAAGTCGGGCCTCCTTCTCTCTGCCCAATGGGGAAATCCATTTTCAATTCTGACCTCAATGAGGAAGTTACTCTTCCTGCCAAAAGGGGTGGAATACAACCTTCTGCATCCCTGTGGCACAGCAGAACCAGAAGACAGAGGGCAGGCGGAGACAAACAGCACTGAAGGCAGAGCAAACCCGGGAGAGACAGAGCAGGGGGTCGATGGACACACACCCCCCTTAGTAGTACAGGGATGAGATGACCCTTAACGCTCACTCACTGAAGCAGGAGACGAGGCTGGGAAATGAGCAAATGCTCCCAGGTGTGAAACAGGAATAGCAAGAGACTCAGGAGAAGGTCAGCTGAACATAGAAGAGTCTAGACACACCAGACCACACCGCCTATAGGTTCCCGAGTAGAGAGTAAACGGAAGGCAGACCACAAGTCCACTGGATATTTTTATTATAGTGTATATATTTAAACTAATGTATGATTTAAAAAATATATAGGTCTTATCCAATTTTTTTGTCTTTATAAAATCCCCAGTTGAAGAACCCCTCTGGAAATTGTTTCCGGTTGACAGTTGGCCCAGGAGGATCCTGACCTCATGGTTAAAGTCCAGGATCTGATGCTTCGGGTGAGAAGAACCAGGTCAGCCGCTCTCTCCCCTTGCACTTAGTGCAATGAGAGCTTCTGTTTCCATCCAGGTGTACAGCGCGTTTACATGTTCACATGCTCTGTTGCCTAAGGTCCAACCAGGAAAACAGAAAGCACCTCAGCACTTGCATTCACATGCAAGGGAATTCAACGAAGGGGATTGGCTGCACCGGTGGCGGTGATGGTGAGCTGAGCAGCTGGGCAGGGGATGGCAAGGCCACCCTGAGACTGAGGGACAAATGGAGGAGGTCATTACGGGAACTGCAACACTAAGGACTTTCCAGAGGGGACTGGAGGCTTGACAGAGAGGAAGCTGCTGCCGGAGAAGCTGCCTGAGTCAGAGAGACGGGGAAGGGAATACCTTCCCCCATGTTCCCATTGGCTGAACTCAGCCAGGGTCCGGTCCCCTCCCATCCAAGGCAGAGCAGGGACAGTGAAGGGACAGGCCCAGAGCTGGTACACATAGGATCACTTCATCCTGGAAGTAACTCCACGAGTCGGTATCACAACCTCCATATCGTGGATGGAGAAACCAAGCCTCAGAGACAATGAAAACCAACACAGCCAACAGCAGTGTAGACGGTGGAGCTGAGACAGAAGCTCAGGGCTTCCATCTGTCCACCCACACTCTGTCCACTCTCCTTATTTGCTCCTGCACTGGTGTGGGGTTTAGGGCTGCCTATTGAGCCACACGGCACTTCCCAGCTACCCACGGTAGTGGTCCTTCACCTCCAGCTCTTTCCTGGGCCAGGATGTACAGTCAGGGCACCACGTGGTGCCCTGGCATGAGGTGAGACCACCGTGTGCCAAGACTGCCATCCTGGGAGGGGGACTCATGGAGGGTCTTGCCCAACCTCCCTGAGCCTCCATGGAAGGACTCTGTGTGCTCTTCAGAAGGCAGGGCGATGGGCCAGCACGTCGGCTGCGCCAGCTAGTTATCGAGCCCTCCTTCTGCTGCCTGGAAGCCCAGGCCCGGCTGGACGGGTGGGCGTTCTGTGATTCTGATGTCAGATGGCCTGGTTCCATCTCTCACTGGGGCTGGTATTTGGTTGGTTCCTTTGGGCTCCCATTTGGATCATAAAACACAAACATCTGCTGGGGTTCTGGTTGGCCCGTGGCAGACTTCAGAGTGGAGAGGGACGGAGAAAAGGTGAGGAAGGGAGAAGGGACTCGGGGAGGGAGGATGAGAGCAGCCTTTCCAGAGGAGTTCATTAGCTACCGTGAGATGGAGAGAGGCTTTATTGAGCCAGGGCCCTGAGCAGCCCCGGAGGAAGGGAAAGGCAAACGAGAAGATGAATTTTCATGGAGTTTCACTGGAAAGCCTGGGGTAGAGTCTGTGCCTGCTTTTCCTCCACTGCTTTGCTTCCTCCAACTGTTCCTTTTCTCACCAGTTGGCTATCATTTTCTAACGCATTTTGATAATTACTTTATCAATCAAGAAAGATAAACAAAAGCCTAAAAATGTATCCGAGGGAATGAGCTCCTAGAGCTAACCAATCTTCAGTACTATGTTCTTTATGTCTTTTTTTTTTTTTTTTTAACAGACGTTCTTGGGAAACAGTTTAAGGGCTGGGTGCCTCATTCATCGGTGGTTCCGTAGAAGATACCAGCCACCCTCTGCCCCCCGGCACTGATTCAGAGGGCCAGGGAAATTCAGTGAGTTAAGGAAATGCTACCCAAGCAAAATAAACACCCTAAAAAGACTCACCTACAGTCTCATCCTTATTAGAATGACTCTTTGCCTTTGACTGGTTTATTAAATCAACAGAATATTGGGTCAAGAGAGGGAGCACGTCACGAGCCACTTCTAAAAGGTAAAGTGCAGGGAGTTTGTATCATTGCAACTGTTTAGGAAGAAAAAGTGTCAGTTACTCAGTGAATAAAATTCATCTTGCAGAAGCCAACATGCTGCCTAGATGTGCCCTGTGAGGGACTGGATGCAAATCCAGTCCATCAGCCTCAAGCGTGTATCGCGGAGGGGCCTAGCTGGGCCTGGCTTATTGAGAGCCCCGCACTGGGGCAGGGACAGGGACTCAGCTTCCGCCTCCGTCCTAAATCCATGACTTTGGAATGAAAAGGTCATTGGGGGCAAAGCACCCTTGTGACCAATTGGAAAGGCTTGTGCAGCCTTCCCCATCCCACCCCCCCAACCCCTCCCGGGTGTCCTTAACTTTGTGCCCTGCCAGGAGGAGGCCTGAGTTTTCTCTCCTATCAAGAACAGCACAGGACTAACACCTTCAGTGATCATTCCCGACAGTCCTTAGCAGGTACCATAGGGATATCAGACCTGAAGGAAACCGTTCAATTTATAGCTGCTCACGTAAAAGCCATCAGGAGAATCATGAAATGATTCTCCATATGGTGCCCTGAAGCTTCCAAAAACTTCCAAAAACTATACGAGAAAGGGGCTTGGAAGGAATTCTTTCCTTTTCGGAGACAAGAAGGGTGGAAGCCAAGCATCTGTGGAACCAGGGAAAGACACTCCTCCTTGACACTCAGCCCCACTGCGTCCCCAGGGGTGGCCTGGAAGATCGTCTGTGACTCGGCCCTGCACCCGGGGTCACCGACATGGGCTTGTTAGGCTTTTCCATTAACCAAGCTTATGTTTTCTAGTGTAAATGGACTCTACAGTTACATTGTGTGGAAGCTTCGGGACACGGTTTGCCAAATGGAAAAACATTTGGAGGTTGGGAAAATATCTTGCACATAAATTACTGACGGCACAGAGAATCTAAAAGAGGGATGAAATCAGAAGCCAAGGAAAAGCCGGGAAGGTGCCAAAGTAAAAAACGGAGAGACAGAGACAGGGAAAGCGATGTAATGATTTCTCTTAATGACCTGCCTTCAGACCGAAGAGGCGAGTTTCTAAGCCATGTTTGAGCCTCATAAAAGCCATGTGCCTGCGTATTGGGAAATATCCTTTAAATGGCAAGATCAGGCCCCCACTTTACATCCTTTCTGAGTGGAGCTCTCCGTTGATTATGTTAAGTGCTGGCCACCGGTAAGAAACACAAAAAGGTCATTGTCCTGGACTGTGGCAAAGGCCAGTTACACACTTGTTAATTTCCTGATTTATGACACTGAGGAGATGGAACTGAGGGCAAGGCTTCCTCTGTCTCTCCCTCCCTCTGTCTCTGTCTCTCTCCATCTTTGTTTCTCTCTCTCTCTCCCTCTCTCTCTTGCTGTCTCTCTTTTGGTGGTGCTGGTGGAAACTATTAAAACAGAGGCAGATCAGGAAGTTTGTGATAAAGAGAAGCCAGGCTCTCGTCTGACATACAATCTCTCTTGGCTTCAGTAAACTTGCTCCTTCAAGGCCTGCCATCAACAGAGTCGGGCTCACGTTTCACCACTAAATCTGAGTCAACAATCTCTAATCTGGACACTGGGTTCGGAATCCAGGCTCAGGTTGCACTTGGAAGCTGACAGCAGGGACGAGAGCAGAGAAAAATACGGCCTTTGTTTCTGGTTTGCTCGTCCCCACTGAGCTGAGCTGAGGTCATGTGTCGTTTTCTGTCATCAACAAGATAAAAGTTTGCACCTCTCTGGCCCTGAAATGGCTCTCCTGCCATTTATATTAAGGCCAAGAAGCTCTCTGCCCCAGGAATGGAGGGCCAAGTTTGTGGAGAGCTGAGATTTGGAGTCCTTTTCATCTTTCTGACATGTGATACCGTGACATAGGCAGCTCTTGCTGGGTTGCTATGCAGATATACAATTTCTGAAAAGTTACACCCGGAAAATGAAAACCTCGGGCTGGATTAGCATTTCACAAAGAACGGGGATAAAATGTGTAGCAGTTAGGCTAAAAAGCTAAAAAAAAAAAAAAAAAAAAAAGTGAATTAAAATTTCATGAAAACAAACTCTTTTTTAAAGGATCAATATGTATAAAAGTATCTTATTGCATTCCTGGCCTTTGGTCCTGAGCCCTAATCCAGCTACCGCATGTGAAGGGGATACCTGAGGCAAATGGACGAGACCGGAAGGCAGGTCTCGGTGTGGGCTGGGGGCTGGGTGCTGCGAGCACGCAATCCAAAATGCCCCTCCTGGGTGCTGTTGTTTTATGAACCTCTTCTTTCTCTGTCTATACTGTTTTCATTGTTTTTATGTTGTTATCTTTCCCTTTAGTTTAAGTAAACCTAGAAAGAAGGGGAAGAGAATACCGCATAGTCTAAAGCTTGTGGCTGAATATGCTTCTGCCTTGACCTTCCCTTTCTTGATCAAGGTCAGAAGGCACGCCTTCCAGAGCTCACTCCCTCCACCACCAGCCTTTCCTAAACAAATTTGTTTTCAAATATTTCCAATACCAGGGCTTCCCTGCTGGCGCAGTGGTTGAGAGTCCGCCTGCCGATGCAGGGGACGCGGGTTTGTGCCCCGGTCCGGGAAGATCCCACATGCCGCAGAGCGGCTGGGCCCGTGAGCCATGGCCGCTGAGCCTGCGCGTCCGGAACCTGTGCTCCTCAACGGGAGAGGCCACGACAGTGAGAGGCCCGCGTACCGCAAAAAAAAAAAAAAATATATATATATATATATATATATATATATATATATATATATATATTTCCAATACCAGAAATTATCTTAGATGGAGCATTTAAATGGAATGTGAGGTGTTTGCATGAGAAGCAGGAGAGGGGAAATGACGAGGGGTTTTCCTTATTCTCCCCGACCAGCTGAGGCTCCCCGAGCCGGCCTTATCCACACAGCTGGGCAGGTGGTGGCCCCTCACTGCTGCTCAGAGGCTCTGGAGGGGAACCCAGAGCAGGAAATGGGGAAGGGGGGGTTCGAAGACACAGAGGGTGTGGAGCAGATTCGAGGGACTCAAGTGATCCTGCCTAGCAACTCAGTCCTTCGACACTGAGCGCACTGCGAGCCAGGTGCCCGAAGGGAATGCAAAGATGAATTAGCCCTGGTGCTTGCTCCCAGGCTGTTAGGGGAAGGCTCGGCAGTGGAAATAAGCACCCTAAAGAGCTTTGGAGCGAATCCCCTGGAGCCTTCTTCTTTGTTACGTTATGAGGCCGGCAGTGTTTGCAAAGAAGAGTTCTCATTCAGGACAGGAATTGATGGGAGGTTAGGTGAGGAAGATAAGGGCAACTGCCTTTTTCTATAACTCAGGAGATGGGAACCATTCCTGTGCTCATCCACACATCACTTCCAGGGCTCATGCTCCAGTCACACTCGAAGGTGAGATGACACATGTGAAAGTGTCAGATCTGGCGTCCCTCGAGGTACTCGACTAAATGCTCTTCCATTCATGCGTGCAGGCATCCATGCACCCGCAAGAGGGAAGCGGAAACGTGAGCGTGCTGGTGAGGGAAGGGCTAGGTATCCGAATGCCCAGATGCGGGAGCACGCTCTGCCCTTACTTAGCCCCTGTGTGCTCGGCTTCCTCATCTATAAAATGGGAATAATCATAGTAATCACCCCACAGAGTTGTTGTGAGGCATAAATAAAATAATGCAACCAAAATGGCATTTAGTACGCATTGGATAAATGTCGTTAAGATTAGCATTCCCTCTTGGAGGGGTTCACGTCTGCTGGTTTGGCCCAGCCCTGCAGGTGAGGAATGGGTGAGGAAAGAGAACGTGATTTGTTCCCAGAGATCTGGAAGCAGGCTGGAATGACATCATCAGGCACGTGTCCCATTGGCTGATTCAAATTCATACTGAGTTGTGACCTGAGTTGACACTGGTATTTCTGCTGCTGCGGTACCATCAAAGAGCATTGCATACGGGGACTGAGGGTCCAAACCTCGGCTCTCTGACTTATTAGCTGAGTGACCTGAGCAGATCGCTTAATCTTCCCGGACTGTACCTTCCTCATCCAGAAATGAGGATAGCACGGCCTGTATATATAGCATGTGGTTTAATAAGAATTGCCTGAGACTGTCTGTGTGACTGCCCGGTGTGGTGTCTGGCATGTGGGGACTTTCAACATTTCTGTCCATTCATTCGGTCAGCTAGTTGACCCTGGATCCAGTGGCCCAGCCCCAGAGTGACTGTGAGGCTTGGCTGTAGCCCCCTGCCCTCTGGGCAGAGGGACGGAGTCCTGTGTGGCCCTGGCAGCCCCCCTGCTGCTCTTCTTTGACACCCCTTCACCCATCCAAACAAGTGCCACAGGAGAAAGCCCAGCTTACAGCTCCCCAAATCAGAATAAGGGGAAATGGAAAACAGCCCCTGGCCCACATGCCCCCTTTCTTCCTGCCCCAGGAATCTAACACAGGACCAGCCTGCCTCTCTCTCCGCTCCTCTGAGCTGTTGACACAGGCTCCCTTCCCATCTCCCTCAAACTTTCCCTACGGAATCATTGACTGTTCCTTTTCCGGTGATGTGCAAAACCAGGCGTCAAGAGAAGTAGATTATTTTTTCCTCTCCAAACACAATATAAAGGTCAAAGTTGTCTCCAACTCATGGTTTAGGCACCAAGTAAATGACCCAAACTCTCCCTGAACCGCCAGGCGTCCTGGGCCCTGGTGAGGTCATGCTTAGCATGACCAACGGGGAGGGTGGCCACTGGAGCCCACTGCTGGGTTCTGATTCTATTTGTGGACAGAAGCCCCCTTCATCATCATGCCTCAGTTTTTTCTGACCGTGAAGTGGGGATGTGGTAATACCAGCACCTCCTTCACAGGGCTGCTGTGAGAATTAAGTAAGCAGATGTGTGTAAAGCTGGGGCCGTGCACAGAGGAAGCAGCTAATTCATTGTGAACCAGCTGAGGCCCCTCCTCTCATGAGAAGAGCTCCATACACTGGTGGCAACTGTTCATTCCATCCACGGTTGAGAAGATAGAATAAGAGGTCCTTTCTGGGTGCTGAAGACTAACTTTCCATCTCTATGTGTGTCTGGGGGTCAAGGAATGATCTAATCTCCAAGGCTCCTCAGGATAAAAGGTGTAACCCTCTGTGGCCTGGAGTCACCGCACAGCACAGAAGCCCCAGGGCAGTGCTGCGTCTTCTCCCCTTGTGTCACTCCTTGTTTTCAAAAGCAGTCTGAAGATGTGCTGAACCGGGGGCTGCTGCTGGTACCTCCTCCCTTGAGCACCAGAAACAAAATGAAACTCCAAACACAGCCTTCCTGTGTCTGCCACACGACAGCTCAGGCTTCTGGGGTTCCCTGTCCTCTTCTCCCATCAGGCTGGTAGGAGAAAAGTACCTCAACTCAGCCAGCATTTTCTGTTCCAAGAGTGGAGAACAGCTCTTCAAAGATGCAAAATTAGGAAGACCACGGTGCCCGCCTTCGAGGGGCCCGGATGATGTGGGAAAGACCCTGTGAGAAGTGGTCTCGGTCCATTTAACCAAGAGCTGTGGGAGACAAGGAGGGGAGGGCGTAGGTGTGAGTCTCGAGTGCCTTCGCCCCCGGGCCCCAGCCCTGACATTTGGCTGTGCCTTGTGGGCAGAACCGGCCGGCACCTATAGGCCTGCTTGCAGCTCAAGTTGCCCTTCCAGTGTCAAGGGAACACCTGCAAAAAGAGGGTGGCTTTGCAAAGCCGTGAATCCAGGCTCCGCATGTGCATTCATATAAACTCTGGAAACCTACAGAGAGAGCCTGCTGAGACCAAGAAGTGGTCCTTCTTTTCCACAGCCCCATCTTCCCGTTACATGTAAGCCACCGGGGCGGGGGCTGTGAGCTGTGTTCGTTTCCGGTCTCCCCTCAGCATCACACATGGGGCCTTGTGTTCAGTGGGGCTTTGATAACCAACAGGGAATTCATTGCCTAATTTCTCAGAAAGCAGAGTGGCCTCAGCACATCCACACACCCAGTAAGACGTGGAGGGCAGTAACCGTGAACACTCAACTCTCTGGCTTAGTTTAAAATGAGGGCCACTTTAGAACAAAGCTGCCAGCAACTTACAGAACTGAATTACTGCCACAAAATGACAATTCATGAAAATGTCAACAGTTTTTCTGCAGATTGGACGTGCAGCCTGGGCTCTGGCACCAACCCCCCTGGGTTTGAATCCTATTCTGCAACTCACTGGCTGCGTGATCTCGGGCTATTACTAAACTCACTGGGCTTTCCGTTCTTCACATGCAATAAAGGGGAAATATCAGGACCTTCCGTGAGTAAGTGAGGCTAATGTACACGTACTCAGCATGTGCTCGTAATTATTGACATTATTATTTCTATTTCTCTCTATACAGTTTTGATAGCCCAAGAGGATTCTGTATTTCAGGGAACACTGAGATTAAGAGAAGGAAGAGAAAGAGGAAAAGGTGTGCTGTCTGATGAGATGCCACGGAATCTTTTCTTGTTGGAACAAAGGGACCTTTTGTTTCCTGAAGGGTCAACATGTTTGCTGGACAATCTTGGACTACAGACAAAAGCAAAATCAATACCCTGGGCGATTGCGTCTATGGCCAAGTCCAGCTGAATAACGCTATCAGAGACTTTGCACCAGACAACCCCAGCTGGGTGCCCGCCCCTGCGTGGCCTCGGCTGGGGCTGAGGAGTTCCCATGGAGTCATAACCATAACCCCACACCAGGAGCCTCCGAGATCACTCAGGCTCCACGAGAGAAAGAAACCAGGTCACCAGAATCCACTCCTAGAATGGTTATATAGAGAAGATTGCTGATGGTGCCTAAGTTTTTTTTATATATATAAATATATTTATTTAGGTTTTTTCTGGCTGCGTTGGGTCTTCATTGCGGTGCGCAGGCTTCTCGTTGCGGTGGCTTCTCTTGTTTCAGAGCACGGGCTCTAGGCATGCGGGCTTCAGTAGTTGTGGCACGCGGGCTCAGTAGTTGTGGCACACGGGCTTAGTTGCTCTGCTGCATGTGGGATGGTCCCAGACCAGGGCTCGAACCTGTGTCCTCTAAATTGGCAGGCAGATTCTTAACCACTGTGCCACCAGGGAAGTCCCAGTGCCTAACATTTTAATGAACATTTGTTTTCTGACAAGCTAAACCAACTCAGTGTGGACTCTGGACAGGTCAATTCACCTTTCTAGGCTTCAGTTTTTTTCACATGTAGAACAAGAAGATTAGGCTAGATCTTCATTGATTAGAACTAGGTATCAATGTACTTTCCATCTTAGAAACTTTCTGATGTTAATTCAGGTACCAAAGCAAAACCAGATCGACCCCTCTCGTTCACAGGAGCACTCCCGACCTGCAGTGAAATGATGTACTAACGGGACCAGAGTCCACTGGGGAGGTTTGCTTCTGCTGCATGGTGCCTCCTGAGCCTTCGACCAGAACCCTTGGAGCTGAAAAACATCAGGACTTGGAGAGCACTTGGGAAGGGACACCCCAGTCTACAGGCCCAAAAGCCCACTCCACACGTACTGTGTGTTGTCAACAATGGACACGGTGGGGAAGCAGACCCTTGAACAGGCCAGGTGGGCTCTTGTTTGCAGAGATGCAGGTTGGGAAGGGCCAGCATCACCCTGATATTTCAACATCTTTTAAAACTTACTAGCTTTATTTAAAAAAAAATTTCCCTGGGGGAAAGAAATGAACACCTTCTGTAACAAGGAAAATAACAACAATAGCCATAATAATGAGAAAAGCAAAATAAGCACATGTAAGTGCATTTTTCTTTCTTAGAGATTTATTTTTGTTTGATGAATCGGACACTGGTCAGGGAGAGAGGAAAATGCTGGGGGCCCCGCAGGGAAAGGGGCACCCAGAGGTGGGGCTTCTGCATCCTGCGTGGACAAGTTTGGTGTTAGGGTCGGTTGGTTGGTTTAATCGGCTGCTGGAAGTTTTCCTTTTGTTCACTTTTATAAATCTCTCCCCAGACTTGCGAGCTTCCCCTCCCTCCCGCCCCCTTCCCTTGCTCCCCAATTTCATTTTTAAAAAGCGAGCTCGCTCGCCAGGTGTGTCCCCAAGCTCTCACAGCTCTAATAAATAAGGAGCACCTGTAAAACAGTAGCTTGACTTGTTAAGTGACTCTGTACAAAGGAGGATATAGAAATACAGTATGTACACCGCATCCACGGCCCCGTGGTGCTTCAAGGCCAGCGTGACTCTGTCTTGGCCTCGCCTGCCCACCACACCCCACCGCCCCGCTGCTGCTGGCTCAGCGGCCTGTGGGCGGGGGCACCTGGACCCCTCCAGAGGGAACAATTGCTTTATTGGAGTTAGTAAACAGATACACTGAATCACAAGGTGATTTGATTTTTTTTTTTTTTTAGTTTTCTTCTTTTTTTTTTGTTTTTTTTCTTCTTTTTTCTTTTTTTTTTTTCTGTACTCATCAGAATGGGATGCTCCACGACTGTCTCACCAACTCAGTGCCAGTACACATGCTCTAGAGGACTTCTGGACTCGCAGCTACAACTGTACAAGTGCACACAAGAAAATCTACCCTGTTATCCTCCACCCACTGATTGAGGATCGAATTGCACATTTCTCTTAACCATGACAGGAGAAAGCAAACAGTGAAACAGAATCATGGGCGAGCTTTCTCACTTTCCCTCCTGTTTTCATTGGTTTGTCCATACCATTCTAATTATCATGAAAGGGCTCTGCGTATAGAGAGATTGCTTCACTGACTTCCTGGATCACCGAAAGCCATCAGGGTTGAAATTTCATCCAAGTCTTTCGTGACGCCCAGCAAATATTCCCCCTCGGATTATTTTACACCTTGAGGGCATTTTGGTCTTCAGTTCAACACTCTTGCTCTGTTCCCAAATGGGGCGCTATTTAAGGGAATTTAAGGAGAAAGCTGAGAAGAATAAACATTTACCGAGTTCTCTTGGCATTCAGTCTCTGAAAAACCACAGTATAAACTATTCATGCTGCTTCTTACATCTGTCAGATCGAAAATTAAAAGCCATAAAAGTGTAACACTGAAAATATGGCATTAAAAAGGATAAAGGTGGCCTTTGTAAAAATAACAAGAAAAGTATATTAGCCAATAAAATATTTTAACTCTTCATTTAAAAGTGCATCCTAGGCAGGACAGAGATGAATCTGAAGCATTGGGACTCCAGTATGATCCCTCTCCGCCGTCAAAACGTGAACAGTATAGGTCCAAAACCGTACAATGCAAATCACAATTCTTCGTGTAGCAGCAAAACCACAGCAGTTTTTAAAAAGATTAAAAAATGATTTTTGTTTTCAAATCTGTATCATCTTCCAGCCTCACCCTCTGAGCCTTGAAGATGAGGCAGGGAGAATACCTACATTGGTCCTTGTGGCTTGTTGGTGTTTTGTCGGTTTTTTTTTTGTTTTTGTTTTTGTTTTTTCTTTTAAACCAGGGGCAAAATCCCTAAGTTCCTCTGGGGAGAAGCAGAGATGGTGGCAGCAGGAAGGCTGGGCCCTCTTGGTGGGTCCAAGACGTGCTGGCTTCTCTGGGCTAGAGGCCACCGAGGGAGGGCTGCTTCCTCTGAGATGCTTAATGACAGGAAGCGGCTTTATTTGCTTGAGTTTTAGCCAGAGGGGGTGGTGAGCTGACCAGCTGGTGTCACTGGATGGCGAGACATGGTTTGCTCTGCGCCCTCTCTCCATGCAAGGTACCCTGTGAGTGAGCGTTCCTAGAAAAAGAGGAAAAGGGGTTTGTTAGAATCCACTAGACCAAACTACCCCCCACCCCCCAGGCTGGGGAGAACCCGGGCATGAGTCAGAGCAGCACACTCTCCAGCTGTCAGGTCAGACTTACAACAAGGCCCCAGAACTGGGGCGGCGCAGCCTGATTTCCACACAACTTTCATTCACGGTTCTGCGCAGGATCAGCCCTGCCAGCTTTGTGTGAGGAAATGAAACTCGAGTCACTTTTTGGAAGACCATAATGAGCATGGAGCACCACGCCCTCACCCAAAGACTGCAGCAGCATCCTTTGCAACCCAGCAACATTCACTCTCCACGTTACTGCACGCTTAACTGGCAGGAGGTCTTTGGAGTTGCCCAAGGGCATCCCAAAGCCAGGCAAGGTCATCGGGGGACCCTGGTGTTGCAGACCTCAAGCCTGTACCCCGTGTAACAGCCCTAGTGTCTGCTGCAAAGGAGGAAGGCCATGAGATGGACTTTTTAGCACGTGAAAAATTCCTGGGGCACAGAGACCACTCTTCAGAGCTTTCCTACAGGGGCGACTGAGCTGGAAGAAGAGCCCCTCTCTGGGGTCTTGCCTGACAAAGGTGAGCCGCTCACATCGCTTCACATCCAGACCAAGCATAGGACTGGGATACCGGGGCAGAAGGTCTTAATAGGACTGTTGGGCTCTGCCTCTCTTATCCTTACTGGCTTATTTCATTTGCTACCAGTCCCTTGGCTTGAAACCTCCTAAGGACACTCCATCACCCCCAGGAAGCAGCCATTCAGAAGGCGTCCAACTAAACTGTGCAGTCCCTGAGGTCTGGGGCTGTGTCTGTTTTGCTCAAATCCCTACACTCGGGGACAAATGTATTCAGCTCAACACACATTTGTCAAATGAATGAGAATCAAACAGCTCTTGTCCCCCATGTCCCAAAACGGTACTTTTTTTTTTCCTGCCAATAAATGGGGATGTCAGATATGTGAATGGGAAAATTTGGCTAACGTGAGGTGGTGGGAGAGGACTTGTAAACATCTTTACAACTGTTGAGATTATTCCTAGACCAGTGAACAAATAATTTCAGGTGATAGAATGCAGAACTTGAAGGGACCCCAGAGATAATATACACAGTTTCCCGCATTTTATAGACGAAGAAATGGAGGCCACAAAGAGAACTGGAGTGTTCAGAGTGTCTGTAGCGTGAATTTAGCTCAAGCGTGAGGAGGTCAAAATGCCCATTGGGAGGACTAGGTCCAAGCTTGTGCTTTGAACCCTGCTATCCAAATACTGGTGTTAATGGTAACCATAATAATGATCAGCCAAAAACAAGGTTTGAAAATCTGAATGTGCATGACAGGAAATGCCTGAGTTCCCCAAATCACATTAAATCACCAGATCTGTGTGCATTTAATATGTATATTAAATAACCAAAGTGAAAATGCAAAACACCACAAATATGCAATGGGAGTGGAATTACAAGGTCATGGAAACCTTTTCATTTGGCATGGTCAGATTTGGAAATGTGGCTATTTCTCTCAGAATAAAGAGCTCACTTTAATTTCTTTCTTTTCTTCCTCTTCTTTCTTTCTCTCTTTCTCTCCTTCCTTCCTCTTTCTCTCTCTTTCTTTTTTCCTTCCTTCCTTCCTCCCTCCCTCCCTCTCTTCCTTTCTTTCCTTCTTTCTTTCTAAGACATAATGGTGAGAAGAGGTACAGAAACAAAAACACCACGAGCCACCAACAAATGAGAAGTCACAAAGGATTGGGAAGAGGCCTTGGAAACGGACCCAAGTGGATCCTGAGACATACTGTAGCTGCTTCTGGGCAGGATTTACTTTTGTTTAGGAAGCACAGCCTGGAACTTGCTTTGGAGGGAGGGAAACCATCCCTACCTCTGGGCTTGGGACTAAGAGTGACCAAATCTTGTAGTCAGAGAGGAGCTCTGAATCCTTCTTTAAAAAAGGAAAAGGAAAAGAAACGGTGTTGAACGGTTTCTTCCAGTGACTGAGAAACGCCACCATTTTGAATTACTCACTCAGGAACGCTGCGACTGCTTTTTCAAGGGTGTAAATTGTTTCTTTAATGTAATCATGAACCCCCCCAAAGAGGACTATTTCTCAAATAAGTTTCCTTACATTGAAATCGCCTTTGGACAAAGGCCAACATGGACAGCATCAGCCTACTTAGAGAAAATCTCAAGGCTTTCATAAGGGACTAGGAAAACGGGATTATAATGAGAGCCATTCTGGAACCTTAACTACAGCGTTTGCCATCTCAAACGCTCTAATAATCATTATCATTCTCTGGTATCTATTATTGTCTGGTAAATAATATGTGTTTTCCCCCAAAGTTCTACCGGGTACAGCTGCACCGCACTCTATTGTTTGCAGCCCCACTCCTGCTGCCTGGAAAGCCTCCTCACGCCAAGCTTATTTCAAGAGAATGGCAAAGGGAGGATCTGTGCCGCTTCCTTCCCTCTCACCGCACACTTGCCCTGTCTGGGACACCCCCCCAGGCCAGATGGTGGCAGTGCAAGTCCCTCTCGGCGGATAACGTTTGAGGAGGGGGTAAACTGAAGGCCCCCTCCTCTGCCCTCCTGACTCTGGCTGGTTCAGGGCAGCCCCCATGTTGGCGACACAGGAATCAATGAAAATGAAGAACCAAGCTTGGGCATCACTTTCCTGACAGTTATTTGTTTGCAAGGTGTGAAACTCAAAAGTGGGGGACCTTGGAGTTTTAGAAAGTGATCACGGCAGGAAGTTCCAGAGCCCAAGTCCGTTCCGACTCAGCCCCTGCTAAGCAGAGGTGTCTTCTAGAACAGTCGGTCCTCTCTGTCTAAATTTCTTGGTCTGAGTAAAGGGGAAATTTCTACAATATGTGAGACAGAGACGCAGGTTACAGCATGAACCCTATGTAGCCGTGTGACCTTGGACCTATTCCTTAACCTCCCCAAGCCTGGATTCTTCCTCTGTGAAATGAAGGCATGGGTGAGATTTTCTATTACATCTTCCATTTCTCATATTCTGGGATTGTAGGATCTTTGGACCAAAGCCATCATCAGGTATGGTGGTACACAGTTATCCATGTATAAGAAAGACTATTCATTTCTCTATCCTGAAGTCCCAAGTTTCAGAAAGAGTCTCCTTCTTTCTATTAATCACATACACACACTCTCACCTCTGGCAGAGATTTCTGGAGTGTCCCTTAATGCAGGGGGTTCTGGGGAAGTGGTTCTACCTGTGCCTCACATTCGGGTTTTCCTCTGAATTGGGGTTTGTCTGAAGGCAGGACAACCCAGGGCCCTGCCATGCGGAACATCTCACACACACACACACACACACACACACACACACACACACACATCCCATCCCGTGGACCACGCTGCACCGTGTATGAAGACCAGCTCCACAGTGCGTGGTCTCCAGCAGGCATGTACGGTCAGCGTCTGCAGAACTCCAGGCCCAGCTGCCCCTTCTGGCCAGAAGAATAAAGTCTCTCCCTCATGGACTCAGCTGCACACCAAGTGCCCTGAACAAGCCTCTGACCACCGGCAATTTCCCTTTCCATCAGGAAAGCATTGCTAAGAATGTGACTGAGTTACTTCTCCTTTATCACATAAGCGTTGTCAGAGTGTCACAGAGAACAAAAATAGGCCTGAGTACTAATAACTTCTTTCAGTGTTGATACTGTCAACATACCATCATCCTCACCTTTTCTGCTTTGACCTTTACAGCCTAAGATGTATGCAGGTTGCATTTAAAAGGAAATTTTATAATTTCCAGGCAACCACTCCCAAAAGTAAATGTGTATCCAAAGAAACTGTCTGTCTTATTCTACATCCCATCATAGTCCCTCCATGGCACAAGATTTCACCTCCACCAGGCAGCCTGCCTCCACTAATCTAATCTGTTTTCTGAACTTTTATTCTTCTTTGCTTCCTCAAATACCTCTGTCATTAGCATAATCAAAATCTAGTAGGTCTGTCCTGTCTTACCTGTCTAGAAGGCAAGCTCTCCAGGTCCATCATATTTATTCCCCAGAGTCCAAAATCCCGTGGCATCAACCCTATAATGTACAAGAGATGCCCGCTGCCAGGCCGGCTTGCCTTTGTCCAGTTACCCCAGCCCTGCCCGTGATGCCACTCGGGCACATCGGCCCATCACTTATCACGGTTAAATACAGCTATTACGTGCTGGCTTCGGCCACGCTGTTTATCTGGGACAATAATGAGTCCCTGAGGACTGGATTGCTCTCAGGTAGCCACAGCTATTCTGGGACGCTCACAAGGGTAGAACCCCGTGGTCAATGAACAGAGCCGCCTGCACCAGCTGATAAGGCTGGGTGTGATGCCAGACAGTGGTCTCTGCACCAAGCCCATCCCAGAAAGGGCTACGGCTTGCTGAGGTTTTGCCAAAAAATGGCTCCCTCTCTCCTCCATCGACCATCGCTTCATGAAGAGTTCTGAAATGGCTTTTACCAAGTTGGAAACCGTTTTCATTTACGAAGTGGATGGTATCTCTTTTCTTATAGCTTGCTAATTGATGAACGTAATTTAAAAACATCGCTTCTCTAGCACGATTGCTATGGGAAATAACCCATGGTGAGGAGAGGGGAGTAGGGCCAAGGGTGAGCTCCAGCACCACTGAGCTGCCCACGGCCTGGCTCTGATAAGCTAAGGCTCAAATTATTTAAAAGAAAGAAAATTAAACCAAACATGAGGCCTTGCTTTTCTTTTTTATAATTTTCCCCTTTAGCAATATCTCTTATTTTACTCTTTAATCAATAAAAATCCCACCCATACAAGACCCCCTGCTGAGATAACTCCATCTTTAATTTTTTGTTTTACAAATTTAAATTTCGGTTTTCTTTGCTTAGCTGGTTCTAGGAGTTAAATGGGCAGACAGACCTGTTTATTCATATGAGTGGCCAGTGCTATCTTGCTGACCTCTACAAGATCTTGGGGGGACAAAGAACCCTGAGCCACAGAACCCCCTCTTGTGCACTTGCAAAAGCCTTTATCTTCACCCTGGACAACGGATCTCTTTAGCCACTGCAAATCTTTTTTTAAAACCTGGGAGTTTAAGCTAAACAAATTACCCTGTCTCTGGTCCTTTTCTAAAAGCAGGCAGGGATTCATGACTAACTGCACACATTTTTACAAATGCACTGGAGCAAGTGGCTGCATGCATTCGTGAAAGAGAAAAATAAAATGAAGAATTACATGATATAGCTAATGTTTTACAAGAAATTTTGAATAAGAGCCTCAAGCCCTATGCCGCCTGGATTTCAAGACCAAGCACTTCCTATTATGGTTTGGGAAAGCTGCAGTGTTTTCAAAGAAAGTTACATTTACTGAGCACTTAATGTCAAATACTGCGCTAGGCACTTTTATATATTTATTTCACTTAAAAACAAATATATTTTATATACTTATTTCATTGACACAACAATGCTACGAAGTATTTATTACTGTCTCCATTTTACAGATGAGGAAACTTTCCCAAGAAGGTTAAGAAACTTACTTGCTCAAGGTCACCAGCTAGAAAGGGGCCAAGCTGGATTGAAGTCCAGCTCCTACAACCTCAAAGTCCATGCTCGCCTCGGAGTGCTATCCCCTAGCCCAGGTTTCACCTCTCCCCTTCCTCACCCTGACAAGCAGGGGTCACAATGTCAAAGTTGGCAGGGGCCTTAGAGACAAAACTCCGAGAAACTATTTGCTAAGAAATAATAATTGCATTTTCATTCAAGTCCTATCCAATACACAAACTAGCTGATGCCGGTTCTTGTGCCTTCCAAAAATTCTGCCTTGGACACAAAAGTAGATGTTTATTGTACTAAGATTGAGTCTGTTATTTATTTATATAATCTGAACACAGGCAGTCTAAGTTAAAAAAAAAAAAAAAGGAAAGAAAAGAAAAGAAAAAAAAGAACCTAGAGAAAAGAGCAGCTTTACATGGCAAGTAGCTATTGTCTATGGATCAACAGACTTTAAGATTTTAGGCTAGGTCTGGAAAAGAGGTCTGACACTTTACAACCAGCCTTTTAGCAGAAAGAGAGAGGGAGAAAGAGAGAGAGAGAGAGAAGGGCTTCCTTTCACGGAAACTTCGTGTAAAAAATTAGAGCAAGCATGCTGATTCCCTGCTACCCCCCTCTAACAGCCAAGGAGATGGAGCGTGTGCTTAATAATTGCTTTTCTGCAACCCTTCCACCCTTCCACCCCAGATGTTCAGGTACAACCTATTTCCTCTCTGAAATCAGCTGCCCGGTGTGAGGCAGTGATGCCGTGGGTAGCAAACGTATGACTCTGGTCCTTGGCACAGGGCGTGTAACTCAAGCAGCTCTGGTCGTATCCCGTGTCCCACTGAGGGGAAAGGCAGATGAGGACTCAGGTTCTAATCCTGGCTGCGCCACTCTGTGACCTTGAGCGTTTACTCTGTTTGTCCCAGTCCCTACTTATAAAAGTGGAACCAGACATCTTAGGAGAATTTCTGGAATCATTTCCCTAACCTCCGAGGTTGACAGCATCGAAATGTTTCGTTACCTCCCATTACACGTTGAGGGAAGACGTTCTGGGCTGCAGGGGCTACCATTACAATTCTTATAATGAGCACCTAGTATATATATGCCAGGTGGGCATTTTCCTTCTGTTATTTACACTGGAGCCTGATAACGCTATGAAGTATGGGTTATTATCTTCATTTCTTTTGTATATAAGACATGTTCGGTGGTTCTGCAGGAAGATTCTGAGCCAGGCTGCCAGTCAGATCCCAGCACTGCCATTTACTGGCCAGTGACTCTGGGTAGGATATGCAACCACTCTGTGCCTCAGTTTCTTCATCTATAAAATGGGTTTAATAATGGTAGCCCAGAGGGTTGTTGTGGGCATGTAACATCTGGAACACTGCTTACATATAGAGAGTGCTCAATAAACATTAGCCATTACAATTATTAAATGAGAAAAGGTAGGCATAAAGAGGTTATAAAACTGGTCCAAACTCACAGCTGGTTTTCAGATCCAAGCAGACCTCACTCCAGCCCTGGACTCCTCTCCCAGGCATTGTAGCCTAATAGGACAGTAACTCCATTTCCTGGGCACCTCTACCTATGTTTTCTTATCTGCTCCTCCCAGCAGTGTTATGACCTCCAGACTGAGGCTTGGGGAGGTAAAGTCGCTTCCTCCTTCGCTTACTAATTGGCTCTCCTGGGATTTGAACCCAGGCTGGCCCGACCCCAAAGCAGAAGTCTGTATCCACTAAACCACACCGCTGCCTTCCTTCACTACCAGGAGCCCACTGTCACCACATGTGGAAGCTTCAGAAGATGTACGACCTGGGAAGTTACAAAAGATAAAAGGACATTTCCAAAAGTTGCCACACCACTTTAAACGTGCCTGCCAGCCCTGGGAGGATCTGATTCAGCTTCTGTGAAGGTGTCTGAGGTTGAGCAAAGCCACGCAAGCCTTGTGGCTGCTCTTCATTCCAGGGACCGAGCTTTGGGCATCACTAGGGCCACCGTCCAGGCTCCACGTCCATCCTCAGGGAAGTCCTCTGCTAGGAGAGCCGCTGCCTGCCTTGTGCACCCATTGGGCAACCGACGGCCTGCACCACGCCCTGCCCCACTGGCCTAAGGCTCAGAGCAGCTGGGCAGTCAGAAGGGTGGAGCCCCTATTTCCACGGCAACCTGGGGCCCGGCCAGCATCCCCCTTGACTGAACTTTGGAATGTTGTGAGGTTTCCTTCCACTGTGTGCTATGAAACCTCTTAGGTCTGCTCTGGGCACAAAGAAGAGAGCTCATCCTCCCCTTGCATTGCCACAATGGCTTTACACGCGTAAAACATAGATGTGGCAGCTCTTGCGGCTCACACTGCAGCGATAACATCCCGCAGTGTTTAGAATCCACTGCTGGTAACAAGCCTGTCATCAGAATTCAGTGATCAGCTCAGCGATGCTAGTCTTTCTCTTGCTTCCTTTTCAGTGCACAAACAGCTGCTGAAGTAATTTTCCTCAAACACAGATTTCCTCCTGTCACTCCTCTGCTCGAGGTCGTGGTGACATTGCCTAACGTACAGAGTACAAGTGCTACAACCTCCCGCTCCACTGCCCACCTGCTCTCCTCCAGCCTCCACCCCCTCTCCGACTGCAGCCGAGCCCTTCACTCCAGCCGAGCGAAGGGCAAGGTCATCCCTCACGCGACTTCCTCTTCTCCGCACCTGTGGCTCTTGCCATCCTACTGCCTCTTTTATTCCTCCACTCCCGACTGCAAGTTCAAGGCCCTCCCCAGTTTTAGAACCTAACTCCAAACTCACCTGCTGTATGGAACCCTAACCTGGTAACTCCATTAACTAGACCTCTCCTGACACTCTTCTCGTTCATTCACTCAATAAATACTCATGTGCCCATCCTGCCAGCCACAAGCTAGGTAATCAGTTACAACAATGTGTGAACTGCCCCCATTCACACCAAAGCCCTCACCAAAGCCCCCTGTCTACAGTGTCATATCTGTTTGCAGGTCCTGCATAATGCTTGTAATAGTGGCCTTGGTTATTTCTTGCCTCACTCAGGTTATTAGCTCCTCAAAACAAGTCTAATAAGACTCCTGCCACTGCCTCTCCCACTTTTTTTTTCTTTTCCCTCCCTCCCTCCCTTCTTCCTTCCTTCCTTTCCTTCTTCCTTCCATCTCTTAATAACAGTGTCCCTGCATGGAGTCAGTATTCAATACAGTTAGTTGAAAATGGATGTGTTTTCCCCTCTAGGGAAATAAATGAAGACTATCTTTGAACCATAAATGAGTGAAAGGGGACTGCCTCCCTCTGTTCGGATATGATTAAGAGTTTATTAACTTTCATGGGTTGTAATATATTAATTAAGTATAAATTAAACCATTCTAAATATAAGATTTTTTTTAAAAGTTACTATCCCTGTGCATCACACACACACACACACACACACACACACACACACACACACAGCTGAGACACAGAACAAGTTGATCGGAGGATCAGACAGTGGGAGGTGCTATCAAAATCAGAACCCTGAACAAGTGACCACTCAGCTTCATTTGCAAGGTCATAAGGTTTTTCCACAAAAAATTTTTCATAGTTTTTCAACTAGTATTTGGGATTCAAGTTGCTCAGACCTTGGTGGATATGAAAATAGACCTTCAGTCCCATGTTTACAATGTCACCGTATTAAATGAGAGGAATGGAGGGACCTGGATATATTTTTGGTTTGGCAAATTGTAAAACTATTTTTTTTCAAACATTTGGGGTTTGGCTAAAACCAAAACTTATTTTGCCAAGCACTTTGGCCTTAATTTTTAAACCCATGTGTATTTTAAAAGAAATTCAATCTATATGTTTCTGACTCATTTACACTTAACTCATGAAAATGCTGTTTGGTAAGAGCTATTAGATGTCCAAGCAAGTTTATGAGCCCTTTTAAGCCTTCTTTTCCTCGTTCTTGCCAGAAAGTTGTATTTTGCCAGCCATAAAGAGTGTGAGCCCCAGAGGCCTGTGGTCAGTTTGAAATTTATAACCTCTGAAGCTTAAATGGATTCTGACTTGGAAAAAGGTTTTTTTCGCTCTCCTCTTTTTCATATTAAGTGCTCGAACAGGCTACTTATGATAAAGATGGGATCTTATGTCTCAGTTTCCAAGATGGCTGAGGGTGAATGGTGAAGAATTCAATCTAACCACCAATAAACTGCCTCTAAGACATTTTGGAGGAACAATACAACACTTTAAGTTCCTCTGGACACAGATCCAACACTCTAGTGGAAAGTTTTACTAATTACTCTTAGGATAAGAAAAAGAGGTAGGAATCAACATGATTCAAGTTGAACATTTTACCTTTGGGGGACTTGGTAATTCTTTAAAAAATCACAGACAACCAATCCTGTTTATGACTTCTTATACATTTAAAAAATAAGCTGAATCTACTAAAAACGACATTTGAATTAAAACCAGAAAAGCAGGAAGAACGTGCATGCGTGCTGCAGTGACTTCACCCTGTATCTACTAGATGCTCAGATGATGCCCAGATACCACTCAATTGTAGTATTCTAGTGGGAGAAAGCTTTTGGATAAAGTACTTAAAAATGGCTTATAAATATTTAAAGTATAAGCATCTAACAAATCATAATGACAAAGTTTTACAGTTAACCACATGTGCTCCAAATATCTTGAAATTACTCTAAATACGGGTTTAAAATATCAAAAGGGCTTGTTGATGGGATGCAGAACTTTGCAGAGAAACTTAAACCTGATCATTTTTGTTCTCACAACACCCAATAGGCACAATTTTTAAAGTGTGCGTGTATAGATTTCCTTAGAAAAAGATCATGCTACGGTCTGAATTTCCAAAACAAGAGTTGAAGGATGAAATATAGGGTTTCCCCTTCTCTCACCAAATGCAACTTAGCCACTTTGCTTCTAGATAATTTGTTATTGTAGGTTGGCTCAAATTTAAGACAGTAACATCTTAGAAACAGTTGGAGAACGAAGCCAGCTGCAAGGAGGATATCATTACAAATTGAGACACATGTTATATGGGAATACCATTCATTTTCAATACCAAAAACATGTCTGGGGAAATAAGCCATGCAAATGAGGGAGAGATATGCTTTTTAATTGCATTTTTTGGACATTAGGTCAATGTTTCATATCCAACGGGTCCATAATGTATGTTTCTCCCTTCTGTTCTTCTGTCGCATTCTTACTTCCCTTTTTACCCAAAACAAAACACAGCTTGCTATCGAAGAAAGACAACAAAGCAGAGGTTCAAAGGGGGAACTGATGAGACAGCCAGCGTTGCAGCCAACTGTCTGGATGGAATGAGGCCGGGGAGTGCCGGACAGCTTTGATTGACCCAGTCCTGACCCCACACCCACGTGGAAAGGCAGTTCTGCTCTCGTGTTCCCTTCTCTCTATTCAGACTTGTGTGTTTGGTAAAATTGCACAAGCATGTTGTTGCTTATGGCCACAGCTCAGTCCTAGGAGCTCAGAGTTAAGGGATATCAGGAGCTACTTGAATGGTGTCAATTTAAGAATGTTTAGTAGACTCAGGAGCTTTTTTTTTTTTTGCGGTAGGCGCGCCTCTCACTGTTGTGGCCTCTCCCGTTGCGGAGCACAGGCTCCGGACGCGCAGGCTCAGCGGCCATGGCTCACAGGCAGTAGCCGCTCCGCGGCATGTGGGATCTTCCCGGACCGGGGCACGAACCCATGTCCCCTGCATCGGCAGGCGGACTCTCAACCACTGCGCCACCAGGGAAGCCCCACTCAGGAGCTTTCTAAAGCACAAAAGATGCTTTAAAAGTTTTGTTCTCATTGTCCTTTGCTTTTGCTCCGGTCATTTTCACTAGAATCTTTTAAATGACCCCCTTGAAATAATTTGTGTGTGTGCGTTTCCCCTCCTTGCTGATGGCTGCACATTCTCAATCCTGACCCCACCCTACTTTTTTCTCAAGCAGAATGCTGTGGAAATCCGTAAATCTAGAGAAGAGCTCTCCGTGGTTAGTATTGCAAGCTGGCATCTGAGATGGCATTTACTCCTTTTCCTTGAGAATGGGACCCTGTTAGATGATGCCAGTGCTAAATTGTTTATCTTTTAAACTAATTTATTTGTTTCTCTGAAATGAATTCCTTTTATGTTTTTGAGGCATTTGTAAAAAAAAAAAAGTTTACACATGCAGAATGCATTGCCTTAACAAGCAGCCATGTATATTTAAACCAGCAACTGAAGGACACAAAATAATTCTGGGTGGCATAGGGTGAAGGAAAACAGAATGGCCACCCTCTGTCCCTTTGACACAATCTCTTCAACAAGAGAGTCTGGAAAAGGCAGAGTGTTGGTGGTGGATGGTGTTCTACTACATGAGGTAAGTGCTCCAGGCTGCAGTGGATTTTGGTCCTCAAACACCTCTGCCCCTCTGTGATGCTTGTCTGCATGAAGGTAGGTGTAAATGATTGAACCAGGATGCCCAGGAAGTCGCTCGAGCCAGCAAGGGAGTGATTCATTGGAAACCAGACAGGGAACTTATTTCTAGTGCCCTTCTGGGCAATGGCTTGTTAGTAGCTGGTTGAATGCTTTCACCTTTCCAAGCACACCCTCTCCAGGTGAAGAAGCATGCTAGGGAGCTAGGGGGCTTGGTAGCGCTCCAAGACACGGCCATGCCAATGCCCTGGTGTTTACTGATCTGTCCACTTCTCCGACTCAAGCCATTCTCCTCCCTTGGCCTCAACAGCAGGGTAGAAGGGTTTCCACTGAAGGACAGCATCTGCCTATACAGAACAAACTTTGGAAGTCCAAGTGCTGGGGAAGTGTCTAGCTTGTTTCTTTCCTTGCTTCCCCTTTCTTCTTTCCCACAGGCACTCACAAGTTATAGTAACTTAAAGAAAAGTCTATCACCCTTTGCATTTTGTCACTAAGGCAATCTTATTGGGGCAAGGGTCCACAGCAAAAATTGTTAAAAATAAATTCCAAGTTTTAAGGGAAACTTACAATTAATTCAGCTTCCTCAGAGTAACAAGAAAAATTTCTGCTCAGGTATTGCTTGGTGATAATATAAAATAATCTTTCAGAGATGTCAGGCATACTTTTCCTGTAGCCAAAATCTATGGACTGCTCCTCCCAAGAAAACACCTCCGTGCACAAGCACATAAAGCTTTCCACAAAATTCCAGAGGGAATAGCTGAAGGCTATGCATGGACAAGTCTATGGAGACCAGCTCCGGGGAGCTGACACACAGATCGGGAGGTCTGTAGATCAGGGCCAGGACTCGCGCTGCACTGCCTGACCCTGAGGATCGTCGCTAAAGCTCGCGCACTAAGCACTTCTCTTCCCTCACCCTAGCCCCAGCCCTGCTGAAGATGGAAGGCTATGGCTACATCTGAAAGAACTAAATACCCGGTCACATATGTCATTTCCTATCCCATCATAATCTGATTGAAATAATATCTAAAGCCAGGTGCCTGCACATTAAAACCCTCCTTCAACCCCCTTCTCCTAAAGGTTAAAAGAGACCTGGCAACACTGAACGAGATGTGTCTAAGGCCAACCTTGACACTGTTCATCCAGAAAATTCTCCTCTATGAGTCTCAAATGATCACAGCAAGCACTCTCTCAGGTCCTCACCACTCACACGTGCGCATGACGCAGACCTGGCCGTTCCTCACTGCTGGCTCTCTGAATAACCTATACCTAGAGCTGGGCAGCCATCTGCATCCTGACAGACGGGCAGAACTCGAACATCAGGGATTACGTCACCAATGAACGTTTCCAATAACCAAGTATTAGAACATTAAAAATCTCAAGTCTGGCAGAGATCTGAGCACACCCTACTTGTACTGATTTCCTCCTCTCAGTCACAGTTTTTCCTCTTTTCCTTGCTTTCGTAGTCGGCACCCACAATCACATCTCAACTGCATGGACTTGACTTTGCAGGCAGCCAATCCTCTCAAACTTCTCAGCTGGAGAAACCAAACTGGCAAAAAGTTACCTGCCACCTCCACCCTTGCGGCTTTCCTAATGAGGCGAGTCCCCTGCCCCCTTCTTGAAATAGTCCTTTCTGGGATTGTGGCTCCGTGGCCAGACTAATAATTAAACTCTAAACTCCAAAAAGTCAAAGCTACAGCCCCCCCTTCTTCAGCTCTCCCAGAGAAAACAGAAAGTGGAAGGAACTCTTGCTGTTGAGGCTAGGGGAGCATCTCGGAATGGGGGCCGGGGACAAGACTGTTGGATTTTCTTTCTGGTTTTAAAAACATGTAAGAAATTTGGGAGTCACAAAGGTGGGAAGTTCTTGGTCTTGCTGCTCCTCGGGAATGGAAAAAGTGAGGGTGAAAGGGTTACTCATGGTACACATTTTTTCCATTGATTATTTTACTTAAAGAGAAGATGTCATTTCCCTGGAAAATCAAGGAGGGGGGGATATTTTCTTTTGAATATCTTCAAACATTTGCAAATGGTTACTCTGAACTCCCCCATGTACCATAAACAAGTGTAAACTGTAGAAATTCAGAAAATGTACAAATACAAACAGCTATCCCCCAAGCTCAAAGGCAAAGACAAAGAAAGGAGTATTCCATTTATAAATGGAATTCTTTGTGGAGAGAACAGTTTGGGAAATGTTTATACATTGTTTCCCTTATTATTTGGGGGGATTTTTTTTTTCAGCTTACAGAAGCATCTTAAAAGTTGAAGATAAAAGGAAGTTTCCAACCTTTTAAAATCGTCGACTAAACTTAATTGGTTCTGCATCTAGGAAAATATCTGCTCATTTAAATCATTTGTAATCATATCAACAAACCAGAATGCATAAAGTCAGGTAACTGGGAACAGAATAACTTCAAAATGGAAAAAAGAAAACCCTGTGATTTGCCAAGAACTAGCAAAAATGATGACTTCTTTGAAGGTAACTGTAGCTGCCTGGATTACTGATTTCAAGACACAGTCTGCTTTGAATCTATTTTAAATGATTTTTAAAAATAGTAATACAGTATGAAAATGGTGGGCATAGTGAAAATGAAGAACCCAGACGAAAGTTACTGACAATGAGTCACCAACAAGCACAAGGAGAAAGCACTCACCTGCGCCTCACCCACCACAACTCAGCCCAGGTTTGGTTTTGTTTCTTTAGTGCTTTCCCCTTTGGCTTTAACTTGTCACCAAACAGTGTTCACTGTCAGGGCACAAAAGCCATGCAGTTCTTTACTGAACAGATGCATTTCCAGTTTCCGTAACCATATGCATAGGCTGGGTTTCTGAAGGCATAGAAGAAAAACAGCACCACGTGTGCACAGAAAATCAGGAAGGGTCAGAGAATGGGAGTGAATTACGGCAGGTTGAGACTGTGCTGTGAGCTGACACGGAACTACAGAGGGCAAGAGGCAATGCGATTTAGTGGAGCAGAGGCGTTCTTCCCCCACCTTAAATCACTCGCCTTGTCACCCCACTGGAGCTGGGAAAGCCTGAGAGTCTCTGGCTTTAGAGAAAAGCTGTAATTTCTTGCGGGACCCATCATAAAAAGAATTTTCCAATCTCAGGGGGATATGGGCAATTTCATCATTGCATCTTCTGAAAATGACTGAAGCCAGGTTAATATTTTTAGTAACGACTCTGGTCCACATACAAGACCCTAGCCTGACTCTTTATTCAGAAACATATATCATCCAAATAGCCATCATTTATTTAATGCTTTTATATTCTTTTGACCCTATACTACTTATGGACTAGTGACACTCTTCCTGACCTGGTCACTTCTCACTTTAGCAATGGTAGTAAAATCTTTCACCCTCTCATTCTTCCTTTAATGTCATTTGAATGAGTGACACTAGAGTGTGTTTAAAATTACAATTCCTGATGCTTTTCTGGCTTTCTAAAGGCCATCACTTTTTTTTGTCCCACATCTTCCCATTACTCACTGCTTTGTCAACCAGATTAAATTACTCTGGTAGAGAAATCAGGGGCATTTTCAATTGAGGTGACTATGAGAAGGTTGAGACTGTCTTTGGAGAGCAGAACTTGCAGATATAAAATCAAGGATTGGTGAACCGATTTTTAGTATTCTGCTCCTACTGGCAAAGCCATCAGTGGAAAAGGAAGCCTCAGACTATGGTGGCTGAGAAACCCTTCTCACACCACCCAGTAAGGCCCCTTTCACTGGCTCTGAGCTTCCCAAGCAAACTCCTGGCTATAAGTGAGGTAGGTGCCCATGTAAATATGCTGACTTAGAGACAATGGTTTGGACACACCACATCAAGTGTTCTGGTCCACATCTATATTTCCTACCGTGGAGTAATGGGTTGGTATTCTAGGTTTTTCATTGTTGTTGCTGAAAAAAAAACTGAGCACGCTAAAAACAAACAAACAAACACCATCTAAACACTTAAGAGAAGTTGGTAGGTAGGCTTGGTTTTTGTCTAGGGACTTTCCCCCAAGACAACTGAGGTGGATAAAAGAATTTTATCAAGTAGGGTAATAAAGGGACCAATTAACCTATTCTCTTACAGTGGTTCAAAGAAAACGTAGCCCTGGAGTCAGACAGCCTACATTTGAATCTCAATGCTGCTTATTAACTTGGTAATCTTGGGCAAGTTACTTAATTTCTATGTCTTAGTTTCCACATCGGTAAAATGAAGACAATAACAATTGCCAAATGGATCCTGACCCAAATAAATACTGAAAACCACTTAGAGAAGGACCTGCACATACCAACGTGAGCAACTGTTCTTCCTAGAAGGTCCACTTCTCCTACCCAGGCCTCCTTCCTCCCCAGTGTACATTTCCACCAGACTGTAAGTGCCTTGAGGGCAGGCACTGCACCATATTCACCTTTGTAACCACCAACTCCCGGAAAGAGCTGTGCAGAAGTTATGTGCTCAGTAAATATTCATTTCCCTTCCTTTCCTCTCCATAAACAGTTGATAAACTTCAGCAGAACATTAGCCTGTTTGCTGTCCTTGTGGACAGAGGAGAGCGCTCAGGCTCTGGATCCAGCAGGCCTGAGTTGAATAGTGGTTCCCTCACTTACCAGCTCTGATTTGGGCAACATCGCCAAGCCTTATTTTCCTCCTTGGTAAGACGCAGACGATGCTTATTCCACCAGGATTGTTGGGAGGATCAAACAAATGAGGCCACATCTGGCTACAGTGGGCAGCCACGCAGGCTAGTTTCCCTCCCCCTTACTGAAATTCTGGACTCGTTATTTATGGTTCACTTGGTATTAAGCAGGATTCCGGACCCTCCCCTGCCAGAGGTCAGAGATGTGCGCTCTCACCCACTTTGGTGATGTTGCCCTTTTCCCTGTCAAAGCCTCCCACTGCCTGGAGAGGTGAGCACCTCACCCACTGAGCTGATGAGCCCCAAAAGGGGAGAAAGCAAAGCTGGTCAGTGATGCTTGAGGCCCACCCCGGGAAATGCTGGTTGGTGACAAATGAAGGAAGAGACCCCGTGAACACGAGCTGCTCCAACACCCTACCAGGCAAATGGGGCTTCGTGGCCTGGGTTCAGTTGGCATAGCATGTAAGAAGGTTAGATTTTATTCTCATCGTGCAAATGGAATCCCCTGGTTATTGAGAACATTTGGTGAATTAGGACATTCTGCCAGTGACTCTACCAGCTCCAAGAAGTGGCTCAGCTTGCCTTTTAGCACAGTCCTGTAACCTCATGACTGAACATTTACTGGTCCCAAGTAATCTCTCCTTCCTCCCCACATCCTCTTCTACTTACAGGGATGAGCCTAATAATTAAAGTGTAATTAGTAGATAGTGTTTCAATGCAGGTTCAAGAATTGGCTTTATCCTTAAGTAAGTGACCCTGGGCATGGCACTTACATGCTGTGAGTCAGTTTCCTCATCTGTAAAATGGGAATGATGTTGGATCAAGATGATGATAGTGTGTGACCACACAAGGTGTACTGTAAAACACGTAAGGTAAAACCATGATTATCAATACAACTCTCGCGCGCGCCTCTGCCCTGTAAGAAGTAAGGAGGGGTGCGCTGACTCGTGTGGAGAAAAGCCCCAGTGTACATACAAACCTTTTACTTATTCTGATTTCTAATTCGGAGGCACCTCCTTTTGAGCGGAGGCTCCAGGTCCTCGGGCCCGGCGCTGAGCATGGGCGAGGAGATGATGCACGGCGCCATGGCAGTCTTCTCCGCGGGTTTTGGCACAGGCTGGATCACGCAGCCCGTCTTGGGCAGCATACGCAGAGCATACGCGTGGTCCTCGTCCGCGGGGTTATTAAGGTTCGGGTCTGACTTGTCGCCTCCCGCCAGGGCCTCCTCCCCCATCAGCTTTTTGGCCGCCTCCCCGTCCAGGTGGCAGTTGGAAGCACAGTTGTTCTCTTTGACGGACTCCAGCTCGCTCACCGCGGGCTCCTCCGGCGACAGCAGCTTCTTGGGGGGCGCGGGAGGCGGCGGCGGCTGGGGCTGCTCGGGCGGCGGCTCCGCGCCCTTGGCGCCCTCGGCGGCGCCGCCGCGCGTGCCGTTCACAATGACATTGCAGGCCGCGGCGGCCTCGGGGCCCGCGGGCGCGCCAGGGCCCGGGTCGCCGGCGGCGGGCGGGCTGCAGTGGCCATCCCTGCAGCCGCCGCAGGTCCTGCGCTCCGCGGCGCCCGGCTCGCGCTCCGCCTTGATGTGCGCGTGCAGCGCGCGGTGGATCACGTTGTGCAGCCGGGCCCGGTGGCCCACGGTCAGGTCGATGACGCCGTCCTGCGGGCCCTGCAGCACGCCGGGGAAGCCGAGCTGGCCGCCCGCGCCCGGGGGGCTGCCGGCGCGCCGCGTCAGGTCCACCACCTCGCTCCGGCCGTGCTCCGCGGGCGCCAAGCTCAGGGCCTGGCCGGAGCAGCCGGGCGGTGAGTCCGCGGACTTGGACGAGCCCTGCTTGGAGTCCCGGGGGGACAGGGAGTGTCCGCCAGGCTTGCCTCCTGCCGCCGAGGAGTCGCCGGGGGCGCTCGGAATGAAGTTCTCCCCGTTGCTGGAAAATCCGTTGGGGGGTTTGGAATCATTGATGTGAGGGATGGGAATAGGGATGGGGATGGGCACGGGCAGGGGCACGATCACGGGGTATGGCACGAGCAAGGTGGGGGGCGGCACCAGCGGGGCGAGCGACGGCAGCCCGAAATTCATCATCTGGGGCACGGGCATCGGGCCATTTGGCATCATGCTCACTGGCGGGAAGGGGAGACTCGGCAAGGGCGCGCCCGGAGGTGGCGGCGGTAGCAGACCCGGAGGGTTCCCGGGCATGGTCGGGGTGCTCGGGGGGTGGATATGGGGCGACAGCATGGGCCGGTGCATGGGACTGGAGGTGGGGCCCAGGTTCCTGGGGCCGCCGGGCGGGGGCCCGATGCCGGGGAGCATGGGGTTGGAGAGAGGGCTGTTAGGGTTGGAGGCGTGGTGCGGCGGTCCGCGAATGAAGGGCGGGCGGATCTGCTGCATGATCTGCTGTTCCATGAAGATGGGCAGCGGTACCGGGCCGCGGTTGGTCATCACCATGGGAGGGCTGCGAGGCGGGACGCCGAGGGGAGGCCCGATGCTAGCAGGTGGCTGGACGGAGACAGGAGGGATGTTTGGAGTCTCGCTAATGGGCATGGACTTGGGCACTGGCGTAGGGATTTTAGTAACAGAGCAGTTGGCAGTGTCAGATGGAGAGACGGTGGTGGACACCGATGGGCCAGGGCCCTGGCTTTGGCCAGCTGCAGCCGCCGGGGAGGGGGCCTTCCTGCGAGCATCTGTTAGAGGGATATTCCAAGAGTCTGGAGTGAGCAGCTGCACCCCAGTGCCTTCTGCTTTATTTTCCATGGGAGGGTGTAATGTGCTGCACAGCCCAGCTGGAAGATTGGCCTGTGTCTCTTTGTAGAAAATGTCCATTTTGTACTGATTGAGACATTTTGCACTGCAGAACTGAAGCCTTCTTTCCCCGTCCCCAAAATCCAGGTATTCTTTTGTGTGTCTTATGTGCTTACACCAGTCACATACCTACAACACAGTAATAAAGAAGAAAAAAGTAAGGTAAACAATTTCCTTTGGTAGCTAGCGTTTCATGTTTTACATGAAGGTTCTTTCAAACTTTATCATAATTTTTCAAACAGGCGGAAGTGTTTCCTTCTAAAAGGTACAATTCTTAAATGTTTGTAAAACAATTTCTCTTTGGAAGCCAGAATTGCTTTATAAATATGAACTCTTCAGAATAGCAATTACCACCATCTCCTATTTTAAAAAAAGAAAAAGAAACTGTGTTATCCCATTTAAGCATGACTTTAAGGTAGATCTAACAAAAAAAAAAGAGTACATATACCTGCCCACATAGTTTCACTGGTCAAAGAGGCTCATTGTACATGCAAATCTAAATAGTTTTGGTGAGAAGAATTCTCCAGAAACTTCAGTGGACTTTGAAATATAGACCCTTAAAATTCTCCTCATGCAAAGTCACTTTACACTATTGACTGTTGGATAATGCAGTTGGAAGGGGTGTGCTGTGTTAACCAATAACACATAGCACTGAACATCATTATGTCTGGCTTCCAAGGGGAAACTTGGAATTAGTCATGAAGTCTGTGTGAGGTTTAGCTATTCCCAACCTGTGATGTTGCAGCAAGCTAGAATTATTTTTTGAGCTGTTTGCCCACTCTCTCTCAGTAGTCAGAATTTTTGGTGACATTTCTTGGCAGGCAGTCTTATTTAACAACTTTTCAAACACCAAGAGAACGTTTTCCAAAAGTTTTTATGGCTTTTCCCCCCTTCAAATCTACTCCTGGCAAAAGAGAGACATCACCAAATTTATCTTAAAGTTGGGCTGCAGAACTAATTAAAGGCTGAGAGCTTTTCCCAACTGGAAATCACTAGACATCAAAGTTCAAAAAATAGTCATTCTCGGCTTCAGAACCCATTACTTTGGAGAAATTATTGTGATTTCATTAACACATTAATTTTGTAACACCATCAGCTCTCACAGATGGTGAAGACATGATCTACAATTCAAATACGACTCTTGTTTGCACAAATGTCTTTCCTTCATATGGCATTTTAAACAAGAATTAATACGAGTAATCTTGCCATAGCTATAAACAGATAAACAGATGTCAAAATTTTCAATGGTTCTTTCAGTGCCTTACTTTTTTGACTGAACATTACATACACAATCTTTTTTTCTTTTTCTTTCTTTCTTTTTTTTTTTTTTTTTGGTCATTTCCTCAGCACTCAAGCCATACAGCAACAGAGGAAGAATTCTGAAACACAATGCGATGGTGAGTTCATTGAATTTGCTTCTCTCTTCAGTAAAGCCCTGGTTCCAATATTGCTCTAAATGGAACCTGTTTTTGTTGAGGAGAGAGTCTGTTGTTCTGTTGCTGGTGCATGTTGCTTTTTTAACTATGGTAAACTGATAGCATTAAAAGATGATAAATTTTAATAATGATTGGTCACATAAACAATGCAAAAACAACATATGCTGGGCATTTGATTACTCATCTCATTGAACTCTCAGCTTTCCTAGACTGTAAACAGTGGTGGCATGCTACTATGTGATTGTGAGTATACACACTCGTGGCAGATGTAAGTCTGTTTGTGTAAATCCACTCTTTTCCTTCGCACTTTTATTCCCACTGATATCTGCAGGTGATATACTCGATGGTGTGAGATTGAATGACAAATACTTATTGGCACACATTAGCTTTTTGTTTAGTCTCATATGAAAATACCCTTTCAAAATGCTTGTTGCAAAAACAATAAAATCAATGCTAAGATACTCCTGTGTTTCACTACAGTGTTTCAAGTTTCTCCAGAATTAAGAGGTTTGTTTTTTTTCATAGTTGAGATGTCTAATTTACAAATAAGCACAGAATTGCCTCTGATGAGAAGAGACACACAGAATCTATCAGACTCTCAAAATTCTCATCTAGATAAAGGTTAAAGAAACTAGTAGTGAAAACTTGATGCATGTAAGTTATTATTTTTAAAACCTGATCATTTTTAAAAAGTTAATGTATAATGACATGACATTTAAATTCCAATATGAAATAAAGCCACCTGATTCTGTTTCAATGTTAGGCATCGATAGCCTAAAATGTAAACTTTTAAGCTTGAAGTGAAGGATCAAATATAGCCTCTTTAATTATGAACTAAAAAAATTATCAATGAATTAAGCTAATTTAAAAAAATACCAAATTTTCTGGCATATTTCTTTTGGATCGTATTTTTTAACCATAAGGGGAAAGAGTTTTCTGAAATCCTTAATTGGTCTTCAAATTGCCAGATTGAATTATTTGCCTCCAGAGGATTCCTCTGTTTCCTCAAGCTAAATAAATATTTTCAAGGAGAGTCACAAAAAGTAACCTAAATATAACTTAAATGTTCTCCCTTCACTTTCAGTAATTCATTGACGAATAAGGAATGCTCACAGATCTATCCCAATTATCCAATGAGAATTCTCCACCACATTTTATCTATTTCACATAAAAAGAATTACAGACATCAAAGTTCGAAGCAAATTCTATTTCATCAAATTTTCCAGTTAAAGCAAAAGCCTAATGGTTACCCTACTTGATTTTCTGCAGCATCCGACGGTGTTTAGGTAATAGTGTGACAGTTTCTGACAATCTCATTTTGGGTAAGGAGTGTGAACGTGCGTGTCTCCTTGTCTTGTTACATTTCAATTCCGAACACTAGTCTAAAAATACAATAAGGCAATCTTTCTGATGAAGCAAAAAATTATTTGGGGAAAAAACTGTCACTTAAGAAATAACGAATCATGTCTGTCTTACAGGACACATCGTCTGAGATTAGGTCAATGAATTTATGGCACAAATGGCTGTATCATGTGAAGCAATAAAATGCAGCACATCATTCATTCTACATCTAACTAATACACTTCTAGTAATTAAAGATTTCATCATAAGAGCCTGAGCTGATTACTTAAGATGTGGTAGTTAGGTGAAAATATATACTGTAGATCTTTCTCTTTAATAAAAGAACATTTGCATATCCATGAAATACACAGCATGTGTCTCATAAACTATGGTTTTTCTGAACTGTGGTGTTATGGGGTATTCTTCCCACCTTTTTTCCACAGACGGCTTTAATTTTTTTCAAACTTTTTGAGGCATTATTTTTTCCCTCATTATGCCAAGAAGTACCAAAATTCCTTCAGATATTTTAGAAGATAAAGACTAAGAAGTGCAGAGCTCAACTCACTGGGCTCTGGAATGATTTCCCCCTAATTCCACCCGGCTTTGTTTCTGTTGGAATCTGGCCTCTTTGGTTCCACTTCTCTCCCTAACAGGTCCCAGATTGGACGGAGCTGAGGCTGAAGCTGTTTAACGATGGCAATCTGGGGACCGAACAATCAGCTAATGCGAGGCTATTGAGCGAGACAGCTGAAATGCTTCGTATCACAAATACATAATGTATCACTGGGAAGACAAAAAGATCACAAAGGAGATAAACAAATGCGTATTCCATTCAGCCCTATAACAGCAGTCCTCAAAAAGATTAAGTTTACCTTCCTGGGATGTGTCCAATTCTAAACAACAGAATGAACATTTCCTTTAGTCCATTTAGAGTATTTATATTTTGGTGGCTGGCTGCCAGGGTAGTACTTATAAGCTCAGTGGCCTGATGGATTCACTCCTTTCCTGTGAAATAAATGTGGCAACCTACACCGCTAAACTGCTCAAAAGACACTGCCTCAGCAGAAATATCACTTGCTCTTGATATAAGAAAACTGAAAGGCAGGACTTCTGGTTCCTATAACTCTTTCCATCTTGTATTTCCCCTGGAAAGAAAGAAAGCTATTCATGTTGGCAACTGAGCCTTTATATAAACGTCCAAAGTCAAAGCCAAAGTATGCCATGAGGTTACCCACATGGGCACGATATATACACTCTGCTGAGCTCAGAAGAAGATTCAGGTGATCAGGGAGGGAGACAGGGTTCCTAATTAACACACATTAATCAGCTGTCAGCTGTGGCAGTGAACTTCATCCTTCAATGGAACCCATCCACCGCTGCCTTCTGAGTGGTAACCTGGCATCAGGCGATATTTCATTAAGAAACTCTTTTGCTGAAATCTTTCTCATCTGGGCAAAGGCATTTGCAGCAATGGAACAGTAAAAAGATATTAGCAATCTCTTGAATGCCATCAACAATCTGAAAAACAAAATCTTCGCATGCTCCTGACTTTTCACGAACACAGCGCCCATGTAACAGCTCAGAAGTTGTAGCCCCTTAACCAAAATTGGAGCTTGCCATAAGAGGCTGGTTCTTTAGATCTTGGCCTGTTAAATATGGCATTGATCTTGCGGTCCAGGTCACCTCAAAAAATCATGAGCTCACCTAAGAGTGAAGCAAAGGAGGCTGGAGAGACATGGACAGGGGTGATCAGTGTTTTGAAGGGTTTGGGTCTGCCTCACCTATAGACAGTCACCTCATAGCATGAATTGAGGGCCTCAGACTGATCCCACCTGAATACTTGCTTCCAGCTCGACCCTGCAGTCCCATGGCCCCAGCATCAACTGTTCCTTTGGGTTTAGACTCTGCCTCCATCAGGGCCCTAATTCGGTGCACTTGGGCAGCAAAGGATGCTATAGAAATCACATCTGACTTGGAATCAGAAGATGTGGGTGTGAGTCAGGGCTCCATCATTCTCTCTTATGAAAATCTCAGCTTCAGTTTCTTCCTCTGTGAAAGGGAGCTAATATAGTAGTAGCAAGCAACACTGGTGTGCTGGGCCTAACAGTAACCTTGTTGCATAGAGAATTTTTTCAGTTCCTAGCCTGTCTCCCTCGTGGTTGCTGATTTCCCAGGAACATTCCATAGGCTTAAGTTCAGTTTAACTTAATAGGAGGATGTTTTTCTGGCAGTGTGAGGAGGAAAAGGGAGGTTTTCATCTAGGCTTTCCTAGGAGTCTGCGTGTCTTTGAGACATGGACAAACACATGCTGAACCTCACAGACTCCAGCCCCCATCCTGCATCCTGCCATCCCAGGGATGACAGAGGGACTGTCTGCAGTGACAAGGAGCCGGATGACAGGCCTATGGACATCCCAGCTGCCCACCATCCTGGGAAGGCTCTTTTCAGCTCCTGGGGAGCCCACTTTTTCCAAGGCCAGTCACTCTCTAATTCAGGTGAAAGCTTGATAAAGCAGCATGGCTGCTTGGAAATGAATGTTAGAACCATTAAGAGGAATAATTCCTCTTAGGCTCAACTGCTGTTTGAACAGTGGAAGCCATAAACTGTACTATTCATGTTTTATTAAAAAACAGAGCTGATGAACGATCTGCTTGACTCATTACATGGCAGAACTATCTTCCAAAGGAAGGGCCAGAAGCCACAGTATCACATGCCTTGAAGACAGGCTGACCCATGCCCGGCGTGGCAGAATGTGTGTGAGGGCGAGTCCCCACAGAGCGGTGCACCAAACTCTGATGGGGGGACCGAGTTCACCATTCCAAGTTTCCTTGCAAAGTTGGGTTACAGTGAAGGAAGGAAAAAGATGACCTAGCCTTAGACGTGCACAGCTACACAGAAATCAGGAGTGGGATTTAGAATGAGCAAGGGCTGTTTTTTTTTTTTTTTAGAGCCAATTCATGGAGAAGTTCATTTGCAAAATAAACTTTCTGCAGGTTTAGATTCCAATGTGATGATGTTTGCTACATGGTTCCTTTTGTTTAAGGGTCTTATTTGGTTTTTTGTTTTGTTTTGCAGTTTGGCTTTCTCTCTCTCTCTCTCTCTCTCCTCTCACATAGGATTTGGAACTCAAGGAGAGACTAACGAGCATCTTTGTTAGAATTGAACATCTCATTAGAAAGCTGCCCTGGAGGAACTTTATACCATGACTCAAGTACTACTTATAGGTTAAGCTGGATTTCAGAAACCTTGGGCCAGGTCACCAGGGTAGATCCTTCTCTTTCACACGTGCCATGAGCTCTGAAATGCAGAGCAGAGATGGGCTTGGTTTCCAGAATTTCAATGAGTGTTGACAAATGGCTCCTTACTGACCCAGGTCTCTGTTTCTACAGCCAAAGCAAGAGATGGAGTCCTGGACTGTATTCCATGACTGAGGCTCCATCCTCAGAGCCAAACCCATGATTCAGAAGAAGGTGACGTTTCCCTTTGTTCTGACATATTCGGTCGCCTAAGTGTATTAGTATCATCACAAAACTCTCCACTTCATTTAAACGGGATACATGCAGCTCACCTCTTCTTAACACAGGTCACCCAGACGGAAACTGAAAAATTCTAACATTGGAAAATCTGATCCACCTGAGGCCAAACGTTTGCCTCTCTGTTTTCCAGTTCTGTGGCCGTCAAAGGCCACAGGAGTAGCCCAGGAGATCTCAGAGCAATGAAAGTGAGCCCTGAAGGATACCTCAGAGATCATCTAGTCCACTCCTCCAGCCTCCAGCTCCTGGTGGGGCAGGTGCTTAACCACGCTGAGCCACAGGCGCTCAGCTGTAAACTGAGATCGTCCATAGTGACGCATTGCCCAGGAAACACGTGAGGAAGAAAGAACCAGCAAGTGATTGCAGACATGGAAAACGTGCCCCATAAAAGCGGAGAGCCATGTCCTACCCCATCCCCCACTGAAATGCTGCTGCCAGGCCCCGTGACTCGATTTTCTCTCCTTTTTCTCAACTCCAGGTATTCTGTGACCTGCCTGAAAATTTTGCCATGACATAATCCAATTTATTCATTCATTGAGGGCCCACCTTGTGTCAGGCACTGAGCTAGGAACCAGGGACAGGAGTTAAGTAAGATGCATCCCCTGCCCTCATACAGCTTAGCATCTACAGCAGGAAACAGGAGGCCTGCACGGTTTTGTTTTGTTTTTACTGAATCCTCTTTGCTTCAAACTGAAGCTTGAGAAAAACTGAGCTTCTATTTGTAATGCTTTTATTTTTTTTAAAGTAAGTACTGAGCTGTGCTCAAGAAGGCACTGAACTGTGAAACAATGGGAAAGATTCAGCACCTGCCCTCAAGAAACTCAAAATCTGTCTATTAACATTCATGGGAGAAATCTGCACGCACTTCCTCTCCCCAGATTTCTTCTAAATGCAACGAACAGTTTTTAACTAAAAAATAGTCTTAATATTTTACTCTCTCAATATCTAACCTCCCTTTGCTCTGCTAACCCTGTGACTCCTCTTTTTTCAAATGTACATCTGAATTTTTTTTCACATGTATATTTACGTTGGTTATTGTAACTCTCCCTGTTTTCAAAATAGATATCTGAATCTCTTTTCAAATGTGTCTTTGACCTCCTTTATCATTACTTGCTGTTTTCTAAATGCGTACTTGAATATTTGAAGTTTCATTATGTGTGACTATAAGAGCCCACTCTCTGTCTGAAAACACTGTAGGGAGGGACCTTGGGTTGCACCTGTGTATAAAGGGAGCGCCACCAAAGTGATGTGTTAAAAAGTGAAGTGTACTAATTATCTGGCTTCTTTTTATCTGTGGTCACTCACCTCATTTCTTCCTTCACACAGGCTTTTTAGAAAATGGCAAAAATGATATTTCAAAACACATGGCTTTAATTCCACAACACAGCTAATCGTACATCAATAATAGGACTTTTTGGAAGGACTGCTATTATTATCTGTGATATTTGAAACAGTCTCTTTTTTTCTAGGGGTTTTATTTGAATCTGCCTCCCAGCCCCCTCATCCACCCAGGCTGTGTCTTGGCATCAGCGATGAGAAGCAGCACTGAAATGCCATAGGACCAAGGCTGTGTGTGTGCAGGTGGTCCAGGTCAAGGGCACTGCTAGGCGGAATTCACGGCTCCTCTGGCAGTTCTGCTCCTCAGCTGCCTCTCTGGCTGCTTCTCAAAGGCTCGCAGCTGCTCCTAGTGACTCTCATTTATTTACCAACTATATACTGATTGCTTGAAATCTGCCAGACACCTGGCAAAGGGCTTTACCTGCAATGCTTCATTCAATCCCCTTTTAGCAGTCTTGAACATTTCTGTGCTCCTGGGTTCCAGACTGAACCAGATCCTACCTGTGGATGCCAGGATTGCCCCACTTCAGCCCCTGGTGTCCATTGCTGCCCAGTCCTCAAATCTCTCCAGGACACTCCATTGAAAATTATGGCTTTTATTACAGTGCCTACTGGAAGCCCCAATTTGATGTAATAATAATAGATTATACGAGTTAACAATAGCTTGCATTATTTAAGCACTAGTAACCATGCTAAGCATGTTACGTGGATTACCTCTTTTAATCTCCACAAGTACCTTACCATATAGATAACTGGGGTTTAAATAACTTGTCCAAGATTCCCTATGCAGATAAGAGATGGCAGATCCAGATTCTAACTTAGATGTGTGTGGCTTCAAAGCCCAGACTGCCCCACTATCTCAAGGACTTTGGCATTTTCCTTTAAAACTACAGAAGTTTTACTGATGACTGACTAATACAGGCACACCTCCCTTGTTTGCACTTCTCAGATACTGTGTTTTTTACAAGTTGAAGGTTGGTGGCAACCCTACATTGAACAAGTCTATCAGTGAGCAATGGTATTTGCTCACTTTGTGTCTCTGTGTCACATTGTGGTAATTCTCACAATATTTCTAACTTTTTCATCATTTTGTGTTTGTTATGGTGATCTGTTGTCATCAGTGATTTTTGATGTTCCTCTTGCAAAAAGATTAAAGCTAGCATTTTTCAGCAATAAAGTATTTTGTAATTAAGGTATGTACATTACTTTAGACATAGTGCTACTGCACACTTAGACTACAGCATGGTTTAAACATAACTTTTATATGTAGTGGGAAACCAAAAAATTCATGTGACTCCCTTTACTAGGATATTTGCTCTTATTTCCAGTGGCTTGAAACCAAATCCATAATATCTCCGAGGTACGTCTGTATTTGATAATAGCTTTGTTTTGAAATTTCAGAATTACAGACATTTAGATCTCTAAGGAACTTCATGGGTCAAGCCCAACCTATCTCCCCCAGCAAACGTGGGTTTACTTCTACACAGATGGTCTTCTAGGTGCCCCTCATCTTCCTACGACAGGGAGACCATCCTGATCCATCCACACAGCCAAAGAGTGAATCCCACAAAGACGATCTCTCTAAAGAGGGTTGCAACATAGTGCAGAGTCCTGCGCAGCCTGCTTTGCTGTCGGACGGCTTTGAGTGTCAGAAAGTTTAACCATTCAATGTTCCCTGTCACTTCCACCCATTGACAGTAGTTCTGTTCCCCAGGGTCTCTCAGCACAGGTCAACTCCTCTTCCAAAGCTCAGCCTTTCAAATACTTAAAAAGAACCATCATATTTTCCCCAGATTTTTATTTTTAAACCTCCCCAGTTCCTGCACCCATTCCCCAGGGACAAGTTCCCAGAGCCCTCCTATCCTGTCTGTCCTCCTGTGTCTTTTACCCAGGCATATACTTCACCTTGGTAATGTCCCTCTTAGAGGGTGGAGTCCAGAACAGAACGCATCAGCCTGACCAGCATCGGGTCCAGAGAACTCTCCCCTCCCTCACATGGAACACAGTCGTTCCACTAATGCCACCCTAGAACACATGTGCTTTTTTAGCAGTCGTATCCTGCGGTTAGGTATTGCTTTTTCAAAACAAACATTTATTGAATGTCTGTTATGTACTAAGCCTGAAGCTTTCACTGATCTCCTTTAATTCTGACAACAAACTTGTAAAGGAGCTACTGTTTTTCCCATTTTGCTTGAAGATAAGAAAACAAATGTTCAAAGAAATGATGTGGTTTCCCTGAGGTCTCAGCCTACAAATAATGGAGCCAGGATTCAGATCAGAACTTCCGACCCATCATTTTTTCACTCTAACATGCTGCATGCTTCACTCTGAGTTTCTGGTCAACCAAAACCTTTTTCTCTAAAGTGCTTATCAACCACTTGTTTAATGATATATTCAAGGCCTTTTGAGGGTAAGCCATCAAGCCTACTGGTCTAGAGTTTCAGAAATCAGAAACCCTTGCCCAATTTTGAAATTTTAGTCCATTTCTGTCTTTTTGAAACCTCTTCCATTCATCATGATAGAATAAAGATTATCCCAAAGTAAATATGAAATTATCCTCAAATTCCCTCCAAGCGGCAGGGAGAGCTAAATGTGGTGAGTGTAGCAGGTGCTCTCTGCCTATCTCTTTGCCCCCAACGTGGGATTCATAGTTTTCTTTAGGGTTTCTGTTACCCTTTCCAGTATAAAGCGCATTCTCTTTATGGAGACAATGGGAAAAAATAAATAAATAAAAGTTGCCCATCCTTGTCTTCTCACCCTCTTTTGTTAAACATTACACCATTTGCTCTAAACACTGAGCTCTCCAATTCTGCTTCTTGCTCCTTCCATGAGCATAGCCCTAATAGCTCCTTTTATTACCTTGGGCAGTTCCCCCAAGGGTTTACCCCTTCATGCACCCTTGCCTTCCTGACACAATATTCATTTTCAGAATTTCCCACCCTCCATTTTGCCCTCCCCACCCCCACAAACTACACTGAGCCTCTGATTTGGGGAACAAATCAACCTTCCTTGGATTAAAAATGTCTGCTTATCCCAATTCTAGGGAACATGGTTGATCACATCCATGCACATTCCAAGATGGTTGGGTCAATTCTTTCCATCCACACACCAAGCTGCTCTCCCCTGTATTAATCAATATGGTGGTCAGAGTAGGATTCCTCTCACAGCTTCTCCACCTTCTCAGAACTATGCACAAGGCATGGGAAGGAGGATCAATCGCTCTGTTTCTAACAGAATGGTATCCTTAGCAGATGTCTAGGTAAATGGCCCCATATCTTGCTTAATTGCTAATTAATCTATTTTCAATATCTACTTCATATTTTGTACTCAATTACCGCACCCCCAAGTAATTCTTTTGATGTTTCCTTTTATTTTCTTAAAATTCCCACCTTGCATTTCCCCTCAGGTGCATGGATTGCCATACAAGGATATATTTTCCAGAATTTTACCCACCTACTAGGTATGTTGGCGGGATGTGGTGTTTTACATTTTAGTTCTATATGTCATCTCTCATCTAGGCATTAACCCCCCTCCAAGTCTCAGTGGTATCTCCAAGATCATTTTTATCTTTTTTGGAGGGGATAAATCCAAGTCTCAGTGGCATCTCCAAGATCATTTTTATCTTTTTGGGCCCACAATCCAGGGTAACTTGGTCCTTCCCACTCTTTGCATTGGTAGAGAGATGTCAGAAGCCATTGTTTGTTCCTACTTGTGACTTTATTTACTCTTAAAAGGGACTGGCCCCCCTTTTTCATTATCCCATCTCCTCCTGTGTCATATCTGCTGCCTTCACTGGGTCCAGTTTTACAGGTTTAAAACACAGCCACCTGGTTTACCTAAACTCTTATTTACTCATTCTTTTATTAAATCTCAGTTATTAAAAACAAAGAGGAAATTCACTACTATGAAATTTCCTATGATGCGTACTTCAAAGTCAAAAGCACACCACAAAAATAAAACCAGAAACCCAAATCAGCAAAACACTTGACCCCCATATTCTCTCCACTGTGTTTCCAAGGGCTTGTAGAGTGTTTGACAGTAACATAATTGCAATAATGAGGAGACTTGCCAGCCAGGTTGTGGTCTGAAGCTCGCGGATGTTTTAGCCCTAGGCTCAGCTTCAGGCCAGCACCAGTCGCCCGGGCCAGAGTCACCAATGGAATCCCTTATGCTCAGTTACACACAAATGTGACATTTATGGCATCTGGTGCACAATGCTACCAATTCAAAAGGCCCAGGGTACTGGGCTCACGAACTTGGGGAAAAGAAATAATTTAGGCTATCTGCTGTCTTTTTAGTTAATTAAAACCAGTGTGAGAGCACCTACTTAGTGACAGCTTCTTAGGTATCTGTGAGGGATATGCTGGACTGCTTCCAACTTCAGATCCCCATGTTGGTTCCTTTGTCTCTGAAAAACTTCCTGGATGTTTGTGGACCCTAGGTTCGCCTAGTTCTCTTCCATCTTTGTTCCATGAATGCAGCCACCCTGCTGAGCTAACTACTTAACTGAAAGCCAATCCTCCACTAATGCTAGATTCTCCACTGAGCACCCCTCTTACGATTCCATCCTCATAAGCAAATCCTGGGTTAGCTCAAGCCAATCTCCCCATCCAGGCTGAATGTCTGAAGTGCTAAATGGTATGAAGCAAGACAATTTGTGACAAAGATATGTTAATTCATATATGTTTATAAACACATCTGTTATTTCTACAACTCCTCTCTTCCAGTAAATTCAAGTGGTGCAAAAGACACTATCACAATACCACTCACCAGAAGTCTGTGAAGAGATCAGCAGGCAGGTAACAGACCTTATTTTAGAGATAAGGAAATTAAGACTAGCAACAATTATATATCCGTTATCAGTATTTGGGTAAAAACCCCCATCTCATAACCCGTATATGACTGACTACATCATTCTTTGGTCTCCTCTGAAGAAAGGAAATGAAATGGAAAAGGATCCTACCATCTGACCCACTGTACAACTGGACTGTTGGCTCCTAGGTGAACAGAGAAATGAGTATGGTGCACTGCCTAATCCAAATAGCCTGTACAATGGACCTCAGATCTGGTACGATACAGAAGAAGGGTATATGAGGGGATAATCGAAATATGTGAGGCTGAGCCTCTCTTCTAGGGCTTAGTATCTAAGAGTGAAAGAACAGGCGTCACTGGATATATTGTGTTATATCAAGGCATGCCTTTGGTGTGGACTGGCATGTACAGAAGTGGGGAGGAACAGGAAAGGGGAGAACGAGGAGAAGAAAAACAAAACTGTGTAGGAGCTACCTGTGTATCAGAACAGAAGCCATTAGGCACTGAGTGCCTGCTATGGCCACTGTCCGCTGCTGTCCTGCCCTTAGCAGACCGGACTCGAGGGTACCTCAAGACCTGGGGCGGGGACTCTGCCTAACAGGGACAGAGCAATTCAGCAAGCCAATCAGGTTTTCTTCTCTGGTGAGCTGGGAATCAAGATGACCTCAAGAGACTAAGTAGTGGTGGGAAGAGTGGGCAGAAAGCCAGAGGACCACAGAGGACAGGCAGTAAGCAGAAGCGTGGGGGCAGCACAGGTGGTGAGGCCGAGTGGAGAGGAGAGGGCTGGAAGTGGCAGGACTGGAAGTCACGCGGCAGGAGTTGCAAGTCCTCCGAGGCCGTGTGCTAGAGCAGGAAGCAATGGTGCCTATTCCTTGGGGGCAAAAAGACTGTCCCATCGCCCAGTTCTTGGCACTATGGGGCCACGTTTGCTGCCAGAACAATTGCCCAGGCTCCAGGAAGATGGGCAGCAATGGCTAGTCCTGCCTTGCTTGTTTCCTCGAGCTTCTATATAGCAAGCCTCCAACTTCAGGGAGACCAAGAATCTACCCCAGCTTTACAAACTTTCTCCCATTTAATCCCGACCACGGCCCTTTCCGGTATTACTCTATATTAAAAGATGAGGACACTCTGGGAAGGGTCAGGGACTTCAAAGTCCTTTCTGATCCCACACTACTTCCTCCTGTTGTTAAGGAGCTCCTTGTGGCATCATCCTACCGTGTACCCTGCTATAGGTGTGGGGTGCCCAGGGCAGCCTCGGCCCAGGAAAGCAGGAAGGTAACATCAGGATATGCCTCTTACACAGACCTCTTTACACCAGCACTATTTCTGAGGGTCACCACAGAAAGGAAATGTGACTGCCACATCAGGTCCTTGCCTGTTCCTAATTCCACTGCAAACCCCGCCCCCCTTCTCATTGACTACTCCTATCCCAACTCTATCGCCTACAGGGTATCCTGAGAAACACCAGTCCCATCAATGTTCTGCCCCTAAAAAAGGATTCCACGGTCAAATGAGTTTGGGAAAAGTTGCACACCCTATGCTCCTCTGGAAGATTCTCATTGCACATTGCCATATTTAAGCCACTGAGAAGTTCTGCAGAAAAGAAACATTTAACTTCAGTAATCCAGAGTTTCTTCAACTTTCCAAAAATAGAAATCTTTTTTTTTTTTCCTAGTAGGATCCTGTAGAAAATCGCTTTGGAAAATGATGCCTGTCAGACAGAGCCAGGAAACCTAGGCCTTAACATTTTTCGTTTGCTTAAAGCTTTCCTCTGTGGTGCTGGGCCTGGGCCTTTACAGCCCAGAGCACTGTCTTGCACATGGTAAGGCTTCCCACGTGCAACTGTTGGTTGTTTTCTGAATTGTAAGAGAAGGCGAAGGTGATTCCCATGCCTTTGCCCTTCCACATGTTCACAGCCTCTGCCCTGCTGGGAATCAAGGTTACTCGTCCCCTTGCAGCCCTTTTCTCAGCCCTACAGCTCCCTCCTCCCCTCTCATCAGCTTCCTGTGTTCATCGAGGCCTGGACCCTATTACATTTCACCCTGTGGTTTCAGCTTCTGCAGTCACTACAAACTCAATTTCTGTCCTCTCAGTTCTAGTTACCCGACACAGCCCGCCAGCCCACAGGATGTCATGAATACTGTTACCTCTTGTGTGACCTTCCAAACCCTGAAGCTCCACCCAAGAGCATTTTAGGTCACACCACTGCATTTTCTGCATTATAGATGAATGCATGAGCATCTCATGGGAACCGAGGCTCCACGATCAAGGGGGCAAACTCTTAGAGCACAGCAACAAGAAAAACAAATGGCTTATCAGTATCTTCATATTCATATACAAAGGAACATCCTTATCTGTCCCGCTAAATAAAAATATAAAATCAAGAATTACTGCCCCAATCAGCTTTGCTGGCCCACTGACTCTGAACTGGATTCGACTAGTCTATGAGGGTTTATTCCACGCCAAGCCACACTGGTCCTGTTATCTCTTCCTCTGGCTATTCTCCACCATAGGAGAAATTCACCCTCACAGGAGTGTGTCCTACATTGGGTTACACTGTGCAAAACTGATAGCAGGAACACCACTTAGCAGAATATTTCACCCCACTGTATTGAGGCATGCTGCCAACTAGGCACAGTGGATGAAGAAATTTAATTTTGTCCATTGTGTAAATAATATGTAACCCAAGCATTTGGAAGAGTGTTTGGCACATAGTACTCAGTAAATATTTGTTGAATGAATAATAAAGTGAACTAACAAATGAAAAAGAAAAAAGAAAAAAAAGAGTGTGTCCTAAAGGGCCAGGAGAACTATGGTCTCAAAAGGAAAATGGGTGGTTAACTATCCCTGGGCTAAGTCCATTTTTCTAATCAGACACCTGCATCCTGTAACACATACTTCATAGCCTGATAAACCCAGCAGGAGCACGGAGGCCCTAATACTGCGATTTCTAACACATCACCTACTCTCCCAAGTCCTATCAGTTGGAAGTAACTCAAATTCTTTCCTAAGTCCTGTTAACAACGTACAGTCATTTTATCCAACCATCTGACTGAAAAGGGTTGCGACAATTGTCTAATGAGAAAGCCTAGTACTACCTAAGCTGCCCATACCTATGTTTCTAGACACTTTAAGAGAACACGGGCTTGGCCCTGGGAGAGTCAAAATGAGCCGTGGAGTGAGCAGACTCGCTGGCTAATTGAGTTTTTTGCTTAGCGCCAGTGAGACGTAAGACGTGAGCTCGGATTGGAATTCCATTATGGGTTTTTAATAATTAAACATGACATGTTCGGTACCTTACTCTTCTGTATTACTTTTTAAATATTAATCTATTTACATCAGCTGGACTTCCTGCAGCTTGACACGCAGCAAATGGGAGTCACACTGAGAGAGACAACTGTGTTCCTAGCTTAAGACATCTTTGATGTTCAGTAAGAGTAAACACGACACTAACCCTCAGTTCAATCCAGTCCTGTAGCATGACTACCCCCCCCCCTTTTAGAAGGTAGTTTCTTCCATTTTCCAACACACTCATTATTACACTGACTTTTTAAATTAGCACGAATCCAAATTCGTCTTATTTGGAGAGTTTTATAATGCCCCTTGAGACCTCAGGGGCGCGGGGGGCACCCTGTCCTCTTCAGAACCAGGGTTGGAAATGGACGTGGAAGGCACCTGAGGGTTTCCTTGGCTACTACCCCACACTGTGATGAGATGCCAGCAGGAAAATTCAAAACCCGGAGTGCACATGAAAACCTCATCAAGGGCTAACCCTGCTTTACACAGTGCCCTCATGCCGAGGGCTAACCCTGCTTTACACAGTGCCCTCATGCCGAGGGCTAACCCTGCTTTACACAGTGCCCTCATGCCGAGGGCTAACCCTGCTTTACACAGTGCCCTCATGCCGAGGGGACGTCTCCTCGGGTGGGCAGCAGCCACGGTCCTCCTGGGGAACGCTGCTGCTTCCGCCGCGGCCTTTCCGCCTCCCATTTCATCCCTGTCAGCAGCTCCCCGGTGCCCTTCTCTCTGCTGCTGGGGGGTTTCTGACTCTGAGTTTTGCTGCCTGTCCGTCCTCTCCCGGCTCCAACCCAGAACATCCTGGAGACAGAGAGAGGGCTTCCCGAACGAACGCCTGAAGGCAACAGTGGACGGCCTGAGGCTGGTCATCAGTGGAATTCGGGATTCTAGGCCGGGCAGGATGATCAAAGGCCGTCTAAATCCAAGGACGGGGAGAACACACGCAGCGAGTGTCCACTGCCCCAGAGATTATGGACCCCGCTGTCTCCGCAATTAAGGTAATCAGCAGACCCACGTCTCTGCACGCCCCTCGCAGAGCGCGCCATAGAACAGTCTCCGATTTGGTTTCAACTTAAGAATTTTATTCCCTTTCAAGACAAAGCTAGCCGTGCAGACCGGCGATGGTCTGTTTTAAAGAGTAAAACTCCATCTTATTTAATAAAAAAAGATGTAGGATTCAAAGTGGAAAATTACATGGGAGCTGCCCTTGTTATAGGAAAATAGCCCCCCTACCCGGACTGCCCACCTCTGTGACCACAGAGGAAGCCGGGAGTACTGACACCCCCCCAAGAGGTTAAACATAAAAATCTCTACCAAATTCAGTATATCTTTCCATTGTTTTACCTGTCAGTACTATTTAATGGCTTATGCAAAATACCTCATTTCAAGTGTCTCTAATTAGTCTCAGAAGGAAAGCCCAGTCCCACACCCTCCAGGCTATGCATGTGCCCACAACGGCTGGTCACATGGCCGCATGTGACCAGCTGGTCCCAGACCACACGGCTGGTCCGGGAAGGCCGCAAGTGCTAGACAGTGACGGGTGGCACCCAGAATCTGGGCCCATCCTGAAAGAGTTGTCTGTACTAGACTTCGGGAGGAACAAGTAGATTCCTAGCATGTAGGGGAAATGGTCCAGAGAAGAAAAGCTCCAGGTTTATGGAGGGTAATGCAGTGGCTGAGGTCGCCATCTTCCTCAACCAGTTGTTTTCTATTCTCCCTGCAGCAGGTGTCTCCTTTTGACCCAGAGTTTCAAGATCCTTTCCCACCAATCACAGAACTTTTGACTTTCGCCTCCCCTTCCTGCCCCTTAGAGGCACCACTAACAAGCAGGCAGAGAAGTCAGGTGCCTGCTCCACCCCAGATTCTCTCCAGAATTCTCCTCTGATTCTCACATTTGGATTTGACCCTTGGGAACATAACAACCTTTCAAAAAGTCCTGGTTGTAAGAAAAGCAAGCACTTGCTATAGGCGGACAGAAGTCATTCAGTAGGAGATTGCCCACTGAGCTTTTCATGTTTATGAGACAGACTAGAAAGCAGAAAGCTAAGCACTCTCCGTTTGCCTGATCTACAGAGACTGTGGTTTCCTCAAGATTATCTTGGCCTTTGTCCCTCTGATTTTCAAGTGACTTGGAAAACACAGGACAGCATTCCCTAGAAGATATCTAAAAGCTTCATCAATCTATTGCTTGGAAGTAGCCCACTAATATTCAGTCTAAATCTTTCTTTGCTTAATTTCATTCCATCACTCTTACCCTAATTAGATATACCCCTTGTCTCGAGCTAAATACATTTCTTCCTTCCTCAGTATTTACATCCTTCAGATGTCTGAAGACCATGATCATGCCAACCACCCAAATCCTCAGACCTCACTAATGTGAGCCGAATGCAGTAGGAAGAATGATAACACAGAAAGTCCCTGTTGTTTGCCTCAGACTCCAGCTGGGTCTTCCCTGCGTTGTTATCTCCCAAGATGCTTACCCACGGAGCAGCTCCCTTTTGAGCTTTCCAATTATTAGCCTAAAAAGGGAAATGCCAATGGGTCACAGCGGTACACAGTGATCAGAGGGTATTCAAATTGATGCTCCCACTGAACTTATAAAAAGGAGACAAAATCCCCAAAGAACAATTACTCTAAATATTTCAGAAATGTCCATCAGTGATGCTGAGTGATTTTTTTTTAAAAGGAGAGACATAATTTAAACAGTGAAAATGATAGATCATTATCAAATTCCCTTTCAATACTGGTTTTGCATTCAGCATGTAACAACTCAGCAGCTAAGTTCAAGGTCATAATGCCTTGGAGTTGAACAGGCACCAGGGAGTCATTTTTGTCTCACCTTCCATTCAGTGCAGGGAGCCCTGCCACAATCTGCTTGGCTGGTCATCAGACTCAACTGTGATGCTTCTGCCAACGGGGAACTCACTACTCCACAAGGGTGTCCATCCTACTCTTCTGAGCAAACTCTTTCTGATACTGAGAATAAATCTGCCTTCCTGCAACCCCTACCCATAGGCCTGGCCCTCTCCCCCAGAGCCACTCAGCATGGCTGCATCCTCTTCCGCAGAGCTGCCCTTAATCTACCTGGCAACAGGGTCATATGTGTTCCCCTGGCCTCATCTCAGTCACTTCCATTGTCCTTAGGGCATCATGACTTCCAGACTGTCACAGTTCTGGCTGCCTCCATCTCACCTTCATTTCATTCTCAACACGTGACACCCAAGGTAAAACACAACACTCTCCTGAGCCTGCCCTCCAGGGATCGCGAGCGCTTAGCTTGCAGGGGACTCCACAGGGTGGTTCCGCGGTTGCTGGAAAGGTCTTCCTTTCCTCTTCTTCAGGTATGACATTCTACCTTTAAAGATTTGTTTCTTTAGGTTAAAATAATACATATCCAGGAGTCCTCTGTTAAAAATCCAAATATCCCCAAAGGGGTAACATTTTAAACCACCCACAGCCAGTATAAATTGATTTATTCAGCAACTTTGGACTGAGAGCTGGATTCTAATTGCTGGCTTTGTCATTTTCTAGCCATGCAACCACAAGCAAGTTATTTAACCTTTCTGAATAGGAAGAATAATTAGCTGAGAATAACATATTGGGGCCTATAAGTTAAGACAATAGTGCCTGAACATTACCCAAGTATCTGTGAACTTATAGCAAATACATTTTTCCTTTTCTCTTTCTTTTCTTCCCACGTACTACCTCTACAATTCTCAGGGGGGAAAAAGGGCTGTTTTCTACAGACAGGAGTAGAGTGGGTCATTGTTATAGTTAATACCAAGGTCATCATGGGGTAACACAAAACATGTGAGTGAAATTCCAATCAACAACTGAATGGTTATGTATTTTTAATAAATGTTTTTCTGCCAGCCCTTTAAAATATTTTGAGGCATCACCCTTGAAATAAAGTCAAAGAGAATCCCTGATCTGAACAGGTATTTTTCTTCTGGGATTAGTCTTAGAAGGACCCTTGAGAAACTCTAAATATCGATCTCTGTAGCATAAATGAAATGTAAGCGGCCACAGCCTTGACCCCTGGCTAGGATGGATGAAGCTGCAGTAGGGCAGACTGCACTGAGTGTTCCAAGTTTCTATAGAAAGACAGCTCTGGGGCTCTGGGCCAGACCTTCTCCAACTTAATTAAGTACACATCAGAATCACCTGGTGGTCTTGTTAAACCACAGATTCCAGATATTTGCAGACCAATGTTCGTTGAAGCATTATTCACAGTAGCCAAAGGATGGAGACAATCCAAGTGTTCATCAACAGTTGAATGGATAAACAAAACTTGGCACATGCATACAATGAAATATTATTCAACCATAAAGATGAACAAAGTGCTGATACATGCTACACCACCACGGATGAACCTTGAAAACATTATGCTAAGTGAAAGGAGCCAGACCCAAAAGGCCAGATATTGCATGATTCCACCTGCATGAAATATCTCTAGAATAGGCAACGCATAGGGACAGAAAGTAGATGAGAGGTTCTCAGTGGCTGGGGGAGAGGCGGGAGGGGAGTTATTGCTTAACGATTATAGATTTTCTGTTTGGGGTGATGAAAAGTTCTGGAAATAGTGGTGATGGTTGTACAACATTGAGAATGCCACTGAATTCTATGCTTAATATGGTTAAAATTGCAAATGTTATGTTACATTATATTTTAGCACAGTATTAAAAAAAGCTAACCCCACACATTCCAGGGCAACACCCCCAGAGTTTGTGATTCTGGTCTGGGATGCGGGTCTAAGAATCTGCATTTCTAACAAGTTCCTAGGTGAGGCTGATGCAGCTGGCCTGGGGACCACATTTTGAAACTACTGCCACAAGCCTACAATGAAGCTAAGCAAACCCTTCAACTTCTCCTGCTTTGCTTTGCTGATCATCTAGAAAAGCTCACACTTCTCTGCGTGTATAGCAATGTCAAGCCAAGCTGGGAATAATAAAAGCAGCTGCACCTAGGTCGACTTGAGGCTCTCAGTGCTTCCCTGTGGTTTTCTCCCTCTTCTTCTACTCAGTTTTGAGCCACCGTTGACCAGCAGGAATGCCAATAACTAACACCAACTTCAGCAGGGTAGGGACAGGTACAAGTCAGAATGTGAACTGGGGGCCTGGAGAAGTCATCTTCAGGGTCTCATCCTCGGAGAACTGTCCCCCTCCCCAATCCAAACTCACCACATGAACAGTGGATTATTTTCTAATAGGGCTTAGAAAAGCGCTTGCTGCCTAAAGTTTCAAAAGAACTTGTGTGCCAGGCTCCCTGATATTGATCTGGGCAAGATATTCGTATGGGGCATACAGGACGTAATGCATATGTCTCATTCGGGGTCTGGTAAAAGGCCGAAAGGCTCACATTTCTGAGATTCTCTTTTTTGACATTTTTGGGTTCACCTCAAGTTCACTGGTTTTCCCGACGGTATTACTTAACTTCTTCAAATTTAATATATTTTTATTCCTGCTCATTTGAGTGTTGTATTTCCACACATGCATGCTTAATTGAGCAAAGTGCACTGGACGTTTTTCCCTACAGAGGTAACACGGCACGGCTTTCTCACCCGGAAGGAACGGCATCCTTGTCACCACTGCTGAGTAGCCTGCCGTCAATGGCTGACACACGAATATCCATGGCAACACAGGTGAGCCCAATGCCTGGCCCGATGCCAATGGATGGAGCGGGTCCTCCCACCGGGCTGAGGGAAGACGATAGCTTTTACTCAGCAAGCAGATAAAGTGTTGGTTCTTTTCCATTTGCAGGGCTGTCGTGTTTAAATATGAAAATGTTGCTTATAGACAAATGTTAGTGACAGCGGCCTGTGGAGACTATCACAGTTTGCACTCTCACTCCTGCTAAAAATAGGCTTCTTTTCTCTGGATTCCTTCAAATTCCACATCTGCAGGAAGTTTTTGTTGCCGTGGTTGTGGCCCTTTTCTTTCTTTTCCGAAGATTACTGTTCTTTGGCTCCGCCAGGGCCCCCTCCCCTTCCCCCTCCCCAGGAGAAGCCATTCAGAAGGATGATAAACACCTCAGGCTCAGAGAGTCCCACAAAGGCCTCACGTGGGTTCTCAGTTCTTATCACAAGCCCTGCCTCTGAAGTCTTTAGGGAAGGGGGAACGGGGGCAGCGACCAGGGGCAGAATCATTTGACCTTCAGCAGTAAAAGATGGGGCCTGATGGGACTGACGTGGCAGGTTGGGAAGCAAAACCAGAGGGTGAGACTCCTGTGTTTGGGACCCACTTGGCAGCCACACCTGCAATGGCCAAGCAGACGGCCTGCGCTCTCTCACATGCTGGAATACTTTTGTTTTCCAGGTATTATATTCACACCCAGCAAATGGTAACTATGGTAATGATGCATTTTGAGCAAATGTTCAATTCTTCTCAAGGCAAGTGTTCAACAGCCTTTATTATTCTCTCTCCTTCTTTCCTGCCCAAGGGGTGTGTGTGTGTGTGTGTGTGTGTGTGTGTGTGTGTGTGTGTGTGAGAGAGAGAGAGAGAGAGAGAGAGAGAGAGAAAGGAAGGAAAGGGGGAGGGAAGGAAGGAAGGAAGGAAGGAGGGAGGGAGGGAGGGAGGGAAGGAGGAAGGTAGGTAAGCGTTGCCGTGGGTATTTTCAGAACCAGCCAGAAGATATTGCATGGAACAGGACCTAAGCGCCCGTAGATGCTCCAAGTGCTTCACAACACATTAGAATCACTGCAGAAGATTTTCTCGGCCCCCCTTCTCAAGGGTTCTGACTCAGCTGGTCTGCAGCAGGTGGGGTCCCCTCAGGGCTTGCGTGGTAGCCACGTGGCACCTGCCCCGGCCTCCTGAGCAAAGGCCACAGGTCGGCTCGTGGATCTTTTGGCTGCTGAGACCTGCCATGTCTTCTTCCCAGACCATCCTTCCTCACTCCCTGCCGCCTCTGCGGGCCACTCACCTCGGATATGCCCTCCTCTTCAGGAAGTGGCAAGGATCCTGGCTGTGAAACGTTTCACAGGAGACAGCCCAGAGAGCTGTTATGGCTCCTCCTCCCCCAGAAAGGAAGACGGGCTAGCTTTGCAGTCCTGGCCCAGCTGCCTTGTTCTGGGGGACCCTAGGCAGCTCTGGACTGAATGAGCACCAGGGGAAGGGAAGGATCCGTCTCATAACCCTTCTGCTCCCAGCTTTTCCCAAGTACCTGACCCTTGGTAGGTGCCTGACAGAGGTTTGCTAAAGTGTTAGGTGTTTTCTCAGTTTTCCACAGAGCACACAACCTATGAAACGGGGCAGGGGGCCTCCAACTGGGAGAGGAGATGTGACTAAGAAGAAGGCTCTTTAAATGAATTCCTATGAATTGATCCCTCTGTGGGCCCCGACTTGGCTTATGGAAACTGGAGATGTGTGTTTATGGTGGGGGGGATCCTCCTAGAACTGGATCCCTAGGTCAGGAATGGGTCAAAAAGCACCAGAGGATGGAGCCCTGGGACGGCTTGGGCAGCATCTTAAGATTATGACCCCATTGCCCAGCCCTAATTTACTGTCTCCCTCCCAGTTTAGTCCTCCCCAGGGATAGGGTGCAGGGCTTCCCAGGTAGACCTTCCAGAATCTCTGTCCACTTTTATCTGGGATTCCTAATGCCCTAATGGAGCCAGTGGGTAAGATCACCCCACTGAGCAGGGCTGCTAACACCACATACCATCCCAGCCTGAAAGCTCCTCGGGATCCGGCAGAGAGGTCCTGGGGAAGGTATCAACTACCTATGTGTTAAGTACAAATTCTGCACTACAAGCTGAATTACGACCAAGAATCTCAGCATTGTGCCCCACAGCTGTTCTGTAATTTCTCTCTACCATCCATAGACATCAACGTATTCCTGAGATTTGCCGAGGAATAGGATGTGTAGCCTAATGGTATACATCCTGAGGCTTTTCTTGTCTAGGGGAGCTATTCCTACAAAACCCAGCCTCCTGCAGCAGCCTATGTGCCCCTCTCTAGAGTGTTGATCTCTGAGGTGGGGCAGGGTACCTCAGAGGGTACAAAGACAAGACAATCCACTGAAGTGGTGGAAGAAAATATTAGGGTGTCTAATTTTTTGTTTTTCTACTGGTGGGGCATGTAACCAAAACCCCACTGAGATCACAGGTCTAAGGGACAGTCTGGCCTCACTTTTTATGAAACACTCAAAGTGGCAGATTAGGGTGTGAATAGCTGGGGGGCAAGGATGATGCTCCCTAGTTTCTTCTTTGGGGAGGGCGATAATGGGCAGGTCAGAAGTGACGGATGCCCCTTGTTTCTGTGTCAGCCGAAGGAGCTTTCTGACGCCAAATCTAACAGACTCACCTGATTCCCTCTCGTGGATCGCATGTGATTCGTCCCTCCTTGGGACCCTTCTTTGGCACTTTTCCCCTTGCTCAAAGCTCAGGTCACTGTAATTTCTGATGTTACTTGAGTTTTTATCATGTCTGTCCTAGACTCTTAGCTTCTCGAGGGCAGTGTCTGTTTCTTAACTCATCTCCTGAAGGCTTTGCATACAGTGTCTGATGGAGAACCCTTGCAAACATAAAGCTTTCATTTTAAAAGAGATGACCATGTCATAGTGAGGTCCCTGAGCACTAAGTATTCCCTGACTTTGGGTTCCATACTCAGTGGAAACTCAAAAACAGCTTTTAAGTTTGCCTATGTAAGTCCCTTGATTCATGTTTGCCTAAGACTTTTTAAAAACCACTATTTATTATCACTGCAATCTCAATTTTAAAAAAAGAAAAGAAAAAAGACATTTCAATGCCACACAACTAAAAGACATAATCTCAGAAAGAAAAGATCAGCCTTCCCCCAAAAGACTGGGACCTTACACCTCCATATAAAGTATTTAAACAGCATCCTCATTTTTCCCATTCAAAATGCCCCAGTCCAGGGATCACCATTTAGAAACAACTGAGGCGGAGGAAAGCAACAGCACAATTGCCAACCAAGTCACTGACAGCACTTTGTTCCCTTGGGCAGTGCGGAAGAGACAAGCCCAGTTCTGAACAGAACTAGTGATGTGTGAGATGTAAGATGTTTATCCCACTTTCTCCTTCATAGGTCTGTCTCTCCCTTGGTTATCTATCCTTCTTTCAGGGCCTTGATCCCAGATAGATAAAACCCAAGGCTTTCACCTTAGATAGCATCAAAACCCAAAGCAAATAACCTCTGATGGTAGAATTTCAGGTGAGTGGGTGGCCATCCCTCCCCCTTGAGTAGCCCTTCAAATCAGAGCATCTTCATGGTTACAAGCCAATCCACCTCTCTCCAGCTGGCCCTCTAAAAAGGTCCAAAGCTCCAGCAGCCGTTAGGACCCTGACTGACACAGTCTCTCACATCTGGTCAGAGGACAGCATAAAATGCTGATAGAGTTAATTCTATCATTTGAACTGAAAACAATGTTATACCCAGAGAAGGTGATTATACTGACTGTACTGCATGTACATCATCAAGAAGACCCAATCTTAAGCCACATACTGCCCACATGCACACAAAAGGCTGCCGAACTGCACGTGAGCAGCTCTTCCTGAGTCCTTCAGTACTAAGGCTTTTCTATTGCTTCTTCAGTTTGTCAAGTGCTAGCATATGCTTGCTATAATAGGTACTCTTAAATGGAAAAAATTATATTCATTTAAAAAATTTTTTTGGTTGCACCATGAGGGACGTGGGATCTTAGTTCCCCGATCAGGGATCGAACCCACGCCCACCACAGTGGAAGATCGGAGTCCTAACCACTGGACCACCAGGGAAGTCCCTATATTCATTAACTTAATTTTTTCTGCAACAATGCCCGTATCTGACATCAGCAGCAGAACATGAAGGCCCAGCTGGAGGTGCACCAGTGTTTCTGGGGAGTTTAATGATAATAGGCCAGAATATTTTACATCAGGCCTGTCCCAGAAATTCCAGATGGCCATAGACATGATCCTTTAAGTTAACCGTCCACTTCCTGTTGTGCAATAAATTGTCACCAATTGCCTGAAAAAAAACATCAGGACACATGATCTGACCTATATTTGTTCTGCCACGGTGTGTAAGGCAGACTGGGATGTATAGCTGAAGCCCCAAGTCATCTTGCTGATTTATAGTGACAACAGGCAGAACATTTGAAACCAGGTGCCCTGGAAAAGGTACAGTAGCCATATTAATAACATCACCCAGAGCACATCCCCAGGACTGGACTTAAGGTCAAATGCTCACTGGCCCTAATCCCTTGTCACACACACCTTCTTCCCAGTTCCCTTTCTTGGTGTGGACAACAGACTGTACCCAGACTATGAGAAACCCAAGGCCTCCCAGTCTGTCATGTGCTAAGCTCCCTCACCTGTTCAATGCACAGGGTGGGGAGGGAAGGGAGGAATGGGGGCAGTGCTAAGCCCCAAGTTGGGCACCACTGTGGACAGCTACTTAGAAGTCACATGGCAGGGACCGGGACTGCCCAGGCTACCCTTCCCACAGCACATGTTCACCTGCCTGAGCAGAGGGAAGCCAGCCAAGTCCAGCCCCTCCTGGTCCTCCAGGCAGAAAACAAGGGGATGAATCCTGGTTCAGACCTTGCCCCTCTATCCTCCACCCTTCCCAGGCTGTGGACCCCACCTCCCGTCCCACCAGGCTGAGCCACCTCTCCTAGGGTGAGATGCCACGCGGGAACCCTGTCTTTTCCCTTTGGGGATTAAACAATGAAGCCCAAATGCCAGGCACCAGAAGCTGTTTGGAATTCAGTTTCCCATCAACGGCCTCACCTTTTCTTCCCAAACTGGAGCCCTAAAACTCCGACTGCAAATATGCAGAGGTGCTAAAGCAGTGGCTGAACTTCCTTCCCGTGGAGCTGCGGTCTCTCGAGGCTGTGTCCCCCATCCCATCTACCTTTACCAGCCCCCAACCTGCTCCTTCTAGAGACTCCCAGAAAGATACTCTCTCAGCCGAGGGTACGAATTCTATCTGTTGGACGGGATAAGATTTTCAGTGGCTGTGAAAGAGACTCCAGCAGGGGAAGGAGTACGGGGTATGAATTTTTGAATGCGTTGTGGGCAGGTGTCCTATGATGATAAGGAGCCCGCTGAAGCCGACTCAAAGTTACAGGATAAAAATACCCTAGCCCAGAGCTTCTCAGACTTTAGGGTACACGTGACTCCCCCAGGATCTTGTTAAAATGCAGGTTCTGATTCAGGATGGCTGGGTAGGGCCTGAGAGTCTGCAATCCTGCCAGGGGCCCGGGTGGAGTCCAGGCTGCCCGTGGGTGGACCACATTTTGATAGTGAGGGGCTACAGACAACCTGGGGTGGGAGGGTCAGCCCACAGTCAACGGAACCATATCTTCTGAACCCCAAGACAGGGCCTATGGTCTAAGGGAAGATTGGGGTTTGCTTTCGGGAGCCAGAGGCAGTGTGGAAGCCACACCAGGTTGCTGAAGCTTCTCACTCCCTGGGACATTCTCAGAGACTCTGGGGGTGGTGGTTCTGAAACTCAGCTCCCGAGGACACACTGTTTGCCTCTAAGCTGGACCAGCTGGAGCTGCTACTTCAATCAAATCACTTTGTCTCCTCCCAGACCACTGAGGAGAAATGTTAATGCACTGATTTTGCAAATTTATGTTTTTCTCCTATATATTTTCCTCAGCTTTAACTAGAAAGCTTCAAGATTTAGCTATGGCAGGAGAACCTCTAGTAGGAGAAGGGCAGCTAACTGAGCAAGAGGCAGAGATCCCTGAGCTTCACCACCTCTGGGGCTGCCCCACATCAGCGCTGCCGGCCCCCCCGCCGGCCCCCCCGCCGGCCCCCCCTCCCCCCCGCCATGGGTCTGTAAACGGCAGCTGTCTGGTCTTTAAAGCGCGCGCACAAGCATCAGCCCTACTTTGACTTGCTTTATTCCCTGCAGGACTTCAAAAAAGATATTATAGTATACAATATGTGAGAACAAAAGGGAAATACACTCAGAGAGTACAGGAAGCACAAAGGCTGCCGGGCAGTGCCTGGTCTGTTCAGCATTAAAAGTTGAGGGGAATGTGAGCACGGGGTCTGAACAGACAGAAAAGTGAGGCGAGGAAATGGGAGGAGGGGAAGATGTCTCTGAGCAGACTGACAGGTGACCGTAACCTGTGGGGAAATGCAGCCAGGAAGAAGTTCCTGGGGGCTGAAAAGTTTTTATGAACTGGAATGTCATATTTGAGCTTCTCATGGTCCTGTGATATAAAAGCCCTCAGTAAAAAGTTGCTGCATGCACATGCACGCCCACAGGGACACACACACACACACACACACACACACACACACACACACACACACACAGTCTGGCACAGAGAATCTAATATATCAAACTCACAGGTCCCAAAGTGGTGGCACAATTATGCAGGCCTGGGTCGAGACACAGGATCCAACTTCAGGGCCAACTTGGAGGGCGTTATTATACCACAAATCACTAGGGGGCGCCCTCACCGACATCCACACCGTAGTGAGGGCCAAGAAAGCCTGCCTATCCCCTGCCCTCACCCTTCTTAGTTTCCGAAGGGAAGAAGGTGGGAAGGGGAACCGGGGTCGGGGTAGAGATGCGGGATTGAGTTTAGAAATATGAGACGCCACTCCCTTCGGTCTCTTCATAAACGGAGTGGCCAGGTCTCCAGAACAGGCTGAGCAGGGAAATAAACTCCTATCACAAGGCAGTAACCACAGCATGCATAAACAGGAACTACCCAGATTCAGCAGCAAAGGACTTATCTCACAGACGGAGGCTGCAGGATCTGCTAGCAAAGCATTCAAAGATGACGAAACCAATGGGCAAGCAGCAAAGGAAGATGAATGGGAAACAAGAAACTGTCACTCCTGTTTAGTTAGCTTGATAATATATTTACTGAACTGTTTATGACTTTGTATGTCATATGTGTATTACAGATGGCAAAAATTCCTCCTAGTTCATGCAGTGGGGATTAAATAGGTCAATAATTCATAGTGTTCCCAAGAGTGACACTACTTCCAGACGCTGGGCACCTGAACTCATCTGAGGACCACCATCTGTTTGTGAAAACAGATGATAAACGTGAAACTGGGAAGGCTGTGCAAATCCCGGGATGTGCAGTCATCACCCCGATAGCCAAGGTGCCTGTGTCTGCCTGTGGGTATGATGCCCTCAACAAAGGACATCCCCCAACACAGCCCTGAAATCCCAGCCCAGCAAATAAGGAAACTTTCCCAAGAGCAATCCAATTTGTTCAATCTGAACTTATCTCCTCACCCTCCACTTTTTAAGGAATTATTACAGGGGTTGGGGGTTGGGGGTACTCCAGGCCCCCGAAGCATGAGAGCCACAGGTACCCTCCACCTTCTGGCCCTGCCTTCCCTCATGGGACCTCCCATCTCCGGGGGGAAGGGGACTGGGGTGGAAACACCAGCTTGGTGCGGACACACCAGCTTGGTGCACCTCCCTGGGCATAGAGGTTTCCTTCATGCTCCTATAGCACTTTTTTGAGACTCCTATTACATGGTACTTAAACTGCTTTTGAGACAGTTTTCCACTGTGTTTTCAAAGCCAGCCCTGGCATGTCTGTAAACATCAGTTCATATTCCTGGAATAAATCTTTTTTGTGTTCCATCCTACTACCCACAGGGGTACAGATGGCATGTTTTATGTGGTGGCCACTATTTACAATCCAACCCCATGGAGGCCCATGAGATGCCACAAATGGAGCCCACACAGGAAGACAGCCCCTTCGGTAGAGACATTTGTCCCGACGGGCCAGGAGTGCCAGGAAAGGACACACCCTGAAAGTACATGGGGTGCCTCTGTGCCACTGACACACATCCTCTGTTCTGGGCCAGCGGGGTCTTGGGCATCCCCAGTAGGCACACGGAGAGGCAGGCTTTGCCCAAGTGACAGTGGGGTATGTGCGGCCAGTGGCTGTAAGCAGGCAAAACAGCACACAAAATGCCCAAAATTGGTTGCAGTTAAAAACATCAACAAAGCAAATCCTTCCTACCAAGGAGGCTCACCACATTCATTTGCATGTTCATGAGCATCTGCTAGCTGAGTACCAACGTATCCTTCTTTCTATCCTGATGGACAGCCATTCATCACAATAGACTTGACCGTGTCAGTACCTCAATGAGGGGATAATAGAAGCAGGGTTTTTTTGTTGGGGAGGAGGGAGGGAAGGAGAGAAGAATCGCTTCACTCTGAAAAATACTCTGAAGAAGCCACGGCTGCCTCTGTCTCAGACGAAGATAGCATTTGCCGAAAATGTCAACAGATTGCTTCTTGAGTTGGAGTAGTGCAGACATCAAAAGCTTATTTTAACAGGGCATTTGCTTAAAATCACTTGGTTGGTTTAGGCATTTAGAATGTCTCTGACTATATAATTTGGATTAAGAGGTTCTTGTTGGGTTTTACTGATTTAGCATAAATCAGAAGGACATACTGGAATAGACCCCTTCACATAACCAGAGCCTTTAGGCCATGAACGTAGTAAAATTTGCTCTTTGTTTGTGCTGCATTTTTAGCGGGTTCTTTTTTCTTTCTTTCTTTGTTATTATTATTTTTTTTAACGCGGCTTAGTTGCTATGCGGAGGCTTAGCGCTCCTGCTTGGGGATCAGTTCCAGACTTCGGTTTGATTTGAAACAAGCCAAGCAAATTTGCCTGAATGTGATTTCAAAAGGTTTTCCTATTTCTCTCATCAGGAGATTGAAGGAAGCTGGGAAGCAAGACACTATTTGAGTTCAAATAATGCTGGCCTGATTTTCTCAAGAATTCGGTACGATTCAGTAGACACAGTTCTGATGGACGACCACCGACCACAGCTGCAATGGCTCTCGGGACCAGGTCTCAGGAAGCTTAATTTCAAAAGGCAGATTACTCATACTTGGAGATAAAGTCTTTTTCCTCCATTTTTACTTTTCTTTCAGTCTTTTTCACTTTCTCTCTCCATATCACATTGACTAGATGTGACTCAAAAAGTTAATGGTAATTGCTCTCATCTTAATTTAGCAAAGAGAGAGGAAGAGAGGGAGAGAAATGAGTGTAAGTTGTAGATCTAAGCACAGGTCATTACAGGTGTGTTATATTAGTGTATTCATGAGCCCCCCAGGGACAGACATGCTGCGATATCCAATAACTTTCTTAATGTGTAATTACATACCATCGGACCATAATTGATTAATTGAAAAGAGAACGTAGGCAGATGTGAGGGCAAGACTTCTGCTGCTCATTAAATGAATATGTCCTTGCTTGTCTTCAATAAGTTAAGTGGAACTACTCAAAAGCAATTAAGTCAGTAGTGAAATTCATTAAATTTTAAGTAATTATTGGTATTAAATTCTGTCATAGAATTCAAGACTTTGCATAGTTCTATTTCAAAAAGAAGTATGATCATTCTATGGGGCCAATTCAACAGAATGAGGGCTCTGAGAAAACTACATCTTGGAGCCACTGACATTTCGTATGAAAATCACCTGAGAGAGAGAAGGAGCTGGAAGAGGGCTAGGGGGATTTCCGGAAGCTTTGCTTGCCATCCTAGACCAGACAGACCCGAGTGTCTCACTTAAACCTAGGAATGTAGTCGTGTTTCCAAAGCAATTCTTTCATTTAAAATCTTAATCTAAATAGTTCGAAAAGAATGAAAAATACATATTTTTAAACCTAATGCCTTGAATACTACATCTGATACCTCCTCTAGTAGCTAAATTCAAACACAAACATGGATATGCGGCATTGAATGCAATTTGGAGAAAATTCTTTCCAGGCTCCACTCTCATGTGGGAAATGAACATGGGGGACTGGGGTGGCGGGGAGACTATGAGGTATGCCACAGTTCAGAGAGGGAACCCCAGATAGTTCTCAGAGCCCAGAAGTGGCTCCTACACCTTCTGCCACTATTCATTCTGCCCAAGAAACCAGACAACTCAGAAATCTATCAGAGAGGAACTCCATTCAGCCAGCGCTGCCGCATTCCAGACATTCCTGACAACTCCCTAGACGCAGGAGAGACCTTGGAGTCTGAGCTGGCTGTGGAAAAGTGCCAACAGGGAGCCACACCAGTACGGTTTGTTCATTCATTCATGCAGTAGGTATTTCTTGAGCGCTTATTCAAAGCCTTTAGTAAAATGAGTTTATAAATACTTATGTATGTCTATATCTATCTGTCTATCTATCATCGATCATCTAACTATAATATAAAGTAAATGTACAAAGAACTTATAGAAACCAGGGGGCAATTCTGTGAAGATGGAGTCCATTTCGTACCCATCCAAGATGATCTTGCACCCTGCACCTCGTAAGCACTCAGTAAAAGCTCGCTGACTGAATGATGGAAGAAACTGATGACGTGGGCTTTGAGGAGAGCATGATTGTGTGTGGCACCCGTATAAAGTTCTCTAATTTATGGAAACAGTTAAGAGATGTTAATGGCATGGCCAGGATAAGCCAAAGAGATGGTGATGATGGCAGCTGGGAGTGAAGGAGAACTGATTGCAGAACCTTTGTCTATTCCCAGGTTTCTTGCTCTAACCATCAACATCTTTAACAGTCCTGTCATTTCTTTCTTGGGATAGAAAACTTAAAATGTAAACCCATGTATTGTGGTCATTTTAAAAAAAACAACAACAGTGGCTTCAACTACATTTTTTAAGTCATACTTTCAAATCTACAAATAACTCTGTATGGTTAGTTTCACAATCTAAAAAGACATTATTGTACTTTCATTGTTTGCTGGGGCTAACACTTCGATGACATGAGAGCCAGTCTAGATGCAAGGCTATGGGGCTGCTGGTTCTGGAGAGGCACTGTTCCCACCCTGGGCCCCGTGAGAGGCGTCCCCACAGCAGGCTGACCAGACACAGAGACAGGAGGGAGATATGTGATTCTTACCATTCCCCAAAGGAGGAGAGAAAAGCATATTACGTACACTCTAATTGCTGTTGGAAGAAAAAAAATTCCAGTCCTCGCACACATTGTAATTTTAGAAACCATAACTAAAGCTAAAACTAAATTAGACTAAATAGGTGTATTAGGCTCAGAAAGAAAAAAAAATCAGGGCATGTGGAAAGACATTAGGTCTCATTTTCTGTTTGCATGTTTTTCTGCTATAAAGGGCAATTTATTGTCCCACAGCTCATTTTAATCTTCAACATGACCTTGATAATCTGTGTAGGATAGAGGCAGCCCAACAATTTCAAAGAGGAGTTCTAACCAAGAGAGATGCTTTCCAGCTTTATCATGTTCACTTAATGACATTCTGCTCACATTATTTTGGATTTTTGCTTCTTTTCTTTCTTTTTTTTCATTTTTATGACTGTCACAAGTTCCACATGCATTTTAGCGAAATCGGGCCAAAAGAAAACTGATTTATCAAATCAATAATTAAGTGCCTAACTGATACATCCTGAAACTTATCAGCATATGAACAAAGAAGATGGCCAAAGAAGTAGGTGATGGTGTTTACTTCCAAAAGAAAAGTAAAATTTTAAATAGTCAGGTAATTAGGAAAATCAGGGAACGTGGGATTATAAGAAATTTGCTTTGGAGGTTTAACTAGCAAACCCTTTTTGTGTAAGACTTTTTTCCCCCCAAACCATTTTATACTAGTCTAATACTCTATCTTAGTAAAGACAGTAAATTCAATAAGATGTTTTTTCTTTGATGAAGATCTTGAAAATCTTTAGGGTCATTACTGGATAAATACCAGTTCTCCTTCTAGAGTCCCGTACACGTGCAAGGTGTAAAGAGTAAGCTAAATCCACACAATCAAAAGCTATGTGTTGTAAGATTTTTGTCTTCATTTTTAAAAAACAAGGAATCTAATTATTCATGTGAGTTTTATTTACTGGCATTTCTTTCTTTCTCTTAAAAGTTGAATACAAAAAAAGGGGGTTTATTCCCTTTATTAGTTACCTTTTGTTGAGTGCTTATTATACACCAAGCACTTTATATGTATTATCTCATTTAGCTTTTATGGCAACTCTAAATGGTGTATACAGCTATCGTTCCTGTTTTACACATGCAGAAACCGACCTTCCCAAGGCCACAAAGCTAGTCACCACACAGCCAGGTTAGTGTGACTCCAGGGCACATACGCTGCACTGCCTCTGTGCTGTTCTCTGGGCAAAGGAGTTATTGCATTCTTGTTAAGGGAGATTCTATCCCTCTTTAATCCAAATTTAAGATCCTTTCCCCCCTAGTTTGTGTTTAAATCACAATGATCCCTGAATCATTCTGGATCACAGTTCAGTTTCTTGCTTCTACTTTGATCTCAGTTTTTCCCACTGTTCACAACTACCTACTTACTCGATTACGACTCTTATCCAAAGTCTAAATTTATAAGAAAATTGGCTTGGGATGAAATCTTTGCCAGTTACTTATATTAACATGGTCATAAGAACTTGATGGCCAATATTTTTGGACAGTCATTTGCAGTCTCTTTCTTGCCTTTCCAGCTGTGAGAAGCATTTGTCCTCATCACAGTGTGCCTGGACTGTTCTAACCACCTTCTAGAAGTCTCGCTGCTTGTGTCCTGCAAGGCGTGAAAGCACTGCTTTCGTAATGGCACGTCCTGGCGCAGTTACCTAATACAGATCCCAGAGCTTAAAACACCAAATGTGAAATTAGCTGTCTGGCTTTCACTGTTTTTATTACTTGACCACAACGTACCGAGGTAACTCTATTCTCACTACTCACAAAATGATGCCAGGCAGTGTCTCGATGACCCCCACGTGCTCCCTGCTCACCTCCCTCCCATCATTCCACCAATAGTCTTCTCTTTCTCTGAGACATACTTCCATTCCCCTTCCTCCAAGGACCAGCCCAGGCCCCACCTCCTCTGAGGATCTATTCCTGATGACTCCAGCCCACCATCTCTTCCCCATTAAATGACCCTTTACTTCCTTTTTCTACACATAATACTTCAGTACATATTTCTATTCTCTAATCAGCATACCACCACATCTGGCACTTTAATATACACTGGAAGTTCATTGTTCATATCAGCACAGTTTGCATGTAAGCTCCTTATGAGAAGGATCCACATTTTATGCTGTGTTTGCACTGCAACACACGTCTTTTAAGCACAGCACTGGGGAGATGGTAGGTACTCGATAAATGCACCTCGACTGAAAGACAAATATCTTCAAAATCTGGGTCACATACATACCCCATCACCACCTACTCTCATATTAATTCCACCTTCTGAGTTGTCTCCATGACACTAAACACTCAGGTTTTTAGAAAAGGTTTTAAATCTTTACAGATATTGCATTGAATTATAGATGTCGTCTTCATGCAAGGTACACAGAAGAATAAATTAGAGATGTAAGAAACTATCCAGACCAAACACACCAGAGAATATATCCCTTGAGAAAAGGTCTTTTGGGTTTGAATTATCAAGACCGGCTGTCTCTACTGATGCAATTCTCAACTTGGCTGATTTGATGACAGTCATAACATTGTTTAAAAATAAAAGTGCTAAGGAAAAATGAAAATGAAAATTTCACTACAACTTTATTTTTCCATGTTATTTATTTTTATGTGTTCATATATAAACATCAAATTATGTTTTTGATGTTTATATCAAGTACTGCATAAATGATTGAGATGTGTTAAATGCCATAGGCTCATAAGCACTTCTGTAATGTTCTGGTTTATTTTCATTTTCCTTTATGTATGTATCCACATTTCCGCATGGGATATATAATTTGCCTTCATACACTGTATTTTATATACACAATGATGTCACAAATTGTCAAAATTCAAGCTCTCTGGCAAATATATAAATATTTCGCTAAGCCAAAACTAGTGTTTACACCATTTTTGTCCTAACACATTTATCAGACAATTTAGAAGTTAAAAACACCACTGCTTGAAATGGCTATATAATGGAGACCCCAAAGTATTTCACGTATCTTAATAATCAGGATACTTTTCATTTGAAGGCCTTATTCTAGCATATGCTCAATATTAAATATCGCCTCCCTTCCCATCTCAGGCTTTGACATTTAAAAATGTTTATGTGGTTTTCCCCTTCTGTGTTCACACAAAGAAGAGTATAACAGATCCTGCTGCAATATCAGAATCAGATTCAAATTTTCCATTCAAAGGAAACCAAACTATATTGAGATCTGAACACTATAAAACAGCAGAGTATTTCACAAAGTTAAATATAGGGTGTAACTTAGCTGATATCCTGAAGGTGGATTATCAAATTTGAAGTGTAGGAAATGTACTTATATATGTGTACTTGTCTCTTCTGTAGATTGGGAACCTCTCTAAGAGATGATGGCGTTGGTGATGATGATGGGTAAAAAGATCCTGATTTATTTTAAAAACCCATACTTTATCCTGATTTATTTTAAAAACCCACACTTTATCCTAATGGAATCTACAGCTCATTCTATTGAGAAAGAGAGAGAGAGAGAGAGAAACCATTGCTTCTCCACCAATGTATCTTCATGGATTTTCAAGAGAAATATTGATGGATATGCAATCCAAAGTAGAACATTAAGCACTTTTCTGGATAATTAAGGCAAAAGTACTGCTTATTATTTTAAACCTGGCTTATCGGGAGTATGTCTTAACTGGTTCAACATTTCCCTTGAAATTATGAACAAAGCCATCTATCAGCTCCACTGAAGGGAAAGGATACAGCAGTAAAATTCTCAGCCAAGACAACCACAGACCAACCCTCCACTCCACCTTGTCCGTGGCCAACGCACAACCCAGACCCAACCTTAAGCATTTCGTTGTTATGTGAACTAGAACCAGGGGGATATGTTATTGCATGCGTTCAACCAACAATAATTTTTGAGCACCTACGTCCACAGATCATTGAATCTATATCACCACTGATCGTTAAGATGCTATTATTTTATACCATTAGGAAAAAACATGGCCAATGAAAAAAATGACAAGTCATCAACTGTAACATGCAATCCCCCTTCTTTTTTTGGCCTTTCTGCACAGCACACGGGATCTTAGTTCCCCGACAAGGGATTGAACCTGGGCCCTTGGCAGTGAGAGCTTGGAGTCATAAAATATGGGGTGGGCAAGCATGGTTCTCAGGGGTACAGTGAGGCAAGACCAAGGTCTTGCCTCACAGAGCTCTCAGCTAGGGGAGCCTCATCTGGACTTAAAAGAGGGTTATCTCAACTTCTGGTTGTACGTGGTCAAGGAGGAGAAGCTGGGAAGACAGCCCTCATGGAGAGTCCGATGCCTCAAACCAGAAGAGTAGGAAGTGTACAAAGAATATTATTACAAAAGACACTTAAGCCAAATTCAATGAGAAAACACATTAAAGACCGTATTTGCCTGAACCTGCTTATTTGCCATTGAATCATGGCCGTCTATCTTTCTTCTTCTCTTGAAATTTCCTCTCACCGGTCCCCCATCACCCCCACATCCCCATCTCCGATTTCTTGCCTCCTTTATTACTCATATATGTCATTCTTCTCAAGTCCAAATACTTTTTATTCCCTTTCCCTTTTTCTCCCAAGAGACTTTCATTAGCTTGTTCTTCTAGCCATAAACCAAGCATATGACTAAATATGATTAATACTAGTTCTGGCTGGTTTCTTAGGCACTTTTATATTGATAATTGATATCCTATCTGGTTTTCTGGCTTTGCTTGATATATGATGTAGAGTTTCTATCAAGCCATCAAAGGTGAATTCTCTTTGGTACTTTGGGTAATTGTTCAGTTCTAGCAATTAAAACAATGAGGGAAAATGTCACTGACCCCTAACTCCAGTATGCTACCTGATGGCCGGAAGTCTTGAAGGCAATAGATCAGTTCACCCCGAGGAATACAACCCCATCAAATCAAAAGAGGCCAAGCCTTTTTTGAAACGGCCTTACTGATTGTAAAAAGAATCAAAATCTTCAAAAGAAGATTTATCATATATCATCTATTGCTGTCAGATTTTTAAAAACCCACTCAAACGCTTATAACACGTTGAAAATTATATTTTCTATAGAGTACCAAATTTAAAAATATATATACTTTGGTTCCTTTCCCTATAATTTAGTATTCATTGGAAATTCTCAAACACTGACATGCCTTTCTGAATAAACTCCCCTTCCTAACGTTCCCACAGATGTTCTTTCTGGCTTCCAAATTCCACCAAAGAATTGTTACCATAAAGAAGCTACAAAGAGCGATTCTGGATTAATTGCTTAATTCCTTCATGTCACAAACATAGATTGAACCCCTTCTCTCGCCCTGGGATGGAAGAATGTATCAGACCTGGTCCCTACCTTGAGAAGGTGGCAGTGTGTCTTGGCCTGAGCACAGGTCAGAGAGATGTGGGTCAAATCTAGGCTCTGCGCCTGCTCACTAGATCCCCTCCTCTCTCCCAGGGCAAGGAACGTAACATCCCCGAATTTTAATTTCCCCATCTGTAAAACAATAATAACAATATCTACTAGCAAAGGTATAGAGCGTACAGGGTCTAAAAAAGGGTCTGTAAAGACCAAGCACAACGGCACGTTGGGGGCACCCCACAAAGGATGGTTTCTTGTCTCCTTCCCTTAACAGGCTTATCAGAGGCACATCCATTTGCTACTGCAGACATTTACATGTGTAAATTATATTTTTCCTTTGCTTTGCATTTATTATCTTCGTTGTATATTTCTAAGATTAACAATTTTAGTATTAAAGGGGAGAGCAAGATGAAGGGGTCTTGGATCACGTAGAATCTTCCTGGACAGTTATATATATTTTTAAAAAGCTTAGCTATAAGAATTGTCTGCATAATGCACCTTTGTCCCTCTCATTGTTCACAAGGAATTATTGTGGCTTTTGCATGCAAATATAAATACGACTTTCAGATAATCTGTTGCTAGAAAATTTGGTCAATGGTATTCTATGATGTGCTAGTAAGTATGCAACCTTGAAAGAAATAACCATAATCATAATTACAACAACCTCAATTGAATGCCATCCATTTGCTGAATACCATTCTAAGCGTCATAGGGGTATTCATTCGTTCAGACCTCACACCAACCCTACAGGATACATAGGATTGTTGTCCTTATTTTACAGACAAGGACATGGACACAGAGATATTCAGTGACTTGCCCAAGGTCACACAGCCAGTGGGTGGAGTGGTGGAGCCTCCTGAATCTGAACCAAATAGTCTGGTTCAAGAGCTCAAGCTCTTTACCCCAACATCGTACTATTTTCTGGAAGTTTTAAGTTCTTCTTTGAAAAAGTATTCCAACATTTTAGTACCTCACAAATCAGCAACATTTGCTACGCAGCCAACAGGCATCTCTAGTGCCCTCGGCATAAATAGGCAAGTGAGTGGATGTTCAAGGGTTTCTCTGAAGTTTTGTCCTAAATTAAAATATTACCTGTGGGCTTCTATCCGACCCCACTGGAAAGAGACTCTCGTTAGAGAATAAAGGCAGGTACTTCCAGCATTTGCCTGAAGATTTTGTTTAAACTAATGCCACCTCCTAGATCCATTTTATTAGTAATAAGACTCCTGCTTATTGAACTTTTTCCTAGTGTGTGTCAGGCGCACTAAGTGCTTCATATACATGATCTCATTTACTCCTGGAAACAACCCTACGAGGCAGCTACTATATTTATCTTCATTGTATTGATAAAGGCACTGAGGCTCAGGGCAGGTAAGAAAGTTGCCCGGCTTGCACAGCTGGCGTGTCTGCAGAGCTGGGACTGGGACACCCACTCTCACCCACCATACCACAGTGCCTCCCCTGGAGAACACATGGTCCTCGATCCCTCTCTCTGGCTCCAAGAACCACTGTGATGTACTGTGTGATGGACTGCTCATGTAAGCTAGCATGAACACCAAACCATATGCCTCTGACCTTTTTGCACAGTGGCCCTGAAATGGGAAAGGCGAAGATCTCCATGCCTTAGAAAAGGGAGCATGCAGGGGACCAAGGGTCTCCAAGCAAATCTAATCCCAAGCAGAGTACCTACACCAGAGCAGAAGCAGGGGAACTCCAGCCCTCCTGCAGACAGCTTCTCCCCCAAAGAAAGAAACTAAAAAGGGACAGTTAAAAGAGGGTTTCAATGGGTGGTAGGTGAGGGGAGATGGTCTTTGTGGGAGAGGGTCTTTGTACAGGAGAAGAAAAAGGCTCTAAATCACAAGACCATGGCAGCAATGGGAGCCAAGGGGCTAAAAAGAGAAAGAGAGAAGCAGCAGAGCCAGCTGGAGAGCCAGGGGAAACAACAGCACAGATGGAAACAGAGGAGTGTGCAGGTGAAATAGGACAACTCAGGTGGAATCCACTCCTCTGCCTGTGTTAAAGTCCAGATGGTCTAGATGGAGAGCATAATGGTGCCACCTCTTTTGGAACTGACCCTTGTTCAGTCTAAGATTGGTCCTCTTCTTTCTAAAACGGTCCATTTTTCTTTAAAAAAATAGTTCAGAGAACTGTGGGAACACAGGAGTAGCTCCAGAGTAAAGGGATCTGGAGGGTGGGTAGAAAAAAATGGTTGGATAGGCCAACTCTCTCTAGATAGCAACCAATCCCTGGGGATTTCTGGGTCATTTTACACCTTTGGGGCATTTACAATTACTATTTCAGGAAACCGGCACACAGCATACTACATACACATACATCATACTATATTTTATTTGATGTGATGAGAGTCCAAGTGTGTCACCATGAATTTTAATTCTCAGTGCCTGGGCTGCTCAGTTGTAACAGCAAAGAAACAGTGTGTCAATTCAAGTTGAGCTGGGTCATGTATCTGGCTTTCCGCAAGACTGGCAGTGTTAAGGGAGGTCTTTGGTCAATTATACCTATTTTGAAAAGCCTATCGAGTTTCAAGTGAAATGTGGCTGTTTTTATCACCTTTTGGGCGTTCTCATTAAGATTCCATGATCTAGCCAGAAAGGCCTAGCAGTAGCTAATATCTGACAGCAATCCAGAATTCCCCCTCACTGCCGCGATAAGGCCAACATGTACTGGTGAGAGGGGCTGGGTTGCAAAGAGATCTGATCTTACTTTTAAATAAACACATTTAAAACTAGGGGCCTATGCAAACTATTCTATATAGGATGCATAAACAGCAAGGTCCTACCGTATAGCACAGGGAACTATGTTCAGTCTCCTGTGATAAACCATAATGGAAAAGAATGTTTTTAAAATGTACACATATGTATAACTGAATCACTTTGCTGTACAGCAGAAACTAACAGAACATTGTAAATCAACTGTACATCAATAAAAAAAGAAAGAAAAATTAAAATATAGAAGAACAAAGAAGACTCAAGTCATCACTAGCATTATGGCAAGTCTTTCACCTTAAGGGTTTTTAAAATTCCATCTGAGGGCTTCCCTGGTGGCGCAGTGGTTGAGAGTCTGCCTGCCGATGCAGGGGACACGGGTTCGTGCCGCAGTCCGGGAGGATCCCACATGCCGCGGAGCGGCTGGGCCCGTGAGCCATGGCCGCTGAGCCTGCGCGCCCGGAGCCTGTGCTCCGCAACGGGAGAGGCCACAGCGGTGAGAGGCCCGCGTACAGCAAAAAAAAAAACAAAACAAAACTCCATCTGATCGTCCAAGCCTTACAAGGCTGTGCTGAGCAGGGAGGGAAAAGCATATTGCATAACCAAGATTCATTGGTTTTATGTATACATAGTCACAAAGCTCTAATTCCCAGTTTACTCAGTCTTAATGGATTCTTCATAGCCAGAGAAGTGGTGTGCTAGTCTTTACAAAAAAACAAAACAAAACCAACCAAACAAAAAAGCATATAGGCTTCACAATACTTCAGCAGAATAAAAGGGTGGGATGGGTAAATGGGTGGGTGAAGCAAGATTAATTGTTGATAACTGTTAGTACATGGAGGTTCATTATATGACTCTCTACTTTTGTATGTGTTAGGAGTTTTCCATAATAATTTTTTTTTAATCCACAGAAGTACTAGGAATTTCCATGAAGCAGAACTACTGAAGTCTAGACTTGAAAGGATGGTGTCAGTTATTTAGACCTCTGCAAATGGGCCGGCCTACCAGCTCACCCTGTATCCTTCAGGTACCCTATACTCCAGCCAACTTAGTTGTCAAATGAGGTGTGAGTCACCTGGGCTGTACTTTCCCACTTCCTTGCCTTTGCCCATGCTATTTTCCTCTGCTTGGAATGACCCCTTCCCTTATACCCCAGCTCCGACTATAGAAAATCCAACCCACGTAAGGCCTAGATCAAAGGTATCCTCCTTTGTTAAGTCTCTAATTATGGCATGTGGAAATAATCTCTTCCTCCTTTGTACTCCAGAACTTTGTGGGTGCTCTCTAGGGCCACAGCTCACTGTGTAATGATCATAATCATGAAAAAAAGAAGCATGATGATGATAGCAGTGAAGATATACTGAATGTTGTATGTACCAGGCACTTTCGATATGTCATCACTTTCGATCCTTACAATATCCTTTGAGGCTATTACCCTTTTATTATCACATTTTACAGATGAAGATCTGAAATGCAAAGAGGTCCAAAAGGCGAAACGGGGGTCCAATGTGATATGATGCCAGATGTATCACCATAAATATTAAGCCTTTGTGCCTATGACCCTTAGCTACCACACCAGAGTGATATGGTATAAAGTCTAGTTGAGACAAAATTCTAACTTTCAGGAAGACCGGAGGGCCCACATTCCTGACGGTTAACAATACTGCATATGCCTATTCTTCCTACTGAATTGTAAGCTCCTTCAGGGAAGGGACTGTGTCTTTTTCTATTTGTGAACCCCCAAAGCACTGTCTAGTAAAATGCCTTGTACATAGAAGATGATCAGTAATATCTTGTTAATTGAACACTGCATTAATACAGAGCAGTTCTGCCTAAGAGCGATATACAACTCTTATAATCCACCTTGCTGCCTCCACAAGGAAATAAGATGGACACATCAGCCCACAGAACTGCCTAGGCCACTCTCCTCTCCAACAGCTCTATTCACAAGGCCACAAAACTGAAATAGTTTTCATCTTCTCCCTACATTGGCATTGTAAAGAATGAATTCTTCTTTCAGAAAGAAGAAATAATTATTCCCCGATGCTATTTTTATTTAGCTTCCCAACTGAGGGCCCCCTCCCCTTTCCTCTGCAAAGCTCCCACCCTCAACAGAGTAGGGAAAAGCCAAAAGGAGTCAAACTTTGTCTAGGTGATGACCCGGGAATCTGGAACTAAGGAAGACAGGCTGTTCTCCTCTTGAGTTTCCTTTCTCTTATTTCCCCTTTCAGACTTCCTAAACCCGGGTTCTTTCCAACCAAATTACACCACACTGATTGCTGCTAATCTCTGAGCATATTTTTATTTTTTATTATTATTAATTTTTTTTGCGGTACGCGGGCCTCTCACTGTTGTGGCCTCTCCCGTTGTGGAGCACAGGCTCCGGACGCGCAGGCTCAGCGGCCATGGCTCACGGGCCCAGCCGGTCCGCGGCATGTGGGATCTTCCCGGACCGGGGCACGAACCCGTGTCCCCTGCATCGGCAGGCGGACTCTCAACCACTGCGCCACCAGGGAAGCCCTCTGACCATATTTTAACCTTCTTCCTGAACACAGTGATGCTCTCTGTCCCCTAAGAACACTTGGGGCTCAATTGTCTTCAATTCCTTCCCCAAACTCTTTCAACGTTCCTTTTTCTCTAGCTAGAAGTCTTCTCCCTCCAAGGACTCAGCTCATGCTATACTTCTGCTAGGTGTTACCCCAGGTGGCTTTCAAGAACTGAGCAAGTACTAGCTTAAGAGAGGTATGATTTAGGTCCTTCTTCCACTCTGGCTCTTAATGCAATTCCCACCATCAATATGAGCATTTTAATAGGGGAAATGAGAAGGCTTTCTAGTCCCAAAAGAATGAGGCAATAATGGTAAAGGGACTGGCAACAGAGTTGGGATTTGGGACAAGGGCTGGTCATTGAGGCTGGCTCTAAGTGTTCCCTCTTCTGGGCTCTCATAAGCCACGATGCTGTATTGTTCAAGTGAAGTGAATTTCCCACATTTTCTTTTACTGAAAGCTATTTGCTTTGGTCATAAACTTAAGCCAGCGAAAGACCCTGAGGAGTGTGTGTGTGTGTGTGTGTGTGTGTGTGTGTGTGTGTGTGTGTACATACATCTACCTACGAAGAGGTAGATGGGGCCACAGTGAATTGTGATATATCAAATAATACTCAAGTTTTATCTAATGCCACTCATCTTGACAGCCTTGCATTTTCAAAATTAATAAAAAGCATAAGGAAACTGCTACACAGTCACCAACCAAAGAATCTTGGCCACCAAGCTAAATATCTAGTCATCTGTGTTGTACATTAAGTGTGAAGGCACATATCACAGTTTGAGATTTAAATGGGCAAAGCAATACCTACAGGAAATCGACAGTCACATAGCAGGTTTTTCTATCAGCCAATGCTTTCTTTGTCAGTGCCTTCTGATTACACACACTTGTGTATTCTAGGCATCGGTTCTACTTTGCTTTTGTTTAGGTTACTTAATATTCCTCCTCTTCCAAGAAGCAGAGACAATCAATAGTCAGTTATAAAGTCAGAGGCCATGTCCCATCTACCTGGCCAGGGTACTTTCTGTCAACACCTGTGGCCCAGAGGGTTAGCCTTCCAGCCATGTGTTCCTGATCACCTGGGAGCCTGGAAGTAACCTGTGCCCTCAAGGCTTTCTCCCAAGAGCCATCACCATCTTCCAAAGAGCTCCCCCACTTTCTAAAGCCACCCTTGTTCTAGCGAACCATGCCAAGATGGCAGACCCACCCTTAAGGTAAGAAAAGCCCTTTGGAGCGGGGCTTGCAATCTTCTCTCACCAAGTCTTTTTAAAATTTGCCCTAAGCTGCACTAAGAAAACTCCAAGGACTTCCTATTTCTCTCTTATGAATGAACAAATCGTTTTCATATAGAAGCATAACTTCTCAGGGCTTCATAACCAGCCAAACACCATCCTTTCTCTTGCAACTGAAAAAAATTACAATTCTCCTTGGAGAAATAAGCTTACTTGTTTTTTCTCTCTATTTCTTTTTTTTTCTTTTATCACAAGAAAGTGTACTGACCAAAATAAAGCATTTCTAACAGCGACTAAAAGGACAAAGATTGTACCAATCTCTCAAAATTACTGCCAACACAATATCATGTTTAAGCACAGCAATGACTACACGTATATTTTCTCTAAAGATAGCTGGAAAAGATGTTCACATATATGTTTTACTTTCTCCAGTATAAACTGACCACAGCCAGAACTCAAGCACATTCATTTTTCCAATAAATAGGAAAAAAAATCAAATATGGCATATTAGTTTTAACAATATCTCTAAAAAGGAGTAAGCTACTCTCAAAAGCATTTTGATACCAAAACATAGTATAAATGGCCCCTATAGTCTTCTGCTAGAAAATCAGAGTGACGGAGTAAAACATTAAAACGAAAATGAAAGAAAAGGGTTCCCCCCAAACAGGTAATGCTAGCAAGCCTGGAGGTTTAAGAGCCCTAAGATAAAACATAAGGTGAGTTAAAATTTCAGGGGAAAAAACTGCACTTATAAGCAACAAATTTGCCTGTGGATTAGTTGGTCAAGGGACGACACACAGAATAAGTGATGCTATTGTAAACCACGCAAACTGTGGAGTGGGAAGGAGTTTCTTACTGTCAACATCCAGCTACTGTGGCTAGAATGAGAAAGAACTGTATTTTTCTCTCTTCTCCTGCTCTTTGGACACTTTGTTTTTAATGAACAGTTGGTATCAGAGCTAAGTCCAAAGACTGTTACATGTGGGATTTCCTAACGCAGAGACCTGGCAGGGCTGTGCTGTTAGGCCAAAAAACTAAACAGAAAAAGAGACTACCTCAAAATGTAACAAGTGAGCATCCTCATTCTCTTTCAGTGTTTTCATTTAGTTGGAGCAAATGTTTTGCTTTAATGCAATTGAAAAGAAAAGAACATTTAGGGACAACATAGCTAGATCCCTCATAAAGCTTCATTTTCAAAAGCAGTGTTTGAATCTCTAAATAAATGACAATTCATTCTCTGTTTACTTTAGGTAAACAGAAAATGCATTGCAGAGCACTTGTTTTCAAAAGCTAATCAAGAACATTAGGTCCCAACAGATTCATTTAATAGAAATATAATAGGCATTCCTGCTCGCTTTTCATCTTGTCTCGCTATAAATGCTAAAATGAACAGCAAATTAACCCTGCATTGGAACAGAGTCCCTGTCACAGCTGAGATCCTCTCTCTCACGACTTGGAAACATCCCCGCATCCTGTCGCTGCTTTGACTTCTACATAGGAGAGAGAAAGCGCCTGATTGAGTTTGGCAAGAGAGTGTAGGAATACTTGAATTCTAAAGGGAGTACTGCGTGTCAACTCTGCTATCTTTCCTAGCAGAACAAAATATTACCATGTTGTCTCCTAAAATAGTGTACAATTAGGAAGTAGGAGGAGGGATGGGGATGGGATTTTTTTTTTTTTCTTTCCAAGCTACATACATCAACTGTCTTTTTCTATATTTTTAACTTTACTAGCCATTCTCCAAATGGCTGCTTATCAACTACTATACAGAACAAGCTAATAAAGACAGGGCCATCCAAGCTCTATAATCAGATACAAAAGATTTGCAAACAATTTGAGATCTTATAATTCATATTCAGTGATATCAGAATTAGCATTTAGAACTCTATACAGAAAAACTATAATACTTCAAAACTTATGTAATAATGAACAAACCCTTTCAAAAACTGTTTTCACTGTGCTAAAGTAACATTCTAGACTTGTTGTAAGTATGTTATTCTTACAAGTAGTTCGCAGTTATTCTTGAAGGCAAGCCTTGGAGTTTCCTTAGCATAGTGCTGCTGGGGAAAATTTTCAGCATGTCCATCTTCATCTCTAGCCTGAAGGGAAATATAATGGCCTATTTAGGGACTTACAAATAATGGAAGAAAAAAAGCTAAAAGCATAACAGCTCAGATCATTAAACAAACGGGAATCCAGAAATCACAACATTAATAAGAAATTTGTTTAAATACGCAGTACGCCTTTTAGGTATCAAAATTTGGGATTTATTTTTCTTTACATAGTTCAGTTTGAACATGCAAATTCATTGTGGTGTAATATTTAAAATGATACAAAACAAATCAAAAGCAAATAATTCTGTTGAAAATTACCACCACTTCAGACTTCCAGTGACTTTTGTTGCACATTTAGGATTATATGACATACATACGTGTTTAAACTTTTTGGCATGCTTAAGCAATCTCTAGATAATGCACTTTTAAAAAATTCTAATAGCAAGGCCATAAGAAAAGCAATTTGCATAGTTATATTTTGCATTGTAATATTATTAGAGATAAACTGATTCCCCTCAATTTTTAAATAAAGATCTAAAAGGAGTAATGATCTAGTAAGAACAATGATTCTTCAATCAAATGCAGTAAAAAAAAAAAAGATTTAATTAAGAAGCTGCATTAAAAGTTACTGGTTATTTTCATCTACACTGTTAATTAAGAAAGCTGAAGTTTAAATGGAGACATTAACAGAACCCATTAGCAATACCCCTTGCATACAGTCTTCCCTTTCTAATCTCCATTGGTTTCTGGTTTGGAGTTGGAGAGAAGAAAGAGGTAGGTGAAAGGAGGCGTGTCTGCAGCACACTCATTAAACCATTCATTTGGGTGACACTTGCACTCTGCTCTGCACTCCTCTTATCTCAGCCCTAACTGCTCTCTCTTTCCTGGCCTCCTGAAATTCACAGCTGAGCTGTCTCCCTCACATATGGCTTGCATATAATTATGCATATTCCATTTTGCACTGCATTAAAATGATGAGCTCCTGGCTCCCTGCCAGCTGATTTTAAAAAGCCCAAGTGAAGTAGGAGAAGGGAGAGAAACACAGGGAGAGCCGCACAGGAAGCAGCAGGTAGTTCTATCTGCTGTCTCTTTAGATAAAATGTATGTCTGGCACCAGGGGAACAGCTGAGAACTACCTGTTGTGATGTATGGACTGAGGGGGAGAAAACAATGAGCATACATCTGTGCATAGCGATGACAGCGCTGATGTATTGTTTCTCTTTTAATGGCGTGAAATCTGCCCCTGACAAGTATCACTCAGAGCTCTCAGCTAGACTAGGGACTGTCGTTTTAGAAAGGGATCACTACTCCGTACATTTTAGAATGTACAGCTTGCCTTTCATAAAGGCTTCTGCCACTTATTGCAGGGAGGGAACTGATGGAATTTGGAAGTGGACTGTCATGGTAGTAATACTGGGGTTACAAAAAGTATTTTTGAGATTTACAAACATCTCTGGGATTTGGTGCCTTTTAATTTTACCTTTTATTCCCCCCCTCTACCAAATCAGAGTAAAATAAAAATGCAGGATTGGACGATGTGTGACAGCAAAAATGTGTAAGCATGCTCATGTCCAATCAAGGCACTGAAACCAGTGATGTTTCTTCTCACAGCATCAGGTCTACTAGGCAGCTACATCAGTGTTTAAGCCAATAGAGCCTTAAATGGGGCCCATTTTAAAGCAGAGTGTATACATAAAAGGCAGCTGTATAAAAAGCGATAAGATGCCAATGGGTAGCAAACATGTCAGATTCTTAAGTGAATTTTAAGGCACTCTGTGAGGTGCAGGTCTCTTGAAGGCAGGGACCTCATTTATTTCATCTTTCTTACTCTACTATGCCCAGCGCCTTACTTTTAGTTGGTGCTTAACAAACATTTCAGTGATGAAAAGAAACCCATACCTGGTTAGTAACTAGACCCTACCACAACTCTGTAGAAGACACCACCTCAAAATATGCTAAACTTGGTGGTAGGTTTATTATATTCCTGATGCACTATGATGCATATGCTTGGAAACATACTTGGCATATAGTTTACAAGGGCTACTATTTACATATGTATGTCTATATTCAATATATATGTATCTTGTGTATAAATATTCATAAGGTGGAAGATGTTTATTATGCATGTACTATGTATACACATTCATACACACCAGATGCCTGGGGATATTTTCAACATTAGTGGCAAAAATATATTCATTCCACTTACATGTAAGGTGCTCACAATGCTTTTTATGTTTTTAAAGGACAAAAAAACCCATTAAGGTTTGCCTGTGCTTCCTCAAAGGGGCTCCAGGACTTTATATAAAGTCTCATAATTTATGAGAGTAAATAAAACAGCAGTGGAAGAGAAAGGAGAGGAGGGTTGGAGTGATCAGAAGTGGAGAGAGAAAGGCAGAAATTTGCTTCTTTATTAAACCGTGTATTTGCCTCTGCATCACACTCCATGGAGCTTGGAACAGTCTGCCTCTGATAATCAACCTGATTCTTGAGTCCAAGAAATTCCATCCTCCAGCCATTCGCTGTGTTTCCACCACATGCCACAGAGACGGAAAGCATATGACATGCAAGAAGACCAAGCACCATCACCCTCACGTGTGTGTGCACACACAAGCACTCACACACCTCTCACTGACGTAATTCCCTTTGCATTCTCAAGTTTTTTAATGTAAAATTTTAAATTATTATTACTGGACTAAGTGAAATTAAGTGCATTCATCTAAGGCAGTAGTTCTCTGCTCTGGTTGCATATGAGAATCATCTGGGGTGTTTGTTTTTTTTTTAACATATTGATGCCTGAACTCCCCCTCCCCACGATGTTTCCAAGATTCTGATTTAACTGGTCCAGGGTGGGGCCTCGACATGGATTTTTTTTTTTTTTTTAAAGCTCTCAGGTGGTAGTAATGCACAGGCAGCCCGAGAACCACTGATGTCAGGAGTGTGCCTGGAGGAGGGGTATTGAGAGGGGGCCCTGAGCGGACTTGTCAGCATGGCCTCCAGCCAGGCCCCAGGCCCACTGGAGGGAACAGCTATGCAACACTAGGAGGATACAGGATGTGCCTCCAGCAGTGGGGTTTACTCCAAAGATTTAGAGATTTCATGACTAGCTGCTTAAAGCAAAGCCTTCTCTTTATTTATTTTTAGTTTCTGGTGTGACAAATAGTCTTGGAAGAACTACTATACCTCTTCTTCAAAAAGGCCTTCCTGAACCTCACTGACCAAGTCAAATACCTCCACTCTGCCCTCTCTTAGGCCTGACACAGGTGCACCCTTACACTGGCTGCTGTAATTTTTGGCTTCCCCACCAGACTGCAAGCTTTCTAAGGGCAGGATGGTGTCCGGCTTCTCGCCATTGGATCGTCGGCCCCGGCCACTGACTGGAGCATAGTAAGCGCGCTGTAGGAACGAGTTTAATTATCATTCCACAGCAACTTGTGGCAACGTTAGACAAAATCCATTAGAACTTCTTTACCCTACACGCGCAGATTCATTTCAGCACTTCAGATTCATTTGTATATTGAAGCCATTGCCTTTTTCTGCATCTGCCCCATTATGGGTGGCAGACAATGGTGTACCATGCAGGTAGACAGAGGGAGTCCACGACCCCTGCAGGGAGGGTATGTAAACACTGAAGCTGCTCGGAATCACTGCTCACAGTAATAACACAAAGCAGACCAACTTTCGGCTGGTTTCATTATTGTTCTGGAATTCTCTAAGGACTGTGCCTCCTCTAACGGCCTGTGTCGAGGCGGACCACCCCACCACCAGTTCGGGGCCAGGAGACCGGTGTTGATGTCTGACTTTGTTCTAAAGTGACCAGTTCTTGGGCGTCCCTGGTGGTGCAGTGGTTAAGAACCTGCCTGCCAGTGCCAGGGACATGGGTTTGAGCCCTGGTCCGGGAAGATCTCACATGCTGCAGACCAACTGGGCCTGTGCGCCACAACTACCGAGCCTGCACTCTAGAGCCTGCGAGGCACAACTACTGAGCCCACGTGCCACAACTACTGAGGCTGCACGCCTAGAGCCCGTGCTCCACAACAAGAGAAGCCACCACAATAAGCCCACGCGCCGCAACGAAGAGTAGCCCCCGCTTGCTTCAACTAGAGAAAATCCGCACGCAGCAACAAAGACCCAATGCAGCCAAAAATAAAAACAAACAAATAAATAAATTTATTTAAATAAATAAATAAAGTGACCAGTTCTGACAGAAGGAATGTCAAAACACGTCATGATGAACTAACTCTCTCCATGGGTCTTATTCTCAACAGCTTTATTCTGACTAATATGCTAGAGATTTATGCCAACTATGGGGAAAAGCAAATGGGAAACTTTTTCACATTTTACTACAAATGTGATTGTCAAACCAAAGGTGCATTTTTGATCTATTATTGTAAGAAGGCGTCACTTCTTGCCATGGAATAGAAATAAAACTTAAAGTCCTTCAGTTAAACTGCAAGGGGATTTCCCCATCTCGCTTCCAGTCATGCATCTATTTTCATGCCATGTCTAGCATTTGAATAAATAATAGATAATGTGAGAAACTAAGACTAATTTTCTCTCTACCTCAAACACCTCTGGCTTAAACAAACTTTATTTTCACCTCTCTTTCCCTGTGAATCATCACTAATTTACTTTTTAAATTTTGATTCTTACATTCAGCAAACTTTATTTCTTCTTTCAAAGAATCCACTTATTCCTTTGGGCTAAAGCCTTGGTACCATGTGCATATCCAAGCAAGATCAGCATCTTTTCTCCTCTGGAGGATTCCTTTAGAAAATGTGGAACATTCTAAAAACAGCTCTACTGGCCCATCCCAGAAAAGTGCAATGTTTCTGACTCAATGAAAAAGGTTAACACTGTTGCCATTTAAATGGAAAGATAACTAGGCTTGGGAGTTAATACCTCCCTGTGAGGAATGGGACTTTACACCTCCCTGTCATTGTGATTTCAGAACTTCTTTGGAAAACAAGAAAAGGTTCTGCCTGGAATCAGAGCTCGGGGGAGCGCTGTAGAGCTTCCAGACTTTGCTTTCCAACCCTTTAGCAGATGTAGCACGTGTCAGCTCACACATGTGCTGCGGTGACTAGACTTGGGAACATCAAAAATAGTGCATCTCAAAGTTGCAGGAGTACGCTTAGAGATACAGAGCTCTAGAGCAAAAATTTTAGATTTTATAACTAATTTTTGGAATCAGAAGCAATAGAATTTCTTTTCAAAATTCAAGATAAATTGAATTTATCACAGGGAGACCACTTCTGGAAACCCCTGGAATTTCATTTTCTGGTGTACCATTTCTGGTCTGAACTTCCTTTGTCGAACGTCTGTACACACCGTCTTGAGGAAGCAAAGAGAGGAATAAGCGGCAGCTGCCACATGTGGCCTTTCAGCACGTCACGAACATCTCTGTGGACTTGACGTAAACAACAGCCCAGCTTCTTTGCCGCTCAGTGAGGTTCAGCCAGTGCTGGCCCTGGGCTGGACAAGCACGGAGGCCTCCGGAGTAGCTCCTGCTTCCACTTGAGGTACCGCCAAGTTACTCTCATCTCAGTGGCCCAATTCCTCATGACTGAAAGCCCTGTTCCCTTCAACTGGATTCCTGTCCCTTACCTCATTTCCTCAGGGTAAAACCAGTTTCCATCTCTCCTCCCCCACCCTTCTCCTGGAAAATTCTTAGGCATCTTTTAAGCCTTCATTCAGACTGCAGCTCCTTTAGGAACCCACTTGAGACCTCTTCCTCCTGGTCTAACCTGGGCTTTGTACCCCTCTGTCTCTCTATATCCACTCCCTCCATTGCACTGTACCATGACCATCTATGTGTTTGCCTTCCCCACTAATCTGTGTGGTCCTTGAGTGCAGAAACTGTGGTCAGTTCAGCTGCAAATCGCTAGGGCCTCATCTAGTGCCTGGCATATTATAAAGGCTCCATAAATGGTAAGTGAGTGAGAGAATGAATGAATGAATGAGTCCCTATCCTTTAACCCTAGCAGCTGGACATTCTGCCTTGCACCCCAGTCCCCAGAGGTGAATGTTCTGCCCCTGAACCGAGGAGAACTCTCCATGCTGAGTATCAGCAGGCCTCTGCTGGCGCTTTCTGACGTCATCTGCCTCACACCTGGGCCATCACCGACTATTCCATGAACTTCTGCCCAACTTGATTAGTGTCCCTCCCACTTGGTTAGACACTAGGGTCTTAGCCTGAAGATCCTGTACTCAATTTGGACTTTGGCCAATAATCCTTTCGTCCCGTATGTTTCTCTCCTCCACCTCCCACCTGGACTGACTTTTGCCTAACAAAGTCTAACCTCTGGTCTTTGCCTACGAAACTCTCATCCCCCAAATTCCGTTCCTAGATCAACCAACCTGGTGCCTCGCTCCCTGTTTCTTTATCTCACCTAGTCATAGTGCCCCAAGTCCATCTGGGACTCCTTGGTGTAACTCACCCCAGTTAGGACTCCTCTCTCACCTTCCCTACCAGAATGGAAACGCCTGACGGCAGAGACGGTGCATTATGTATGAAGCCCCCATGCTCCGCGAGTACCTTGTATAACAATCCTATAAATATATGTTGAATGGATTCATTAATCCTTTGCCCTTCCTTAAGGTAAGACCCAGAAATGCCCTTTTTTCTCTACTCTGAGCTGCCTATCTCTACAGATGGGTTGTTTCTATGTAGGTACATATTCAAGTCACTGAACATCAGAAGGCAGATGGGTCATGACAGGATTGTGTGTGCATGCAGCTTGGGCAGAGAGCTTTCTTTCTAGACCGAGGACTCCCACCTGGCATCAGGCTCCCTGCTCTGGAGATACTCCAGGCACCCAGAAACTTCAATGTGCGGAGCCAGGCATCTGTTCAATTCATGTTGCTACCAATCTTTGCATCCCGATCCTTTGCCCTCCCTTTCATTAGCTTGTCCCTGAAGACTGACTATGGGATTCTGCAGCAGTGCTGCTTTACTTTGCTCTTTTAACAAAATGTATTTAAATTCCCACTTAGCATGTGGGCCGAGGGAGAAGCTGTTTCCCCCAGCGAAGTTCCTCCTAATTCTCCATCCTCCTCAACTGGCAAGCAGAGGGGCTCTCTCCATACCTCTTCAGGCCCCTCTGACAGCTCACACATCTCTGGTGGATGAGATGGACCTATTTGCTGCTGCCCTTTTTTCACTCCATACAAACCTTTATATGTATCATAAATTTTTAATAGCCAATTTCGAGTCTTCAAAGAATAACGGTAACAAACACGCAACATGAAGATAATGGGAATCAAATCATGTTTATGGCCTCCATGAGCATCTCCTTAAACGACGTCAGGTCAGAGCTGCTCAGACCTGCGAGTGTATGAGGCTACAGGGCTGATCTCGCGCCTGATTAATGGCTGCCCTCACTCAGGGCCCTAATGGACTGCATGACAGTTACGGCAACAGATTCCACATCAGCCTGAAATACAGCGACCACACGGACTAAAATAAATCATCCTCAATCCAGCACGCGACAGCTGTGCCTGGAATAATCACAGCAGTTGCTAAGTGGTTCTGAAATCCCTGTTTTTGCTTTTCCTTTTTAAAATCTATTTTCTCTTTAGCGAACAGGTGACCCTTCTGGATTCACCTTGCACTGCTATTTGTCAGGTCACCTGAGTGTCTTTGTTTGGTAAGAACTGTTTTTTCCAAGTGGCCACATGTAAGACCCGGCAACTGGGGCATGTGGCCCCTTCTTTTCAATTCTCAGCTAAAGCGACATCACCATCACATTCCAGTCAGCTTCTGATCATCCCAGGACCCTTGATCCACAGTGGATTATCCAGACTCCTGACTGCTCCCCTTCCCCCCCTCCCACCTCTGCCCATAGCCCACCATTTGGTTTTTCGCTATTCATTTGCATCCATTACCCTGGGACCCTAGAGGGGAAACAGAAGGCAGAGAATCACAGACGACTTTCTTTTCTCTGACCAGCGACCACAGAAATGCCATAATCAAGGTCCAGATACAACAGGGTTGCCTCCATCTTCTCTGGACAGTTCATATGCTAAGCCACAGTCAGCCCCGTCCCCTGGGTGCCCACTAACCTGCAGACGGGACTGTAGAGACCCAGAGGCTAATCTCAGCAATCAGCCTGCACTCTTGTCACTGGTTCCCTACCAGCTCTGGCTTTGAGTCCACTTCCATACCACTCCCAGCTCTCCACTCTCACCCTTGACTCTGGCCCTGCCTTGGGCCCTTTCATCTGTGCACTTGGCCTGCCTGGAGCCTGCAGTCCCTCATGGACTTAGCTTTGGACCGTCCACTCTGGTCCTCCACTCTGGACAGCCACAGGAGGGTTACTCTGGTCACTGCTTTGGCCTGGGACAGTTTTACGGTCAGCATCCAATAACAGTGCCCCAAGGACGATTTGTCTTAAAGATACGATTTCTTTAGCAAGAAACAGAACTGTGAATTATGCAATGTGTGTAAAGACCTAAAATTGGCCTGAACATGAAGAAGAAAGACCAGGACTAGGTGTAAAACCCTGACTGTCACTGTGCACTGTCCACACAAATGTTCTGACTGACTTGGAGCGGTGCTGTGATTTATGTGGAGGGGGCAAGCAAAGAAGAAGGACAGGGGGACCGATCCATGGGCTCTGCCCCCGGGTCTTTTAGATCGTGAAGTCAGAATGCGATTCTGAACAGGATGGTCCTCCTGACAGCTCCAATTATGATCCACGTGAACCTTGACCTGTTAACAGAGGCCCCATCAGGCTTAGAGGAACAAAGTGTAAATTACCTGGCTTCCAACCCCAGGACGAATCGGCAAAGATGGCAGCACAGAGGCTTCATGAATAACAACCTCTGCTCAAACAACACTCTCTGGAGTCTTAGTTTTTAAAGCCCAGTCATTCTGCAGATGATGAATGGAGGTAATAAAAGGTGGGATTGTGGCATGTTTAAATAGGAGATAATCATTTGCGCAGAATTTGACTGGGGTTGACAGAAAGGCCTGTTGAGGCCTTTCTGCCGAGTATCAGGTTAAAGTCCATTTTTGGATGACAATTTCAGTTAACACTTGTTCCTCTGTTGTGATTACTATTATCATTATTATTATTTATTATTCTTATACTTCCAGGAAGTATATTCTGGAATCAAAGCCCAGGTGACAAAAGACAAAAAATGACCTGGGTCTCCACGTCCTCTCCCTTTTTAGAATAACTGAGAACAGGGGATGCGTAGGCTCCCTGTACAGCGAGCGGCCCTCCCCCTTCCCCCCTCACCCAACCATTCTGGTACCAAAATTCCCAAACTATTCCAGTTCCTCGGCACCCTGGTATCTCAGTTGCCCAGTGTGATTCTAGATATGAGATAACTGGTAGCCCCACTGGAAGGAGGTTCCCAGACCACAGACTGGACCGCACTGGAGAGAACGTTACCACTTCCAGAACTTCCAACTCAATGACTGCTTCACAGGGCTCTTACCACAAAGGAAGAAAACTCAATATAGAAGTCACTTTGACAGTAACACAAGACTCAAGTCTGTTCTGTGCAAGACACCATGCTAAGAATTTTGCAGACTTCAGCTCATTAAAGCTCCCCAAACCCTTATGAGGTCTGTATTACCATTACCACCTCCATTTTGCCAGCAAGGAATCGGAAGTGTAGCCAAGTTAAGTACCTTGTCCAAAGCTAAAGAGCTGATAAAGACAAAGCTTGGCAGGTGTCTCGACAGCAGGCACCGGCTCCTGTCCCCACACCGCAGGGGCTCCTCCACAGCGGCACAGCCAGCAGGGAAGCCTGGCTGACAATGAGCAAGAGAAACTGCAGACATTTTCGGAAGGCAGAGAAATGATGGCTCAAACGTCCCTGTGGGTCCTGGTGGGAAAGAGGGAAATCTTGCCCTGTGGTCTCCCTTCTTCATGGTGAAGCACTGATGCCCAACGCAGCTCAAATGGAGGTGGTCACGGAAGCTGGCACCCCACAAGGGCCTGAGGGGCAGTCTACTAGACTACAGCCAACACAAGCAACAAGAAGACACCAAAGCCTGAGCAGACCGAAATCCTGAGCCCACCAAGATGGAGGGCAATGACCTCTCCAAGTATTCTGCCCTTGAGGTATGGGGCAGAGACGGGGAAGGATGGGAGGGGAGAAAGGGTGAGGAGTGGACATCGAAATGGGAGTGTGCCAAGGAGTCTTGCGCAGCAGCAGGAGGAACTCTGCATGGAGATGGGGAAGGACACATCCTTGAACTTGACGGACTTCTCATTAGGGGGCCTGCTTGTTTTCAAATCTCTCTTATATTTTGGTTTCATCCTACAAATTTAAGATTATGGGATCCTAAGGTGAGAGTGGGAGCCCAAATCTTTTCTTGGATATCAAGATAGATTGAGACGGGCTTCCCTGGTGGCGCAGTGGTTGAGAGTCCGCCTGCCGATGCAGGGGACACGGGTTCGTGCCCCGGTTCAGGAAGATCCCACATGCCACAGAGCGGCTGGGCCGTGAGCCATGGCCGCTGAGCCTGCGCGTCCGGAGCCTGTGCTCCGCAACGGGAGAGGCCACAACAGTGAGAGGCCCGTGTACCGCAAAAAAAAAAAAAAAAAAAAAAAAAAAAAGATAGATTGAGACATGTTTTCAAGGACAAAGGATTCTAAATTCATAAAACTCTTCTTGTGGCTCTTGCCTAAGCATAGAACATAAAACTGTTATGGTTTGATGTGGAAAATAGTAAAAGGAGAATAAGAATGATCAGTTGATATAACTATTACTAGTATTAGCTTTCCTTTATTAATAATAACAAGCAGAATGCAATCAAGTATCCTAGTGTGATAAAGAAACTTCATTCATTTCTTTGCCTTAAGGGATGACAGACCTTTCCCTTCGGATTATATTAAAATGTTTTGCCCAAATTCATAAACTGTAGGTTGCACTACTCCAAATTTACACCAAACCACTTTGTGTGGCATTGTGACTTCACAGAAAACAGACCGCAATGACAAGAGCATTTACATAATTTTTTCCTGAGGTCTCATTCATTCATTCATCACTCATTGAGCATCTACAACTAAGTATCCAAAATGAATGGCATCCAGCCCACATGCTCAACACATTTTAATCTCTGAAGTTCAATGATAACAATAGAACGAACGATCCCTTGCCAAGGTCTAACCATACACCTTCTGGAGTGTCGACTATCATACGTTTATATCCTATTTAAAATTTAGATTTTTAAATAATTATAAATTTGAAAGGTAAATAAAAGTAAACCACAAAAAGTAAGGAGTAGAAAATATTCTCATAAACACACAAGAATTATGAGGAAGTAAAAACCAAGAAAAAGCAAGAGAAAATTCTGAAAGGTTGAGCAGCCCTGTGCCATTTGGTTGAAGAAGTTAGTACAGAAAGGGGTGAGGAGAGCCATTTGGTGCCAATAACGAGCTGAGCGTGATTTCCGGTGCTACCGATAAAAACGGGGGACGTAACATCCAGCTTAGAAATTCGTTGCAAGGATTGAATGAGAAAATCCATCACATGTCCCACACAATGCCTGGCACAGAGTAAGAACTCCATAGATGACAGTTATTTAAATTTCACAAGTCCACTTCTTTTCTGGAGAGAAAAACTCAGCTGGCAGGAAGGCCATAGTGACTCAGTATCTTTTCTTATCATTAAAGTCTTGATTCAAATCAAGTTGCAGGCAGCTATAGGGCATGGTCAGCAGCGAGAGGCAAAGGCGAAGACACTGGCGAAGGTTTGAGGGCTTTTAGAAATGCATAAACACACCCTCTAATCAGGATTCTAACCCCCTACACAGCATCGGTACTTAATGACGGCTTCTATCTCTCTTCTGCCATCTGACTACCGATTGTGCCCTCTGCAAATAAGGCATCGTTTTGTTTTCCAACCTCTTTATCTCCTCTTATGTTTCACGAGTAACATCTCCATCAAGAAACTTTCCACCCTCACTGGGCAGCTCCCACCCACATAAGCAGCCTGGGATTCCTGGAGACTGCTACATGTTGAATTCCACCACCTTCAGCACACTTCTGCCAAATTAACAACCAAGGTTTTATTGCTGGTACCCTTCTTTACCATTCACATCATCCCCCTTTATTGCCTGTTTTCCAGCTACTAACTTCATCCTGTATGAACTTCGTTTCTAACTCAGTGATAGCCGACACCTGTATCATTTGCTGATTTCAATGCTCAGCAGAGGTTGGACATGTATACATGGTGACCCCACACTCTTTCCAAACTGAATGGCCTCACCAAAGATGGATAGGAGCAGACAAATAGAGGCGAGGAAGAATTTCCAAACAATCTAATATTTGGTTCACCATTTTCAGAAAATGTGCAAATGAGTGAATATTATTTTCTTATTCAAAAGGCTAGGGCTTTTTTAAACTAAATGTTGCAACTCTTATTAGGTTCTTATTTGTTTTAAAATTCAGTTCAATATCGTTGCCTTTGAGGTTTTTTTGTGTTTGTTTCTTATTGTGTTTATCCTCATCTTTCGGACACATCATCCCTCCTTCCCAGCCCTTAGACAGGACTCTGAATCACCTGGCAATCCCCTCACCATAAGTGAGAATCCCCTCCTCCACTTAGTCACCTGTACAATCAGAAACAGCTTTCTTTTATTTTACTGATCTATTTCATCTTAAAGTAAAATGCCCTCCTTGTACAAAACACTTTCATTTCTTTCCACCCCTTGCCCTGTCGCAGGAAGCTGCTGTACGGGTACCATATAATGTTTATGCTCATTTGTTTCGTTATATTACATCCTGCCCTCCTGCTCTAGGATCTGATGTCTACAAAGATATAATCAGAATTGGTTTAGATTAGTATCTGTGGCAGCAATTCCTATAAATGATACAGACAAGGTAGTAGCTATAATGTCTGTCTTGTTTCAAGGTAAAAATGAAAAATGACATCTTTGATGGAGAAGACTCCACGGAGACCCGGGTGGAAATGCAGCCGGTTCTCCTGCTCACAGACATCTCTCTTTCCCGTCATATGGCTGACAGGTGTGTAATCATGTTCCTTAGTCACAGTTTGTGTTAAAATAACCAATTACCAAATGAATAAGAGTCGAGTCCCAGTGTGACTGTCGCCACCATTGCAAAGTGATGATGTGCTTCTAAAACACAGGGCTTGGACTTCCCTGGTGGCGCAGTGGTTAAGAATCCGCCTGCCAGGCTTCCCTGGTGGCACAGTCATTGAGAGTCCGCCTGCCGATGCAGGGGACATGGGTTCGTGCCCCGGTCCAGGAAGATCCCACATGCCGCGGAGCGGCTAGGCCCGTGAGCCATGGCCGCTGAGCCTGCGCGTCCGGAGCCTGTGCTCCACAACGGGAGAGACCACAACAGTGAGAGGCCCGCGTACCGCAAAAAAAAAAAAAAAGAATCTGCCTGTCAATGCAGGGGACACGGGTTCGAGCCCTCGTCCGGGAAGATCCCACATGTTGCGGAGCAACTAAGCCCGTGCGCCACAACTATTGAGCCCGTGCTCTAGAACCGGTGAGCCACAGCTACTGAGCCCGCGTGCCACAACTACTGAGCCCGAGCGCCACAACTACTGAAGCCCATGCGCCTAGAGCCCATGCTCCACAACAAGAAAAGCCACCGCAGTGAGAAGCCCGCGCACCGCAACAAAGAGTAGCCCCCGCTCACTACAACTAGAGAAAAGCCCACGCGCAGCAACGAAGACCCAAAACAGCCAAAAATAAATAAATAAATTTAAAATAAATAAATAAAACACGGCTTGAAGGGGAGGCTCTGATGCGCTCCTCCCCAGCCAAGGATGCTCTCCGAGGCTAAGAAGCCTTTCCTACTCCACGATAAATCTGCTAAAATGCAGGACATTTCTCCCCTGGTCCCTGCCCTTAGTAATGAAGCTTCCAACAGGGCCACCACGGATGGTTTGTGGGACCTCCCAGGCAACTCAGTATCCGTACCATTTCCTGTCCTTGATCTTTCCAGAACACATCACCCTCGCCTCTCATTGAGTACCCAGAGGTGCTCACCCACCTGACCGCCTGCCCACCTAGATTTCCACATGAACAGGGCAGTATCTACCATCAGCTATTCTTCTCCCCATGGTGTACATCACCTTCCCTGAGACCCCGCAGTGACAAGAGACAATGCTAAAACCCAAGAGCCCTGCCATTCCAAGCCTATCGTCCCAGGCAAGGAATTCCCCAGACCTACTGCTCGGGAAAGGTGGGGTAGCACACAGGTAGCCTATACAGAGATACGTGTCGTTCTATGTTGTGGTACAGTCAACAGTAGCAAATCCATCAGCACTCACAAACAATGTAAGCACAAAAATCACACTTTTGATTGGCCCAAAGGTTATTTGTTAACATGCTGGGGAAGAAAGTCTACAAATAAGTCACATGAAATCAATGTAGCAAGTTGAGATAATGACTTAGTAACAACAGATCAATTATAATAGCACTGTTATTATGCTTCATCAAATATAATAACCCAACCCCTCCTGTTGCAGGGCCTGTGGGTAGAGGAGCCCTACCTCCCAGACTGGCAGCTGAAGAAGTTGAAGGACAGGTAAAAGGCAGTTACTGCCCTGTGGCTTGGTTTCCCATCTGTGAAGCAGGGCTAGTACTCGTTACCCACACTCGGTTTAGTGAGAGAGTGGCTATAACCTCCATGTTACACTGATACATATAGATCACGAAGAGAGTTTGAGTTTGAGTTGAGCGGACATTTTTTGATCAGAAATACTGTATGCTTTCAAACAAACAAGTTTCCAGTAAAGCCAAAGGTAGTGACGATTCAAATTTTCAGCAGCAAATATGAAAGTAAAATACAATTAACCAAAAAACTCTCTGAATTGGTTTACTTCAGGTAAAGTATACAAGGAGTGAAAAGTACAATTATCTTATATCTCTCATCTTTTTTTTTCCTTATCATAGAAGAAGTTCCACCAGAAGACTTACCTATAAAGACCAGACTAATGTTACTTTCCTGTAAAAAGGCTTGGTAAGCTATGCTTTGCATGAGATGAAGGACAAGAAACATTTACGGGGAAGAAAAAATAAATCAGCTGGTTTTCCTCTCATGTCATTCCTCTGTAACTGATGAGTTTTTAACCACAGTCTTGTTATCCTCATTAGCATAAGTGCTAATTACACCTCTCCTCTCCTACCAGAAGGGCAACCGGAACTCCACACCGGCCTCAACAACGCCTGGCACCCCGGACCAAGGCTGAGGGGGCAGGATGAGGTTAGGGGCACTGTGTAAGGTGAGTGGAAAAGAGTGGGACAGATGAGCTAACAAAGGGGGGGGGTAAAAAATGCAGGTGGGTGTTGAAAGCGAGGGTCTCTTTCCAAGGAGGTGGCGAGGCCTGGTGCCGCATTGCGTTCGGGGTGTCTCTCCTCCACTTACTCAGGCACTCCTGGCAGTTTTGGCAGCGGCACCTCGGGGGAAAAGCACACTACTCTGCACATATGGTGGAAAGAATCTTGTGCATCAGTTGAATGCATGCTGTACTACATACACATTCTGTTTTATCTCCGGGCCCAGCCGTGCTGCAAACGCTTGCAAATTGGGAAACCTTCTGTGCAGTAAAAACACGGACAGGAGAAGCTAGACTGTGACTTATAAGATGTGACACCAGCCAAAAAAGCCAAAGTAACAAAAAGTTAAGGCGGGTGCTTCACACTCATCGCAACAAAGGCAGCTCTGCAAGGCAGGGAGGGACTCGCAGCCAGCATTTATCTCATTCCCCTTCATCCTGTGGTTTCAGGCCCAACGGATGGGCTTCCCTTCCACACACACGATGTCCCCTGGGGAACCTCTGCCTGTATCCATTGCCGATTTCGTTTTTGGAATGCTTGAAATTTATATGGACAAAATAGCAGGGAAATTTCTCAGATGTACCTTGGAAGAGGCTAGCGATGAAATGGCTATTTCTGGGCTCTGTCTCATCCTGAGGCCTCTAGCGGACCATACTGCAATGGGATGCCACTGCCCCTGGTGAGTGAATGGCAACCTTTTCACTCCATAAGTGTTTCTAAAAGCACAATCTGATACTGCTCAGGATTCAGAACTCCCTGTATATGGGGGATGTAAAAGGGGCAAAGTGCTGGATTGTTCTGACCTTGCTTCTTTCTCACTCTTCCTTTACCTGACCCCCCCCCAATAAAGTATGATTTCTTGAAGTAACTTTTAAAATAAATGGTCCCTAATTAAGGAGATTGATATAAAAACCCATTCTCCCTTTAAATCAGAGCTCTTCCTTTCTTTTCTGTTCGCCTTGTGCATGCGTAGGGAAAAGGTGTGAGAGTGTAAAGATTTCTTTAATAAATGAAGACTATTTTTACACGGGTCAACGCATTAAGGTTTCCATTGCTCTTTTTCAGCCTGCGGAGAGTGGTAATGTCTCCCTGTTTCACAAATGAAGATACTGAGATGTAACCAGGTGATCCAACTGAAGGCACAAAAGAATTATAATACGGGGTTCATGGCAACATACTGACTGGTTAAGGGATAAAAGGAAAAGAGCAGAGGGTACCCAGGGTAATACCCAGTATAGTCCCCACTATCTGCTGGTATCTTTCTTATTCAAGGACATATCTCTCCCCCCCTAAACCTTTCGTCTGTACAACATCAGGGGTGGTAAAGGAGCAACAGGCTTAATAATGCTAAGTGTGTGTTGCTCCTTCCCTCACTTAATCTGTGTGTAGAATTCGTGATTTCAATTCCATGTTATTCAGAATCATCCTCTCACACGTTAGGAGTGACGGAAGTTATTAACCCCAAACTGGTGGGAAGCTCGGAGTTGCCTGAGGCATGCTTTGCCTTATTTCAGTCAGTTGTTCATTTTCAATATGTTTTTAGTTTGTCGAGTTGCTAGAAACAATAAAATACATATTTAAAAGATTGTGTTTTATAAGGACTCCACAGGCAACTTCACTCTGCACTTTCCACTGTTCAGCACTGTCCTGTCTTATTCTTCTTTGTTCTTGTGGCTGCCTTTTTTTTTTTTAATTTGTTGAAATATACAGAAAAAAGTCAGTCATTGGAAGCGACTCTTGCCATTTAACTCTACCTATTGACAACGGCGTGTGATTGTTACTAATATATTTGAAATTCTTAATGGAGATTTCCGAGAAGGATATGCAAACCGAAGGGAAAGAAATATATTACATACTTGGATAAAGCCCCAGGTCCTTAAAATGGACAAGGTCATAAGAGAACCAGCCAGTTGCGTTTAAATACTTCCCCTCCTCCTACACGCCCACACTAGAGCCAGAAAAGGTGGAGCCAGGGGAGAGCCTCTGGGCTACTTTCAGAGTCTCTTTCCTAGTTTTCCCTTTCAAACCTCCCTTCCATGCCAGGCCTGCCAGGGCAAAGACACACCTTCAGCATCACAGCTCACCCCTGGATGAGCAACCACTGTCTACGCCACAACATCCTTCCTCAACCAAGAGATTACCCCCTCAAAGCCTATATTATTGGGCATTTCAAGTATGGCTATTTTGTTTTGTATCATCAAAATACCTGCGTATTTTACTAACCAAATTCTGAGATTGGATTGCATTTTCACACACAGTATATATTCAATCCTTAACCAAGGCTCCTCTTAGATGAACTTCTTCCAGCATTCTGAATTCATTTTCCTTATCTCATCAACTATAGGAATTATGGGAATTATGTAAGATCTGGCCCTTTCTCTCAAGGAGTTTTCTGCTTGGTTAAGAAGATTAGACATACACACATTAAAGAGAGGAAAAAACTGGCAGATTCTTGTTTAAATATGTACCCTGCTTTCCAAGGCCATGGGAGAGAGGTATCCTTTTGGGCTGAAGGTGGTCAGGAGGAGATGCAATTTAGCTGAGCCCTGGAGGGAGGCTTTCAATAGGGTTTTTTAGTCATTTTTAAGGTCCTGTCCACCTTTCAATTTCACACTCAAGGAGCAAGACTAAAGAGGAAGGAAATGTGCTTTTGGATCAGAACCACAAGTCTGGTTCTAGATGATTAAACCCTATACTTCTACCATCTTCCCCATGTGCTTCCTGCCATTTCTTATCCACTTCTAGATGTAGTCATTTTTTTTCTTTCCTCCTTACTACATAAATAGGAAATGAATGAAAAGTCTTTGATCACCCTTGACACCTAGCAAGGTGCTTGACACAAGTCAACATTCAATAAATGTTGGGCAGTAAACTTGAGATATCAGTCAAGGTGTCTACCTGTCACATCCCTTTCCAAGGGACTGTGTACCCTGTTTTGTACCATGTGACCCAGCCTTGGCTGACTGGAGCAAGGATATGCACATGACCCAAGGGCGGCCATTAGATAAGCTGTCCAGCAACCCACGACGTGCCCTGTTGCAAAAAGACAGACCGATTGCATCAGATTTCCTCTCTCAGGAACGAGAACTAGAACACAGCAAGAGACTACAACAGGTAAGGATGGGACCTGAACTGAAAGATCACAATATCAAGGGGAGCTGGAGAGGCCGTGGTGGAGTTGTGCGCACTGAAGTGATGAGGACCACGAACTGTGGGGAAGCAATGAAGTCTGGTTGATAGAGAGAAAAACATGGAGCAGAGAGCCAGAGAAACTCAGAGATACCAAGAGAGAGGAGGTGGAGAGAAGCCAAGCCCTAAAGCTGCCTCAGTTCTCACTGCTTTCTGGTTCCAATTCCAGCTCCCCTTCCCTAAAGAGCCTGGCTAAAATAGACAGGAAGTTCTTCTCTCTTCAGTTTAACTCCACTCTCTTCCCTTTCAAAAGTCTCAATGCTTGTATTCTTTCTCTCCCACGGTGGAGAGGGAGAGTGGCTACTGCAGATGGAAGGGGCCTCAAAGGGTGAACAAACAACGAGGATTTTGCAACCATCACGTATCTCATCACAAACCTCCATTACCTGCTGGGTCCGATACACAGGGCACTGCATTAAATCTTAGGAAAGGGAGTGAGAACGGTTTGGGTTTTGTTTTGCAGGAGAAGACAGCAGTGTTAACAAGCACAACCAGGTTGCCTGTTTTCCTTCGTTACCTGAAACCACCACTAAATGCATGGATTAGACAATGCTGTCTGTTTGGTGAAGAGTGGAGTCTGAGTAGATTCTATTTTTTACAGAAAATTAGCCACAGCCTTTCACCCTTCGGGGCATCTGTCATTTCTAATTTCTGAGAGTGGCAGATGTCAGCTCCCTTAGCAAGGGACAATTTTTAAAATCTGTTTGTACACATAAGCTGACACAACCTGAGCTGAAGCCCACTGGGGAGACCACAAGATTACGCTCGAAGCAGCTGGAGAACACGGCTTCCAGTGCCTTCTCTGCCCAGGAGGGGCGGGATGACCCAGGGCGCCTTCCCTCCCCAATTCCCTTTACTTCCATTTAACATATTCTAGCTACAGTTTTGGAAGGTGCAGAGACTGGTCAATTAATACGAATACTCGGATTGGGTGCACTTTGATTTTTCAGTCTCTGGCTCTGCACTAATGCCTAGAAATTAGGCGTATATCCTGCCATTTAATAGAACCTCATTTTTGTTTTCTGGGGTTTTTTTTAAGTTAATATTATGTACTCATTCCACTTATCTCCAGATACCTCCAGTTATAGCCAAAGTCCAAGAAAGTACTAAGGAGTGAAGAGTTACTCCCTGAACTCTGCCTCCTCTCCTTGGGCTCCACCCCCACCCCCTGCCCCCATCCATCCCATACCTACCTGGTCCCACTCTTAGCCCAGGAGCCCTGGGAACCTAGAGTAGGCTCAGGTCACCTCCTACCCAGGTGACCATATGGAAACTGAGTCAGATTTAGCGCTTGCTCTCTCTCTCTCTCTCATACACATGCACACACAAACACACCCCTTCTAGTACTCACCCAACCTGAATCAGACCCTTTGCACCTGCCTCGTACTGGATTTGGAGAACCCAACATGAGAAGGTGAGGAGTGGGGAGGTAGAACTCTCTACCACAGTGGAGACCCTGAAACGACCTGGCCTCAGTCACACGGAACCTGCCAGGACAGCTTTGTGCAGACAGTCTACCACAGATCAGACAGAGGCAAGCTCAGTGGGACCTAACAGAGACTCTAGAACACATGGACAGCTAGGTCCTATTTCTGATTGTCTATAACACCTCCTTTGCGTCGTTAAATATCACTGAGTCCTGAAGAAAAGACTTCTTGAGGTCTCTCGACCCTTCAAATGACAAGGGGACTCCACTCCTTTATTATAACAAGATTTGAAATACCACAAGTTGATCTAGTCATATAATCCAAACCAAAGAGAAAACATTGGACAATCTCAAACTTTGTGTTGCTGCCATCCAAACTTCAGCTTTCAATAGGCATCTCTTCTTTCTCTCTTGCCCTCTTCATTTTGATTTGCTGCCCTTTCAGGCAGTGATGCTGTTTTCTTTAGCAGACCAAAAGCAGTTTGTTTCTGAGTTAAATGTCACTTCAATATTTCCCCAAGTGAGATGTTTGAACTAGTTGATGAGTTTCCTAAGCAACAGAGAAATGCTGGAAAAATATTTGGTATCTCAGGTCTGAAAGTTGCCTTAAACTTTGGCTCCCTGAGGCAAATGAAACAGATAGATTGAATACTCCAGTCTCACTAAAGTTTCAAGTTGAAAAAATAAAGTATTGGCCTGAAAGCACAGAAGCTCTAAAAGCCGGCCTCCTAAAGCCATGCCACTCGGGTTGGTGCCCCCAAACAATTTCAACACTGAAATATTCTAGTGACAGTAAGAAACAATCGCGGCACAAATCCAGAATCACGGAGCCATAGTCAACAACTAATGTGTGAGGAGGGAAGTAAGCTTCCCTAGCCAAACACAGAATTCTGCAGGAAAATTCCTGTGGGAACCCAGATTATGCCTTGAAGGCTGAGATTTGATTAACCTTCTTGTAGCATGTGTAACGACAAATGTTATCGGTCATAAAATTATCCAGCCCTTATTAAAACACAGCTGCAGCTCTGGGCTCAGTGACCTCCTAGGGGAGAGATTTCCATAAGATAGCAATAGACTTTATGGAAGGAGAGCGCCTTCCTAGCGTCAAAACTACAGGAGAGTGTTTTATACTTTAATGAGGAGTTCTTGAGAGAGGCCAGGCTCCTTGGCATTAAAAGCTTTAAGGAATAGAAGGACCAGATTACATCCAGTCTGCTACTAGGTGGGCAGCCAGCCTACAGCTCACAATATGGATACATCCTCCCTTGACAGGGAACGTGCCGAGTCACATTCTCAGGCATACCTATCTTGCATCCAACTGTTACCGCTGAGGATGTTTTCGTTTCTCTTTGTCTTATATAATCATAAAAATCTCAGTCTCTGAAGGAAACTTAGAAACCCTCTGGTCCAACTACCCATCCAATTCCATCACTAAGTAGAACTCCTGAAAATGGGAGCCTGGAAGTGTTCCAGAGAGGCTATGAAACCCTATGGGACGTTATCAAGGGGTAGCACAGCCAAAGGAACAGATTTCTCCTGAGAGCTGAAGCTAGTTGGCTCTCCATCTCAAGCTGTAGGGGGGCTTCCCTGAACCTCCACATTCATGGAGAGTGTTGCTGTAAGACTCCATCCCCTGTAAGCCAAATACCATTGTAAGAAGGGGATCCTCTGCTTTTCTGGGCGCATACAGGTGAATCCCTTTTTGTCTATTACAAGTTTTGTAAATAGCTAGGGATAAAATAAGAACAATGAAGGTGCTTATTCTTTTCTGTAGTTTGTTCCTATGATTTATATCCGATTTCTCTTCTTCCACATGAGCCACTAACTCATTTTTACTGATGGTGCTTCCTTTGTGAAATTCAAATCTGTTCCTAGAAATACTTCCCTCAAATATAGAGTATTTCCCCAGTTTAATTTCTCCTAAATCAATAATTTATCTGCTGAAAAAATCAGAACCTGAAGGATTGCAGAGTTTTGTCTCATTAATTTTTTCTCAGTTACATAAATTTCCCAACGATATTGTTTATTTGTTTTTGGTGGGTTTTTTTGGCCGTGCCACATGGCATGTGGGATCTTAGTTCCCCATCCAGGGATTGAACCTGCACCCCCTGCAGTGGAAGCATGGAGTCTTAACCACTGAACCACCAGGGAAGCTCCACCAATGATAAAATTTTTTTTCAAATGATGTAAAGCTTTTCTTGTGAAATTATGTTGGACCACCAAATTGCTACAATTCATGATTCTTATTTTTCTATCTTGTACATATCATGCTCCTATTAATATTTTATCACTTAAAAAATTATTAAGAATTTTTTAAATAGCCACAAAAAAAAGATAATAGAATAGTGAATCTCCAAATTCCCATCACTCAGTTTCAACAATTATCAAATTTTTACCCCACTTACTTCATCCATCCCTTCTTTTCATTTTCTCCTTGCAGAATTATTTAGAGTAATTCTGAGTCATTTCATCCTTATACACAGCAGTGTACATTTCATTCTATCAATTTTTGCTTAAGTCTGATACTATTTTATTTTCCTTTTTTTGAGATTTTTCAGGTTTGGCCTTCAGGTAAACCATCTCAGAATGTTTCAGAGGATCTCATCATCTCAATATGTCACATTCATTGTCTCTACTTTGGAGAGAAGGTGAGAGGGGTGGGGGCAAGGTTTGCCTCACCAGTAAGAACACCCTATCATGAAATGTGAGATGCTGGCCATATATTCAAATTGTCTGCAAAACTGGCATATACAATTACTTGGGGAAGACAAGTTAATGTGCATAACTATACCACTCAGTAACCATAAGAAAATATGCTGCTGCCCATATTCTCATCAAGACAACACAGCACCGTGTACTGAGTGACCTGCCAGTGTCTAAAGACAATCTTTCTTTAAAATTTCTTTTATTAACCTCTAAAAGGTTTCCTTTTAATCTACCATCATTAAGTGAAATACAGTATTTAAGAACCAGGGAGCCATTAAGAAGCAAGCGTGTGATGATTTAATAATATTCTAGTTCAAAGAATACATGATTTCATGATTTTAATGATCTCTTTTGAACACCATAGAATCCCAGACCCTGGAAAGAAATAGAAACGTATGACACACCATTCAAGGGATCTATTTCTCTCTGTTGTTCTTACTTCCTTTTTTTTTTTTTTTTTGCGGTATGCGGGACTCTCACTGTTGTGGCCTCTCCCGTTGCGGAGCACAGGCTCTGGACGTGCAGGCTCAGCGGCCGTGGCTCACGGGCCCAGCCACTCCGCAACATGTGGGATCTTCCCAGACTGGGGCATGAACCCGCGTCCCCTGCATCGGCAGGCGGACTCTCAACCACTGCGCCACCAGGGAAGCCCCGTTCTTACTTCTTTTTAAACTATCAAGCTGTAATAATTATTCAGTCTAAGCAGCCCCCAGTAAATGAAACAGCCCTTAGACAGCTGTCAAGGCTCAGTCTTCCGGAAGCTTTGATTTTAATGAAACTCATTAAGGAAAGAACTTAACAGAAAATATCATAATTTGTCTTGGTTCAGAAAACTAAACAGAAACAAAGGGCTTCTTAACCTGACAAGGAGTCTGACCAGCCAAGCTCCTTCCTGCTATTCAGAGCTCCTCACCAGGCAGCTCTGCACATGCATAGGATTAGGTTAGAAAAAGTGCCTCGTCCTAGAGGGATGGCCCAGCCCAGCCCAGTGACTTGTCTCAGCTTCATGGAGAAGGCCTCCGCAGCCAAAGCGGAGGTTTTTTGGAGCCACGCAGCGCAAGCACAGAATTTTCAAGGAAATGAAAGGCTATGGAAAACATAATTCCCATTAAAGGGCTACAGTTGGAGGAATCGTCCACACATCTGGCTGAAAACACTAAGTGCAACTTCTCTCCAACAATGATGAAATTTTAGCTTGGGTTTCTTTCTTTTTAAAAAAAAAATTTTTTTTTTTAAAATATAAAGCATATATATGAAGGGACTTCCCTGGCTGTCCAGTGGTTAAGACTTCGCCTTCCAATGCAGGGGGTGTGGGTTTGATCCCTGGTCGGGGAGCGAAGACCCCACATGCCTCGAAGCCAAAAAAACCAAAACATAAAACAGAAGCAATACTGTAACAAATTCAATAAAGACTTTAAAAGTGGTCCACCTTAAAAAAAAAAATCTTAAATAAAAATAAAGCATATATGAAGTATATAGTTTCCTCGCTTTCCTTTTCCTAGTATCTTTCAGGTCAAATTAACCTGGAATGTTTCAAAGACTGGACGAAGCATTCACCTAAACTTCTATCTACCAGCTAGGACGCTCCCAAGGAGGGTGCTGACGACCCCATAGTCTTTAGGCTCGGCACAGCCCCAATTTGAAAATGTTTAGATTACAGGTAGATTTAATTGGCATCTTGCCCTAATAGGTCAGGTCACCCCAGAGACAACTTTACAGACAGAGGGCATCAGAAGTGTTTATGAAACTGAAAGCAAGTATAACACTGACAGTGGTCTCCCTGCAAGCACACATTTCTGAGTCTCTCAGAAAAAAAAGCCTGAAAAGGTGGTTGGGCTTTTCTAGGGATTTCGGTTGTGTTAGCAGCAGACAAGGAACAGAACAGAGCAGGGACTGTGTGCATGGCACTGCTGCACCCACCTTCAGCCTGGTATAGGGATAGCCAAAAGTACAGTCTGGTGGGAGAAGAGACCCAGGCCCATTCCCAGCCTGGTCACTTATGGGCTGCCTGACTGACCTGAGGAAGCTATTTAACTTCTCTGAGTTTCAGGTGCCTCCCATATAAGATGAGGACAAAATACCCTTTTCATCAGGTTGTTGTGAGGATTAAGCAACACAAAGTGCTTGGCTCGTTGTCTCATGTAGTAAAAACTTTAAAAACGGGAGGAACTATAGGCATCCACAGCTGTATAGAGAGGGTGCTAACACAATAACCCTTGGGGGTCAGGAAGGCTCTTGGGGCCAGGATTTGGGGAAAGGATCCTAGAAGGAGAGGAACAAGAGAGGAAGGAACCCCTCGTGTGGTGGGCGGAGGTGACACCTGGAGGTTCCTTCACTTGGCTGACCTCTCATCCTGGTGTTGCACTGTCCCCTAAACAGGTCCCCAGGAGCTGAGCTGGGGACAAATCCTTCCTGAGCTAGTCTTCTCAAATCGTTCCTGAGTTAGTCCTGTCCTTACCATGAGAATATACACAGGAGACCCAAGAGAGAGCTGCATAAAGCTTATCTGAACATCACTTGGGATGGGGAAGGTTAGGTAAGGCTCCTGAAATCCTCTTTTTTACAAGCCTGATGGGTAAGATGAAAGCAGGAAGCTGCTAAGAAAATAGAAATCACCAGACAGACAAGAGGGGAAAAAAAAGAGAGGTTCTTCTATGGCACACAGTACTGTTTCAACTGTCTAAAAGGTCATTTTGAATTAGTTATTTTCTACCTTTTGCTGGGCTCCATTTGCTATACACTGGGGCAGCAGATTCCTCCCTGCTCATTGCTGCCCTCTTTCCTCACAGGGTTATAAGTCAGTTCTATGCAATGCATTGAACACTGTGCCTTTTTCAAAGGAGAAAGAAATTGACATGTACATTGCAAACCAGTGAGTGACTGATGACTGAGATTTCTACTTCAGATTACAAGAGTCTGTGTTTGCTGCAAGGTACAAACTACGTGTGGATGGTATTAAGAGAAAATAATCTATTTGTCACCCAAACTTCAGAGAAATCCATATTCTTTCACACAATACAAAATAAGTTTTGTATGGTGATACCACTGAATAGCTGAGAATAAGATAATTATTCCTACTACTACAAACCCGGGAAGACAGATTAGTTAATCTGCAGAGGTTTTATACAACCCAATAATTCAGGAACAAAGCTATGTGGGATAAGTGATCAGGAGATGAAGGACCCCCGACTCTGGGTCCATTTACCCCAGACAGGATTATGCATACATTGTAGTTCTCAGTCATTTTCCAATATCTCCCCTTTTTCTTAATTTTATGCCTGTTTCTATTGTTTTCTTGGCTAAAATAAATTTCATCTGAATTTTTTCATCTTCAATCCACTTAGATTCTTTGTGCCAAAGTATTTGCATATTGAAAGAAGAATAAACTACGACAATCAACTAGTTTACCATTTATTCTTGCAGCCTTCGCATCCTCTGTAAAGATTCCCAGGTTCAAAAAATGTGACACTTGAAAAAAATTTTTTTTAATTTAAAAAAATAAAAAAATGCAACACAATGATAAAATGAGGTTATCTATTAGTCTACAAACTAGCTCTTTTTAACATTTAATTAATCTAATTTGATAAACAAATTAACATTCCTTTCAATGATCCCTATTTCAAAAAGTCTGGTCTAGTTTATTGAGTTCATCATTTAGCTCAGATCTAGTCCATTCATTCATTCAGTGAATATTTATCAAGAATCTTTTATTTATTTATTTATTTATTTTTGCGGGACGCGGGCCTCTCACTGTTGTGGCCTCTCCCGTTGCGGAGCACAGGCTCCGGACGCGCAGGCTCAGCGGCCGTGGCTCACGGGCCTGGCCGCTCTGCGGCATGTGGGATCTTCCCGGACCGGGGCACGAACCCGCGTCCCCTGCATCGGCAGGCGGACTCTCAACCACTGCACCACCAGGGAAGCCCTATCAAGAATCTTTTATATGGCTGACACTGCTTCAAACACTGGAGATATGCCAGTAAACAAGACAGACAAATCGCTGTCTTCATAGGGTTTTGTTATGATGGGAAGTACGGACAATAGGCAAATAGCTATAAAAAATATACCATATCCAGTAGTATTATATGTTATGAAAAGAAAAGCAGTTGTACGAAGTTAAAGAGTGATGGGGACTGCTGATCTAAATAGGTATTTGTTGAATAAAATAACAAGTGCTCAATTTTTAATATCACTAGGGAGAGTTTAAAATTTTTCTTATCTTCCATAGTATGCTATGAATTAGCACATTGGAACAAACATGTAGCTCTGATATTATGCAGTTTTACTTGTTAATTCAATTTTGTTTATTAATTTATTCATATGCTGTCTCATTCCTGAAAAGATTCATGGTAGAGCTACTGTGCAGTTCCACAAATTGCCCTGTCCCTTTACTATTAAAGAACTAGATCTTTATGAAAACAGAAGAGACACAAACTCATTTCCAAAATATTTCATTTTCTCTCATCTCAAGTTGATTTCCTTGACAATTTAAGTGTGTCAGTAAGTACTCAGAACCAAGATTTTCCAGGAAGATCAAATGAAAGGGCTAAAAATCAATACAGTCAACAACCACTTCTTATAATCCCAATTTTTGTAGACATTTAACTTTGTGACTTTTTTTTCACAATGCGTCAGTCTCAGAAGCATATCAGGATTGATCCGGTAGTCAGCATCCTAAGTCTAAAATGTTGAAATTTCATATTCTGGTAGATATACAATGAACGTTAACATGACATGGGAGATTGGAGGCAGAATGAAGGGAGAAATTATTCATAAATTGTGAGGAGTCATCTTTTGCTGATGCTCCTTGGTAGGATGGGAGAAGTCTGAATCACACAGGACAAAGGATAATCTAAAACTTGCAATGGAACATGCACAACTAAAATTCCCCTCCATAACCAACCTTGGCCCCTCAAAGCTCCTCTTGACAGCCAGAATTTAGGATGAGGATGATGACAGGCAACCCAGTGCATTGCTGTGAAAACTCAATTCATGGATAATCAAGTGTAGTCCGCAGAAAATGTTAGCAGATAAAGTGAAATCTCTGTTTGAAATCTACTACTTGGCACTCGGTGTCTATCTGTTCAAACATTTTAGAATAAATTTCTGAAAGTTTGACTTATTTTGACCACACCTGATATGCAATTATAGGACTTGAGATACACTTTGATTTGTGGTTCATTTTTGCCATTCTCAAAAGAGTAGCCATTAACAGTTTTCAAATAGCTATATCTTCCATAATTTTTTTTTTTTGTCTGCGCTGGGTCTTAGTTGCGGCACGCAGACTCTTAGTTGTGGCATGCATGCGGGATCTAGTTCCCCGCCCAGGGATCAAAACCAGGCCCCCTGCATTGGGAGCATGGAGTCTTACCCACTGGGCCACCAGGGAAGTCCCATATGTCTTCCATAATTTTTAATAGCTGAGAAAATTTTTATATGGAAATAGCAGAAATAGATTTTTGCTGGTAAAAGTAAGCCTATGGGTCACAGAGGCATTAGTATTTAATAAATATTTGTTAATATTTTATTTAATAATAGTTTAAAATATATATTTTACTTTTCAAACCACCTCTACTGGAGGTATTAATTACTTATGCAAAGAAAGTTTTGTATGTTTTCATTTTTCTGTTTATTTCAAAGGAAAAAACCCTCTAAAATGTGAAATATATTTTCTATCCCTTAGTTTTAGCTCTGCTTTGCCTTCATACTACGTTTGTCTTATCTACAAAGTAATCCTTGCACCAATAGCAAAGCGAATGCACCAAGTGCACACAAAATATATGTAATTAAATAACACAACTGGTAAAGATCAGAGAGGAAAGATTAAGAGGTATGTGAATGCTTTGTAAATTACAAAATGTGATACAAATGTTTATTCTTCTTGTTGCTACTGGTGACATCCTATCAGTTAATTTCCTTTAAGGCTCCTTACATAATAGGTTAGGCCACAGCTTTTTGAATTACCATGTGGCTCTCTTTTATCAGTCACTTGATTTTCAGAGTTGCCAGATGGACACATCTGTTCTGAGGTCTGACTAGACTCTGATTCACCCAGGAAGAAGTAAGTTCAAACAAGCCCAATGCCTACAGCTGCTGAAAGATCTGTCCCAGATGATTATTTACATGCTAACTCCTGTTCATGTATAATACCCATGATTCTCCTGCTCAGACTCAAGGTTTGTAGACGAGATTGTGCCACTTGCTTTTTAGGCACAAATTAATGCAGTCGGACTATATAATTAATCCATGCCATTCTGTCAAGCCAATTCACGAAGAAAGAGCATTGGGAAACCACACCATTACCCCTGTTTGATATCTCCAAATTGTGTTCAGTCATTCGCTCTCAGGTGCGATGGATCAGAAGGGCCTCCAGAAAAGTGTCTGAGGTGATGGAAATCACGCTGCTGTGAGCACTGTGAGATCTCAGGTAAGCTGATTTGTGTGTGCATGTGTAGAAGTATGGCACTGGTATAATAGAAAACCTCTGACTACATGGAGATTTTGGAGAGGCCGTTATTAGGCCATTCAGCATATCAAGGACAAAGCACTGATTTACTGTGTTAGCTTGAGTGTGCATTTCTGTCTTTTACAAATGACAAGCCACTGAGTGGGATCACTGCATACCATCCTTGACCTAGGACCTTCTTAGAACACAGGCCACCTGTGCACCGTTATAACACCTCTATTATTTTAACAAGCAGAGCCGTGGTCTGGTTTCCCTGACTTGCCACAGAATTCTCAGGTCAAGTGTAACTGCATATTACAGAGCATCCTCTGGCATGTATTGTTAAAGCCCTCATTAAAAAACCTCCAAAAGTCTTCAACTGTGCAATTGGAAATGTTTCCAAATCCTCTTATCCCCAACATAGCAAATCCCATTGTTTATTAAATCTGATGTTTTGTAAATCTGATACTGCCTGGCTTATAGGGAAGGAATATCTTCCAAAGCAACCTAAGAGAGTTCTTAGGGAAAGAAAAGCAAATCAGGAGAACCCCCTTCCATGGTAAGAAGACAATTCTAGGATTTGGAGACACAACAGTATTGCTAACCAATTACAGTTCTGTTTGGGTCATGCCGCTATCTATAGCAGAAAGAGGCAAGATGGCAGATGCCCTGGGTTATTTTAATTAATTTAATCATGTGACTAATTGGTCTCTGCTGGGTTTCTGTGGTAACTGCTTCCTAAGTGCTGATGGGCAATTGTGTTCAATGTAGCTTGGAATCCGCATGTAGGGCCCAGTGCCTCGGAGAGCTTGCAAGGAGAGCTGTCTGTGCAGCTGCGCTCGGAAGGTGCCCCGCTGGGCCTCTGATTGTCTGGCTGCGGAGAGCGTACAGCTGCAGCGTCCTCTGGAACCAGGCGCTGCCTCCCTTTTCTAAAAGAGCATTGCCTACCTACCTACGTGGCGAGAACTCACTGTGGACATAGGAAAATGACCTGTGATCAAACAATGCTCAGGTTCGGCAAGGATTTAGAAATGAGATGGAGAAAGGTATCTGTTAATAAAGGGACACTGGAACGGGAAAGAGGAGAGAAGGAAAATTAAGGCTACTCTTCCGGGCATGATATGCAGCCCCAGGAGCGATCATGTGTTATTCATAGCTGCCCTAATCAGCCATCCTTTTAAATGCCTTTCGGGATTTATCTCTTCTTTTTTTTCCTGCTCTTACAATGCCATCTCCTTGTCACCGAGAAGGTGCGTGGGAGAATGGGTGGGTGCATGGCCAGTTTTAGAGCACAGTCTACTTTAGACAGATGGAAGGAAAATGACTTCCAAATTCTCTCATGAAGTAGGATATGTTTGTATTTGGGCAATGCATTCTAGCACCTGTGCAGAGAAAAAAAATGTCATCACAGATTTCCCTCAGAAGGGGGTTAAAAAAAAAAGGTGAAACGACTAACTGCAGCACAAAGCTGCTGGACTTGACCAAGCCCTTCCGTCTCCAGTCCCAGGCAGGCTCTCAGAACTACAGTTACTCCCACCCCACCCCCCACCCCTGAAGAGAGAATGGTCAGTGCTTGCTTCCTGAGATCATTCCCGTGTCTGTACGAACGCGCCATGAATGATACTTTTTTCCAGAGAGGGAGTGGGAGGCAGCAGCAGGATGGCATTGCTTTTCCCTAACAAATGCCACAGTGACCCACAGAAGCCATTCCGTGTCATGTGTGCTCCAGACTTCTGCAAAGGGGCGGCTCCAATGGACTCCAGCCCTGCTTTTCCTCCCCCAAACATGAAGGGATGTCTTGGTAAATTAAGCTAAACTGGCTTCATCTAAAAATTTCACATTAGGGACGAACATTAAATGGGCTGACAGTTAAATTCCTTTAAAAAGTGACAAGGAGTTCTGTTAAGTATTATAATGCAACTGACAGGACATCTAGGCAGCAAGCGTTATTTAATCCAACATCTTGCTAAGACTGGGCGCTTCCCCACATCTGTTATGTCTCTGCAATACAAATGGAAGAATCCGTCCGTAACATCACCAGTTTTTGTGACTTTAATGACATCCATTTTGAGAAGTATCTGTCTGCTCTAAGTATCGGACAAATTGGTGAAAATTTGTGTCGTTTGATTCTCAAGGCCTACGGAAGGAGCATCATCTCTGGCACTAAGGCAGAAGTTATTATTTATCATTGGACGCTTATTCTAAAGATCTGCCTGGAGACATCAAGCAGTACCAGTCAACCCCGAGCCTGCTTGTACTGTCCCTCATGCTGTTGGATTTATATGGCTCTCCTCCACCTGTTCCAAACCTCTGTTCCAGGCTGCATAGGTCAGAAAACCTTTTGTCTTCTATCTCTGGTTTAAGGGAAGAACTCTAGTTTTTAGAAGAGCAGATGCGGAGCCAACTTCCCCCACCTCCAATAACCCTTAGTCAGGACTCTAAACCTGGATTCAAGAGGTCCACAGATGAATGTCAGAAAGTCCACGAACCTACGAAATTGTCTGTAAAATTCTGTGTGCATGTTTATTTCTTAGAGAAAAGGCCCCCTTTGATGTTTTCTTGAATTATCCAAGAAAGCCATGATTCAAAGAGGTTAAGAACCCCTGCCCCAGACAGTTTTCTATACAGGTTTGCGCCCCACTCCGCCCTCACCCTGCCTCTGATCTGGCTGTGGGTATCAAATTATTTAAACGGGGAAGTCTTAGCTGTCATTTCTTTATCTGCCTACTATAAAATAGATTCAACCACTCTCTTTCCTTGGCAGCCAAGCTGTCCTCCCAAACAATTCCCCGGACGTTGCCAGACCCTGTAAAGGATGAGCCTCACACCGTGATGCGCAGCGCAGCTCTGTGGAACAGGCCTGGCCACTGTCTCGTTGATTGTGATGAGAAGACCGGGCCAAACATGGCAACAATCTGTCCCCCCATTTAAGTCCTCATCACCTTTGGCCCAAGGCTCAGAACTACAGTGGAAGCTGCTTGGGAGGCTGTTCCTCCTTCACGTCCCTTCTCTGGCCCCTCCTCCCTGTCTGGTTTTCGTCCACCCCAAAGTCACCTCTGCCTTCTTTTACTTCATTTTCTCCTGATACAGGAGCTTGACATAGCACTTTTTTTTTTTTTTTTTTTTTGCGGTACGCGGGCCTCTCACTGTTGTGGCCTCTCCCGTTGCGGAGCACAGGCTCCGGACGCGCAGGCTCAGCAGCCATGGCTCACGGGCCCAGCCGCTCCGCGGCATGTGGGATCTTCCCAGACCGGGGCACGAACCTGTGTCCCCTGAATCGGCAGGCGGACCCTCAACCACTGCGCCACCAGGGAAGCCCAACATAGCACATTTTAAATGTGAGCATTCCCTTTTACTGTCTGATCAGTATACCCATCACCCCCAGTTCTCCATCAGGACAAATGCATACTTAAAAACAAATTATAAATGGGGCAGCTGTGGGCCATTTTAAGGGATAAACAGGACTCCGTTAAGAGAGTCCACAAGGAAAGCTTAGAATAGCTGACAGAAATACCTCAATTTAACCTGGTAAAATTGTAGAGTTAAGGTCAAGGAGAATCCAATGGTGAGACCTTGAAGGGTCCCCTCCCTACCCTGCCATAATAATTACATTCAATACAAATCTATCTATTCATCTATTTTCAAGCTGGGTTCTCAGTCCATTCATGAGTCCCAACCAGCAACTTTTTAATGAGACAGAATAGAACAAAACAGAAAATATCAGAGTATATCACATAGAAAAGTAAGTATTGTTTCATGAAACTTTTGTTTCAGTTTTAAATAGATATGCCCTGTTTTGTGTATTCTAAAGCTTGAAACTTTTTTCACATTTTAGTACTTCTGAAATTGTGCTGCATCTTAACGATTGTTGTCAGCCAGGTTGCCGTTGTGACATAATTGTGGGAAAACCTCCTGATGACACTTTCTGGTAAAATCAAGAAAACGCCAGCATCAAAGTGACTTAGATACTATGAATACGGTATGAGTTTGTGTGTGTGTGTGTGTTGGGGGGTGGCATACTAAATTACAAAGCGAAATTTACTTCTTACCACAGGTTCATGGTAAATAAAAGTTTGAAAAATAGCATACTAAGCCCTTTCATAAAGTTTATATGTGCACTTACTAATATTGATATTCTAATCAGAAAGAAGAGCAGTTTCCACTGCTCTTCAGACAACTGCCAATGCAACTCTCCTCTTGTGGCTGCCATCCAAGACCTCATCCTAGTTGCAGAATCTGGGGTATCTGCCCTTCACTAACTCAGGGCCACAGTTTTCTCCTCTGTACAAGGAGCATGTTGAAGAAGCCTTCTAATAGCACTTTCATTTTGAACAGTCCAGGAAGTATGCAGATAAGCATGCAACTCTTCACATATCTGTCATGAGCCCTGTCTGTCTATTGTCTCCTTTGCTGCTTCCTTTATCTCCTGCAGAAGAATCTTCATAATACAACCCAAGGACCAAATGATGTCTAGTATTCCTATAAAGTCTGTAATGTTTTAAAGTGTTAAAACATAATGTGGGAATTACAGTAAGGGTTATACAGTTGTTTTTTAATGTGCGGCATGTGGAACACTCATTCCTGACTCAGATTCTTCTTTCCTGCCTCACCATCCTTAGCTTTGTTCCTAGCCATACCATTTCCTGAATTTACATTTTGGTCTCCATCCTCACGTGTGCTCACTTGTGCCCACAGCCTGGCCCCTGGGCTGGAGAAGTCACCGTCTGGTCCCCCGTTCTTCTTACCCACATCTGTTCCAGCCCACCTCACACCACATCATCTGTTTACTTCTCAGTCTCACCTACTCAACTACGAGAGTCTTAGAGGCAGAGACCTCTCCTTATTTGTCTTCGTCTCCCCAGCCACGAAGCAATGCCCAGCCTGCTGTGGACACCGCATAAACGGGTAAGGGAATAAACGTGCGGCTTGAAGTCAATTTCCACGCAAGCACAGGAAAACGCACACACTCAGGCAGACATTCTTCTGAGCAGAAACCACGTCTCAGATTTCTGTGTTCCATGGCACCCAGCCCTGAGACAGGTCCAGCCTCGGAGAAGCTAACTGAGCTGCTAGTTCATTCACTGGCTGCACAGACACGATCTGTACCCAAATCCCTGAGCTTCTTTCCGGCCTTTTACTTCCGCAACCTAGGCTGGTATTGTGGCCCAAGCCAAGAGTGCTGGGCCCCACTGTTCCTGGTCTTGCTGGCAGCAGCCCCTGGGAAGGGGCTGAGTGACAGAGGGAGTTATTTCAGGACCCACGACCAAGATGGAAGCAACCAACTTTCTTCCTGTCCCCACTAGGAGGAAGCTGGGCCTTCCAGGTGTGGAGAGGAGGAGCCCCATGGGTGCGGGGCTAACCAGGAGTGAGTGAGGCTCATCTCCCCACTTCTCATGCCCTGCACAGCTGGTGTAGAGCAACACGATGGTGGCTACCGGGCCCCGGATATGCCTGGAGAGTACACACGACGGAGGAAAACTGTAATAATCACTTTGATATAGGTTTTATTTAATACGTCTTCCTATCTCCCTACATACATAGGGAGAAAGAAACTGGGGTCCACATCACCATTATCAGCCCCTGACCAAGTATTCAGGTCCTGGGGTGTCAAACATCTCCTTATCCAGAGCTGAATTTCATAGTTATAAAGAATTAAATTTCACCGATATTTGCTAAGTGACAAATGGCTGCATTCAAAATGTAAAGGAAGTGAGCAAAAGGGCTTGAACGAGGAGGGGACTTCTGCTTGTGGGGAATGGAAATGTTAATCTCACCTCTGTTTACTTTGGGGCACTTTAATTTTCTTCTCTCATCACATTTAATACAAAACAATGCCCTAAATGAAACACGATAAGGCATCTAAACTTTTCATGCAACTCTTCCCAAATTTCTATTTAATTCTGGCTGTCTTGACTTAAGCTTCAATAAATACAAATAATTTCTATGAGCTCCGCCCCTGGCCTTGGGAGTATGCCTCTTCATAATTAATTCTCTGGAGTTTATCTGTTTTTAATTTACTCTTTACGTCAACTTTAATGCTCTGGAATTTGGGAAGCCAATATTCTTTTTTTACTTATTAAACAATTCAGGATACAGGAAAATGAAAATTATATCTTTGGTACGGGGCTCTCTCTGGTGCTAACAGGCTATAAGACTGGGGATTCTTTTTTTTTTAAATCAGTGTTGACTCGCTAATCAGGTTCAAAGCTTCACTAGATTTACAGCAGCGATGTCCACTGCCTTCACATTTGATTCACACATTCCTTATACTCTATGTACTCTCAGTGGTACCACTTTAACCAGAAGTAAGAAGTCAAACTAAATCATGGACCTGGGATGTGAGTCTACCTTCTCTTCCTTCCATTCACCTGACATAGTCTAAATCACCCCTTCCCCGGAGCACGCCTCATCAGCTGTGCAGTGCAATACAAAGGGGGAGATGTTTTCCCACCCTAGAAACTCATCAACTTGAACCCTGAAGCATGACATCTGAATACCTTACTGCAAGAGCAGAGGCAGCTCACAACTGCTATACACGATCATTAACAACCTGCTTGCATTTCCAGGGCTGCCTCGGTGGATTAATATATGCACCATGTATTAAACCATCTGCCACGAAGTTTGACCCAGTCTCTCTCCATGGTGGCCAACTGCAAAGGTTACCTCTGAGTGTTAAGAGGCAGGGTACACTTTCATCACATTTATCGGTACTAATTCTTAGTTTTATTATTGGTTCTTTTGTCCTCAACAGAATACCTTTTCAGGCTCTTGTGTCTCATATTTGTATAGCCTGGAGTCTAATGAAAATATATTTAATCCTCTATGTCAACTCTTTTAAAGTTCAGCATTAACCTTTCATAAAAATCAGGTTAAAGAAGAATGAACTTCACATTTCCTGGGAAGATGGGACAAAGTTTGATTATCAGCATATAGCCCGATGTACTTTTGTCCACTTTAAAAAATTGTTTTTAAGGCAGTCAAACATTTCAAAGTTTTTTGTTTTTTTTTTTTTTGGTTTTGTTTTTTTAAGTCTAGGTAAGGAACAAAATTGAGCCCCCTTCACACAGGACCAAGTTCCCCTCTCCGGAGATGCTGAGAGACAGCCCATATCAGGGAGTATGGAGATTGAAACTTTTTGCTTCCTTATGCTAGCTGGCAGCTCAGTGAATGGAACTGCATCTGATGTCAGGTTAGCTCATTATATTTATATATTTGCAGAGCAGGGGGTTTGGGGGGTAGTGGGGGCAGGGGGAGAGGGGAGATATTCCTCTGTGGTTTTTCAAATGAAAGCAACTTAGAGAAAATAACAAAATTCTCCTCCTTCCTGACATCTACTTCCAAATAAGCAATCAGTATATTAAGTGACACTACTCTTAATAATAACCCCCTGGGATGGTATGCTATTAATTTAACTGTACTCTGAGGAATAGCATCCGTTCCTTACCTAGGTTCTTAATCCAAGGCAAGGCTTTATTCCTTGCCTTCAGTTATTTATTTTCCTCAAGGGTCCCTTCACAGGGAGTCAGCCAAACTCTAAGTGAATTACTTGGATTTTTGAAAATCCAAATCTACCTTACTTTTTGCAAGGCCGTATTTGGCCATTTTTTAGTTAGGTTTATATTGAACGTTAACTCAAGACACAAGTACTATCTTTTTCCTCAGAGGAGGCTTCTCAAATGGTGACCCTACAAACTCTGTATTGTTTTGTGATTCTTCAGAGTCTGACTTCTCTCAAAATTATGATAACAGAAGCTCACCCATCTAAAATCCAGGAATTTTCTGTGTATGTATACGTGTATGCCCCTGCACTGCAGGCGCAGAGCAGTACACTTGGGGGATTGCATCCTTAAGCACTCATGGGTACCCTCAAAAAAGGCTGAAGTCCCTCCCAGCCAGTGATTTCGCAGTTCTCAGGTATGTTTACAATTTTTAATAACAGTAACATCGTAATTTATTTCCTTCATGTGCTTTGGACCTTCTGATTCACGGCACTTAAGCTTCTCGAATTTGCTTCAGCTGATTTTTCTTGGAGATTCTTGGAGATTCAAATCACCATTTCAGTTGCAGCGAATCCCTATGAAAACTGTTTTGCATCAAAAATATAGGACAGGGAAGCCCAACTCTCCACATACTATGTCTTTCTCTCTCACTGCTTTCTGATCTCCTTAGAGCACAGTTTCTGATACCCAAGGTACATAAACACACTGTGTGTTTTCACCATCTCTGGTTGCTTTTTGAAATGTCATCTTTTTGCCCTCTCCATTCCCCACTGGTCTTTAACATGTCTTCTGAGTTTCTGGAGACAGATTTTTCACTTTTCTAAAGGATGCCTTTTTAGTACTAATAAAACTTTCATACTTGTCTGCTTAATCACGCCAGCTTTACTGTCCCTTTTTTTACTTTTTTGTTTTTGGCTCAGAGGTATATGAACCATCTGTGCCTCGAAAACAGTTTGCTTAAATAGCCTCCAGGCAGATTTTATGGTTTTTAAGTTTTTTACTTTAACCTTCAGCCTGCTGTTAGCCATTTTCATCACAGTTTTAAAATCAGCCTCTTTTGGAAATGACTGTCACTATACGTAGTTTTCAGAAGTTACTGGAACTGGAAAGGGGGGCACTGACTCCAGCTGAACTGCACTGTGGTTTCCATTCACAGTCATCTGAGGCAGGTGCAGGTATGGTTAAGCTTGATAAGGGTCATCTCCTCCATCTGGCATCCTGAAGAGTGATGGAGACCCCTTTCATTTAGAATAGCCATGTCCATATCACCCAGTTAAAACCCAGGAATATTCAGTCTGATTTACTTACCTGCCTTTTTATTTATCACCACATGCCTATGACTTTGTCATTCTGATCCTAGGCACTCAATGAAATACCAGGCTGAAACAAAGAATCCAAAGAAAGGGCAGAGATTCCTCCCTTCCCGCCACACCAGTGTGCCGTGAGAAGCGCCCTCTGTTCGCATGCCAGAAGACATGCTGCTCTGTTTCCATTTTATCACAGTTGTCTGGTCTGGGGACCAGCGTGTCAATAAGCATTCCTCTTTGGTGGAGTATATCATCACCCAAACTTCCTGTCTGCCCTCACATTAATATTAACATAGCTCTATAGTTTCTTTCTATAACAAAACCACATCTCTGTCCACACTCAGCATCGTGGGGGCTTGGGGGGAAATCTTTCCATCTTAAAGTAGTTTACCCCATTTATTTTCAACCATCTAACAACATCTGTCAGACGATAATGACACTATTTCTCTCTCTCAAATCAGGGCATTTTTACCCAATCTTTTCTCTGTGGTCACTGTTGCTTTTCTGATACATTTGATAACTAAAAACACTTGGGTTCTTACTGTTATAATTATTTTTATTATTATTATTTGTTTACAAAATGCTTTTACCTCCAGGAGTTGCAAGCTGTCAGTTTACTCCCTGCAATGAATTAGTACTAACGTGCTAACTCTGTAGTTATGAAGTTGACTGAAGAGTCAAGGAAGGCAGAGGCTAGCAGGCAAGCAACGAATCTCCAAAGGTCGGTAGAATGAATGAAAGAATGAATGAATGACTAAATGGACACACAGGCAATTGGATAAGTGAGATTATGGTTGTAGGGAATGTTCATTTGTTCCATTCTTTTCTTGTTTGCAGGTAAAATTCCATCCCTTCCCAAAGAACTTGAAATGAGCAAAGAAGGAGCAAATCAGGGCCAGGATTGGAAATCATGTTGCTGTGTTCTCAGCCCAATAAGCTCTTCCTTCCCCTCTTCCCCTACTTAACACACCTTCATCTCTCAGATTTCAGTTCAAGCACGACTTCCTCAGGGAAACTTTCAGATCTCCTGATTAGTCAAATCTCCCTTTAAGAGGCCCTCACAGCACTGTGCCCACACCATCACAGCAATTGCCACAGTGGCAATTTCACATCTGTGTTATTATTTAAATAAATAGCGGTCCCCCACTGGAGTGTAAGCTTCGTGAGGGCAGGAACCAGGAGTTTTGTTGTTGTTGTTTTTTGCCACTATAGTTCCAATGCCTAGCGCAGTGTCTGGCACATAGTAGCTGCTTGACAAATATTTGTTGAATTAATTAATTAATTACTGTGAAAGCTGCAGCCTCCAAGGTCTCTGCTCTTTGGCCACCTGAACTTGATGTATTCAGCCTCAGACTAAACCACAATTTGTTTGAACACTCTCCTTTCCCTTCTGTTTAGCAGACACAGTTTTCAGCCACACAGAAAGTGCCTTAAATGTGGGCGAGCAGGCTAACTCTTGATGGGGAACAGTAGCCTCATCCCATCACCCATCTAGTCCCAGGCATCTGCCTCCCCACATCCAATATGGTCCTTGGCCAACATCTCCCAAGCCACTTACACTGATGAAACTACATGCTGGGTTATCTGCTGTTCTAACTGCACCCTTGTTCCTCTTCCTAAATGAGTATATCTAACAGCTAACTACAATCCCTTTGTCTTAGCTCTGTGCAATCTCATGTTCTATAGACTCCAAAAAGAATAGAAAGAGTCAGCACTTTGGTCCTGGCACTAAAACCAACATTCTAATTATCGGGTTTGTCAAAGCAGCTGGTCCTGGGTAGAAGAGGTAGTTCATCTAAGGGCCCTATGATGAATGTTAACCACGTTTTTATCTTTCAATCCACACATGGGTTTCAAAGTCCTTCCACATGACAAAAGTCGATGGGCATGACACATTCACTGTGTAAAGAATTCAACCTCATGAGATCACCTCTCCTCTCTAGTGGGCATTTGCTGGTACCTACCGTCAGCCATCACTCTGACCTCTTCCTTGTTTAAACACTTTCCAGATTTTCATTCTGGTAGCTTCTCTTCCCCCATGCAGCTTCCCATGGGCTTTAGAGGAAAATGAGCCCAACTCCAATGTCAGAAGGAAGCCCTGATTGGCTCAGGCTAATTCAAACATCCATTGCCCTGGTCATATGCCAAATTCAGGCATGAGCATGTGATCTAAGCACAGACAATGAGTGTGAATTTCAAGACTCCTGCTCGGAATGCTAGGGCACAGGCACTCTGTCTTCTATTGGATGTGAACAAGGAGGCATATAGCCCTGATTGCTGCTAGCAGCCATCCCATGGCCTCTGGGGAGCTTGCATTATAATATGGCCAACACTCTATACAGAAGAATACAGAGATGGGAAGAAATAAGACCATGATAAGATCACTGCACTGCAGGACCAACCTACCCTGAAGCATACTGTAGCTTAGGACTCTACAGTTTCATCAGATAAAAGATGCGTTTCATTGATTAAATCAGTTTGAGTTGGATCTTCTGTTATTTGCGTTAAAAATCCTGATACACCCTAAAAGTACATAATCACCAAATTAGGTCTACTCTTAGAATAAAATAAACTTTAGAGTGATTTAATCCAAAGATGGCCCCTTCAAAGTTACCATCTCCTTTGCCTCATGCTACTTTGAGGGGTAGAGCTTGAGAAGACCAGCATATGCTATAGGTCTCCCAGAGCAAGAGCTGGGTTCTCCGTGGAGCTTGAGTTTGCCTCCTGAGGCCTAAACCTCCCCACTAGGTTGGAAGCAAGCCCTGTCAACCCTACAGAAAGAAAATTGCTGTGTCAGAACATTTAACCAGCAACGTCCATCCTCCGTTCATTTCTTCCCACAGTTTGCCAAAAGAAAGAAAGAAAGAAAGAAAAAGAAACCTAAATTGGTTCAACATACTTTTGCTACTGGGAAATGTTTCATAACTACCAATGAATAATTCAGTGAACATGATATTTTTAGTTTTCTATTGCCAGACACACCCAACTTTGATGGGAATGCTGTTGCCTTTCTTACTCTCCAAATCCCCTTTCCATCCAGGATCTTAAACGTATTATGACAGAGATCCAATCAACAACAAAAATCAGGTCATGTCACGTACCCTACTCAACACCTCCGAATAGCTGCCGTCACACTTAGAATGAAATCCGAACTATTACCTCTCCAGCCTGCATGATCTGGCCCCTAACCACCTTGGTCATTCAACTCCAGACACTCTGACCTTCTTGCTGTTGCTCAAAAATGCCCAGCCTGTTCCTGCCTGAGGACCTCTGCCTTTCACTTGCTCCCCCTCCTCTCTGGAACCCTCTGCTACAAGCTCTTCACTTGACTAGCTCCCTCACTTCATTCTGTCCCTACCCACACATCACCTCCTCAAAGATAACTTCTGTGACCATCAGATACAAAACAGCACCTCGTCACTAGCCATCCCCTCACCCTGCTTTTTCTTCATAGCATTTATCACTACCTGAAATTGTGTTAGATGTATACATATTTTTAACCTGTATATTATCCATCTTCCTTAGAGAATGGAATGCAAGTCCCTTTAAGGCAGGGATTTTTCTCTTGTTCAAGGATGTGTCCACCAAACCTAAAACAGTACCTAGCACATTATAAGAGCTTAATATATCTTTTCACTTTATTTTCTAAGAATGAATGGATGAATAAGTAACAAGGTTTTTTTTTTTCTCTCTCTTAAAAACAAACAAAAGAGCAGCACAGAGGCACTCATCTCTGGTTGGACAAATCCCCCTTGTCTTTAGCTACTTGCCCAGCTTTATCTCACCTACTCCTGGGTCTCTGTATCTCTAAATCCTTTAAAACCAACAACTTAAACTGCTCCAACTTATGACACATACAGTCCTACAAATGACCACAGAAAGGGTCAGGGCCTTCAAAGGTTCTTCTTATAAAGGGTTGGATGTGCAGTCACAGAACTGCTCGCCATATTTTAAGTAATATGAAGTCATTCTATCAGAACGGAATACAAGATAACACATCATTTATTGGATCCATATAGAAATCACCACTTTATCACGGAATGTTTGGCAGAGGCCTGTGAAGCAGACTAGCAGTCATCATACCTCAAAACTCCTATTACACACTGAACCCCCAAAATATACTTATTGGGGTAGAAGCCTGCTCTCTTGATACTAATGAGCTAGTTAAGAAAGTGAAACACTCAGTTTAAGTTTGTGTGACAAAAACTGGATGCAAAGTCTTTCATTTATGTCATAAATTCTACTATCTCTGTGGAAAAAAATAATAATTTCAAAGTCAAGGCAGTTGTTTTTCCACAGTCAAAAGTGGTTAAACACTTTTAAATACATTTCAACATATTTATGAAGGAATTTTTCTACATGCTTCCAAAGCTCTCTCATAAATCAGTGTAATGTTTCCAAGGCACATTTGGAAGTAAAAAATATATATCTACTAACTGTATTTTCTTCTATTAGAAGATGAGTTAAGCAGAAAATATATTAATATCTGAATTTATAATAGGAGAGGTTAACCCTTAACCACAGCAAACTGATGAGGAATATTTTACCACAGAAGGATTAATCAGGGCTCTTTTAACACTATGCAATTTGACATTTTAAGGACTTAATCAAGAAAGAATTTTATTCACCTATTTGCTTTTCATCATCAGGATGCCTTACAAAGACAACACATGTCAAGCTCACCATTCTCAAGCTTAATCTCACTGCCTTAAGAAAATGTTAATTTAATTAATATTCCACAGCTTTTACAAATAGTTCTCACAGAAGTAACGCTACTACACTTATGTCATCTCCGGGCCAAATTCAGCTCAAACATTCAGAAAATATCAATATAGATGTGGTGCGCTCCAGAGGCTGGACCTGACTAACCCTCTGTTAGCAATGAGACAACAACACAAATTCTGGGAGGTTGTGATTACTGGACACTGGCTTCTATCTCCAGCCGTTGATTATCTCTATCTTTGTTAAAGACTACAGGAGTTTCATTTAACTTGAGTGCTCAGTAAATTGCACAGAGTTCAAGCATCTTTTATGGATTCATTAAACCATTGATCTGCCTTCTAGAGCTTGTAGTAGTGCCCCGCTCTGGCCCACAGCCTGTGTTTACAGAGAATGCAACAGACTGGCTTTGTAACCTCCAAAGGCAGTCTGTCAGGAGACATTAGATTCCGCTGTGTGCATGGCCACCCTATGAGTGGATTGTAACTTAGGGAATTTCCCATTCTCAGTCTGAGCGGCTGGGGCAGAAATTAAGTGGCCTTCTGTAGCAAGATTTTCTTTATTCCTTCCTAATCTGTGATAATAAGAACAAAGAGCAAAGAGCCCAAGGAACAAAGAATTGCACTTGGCTTGCCCAGTTCACACTTTTGCTTATGTGTACAAAAGCTATCCAGAGGTACTGAGATGGGGGAGAAATAAAAATAAACACGAGCGTGCCTATAGTTTGCATCTCCTGCATATGGCCCTCTTGGGTGTACTAGGTTTTATGACCAGACATTGAAAAAGTATATGAGAGAAATTCTGGACTCAAGCTACTATCTTAAAATATCTCATAGCAAGCCACCTGGCCTGTCTTATGCATGCACTTTTTTAGACAGTTAACATTTTTAACAAAGCATTTGAATTAACAGAGCATAACTACAATCCCACGAAAATGCACAATCATCTCTCTTGGTTTATCTAGACAGTGCACTAAGCACTCTTAGAAACTCCCCTCCCCTCTAGTCATTACTAGTAAGGTCTCATGACATCTTCCTTTTAAAATCAGGCACAAAGAGACTCTGTGCTGCACGTAGCTTATGACTGGAGAAGCACATGAAAATGACCCGTTAGATAATTCTTTAAAAGCTCATTCTTCAGATAAACCTGAACACTGTTAGCAGCAAGGTGAGAAAGTCGGCAAGACAATGACTGGATCAATAGGGAGAATGCAGGTCCCAGATAACTAGATCCCTTCCTGATCACCTGCTTCCCTGAACTGCCCACTACCCAGACAGACACCGGACTATGAACTGGAAGCAAGCACATTCATCACTCTGCAGCCCAGTCACCAGAGCACAATGCGGCTGATGCAATCTGACACTGTGCTTAATGTTAAAAGGGAGCGTGCCTTTGAGATGGATTGGATAATTACCGGCAGTTCAGATGAGAAAAACTTGCTTTAAGTGTATAGCAGGAGCTATCACCGGGATGGCCAGAGACTGACCGAAATTAACATTCAAGCATCTATGTCAATAGCCCTGTGTATTGCTCTCCAGGTGACCAGATTCAGATCTATGAAAAGTACTCCCTCTTCCTTCTGCTCATTGGAAAGAAATAGTATTGGGGCTTGAAGCTATTTGGAGTTTTAATCATCTCTTCACATTTAATCTAAAATATCTAGCGTTACTCAGAAGTTGACATCTATTCTGGGTAACAGATTAAACTTATTTCTCTGTTTCCCCCACAACCTCCCCAAATGTAGCCCATTCAAAACTAGACGTGGCTGCTATTCCTTTCTTTCAGTACAAACTCGCTTGCCCCATTCTGTTTGTGTTCTGGGAATTCCTTAGACCAGTGTTTCCCAAGTGGTGGTCAAGTGTTCTGGTAAACACAAGATCACATGCCTCTCCCCCAGGCTTCTGATCGATGGCTTCCAAGGGCATTGTGTCCCACCTGGCCTGCAGAAGCTCTGTCCTGGGACACTTTCTGCCTTTCTTCAAGAGCCCAGGCATCACTTTAACCTGACCTGCATCTTATTTCTCTGGCCAGAATTCTCCTGTTCTACCCCCCACCCTGAATTTGTTTCAAAGGACTAACACCGTCCCTCCCCTCTGCTGGTGCTTTTTTCATAGGTTCTCATTTGCAGCAGCTCATCAACATTCCATCCCATATTTCAAAATATGAGAGAACAAGAAAACAGGTGGGTTTGTTGTTCTTTCCCCAAAGCTTCCAGAGGACACCCCTGTTTGCTGCAACCAAAAGGGAACTAACTCAGCCACTGGCCTGCAGATTAAAGGCAGAGGCCATGCTATGTGCAGGCAGTGGGCAGGCTTGCAGCACAGACACTGCAGAAGCAAAGCAATCATCCCCCGGGGCAGGGTGAAGGTAGACAGACCCAACAGGCTCACTGGCACCCCGTAAAATCACGGTGAATCCACAGGAAGAAATCCAGTGCTCCCTAAGCATTCCTGTCAATCAAGAATATTTGCAAACAACTGGCAAAAGCAAGTCTGTGGCTTGAGCTTCAGGCAGTCAGGGGACATTAATTACAAGTAATTTAATGTCCTTCCCTAAACCTTCATGAATGATAGCCATTTTGCAAATTAAATCTTGCAGGTGTTTAAAGGAAAAAAAGTAGACAGGTTAATCACAAGATTAACAAGGCAATTGTTACACATTTCTTTTGCACTAGTAGGTTCTGTAATGAAGTTTGAAACTGAGAATCTTCCCCAGGATATATTCAAGTTTAATAAAAAGACCAATAGTCTAAATAAAATGTAACTCCAAATAATATGATGATACATGCTGTGTATCCAGAGATATAGTTTGAAAGTAAAGGAAATGCTTATTAGACAATATTCCCCTCGTTGAACATTTGTTATTATTATCATGATTGTTAGATCTTAATGATATCATCTGCAAATGTTGTTTCTATCTATATAACCTTTTTATTTTTAATTCATCTTTATCTATTATCTACATAGGTTTCTTTCCCCTATAGTCTGTGGAGGAACAGCAACACTGTGATATTGAAGAAGTATTTCCATCTATTCTTGTCTCAAGTTATGGAAAAACTAGAACGAGGAAGCAAACTTTGGTACTGTTAGGAATTTGTGTCTATTATTAAAGTATCGATGCCGCTAATCCACAAAGAACACTATAAATTTGGTATCTGAACAAGGAAAGAAAACAACCATTCTTTACATTGCCTGCGTTGGACACCTGTCTTGAATTTTGATTTCTTGCTTGATTTGTGGGCATCAGTTTAGACAACAGGATATTTCCTGTGCAGAAGGAAAAAGATCAAACACAGGATATTTGGAAATGACTACTATTTGTGACCTCGTTTGTTACTCTTGTTTTAAGTGGGATAATGGTTACAAGGCATCACTCCCTTAGGAAAAAATATTTTTGTGTCTGTTATTGTGCAGAGTAAAACCGGTATTAGTTGGACTAAACACTTCAGCATCTCTTGCAAAACCACTAAGGAGTCCACAGCTTTCCAACTCCTAGGCAAATCACTAGGTTAGAAATGTTTTCAAGTTCTTCTCTACTTGTGGCCTCAAGAAGGGGCTGGGAAGAGAATGAGCTATTAGGTCCCTGAAAAGTCTCCAGTGCATTAAGTAATGAGACTGACATCCCATTGTTCGGCTGATGCCATGGACTACAAAAGTATTTTTCTTACCCGTTGTTTCAAACACTTTTGAGTCAGCAATTGGACCTGATGGGGATAAGGATTCTACGAAATATGATTATGAATTAATACTGTACACTTCTTAGAGCCAACATCCTGAATTGTGTACGCTAGTAGTTAGGTTCCTTAAATGAATACAGCTGTGACTCACAGTTCTAGCAGAAGTATTCTGAAGAAAGCGTACATACTTACAGTAATCCAAACTACTCTTCGAATTAAATTTTAAATTGGTTTAAAGATATAACCTATATGGCATAAAAGGTTAACTTGGCTTCAGTCCATCCCACCTTACTTCACAGCACCAGGGTTTAGGAGAGAGGGATGTGACATTCTTAACCTACTCCATCAAACAAACACAGAGACCTCTGGAAAAAGGTTTGAGAAGCAAATGAAATTTAAAGAGCCAGTTTTCAGTGGGCCTTCATTTTGAGAGCTGGGCTATTTTTGTCCTTGTTTTTAGCAGAAAAGCAGTTCCTGCCTCTATCCCCGAGCATTTGTGACGAGGATAGCAGGGGAAGCACAGGCACAGCTGTCCAAATTACATTCACAAATGCAGGTGTTGCTCAGACACAAAACAGAGGTCAGCTGAATACTGCTCCTAATTAGCTACCTTTTCTACTAGGATTTTTCTTTGTAAAGTTATGCATGCGATTTGGGTTCAACTTAGAGACCATTTTTAGATCCCAGCATGCTATCCACCAAGAAGCGGGCTGTCATTATAAAGCATAATTTACAGCATAGTTAATTTTACATGTTTTTTTAGATTCTACATTATACCTAAGGCAAAATTCTGTTCTGCATACACATGATTCACTGTTTTCCACCCAGTTCTCATTATTTAAAATTGTAGAATTTAGCCAGAAAATCTTTTAGGTAGGGATGGGAAGAATTCTGCCCTCTTTCTAAGATTAAGAAAGTCCACAGTTTTAATAATGAGGACTAAAGACTTTGTCAAATGATACAAGAACAGAAGTAGCTATTTGCTATTGTCTTCAGTGGGGAACACCCTGGGGCTTATTACAGCAGTTCTTAGAAATGGCAGGATGGAGACTGGTATCTAATACAATCCATTAGGAAACCCAAGCCCTAAATGAAATGACCACAAAATCCTATCAGTTAACAGAAATGCAGCAGCTGTACATGTTTATTGTAATACAATAGGATATTGTTGCAGAGATAACACTCTTAAAATTAAAAAAAAAAAAAAGAATCCAGCAAGCGATGTGACCAGTTTATTTCTCTATCTGAAAAACGAGAATGTCTAGTGTGGCAGAGCTTTGGAATACATAAATAAGCATGAAGATTGCAGAGAAGACAGGTATTGTATGTACACTAATGGGCTGCTGGGATCAGCTCTCAAAGTCACTGGCTAAACTTCAAGCCACTGCGACTCCCAGGTTTTGCAGGATGTTCAAAGAACTACCCCAATAACTCCTTGCAGGAAGTGAAAAGTAATGGTCTTTCTCCCCTTGCTGACTTTACCTACTATAAGTATTCCAAACACTAATTCCTATCTTGGCTCCCAGTTATCTATTTTTCAAAACTGTATGCTGTGGAAGTTTAAACTCAGTTTGACCTTAAACTTTATAATTACAAACATGTACACATTGTATATATGATATATATTATACATATATATTATTATGAACTGCTTTTTCAAATTGAATCAGGTGCCTTTCAACAAAGGCTTAAAAAGTTGGATCACTATGCAAAGTGTAACATGTATCACAGGGATTGTGACAAATTCATCTTGCTTGATTTTATTCACTACAGGCAGTCCATCAAGATTCAGACACATAACCCTTCAGAATCATAAAGAAACAAAAACCCCTGTTCTATAGCCATCTTCTGGGATGGAATGCAAAGTATTTTGTTGTGGTAAGTAAGGCTTTGAAGATGAAAGCACTGGGTCCACTCTTGTGATTGTTACCCCAGTGCTCAGCATTAAAAACGGGAGCCCCAGGGTCTCAGAGATCATTTTAATCCCCCTATATTAAAACAAAACGTGTCTCCCATGCGTTGCTCTAACTACCCTCCTCTGAAGCTTCACCGGCCCCTCCCAAGGGAAAGTGAACTGTTGACTGTCCCAAAAGAATTCCAGACAATTTCCTTACTTGCCTCCCTGTTCCAGTGAAGATTATGAGCCTCATTCTTAGAGACTGCTCCTAAAATTCCACCCCGCTGAATTCTGCAGCCTAATTCTTTCGGCATTATGTTTTTTGGCAGAATAATGTGACCCAAATTTGCAGTAGATAATTTGCTGCAACAGTGCTTCTTGCAATGCAGTGAGCACAAAATTAGCATTTCAGGATTACAAATAAGACTTTAAAAAAGTAGCAATTGTTTGCTTCAAAGAAGGACAGATTTTGATCTTATATTATGGAAATGGAAATGCTTAGCAAAATGTGGATGATTTTATGAATTAAGGAAAATTTACAGATCAATGGAAAATAATCAAGAACTAGCAATTTATTTCAGTAATTGGTGGCAAAATGCAATAGCGGTTCTTAAAAGATTAAGAAATTAGCTGTGTGTGTATGTGTGTGTTGATTGTAAAGACATCATGCATTCCATTTCCCATCAATGGTGGCTAATGCTATTCTAAAAGGACACTTTTATATCTGAGATGTCTTAAAACAAATAAAACAAAACAAAGAAACCATAACTATGGCTGTTCCTGTGTTCATCCACCATGATTCTCACAAACGCTTGGCTGTGTGAGCAAGGTTGGTTCATGTATTCATTATTTCATCTTTTCTCAATATCAATCAACTTTAATGTAAGGTGTCAAGAAAGACTTGACATTTTTCTTGATTAGAATTTGTGGATCAGATTTTGGAAAGAGCTAGAGCAATATTCGCAATGGGAACAAGTATAAAACTGAGTGGACTAAAGCTTTCTGGCCATGCTTCTGTGGCTAGTTTCTCAGCCTTGATAAGAAATCTCTACCACTTATCTTTCATGGACCCTAGTCTAGTACTCTACTGCTGGAGAGACACTGTAACTTAGGATACCAGCTGCGACCACCATGTCCTCATCAGATTCATTCACCCTCTCAGAATTCAAACACCAAGACAAGAGAAACTGAAGGGCAGGTTACACATTAGAAGAGGGTTCCTTATTCCAGAAGGTTAAGCATGACAGAGAAAGAGAACAGACAAAACAGAAAGAATAAAAGTACGGGGTGCGCAGTGATTTCGGCTAGAAGCTAAGAGGCGCATGCGCACAGGGTGGTGAGGCCTGAGTGGGCCGCCTCTCTCTACGGTGCTCTTACCTTATTTCTCTTGAAGTAGGCTCGTCGGCAGGCCGCAAAGCACTTCTCGCTGCAGAAGCTTTTCACCTCACTTCCCATACTCAGGGAATAGCGCTTGATTCCCACTTTCTGGCACCAGGCACACATTATTTGTACATTTGACACATCATCTTCTATAATAAAAGTATAAGAAAAATGTTCATATCAGAAGCAAACATCCCTTCAAACTTAGACACACCCTGAACCTCACAGAGCTACTTGAGGTCTGTTCTTAATTTCAGTACCTCACCACTTTCTGACCTAGTAGATAGCCAGCTCTTGGTGGGAAGACTCAGTGCTTTTTTCTTTTTCTTTTCTTTCTTTTTTTTTTTTTTTTTGGTTGTCTCCTAAGTTTCCAAAAGACATCATTTATTTAAAAACCAGAGCATGACTGCAGAGCCATGAGGATTCCTTGCACTTGGTATCCTGGTACAAATGCTTATTCTGCCTGGTTAAACCAGGCTCAGTACTAATGAAGCTTGTAAAGAGACCCATTTCTTCAAAGGTACTGCTGACAGCCTACAAGATTCACACTGGGTGGGTTGCCCAGTGCTAACCTACAAATGTGATGCCCTCATGTGAACTTGGACAGTCAGGAGCCAGGCTCAATCTTGACCTGTTCCCTAGTACTGTTACATGAAAGGGGGTGTTGTTTACTCCTGCAATATAATGGTTCCCAAGTGATACAGTTACTCAAAGAAAGGAAAGATGTGAGTGGCCATCTTCTCACGATGAAAAGGCACCATCCTGGCTCACACAACAGTCTGCTGTGATACAGCCTTCCCACACTGCTGTCCTCGGGGAGGCGCAGGCCTGATTTAAATTCCCCTCCATGTGATATGGTTCGTGGTCCCTGGATGGAGGAATGGTAATGGGGGTGTCAGCCGTGAGGCCTGAGGTCACACATCTGCCCAGATCATTCTCAGCCAGACTGGTGGTCCTTGTAGCTCCTGTAGCACCTGCCACCCATGTCATGGGAATGCTCAGAATAATGTTAGGTGGTATGCAGATATTTTCAATATTTAAACTACTGTATTTCTTTTCCTTTGTAAGAGAAGAAAACAAATTTTACTAGCACAACAAGCCCAGGATATCACAAATACTACTGCTTAAAACAAAGAAAGGCTTTTAAAGTGAGTCAGTTAATAAAATATATTGAGGAAATCATAGTGCAGGTGGTAAGACGCTGTAACAAAAATGTGATGGTGATATTCAAATGACTGAAGTCTGGGAAACAGTGGTCTCTTTACAGGGAGTGACTGTAGGAGAGACTACAAGTAGAAGTCTAAGAAATATTTTCTTGCTGCCTCCTAGGGGCTTTCACTATATCTTACGTTTTCTCAGTCTTCCCCATTGACTGTGTGTGTGTGTGTGTGTGTGTGTGTGTGTGTGTGTGTGTGTGTGTGTGTGTGTGTGTGTGTGTGTGTGTGTGTGTGTGTGTGTATGACTGATTGCCACTATCAGGTGCATCTCTTCCTCCTTTATCAATTTTTTTTGTACTAACCCAGACTCATGCTCCAGACATGACTGGTAATCATAAAATCCCCAATAAGCTCTGGTATACTGTTGTCTGATTTCTGAATAAAATCCCCCAAAGACTAATTGCTAAGCAAGGCCTGGTCCGTGAGTTGTTGACATACTCATGGTTCATAGAGTCTGTCATGCAATCATTCCATTTCCAGGGAAAAGATTTGGTTTGAGGCAGTGCGGTCATCAGCCTGCAAAATTAGAAGCAAACTAATTTGTAGTGCAGTGATAATGGCATTTTTTCCCCCTGAGTGTCATCACTCAGAACTATGTAAAGCATTTTATTTACCTTAATGGAATAAGTGTTGTCATTTTAATGATCATTTTTATTTCACAAATTACATGTTGCAATTTATTGTTAATTATCAAATGAGACAGTGTAAAAGGCAACCTTTGATGTTAATCATTTTTGATAAAATAACTTTCTTTAAATGGAGTCATAACATGAATTCAAATGTCATACAATGACTGTGTTTAATAATTTATTCTATTCAAAAAAAAGATTTATTTATATTTTGTATGATTTCTAATATGGCATCTGTCTACATACAGACATTTTACATGGTATGAAAAATTAACAAGACTCTATAATTTACCTTAGAGTATGGAGGAGTTTTAAAAATTAAATTAGAAAGACTACATTTAGAAAATAATCATCTATCATTACTAAACTAACTAGCACTAATAGTTTCTATTTTCCCAATCCATTAGCTGCTTTAAAATCTTAAATTCCTGAAAAAGAATATGATACAGCAGAACTCTCACAAATGATCCGTTGGCAATAAGCTTGATTCTGGTGAAATCTGTAAGGAAAAAAAGATTTTATGGGGGAAATTATTTGGCCACAGAATTCAACGAGGAGACCCCACTTCCCAAGGATCCACTTTAGAACATGCATTAGGTTTCCCCTTTCGGTTTCTCCCTTTCAATAGTCTGCTTTGGGGGAAAAAAATGTTAAGTGTTTTAGTCCTAGATCTTTAACTATCATAGACTAAAACTGAGATGACAGAGGGTGGAGAGCAAAGCTATAAGAAGACTGGGCAGCGGGCCTGAGCTCTGGCCTGGCCTGAAGGAATGATGCCTCGGGCAAAAAGGCCACTCACGGGTCTTTCTCCCGCTTTACTCCATCATCACCACACAGACCTACTTGTCTTTTTTTTAGGGGAGGCAAGGATAGTTTCTTACAACAGAGATAACAAATAAATAAAAAGTAGAATTTTAAAGCAGGTTATTTTTATAAATCATTTGTACTACAAAGTAACAAAACGGGAAGATGAGACAAAAGAAATTGCGTACTTTTGTATCTGGCAGTTGGAAAACTCTTAGGATGGTGGTTAGGATCTGCTTTGTTAAATAATTCAGTATCCCCATCCTTTTTTCATAAAATTCTGTTTCATAAAGGCAAACCCTTTAGAAAACTTCCATCAGATACCTCCTTTTCTGTCACCAAACTGCTATCAATAGCTAATGCTCCAAAGAAGCGTCTGATAAAGGGATCGTTCCAAAAGTTCAAGAAAACATTTTCAGATAGCTCAGATATTCTAGTCTTATAAAAGTCATTTTTATTAATATATTTAAGAAATTAAGAAAGAACTGTGATTATTAAAGTTAATTTTGTCAGCTAAAACTTAGCTCAAAATTCTGCCACCAGACATGAGATGGTGCCCCATCTTAAACGATATGACTGCACCGCTAGAAAAGTGAGCTCTTCTTAAGTGCTTAAAGCCAAGGGGATAGGTTCATTTCAACAACCGCATCTTTTTTTTTTTTTAATCTGAAACCCAGGAATCGTGTGCATGCTTTATATTAGCAAAATAAAGGGCCCAGCCCTTTAGCTTTCTGAACCTTATCTGCTTTCAAAACTTTTTTATTTAAAAAGTATTTCTTCAAACTAGGGAAAAACCTGATTTCTTATATTTAGGCAAAAGGTCCCGGCCATTAGAGATGAGATTGCCTCAAAGAAAATTCACGTAACAGATCTTTCCTTACAGCCATTACTAGCCTGTGTATTTTTCATAATGAACAATGCAGCAACAAATGCAAAATGCTTACAGCATTATATCACATTCCCAAAGTGAACAGTTTATATAACATAATACATTTTCATATGATAATATCATATAAATATGCATCAGTCAAAATATGCATGTTTCAGTTAATCATGAAAAGTTTGTACCACCTCTTTTGGATTTAATTAAGCAAAATATTTAGGGCATTATCTTTCCAATCTAATGTTCAAAGAGCTATAGAACATTATTCTACTTTACACCCCAGAAGGAGAAATTTAGATTAATTACTCTGAGATAAAATCAAAATTGTATTTATTTATCATAGTGCAGAGAAGTATGAAGTCAAGCATTTGTGGAATGCCTTGCTGAAGCTGTTTGAGAGACTGCTTTATCTGGTGACTTAAAAATAAGGATGGCCATTCTAGGGGCATTTTAATTGGCTATGAACATGCATACTAGCTTACCTGACCAGAGCCCAAATAAAATGAGGTGGGCCTTAACGAACCCCAAGTGATTAAACTGTAGATTTACCACCCCTCTGTAACTTTCACGGGAATCCAAGACTGAGGAAAAAAGTCTGAAAGTATCTGCTGGTGATATTTCTCTCTTCCAACAGTTCCTAGAATGCACATGTCCAGATAATCATTTCAAGACTTGAATTATATGAGACAAGCTGCAAGACAATCTGAAGTGATTCCTGTGTGTTCTCCATGCCATGAGATGAAAGCACAGGTAACACTCTATCAATCTATTTGTTGAAGAAGGTATATTTAAGAACAGAATAAAGACACGGCCTGAAAGGCAGGCAAAAAAACTAGGATTAAAGTTTGCTTTCTTTGCAGCCCTTCTTGTAATAATTGAATTCCAAAAACTGTAAGGCAGTCTGATTTAAAAGTCTCTATAGAGACTCTAATTTAAGAGTCCTATAGAAGCTTTTGTACAATTCCCTGTGTTCCAGAAATAAACATAAGGGAGACCCAGCGAAAATCTGGACCACTGAGTCAAAAGGAAAATAATGATACTTAGCCATTATTTACTATTTAATAGGTGCCAGGCACAGTGCTAAATTCTTTAAATCTATCACTTAGTCTTAATCACAGCCACTACCCCGCAGGCAGGCACTAACATTATCCCCATTGTGCAGATGGGGAAAGTGAGGTTTAGAGATTAAGTGATTTGCTCCAAATCACACAGCCAGTACAAACCAAAGCCAAGATGAAGCCCAGGGCATCTGGCTCTAGAGCCCAAGCTCTTGACCACTACACCTTAGAGACCACAGCCTTTCTAAATGGGTGAGATTATACACCATCCACACAGACGTCCCTCCACAAAAAGGACTAAAAGGTGTCACAGACTCTGCTATTTACACAGCACACTGCTCCATGACACACTAATAGACAAAGAAAATGGAATCCAAATGGTCAAAAAGTCTTTGAGGAGACACCTGAAGTGTTAATCGATATTTGTTGACTGATTTTTTAAAAAACAAGTTAAAGGCCCACAGTGCAAGCCTTTACTTCTTTATGACTATGAGACTTGGATTTGCTGCAAACATTCTGTCTGAACTTTCACCAGCAAGTGCCACTTGAACATTAAATGATGAGACAGAACCAATATACCTGGATCTCAGGAAGCAGTCATTCTACTCACAGGAAAGCAATACTCTTCCCAGCTTTTTCTTTTGTAAGGGAGGGCAGTCACAGCAGGACATGAATAAGACTGACTTTCCATGTGGGTGAAGTGGGGAACCACTTACATGTGTAACTTCAAAGATGCCAATAAGAATATCCTAGCTTCAAAAAGTATCCTCAACTGCTCACAAAAATTTAATTCTACCATTAGAGAGTAATTTCCTGGGCTAAATATTTCTTATATCCTATTAAAACACAAATTCCCTGAAAGCAAGAAGGCTCGATATGTATTTGTCTATAGTGATTTATGCTTTAAAATGAGTGATTCTTTCTGAAGAACAAGTTTTCACAGAGAGTGATGAGAAGGGCTAAGGACAGGGCTCCAATGAGAAAGAGGAGGGCAGAGATGGGAGAGGCTAGGACAAAAGAAGCCTCTGGTCACTAATTTGCTAATGTCTAGCCCTGGGCATATAGGTAGAGCAAGCTGAGGGCTGCCAAGTAAAGGCAGAGTGGACGGAAAAACTACTGCCTGATCATACTGTAGCACAATGTCAGATATTTCCAGAATGACTTTTAGATGTGAATTTAAAGCACCGTGGAAGTTGAAGGAGGTGGGAGGAATGGCATATCGCTAGGGATCTCTAGAAAAGAAAAGCAACAGGCAGATCCACTTATTACAGCTCAAGGGGGTGACTTTTTGTTAAGCAAATGAGGTAACAAATATATACTCCTTTGTGAACCTAAGTCACTATTATTTGAAAGACATTGTGATGGAGTATGGAGAGATGGAGACAGAGGAAACAGGTGAAAGTATTAATACTGCCCCTTCTAGTTGTGTGATGTGGGTAAGTCACTTAAGGGATAGTAATGCCCACCGTAACTCTAGCTGTGGTGAGGATCAATCCAGAGAAAGTAGACACATTCTTCATGTAAATGAGCCTTCCTTAGAATTACTGGCAATTAGAGCCATAAGAAAAGGGTAGGTGTCACAGCAAAGGAAAACATAAACAAGACGAAAAGACAACCCTCAGAATGGGAGAAAATATTTGCAAATGAAGCAACTGACAAAGGATTAATCTCCAAAATTTACAAGCAGCTCATGCAGCTCAATATCAAAAAAACAAACAACCCAATCCAAAAATGGGCAGAAGACCTAAATAGACATTTCTCCAAAGAAGATATACAGATTGCCAACAAACACATGAAAGGATGCTCAACATCACTAATCACTAGAGAAATGCAAATCAAAACTACCATGAGGTATCACCTCACACCAGTCAGAATGGCCATCATCAAAAAATCTACAAACAATAAATGCTGGAGAGGGTGTGGAGAAAAGGGAATCCTCTTGTACTGTTGGTGGGAATGTAAATTGATACAGCCACTGTGGAGAACAGTATGGAGGTTCCTTAAAAAACTACAAATAGAACTACCATACAACCCAGCAATCCCACTACTGGGCATATACCCTGAGAAAACCATAATTCAAACAGAGTCCTGTACCACAATGTTCATTGCAGCTCTATTTACAATAGCCAGGACATGGAACCAACCTAAGTGTCCATCTACAGATGAATGGATAAAGAAGATGTGGCACATATATACAATGGAATATTACTCAGCCATAAAAAGAAACAAAATTGAGTTATTTGTAGTGAGATGGATGGACCTAGAGTCTGTCATACAGAGTGAAGTAAGTGAGGAAGAGAAAAACAAATACCGTATGCTAACACATATATATGGAGTCTAAAAAAAAAAAAAGTGGTTCTGAAGAACCTAGGGGCAGGACAGGAATAAAGACGCAGATGTAGAGAATGGACTTGAGGAAACAGGGAGGGGGAAGGGTAAGCTGAGATAAAGTGAGAGAGTGGCATGGACATATATACACTACCAAATGTAAAATAGATAGCTAGTGGGAAGCAGTCGCATGGCACAGGGAGATCAGCTCCGTGCTTTGTGACCACCTAGCTGAGTGGGATAGGGAGGGTGGGAGGGAGATGCAAGAGGGAGGAGATATGGCAATATATGTATATGTATAGCTGATTCACTTTGTTACACAGCAGAAACTAACACACCATGGTAGAGCAATCATACTCCACTAAAGATGTTAAAAAAAAGGGTAGGTGTCAGCTGTGTGCAATCTGGAGCGGCCCAATGAGCAGGCGCCAGTCTCTTCAATCACATCCCCCACCAATGGATGACATCTGTAGACTCACTAACTCTGAATACAAAGAAAAACCCAGTAATTGGTTAAATTTATTTAAGAATAAAGCCATTAGATTTAATAAAAGCTTCACTTACATTTATTCTTTTTTAAAATTACTTAATTTGAATTAATAGTTGACAGGGTGTTGCCAAATATATCACTGTACTGCCAGATATTCTGTAATTAATAGACGGGAATTCTTTGTAATTATCACATCAACTATCCACACATGGGTGGATCTTTCTACACACCTGAGAAGTTTGCTCTTTTAAGAAATATCATAGTAACAACTGAAAATGTCTGCCACCTTGGTAACTGAACTATCAAAAATTGCCAAAGAATAGAGTCTGAATTAATACAGTTTTACTGCACTTGTTTCTCGTTAAAAGGAGAGATGCAGTTAAATGATAGCAGTTCCATACAATTATGATTCTTTACAGTACCTAAAATTATCCCTATTTTTCTTTTGGAAATAGAATTATTTGAAGTGATTTCAAGATTTTAAATAGTCAACACCCCTCTAAATAGGGTAGTACTTAACCCCAAAATAAAATCTAAATTGTTACATATAAACTAAAATTTGGTTCCAGTATGTAAAAGGAATGAGCACATATTACACAAAATGACAGGAAAATGATGGAATTTAAAATTCATTTTCAATTTTCTAATGGAAGTTTTCTAGCTGATTTTAAATTATTTATGTATATGATACATATACATGGGGTGTATATATGTGTGTGTGTGTGTGTGTGTGTATATACGTACATACATACATATATATATATATATATATATATATATATATACAGGTCACATACACACACATATTTGTAAAAGATGTGACTTCAAAATGAATTAAACATTTACATCCAGGTGCAGGTCCCTGTGTTATGTCACTGGTCAAGAACGATGAGTTGACTAGGACATGGCCCTGCTCCCAAGAGAACAGGCAGAAAAGTGTGTGACCCATCATTTGACAGGGAGAATGTGATAAGAGAGGAGTTCAGAAGCCTCTTCGAGCCTAGAGAGCACAGCTTCTGAGTTGGGTCTTGAAGGATTTGGAGCGGGAGAAAGTTCAAGAGAAGGAGGGAAAGGACAGAGGACCAGCAGGAGCCAGGAAGTGGCAGACACACTCAAGGATGGGGAGGAGCCCTGCAGCAGCTCAGCCACTACAACTGCATGAAGAGAAAAGTAGGAATTAGACTGGGGCTGTGGGGCCTGCATGAGGAGTCCCTTGAATATCATCTTGCTCTGGGGTGGGAGGGGTTCCTCTTCATTCCACAGGTAATGAGGAGCTCCCAAACATTTCTCACAGGACATGACAGGAGCAGAGATGGGCTGAGAAATGTTACCCCAGCAGGGTGGATCGGAATTCAGAAGACCGGGGGCTTCCCTGGTGGGGCAGTGGTTGAGAGTCCGCCTGCCAATGCAGGGGACGCGGGTTCGTGCCCCGGTCCGGGAAGATCCCACATGCCGCGGTGTGGCCGGGCCCGTGAGCCATGGCCGCTGAGCCTGCGCGTCCGGAGCCTGTGCTCCGCAACGGGAGAGGCCACAGCAGTGAGAGGCCCACGTACCGCAAAAAAAAAAAAGAAGACTGGACTCTTGTTCCACATCTTAGAAAAAAGCAACATGAGAGCAGCCTCAATGACTCATTCACTTTTGTGTGTTCAGTGACTAGTACATAGCAATGCTTAAGCTATGCTGGATGGATGGATGGATGGATGGATGGATGGATGGATGCAGAGGAAAGGAGATGAAGTTCTGAACCCGTAGAATAACATTTCTAACAGTAGAAATGAAAAGGAAAGGACAGATTTAAAAGTGAGACCTAAACAATCACCAAAATATAAGAATGTAACACACCCAAATTCAGAGAATTCTTCTACCTGTGTCTCTAGTCAAAGCATACCAGGGAAAAGTCCAAAGAGTTCTTTGTGAAAATTGACTCTGTAGTCAAATTCAAAGTGAATTTGCTTTACTTCCAGTGTCCCTTCCTCACTTATTTTTTCAACATTCAAACAAAGAAGGTAATAAAAGGAGAGATCCCATAATGTCACAAAATAGTAATTCTCTCTTGAATACCATACTAAACTTGGATTCTTTAACAGACACTACTAAGCACATGTGTCTGCAGCTCCTTGACATTAACTTAAATACTTTCACTGATTAGCCAGAGTAGGGACTTCTGATAAGTCTCCTTGACAATCTCACCTCCACGTCTCAGTACTCATTATAGAGAGTTTGTCTTCCCTATGTACCCACCTTAAGAAGCTGGAATAAGAAAGGAAGAGGATAGAACTTAAGAGTAAGGAAAACCCAGAATCCTCTATGCAACATTTCCCAAAATACACCCCCCACAGAACACTAATACTATGGGATACTTAAAGGGGTGTTATTTTTTTAAAGACTTCCATGGTCAAATATGCATGGAAAACACTGGGCTGAACAACAAGTTCTTTACTGTAAGACTTTTGGGCTCCACCAATGTGTAATTAGAAATCTTCAACAGGGAGATAAGAATGGCTGTATTTCACAAATTTGACCAGGGACAGGTATTTTCACAGAGAATCCACAAGACTGGATTTCTAAGGATGTCTCCCTGGGATGTTCTGCTCTACTACCCTACATTAGTGCTGAAGCATGAGCACTTCCATGTGGGCCATTAATTATGAGGAAGGTTTCTCCTCTGTTGCCCAGAATTGGATCCTCCATTGCCAGGAGTTTTGTCTGCACTGGGCAGAAGGACAAGTCCAGCAGCGGTGTGGCCAGTGCTGGGTTTGCTGACCAACACCCATCAGCCCTCAATAAACACCACCAGACTGAACAAAGACACCCATGGTCCACTAAGTCCTGTGGTGTCTGCTATAGCCATCATATACAGAGAAGGGAACCCTTTACCTGTAAAGTCCTACAGAGAAAATGGCAGAAATCAATAATAAGGCAATGGGAGAGTAACACTGCTCTTAATAGACTGGATAATTCATGTTCACTGGCTGGTTGCAATGGAAAAGAAGCTTGAGTAAACTCTTGTCCCCCATCCCTGAGTCCTGGATTTGACCCTCTGTCCAATCTCAGGTGCCCTGGGACAATGATGGGTTTGCTCTCCACCGGACCTTTGTCTCCTACATGGCTAAAGTCCACACACTGAGTCCCAGCATCTAGCCAACAAATGCACATGATTAGGGACAAGGGAGCAAGGTCAAAAAGTGTGCACGAGCACATGCATCACTGCTGGAAAAGCAGTTCCAAGCCACTGCCCTGCATAGAGGGGCATCATCTCCAAAGAAACGCAAATAGCAGCATATTAGGACTAAAGGGTCAAGCTGCTTTATATAGGACTTCAGCGCAGGAAAAGTATACCCGTTACCCACTATTTATCTGAAGGGCTCATTTCCCCTTCTGAAAGCTGGCTGTCCCATTAATTACACTTAATGGGCCCCGCAGTGGTTGACAAATCCCCCCAGAGGGGGAACCTTAATTGTAGACAAAGGATTCATTTATTTACTCTACTTTGTGCCAGGCACTATACTAGGGACTGCAAATACACTGGCAAAGAAGACAGACACGATCCCAATCCTCAAGGAGGTTTCCATGGCGGCCCCTAGCATAAAATGCCAGTATGCAGTAGAAAAGGACCGTGGGAACACCAGGCCTGCTCCCGGGGCTCTGTCACCACTGGGGGTGCCACAGGAGCCAGGTGTGCTTGGTGACCACAAAGCAGGTATAAGCAGCCCCACTGTGACTGACCAGCACACCAAGTCCCACCTCTCAGCATTCCAGGCAGTTCTACTAAGCAGCATACCTGCTGGGGCTACCATCCTAGGGGAGGGGAACTGACAGGCTAGAGACCAGGGGGTCAAAGGGACACGTGGAGAGGGTAAAGCCTTCGCATCAAGCACCACTGTCTCCTCCTCAGCCCCTCCTCTTCAGTCTCCTTCAGCAGACTGAAGATTGGGAAGAACTTCACTCAACTAAATTTGTTAAAAGAACCAAGATGAACCTGCTGGAACACTGTCAAAAAGATAATTTACTCCCCTCTTCACCTTCCCATCTTAAAATATTCATTTAGATTTCTTGAATGAGAATGATGAATGATGGAGGGGCTCTCTGAAGGGGCCCCATGCCAATCCCCACTTGGGAATGAGATGGGACATCACGTTCCATAACAGCGCCACTATGGGAAAGGGGGAGGGCCACACCCACTGAAACCTTTCAGAGTCCTCTCTTCTCTCTGCATAGTCCCCTTGGGCCACAGTAGTTATGCACTCCTGTGACTCCAGCTTCCCTCCATATGATGAAGATTTCCAAATCAACACAGTTACTTCTCAGTTTATTTCCAACTGCCTCCCAGCATCTTAACCTGTCATGTCCAAAGCTACATACACACCTTTCCCCTAACCTGTCCCTTCACTGTGTTTCCCATCTCAGTTCCTGGCCCACGCATCCGTGCAGTTACCTGCTAGCAGAAATCTGGTCTCTTTCCTGCCCCTTTCACCTCCCACATTCTGATTAATCACCAGGTCCTCCTAAATATTTTTATAATATTGCATTCATTCATTCAATTACTATTTACCCAGTCTAATTGCATACCAGGCGTTACTCTAGGCTATACGAGACCCGTCCTCATGGAGTTTACTGCTGTCGGTTCCAGTGAAGCCACCAACACCTCTCACCCGTACTACAGGTGGCCTCCCATCTCACTCCCATCTAGCTCATTCCCTCCACTATGGAGGTGAGGAATTCTTGTGAAACACAAGTCTGATCACTGCTCTCACCTGCCCAAAACCCTCCAGTGGCATCCACTGCCCTCCAGAAGTTGGAACTCCTCACATGGCCTCTCCATGGCTCCCAGGACGAGGCCAGTCTCACAGCTTGTCTACTCTCGGGCCTGTGGCTTCTTTTGCTTTCCTTGAGGCTCTCTCCTCTGAGTCTTTCCATGTGCTGCTTCCTCCCTCGACCACAACCTCAAAATCCTTGACCAATTCAGTCCTATTGCTCCTCCATATCTTAAACCTCCTCCTATGGGAGCCTTTCCTGACCCTGAACCTGGTCAGATCCCAAAGCACCCTGGACTTGATCATCAACACACTTGACTGAGATTTCTTTCTAATGTCTGTCTCCTCCACCAGACTGTGAGCTAGTTAAGACAGGGACCATATCTGTCTTATTCACTAGAATGAAATGTCTGACTTTGGGCCTCAGCATAAGGAGAAGAAAAAGCAGAATCCTTACTAGATGTACCTTGGGTGGTTGGATGTCCAGGGCGGGGGCAGGGGGTGGGGGAGGAAGCCAAGGGCACCATCTTTGCTAACCACTCAGAACAAAGTTGCCTTAGAGGGAAACACCAGTGAAAAGCCCCAGAAGAGAATGCAATCGTTATTTCCACTCTCCTCGGCCAAGTCCATGAACTAAGTCTTCTCAATTTAACAAGAACTTTGAGAAGTCAGCATTGGGAATGTCCCTAGAATAACACGAGTTACCAACTTCACCATCACTCCTCTCTCTTAACCAAACCTTATTTATACCTTCAAATAATTAATTGCAAACAGTTCAGTCAAGTCTAAGTTAATTCCAGAAACACATCCACCCTCTACAAGCAAAGGGAAGTACATCTGACGTTTCCTCTTATTTCCTATTAGCATCTTAGCTCTTTGGTGATCTGGGGCAGGGTGTTCTAAAATCCTAGCTAGGTCATACCCCCAAAAAGAGTTTATAGAATGCCAAGAAAAGTTCTAGGCTGCCTCATGGATCACAGAGGTGTGTGATTTATAATCCATGTTTAGATGGTGTCCCTACTTCTGCCATGAAAGCAACTCAGTGACCTTGAGAAGGTCATTTACTCTCTCCAGCCTCATTTTCCTCATCTGTAAAAGAGGAGATTTAGCTAGATGATCTCCTAGGTCCCTTCTAACTAAAAATCTAGGACTCTAAATCTCTCAAAATAACAAGATCCATTTAAAGGAGGGCAGCCAAGGGGTAATCTTTTTCCTTTCTTTTTTTTCTTGAACCCCTCACTTAATTTCCTTCCTTTTTTCTCCTTCTGTATGGCCACCACTATTGTCCCTTGCCCTTACCACAAGAGGCTTAGAAAATTCTTTGGCTGATGGGACAATTTTAGAAGTGGACCTTTCTAAGCTCTCCAATATTTGCACCACCAAAAATCTGGTACCCTCTTTTTAATCCTTTATTATATATTTATGCTTCACTTTAAAGGGACAAACATGAATGTTTATAAAATTCTAACTTTTTATATTATTTTCCATTAATTTCTGATCTTTCAGTGTGGACCTCCACACACATGGTATTTTATGCTGAGTTTCCCAGAAAACAGAATCTGAGACAAAGATTTGCATGCAGCCGGTTTACTGGGCGTGTGATTCCAGGAAGTAGGGGGTGGGGGACAAGGGGAATGAACCTGGGGAGGATGAAGAGCCAATGTAATGATGTGATACTAAGTTGGCCACTATTAAGGAAGACTGGTATTCAATCATAAAGAACAATCTTTGGAGTATGTGACATACATTTCATAACTCTTTACCCAGGGGACAAAAAGGAGAAAGAATTTATTCATCACATCTATGCCCCATTGACCTAGTGTGTTAATTCCCCTATATTTCTGGTTTGCATTTGTGGGCACGCAGCCAAAAAGATTTACACAAAACTCATGCTGCCGTATCAGGGAAGTCCCAGAGCAAGAAGCTAGGGACATATGCCACAAGCATGAGGCAAGATCCTTTCAGAATGCACATGCCTAAGCTGTCAAAGTACTATAGCAGTCACTATGGGGCCAAGAGGATCTGGGGTGGCACGTAAGAGGCGTCCCATACTCAGAGTTGTCATCACTATAGAGCCTGGTTTCTCAGCCATGGCACTATGGACATTTTCAGCCAGATAATTCCTTGTGTGGGACTGTCCTGTGCATTGTAGGAGGTTTAGCAGCATCCCTGGCCTCTACTCACTACACACCAGTACCACCCCCTCTCCCAGCTGTGACAACCAAAAATATCTCCAGATATTGTCCAATGTCCCCGGGGGGGGGGTGCAAATTTACCCCCTGATAAGAACCACTGGTGTAGAGTAATGTATTTCCTACTTTAGTCACTCACCCGGTGCCCCTTCATTTCTCTCCACTTTACACAGTATCAAAAACAGCTCTCAAGTAGACCACTGTGAGAGATATTTATGCCTCATGCCTATAACTTAATTTTTAGGCTTCACCATGATATAATTCACGTAAATAGGTGATTATTCCTTAATAAGGAATGATGAGATTTTAAATACTCCATGTGAGAAAGCTATGAACAGACTAGACATAGGACAAAAATGTTAAAATTACATTCTAGGGTTTCGTTGCTGAAATCACGACAAGAAGGAATTAAATTTTTAAAAAAATTTTGAAACCTAGGTCTTTAAGTCAAGGACTCAATATATTTTGAGACAAGGATTTTTTTCTCTGAATTATGCATATGTAATATACACACAATTTCACATTCAACTTCAAGGCCCACACTCACCCACCTAAGGCCATCCAAGGAACCCCTTGGAGACAATGTTAACTACAGTTGACGAGAATTTAAACTGTTTCCAGTTTTTAACTATTATAAATAAATGCTCCTATAAAGGTTCTTCCAAATGTTTTTGGCACATATATATATATATATATATATGTACATACATACATACAGAGAGAGACAAACAGACATTTATGTTGAGTATATACCTAGGATGGAATTATTGGATAATAGGATATGTTTAGTTCAGCATTAATAGATATTCGCAATCAGCTTTCAAGAGTGGTTATACTGATTTACACACTCAGCAGCAATGCATGAGAGTTCCAATTGGCCTGTGTCCTTCTCAATGTTGGGTACTGTCTTTTTCATTTTAGCCATTCTAATGTTTGTGCACTGGTATCTCACTGCGATTTTTTTTTCTTTATTATATCTGTATTCAAATCACAACATATACATGTAAATACTGAAGTGGAGCAGAATACAAAGATTGGAGGGCTCTTCTAGAGGATCTTTGTGTTTCTTTTTTTTTTTAACATCTTTATTGGAGTGTAATTATTTTCCAATGGTGTGTTAGCTTCTGCTTTATAACAAAGTGAATCAGCTGTACATACACATATATCCCCATATCTCCTCCCTCTTGCATCTCCCTCCCACCCTCCCTATCCCTCTCCTCTAGGTGGTCACAAAGCATCAAGCTGATCTCCCTGTGCTATGTCTCACTGTGATTTTAAATTTTATTTTCCTAATGACTAACGAGGTTGAACAACTTTTAATATGTTTATGGGCCACTTGGATATTTTCTTTAGTGAAGTGCCTGCTTATATTTTTTGCTCATTTTGCCATTGGGATGTTTTCTTTTTTATTTCTAGGGGTTCTTTATATATTGTGAATGTGAGTCTTTTGTGGAACGTGTTTTATTAACATATCTCCTACTCAGTGATTTGCCATTTCATTTTTTTGAAAGATGTCTTCTAATCAACAGAAATTCTTAACTTTAATAGAGTCTATTTAATCAACCTTTTTCTTTATGGTTAGTGCTTGTAGTATATAATTTAAGCAGTATTGGCCTGCTCAAGATCATAAATATATTCTCTGAGGCTTTCTTCTACAAGCTCTATTGTTCTAACTCTCACTTTTAGATCAACAATCCATCTAGAACTGATTTTTGTGAATGGTGTAAAGAATCAACATACATTTTTTATCATAAGAACTGAGAAGACTATTCTTTCCTTACTGCTCTATACTGTCACCTTTGTTCTTATGGACTGAATGTATGTGTCCCTCCAAAATGCAAGTTGAAGCTCTAACTCCCAATGTGATACTATTTGGAGATGGGGTATTTGAGAGTTAATTAGGGTTAGATGAGGTTGTGAGAGTAGAACCCTGGTCTAATGGGATTAGTGCCCTTATAAGAGGAGACACAAGAGAGCTTGCTATCTCTTTCTGCCATGTAAGAACACAGGGAAAAGGCAACCACCTGCAACTCACAGAGAGAGTTCTTACCAGATACCAACCCTGATGACTTTGATCTTGGACTTCCATTCTTCGGAATTGTGAGAAAATAAATTTTGGTTATTTAAGCAACCCAGGCTATGGTATTTTATTATGGAAACGCAAGCTGACTAATACATTTGTCATAAATTATCAATTTAGATTTGTTTCTGGATTCTATTGAAATGATTTATATGTATATCTTTATGTCATTATCTCATTGTCTTTTTTTTAATTCAACAGAAATCATTTATTGCTGCTCATGGTTTTTGTGGATCAGATATTTGAGAGTGGTTTGGAGCAATTCTGGCTCAGGACTGCTCATGAGGTTACAATCAAAGGTCTCTGGGGGCTACAGTAATCTGAAGGCTTGACTTCAGGCTGGGGGATCCACTTCTAAGGTGGTTCAGCCATAGGGCTGGCAAGTCAGTGCTGGCTACTGGTAGGAGGACTCAGTTCCTGTCTACATGGTCCTCTTCACAGGACTGCTTAAGTTTCCTCATGCTTCCCACAGAGTGAATAATGTGAGAGAATTAAGCAGAAACTGCAATAAGCTTTTACGACAGCATTAGAAGTTGGTCACACAGACCATCCCTGATTCAATGTATGAAGACACCACCAGGAAGCCAGGATAATTGGGGGCCATCCCAGAAGCTGGCTACCATAATTTCATTATCTAAAGTCCAAAACTAGGCAAAAATAAACTATTTTAGGGAGGCATACTGAGGTGTTTAAACTATAGAAAAAAGAAAGGTAATGATTACCATAAAAGTGGTTACCTCTTGGAGGAAAGAAGGTGTGAGTAGACAAGGATCACTATTTGTAAAAGGATACATTTATGTTTTACGCACTTTTCCAAAATGTATATATTTCATAATTGCAAGAAAAGGTTCTTTACAAAAATTAAACCAAAAGAGAACTGACATGAAACAGAAAGTGTTCTTTCCTCTTTTATGTCTCAAATATAGATCAATAGATTCCTAAAGGATAATTTTAAATATGGTCAAAAGAAGAATAACAACAACAGCAACAATTAACACTAATAATATTCATTAATAATTATTCTAGTCTTATAATAAATGTTGACATCTCTTAGTATAAGTCTTCGAATTTTGCTTTTTTTCCTCAAGATAATCTTGGCTACTCTTACCCCTGTGCATCTCCATGTATACTTTAGAAGCAGCTTTTTTTTTTTTTTTTTTGGTGGTATGCGGGCCTCTCACTGTTGTGGCCTCTCCCGTTGCGGAGCACAGGCTCCAGACACGCAGGCTCAGCGGCCATGGCTCACGGGCCCAGCCACTCCGCAGCATGTGGGATCTTCCCGGACCGGGGCACAAACCCGTGTCCCCTGCATCAGCAGGCAGACTCTCAACCACTGTGCCACCAGGGAAGCCCCTAGAAGCAGCTTTTTAATTTCCACAACACTTTATGATGAAATTTTATCAGAATTGAATTAAATATATAGATCAATTTAGGAAGAATCTGCCTTTTTAGAATATCTAGTCTCCAATCCATAAACATGGTGTGTCCCTTCACTGATTTAGGTTTTCTTTCATTTCTCTCAACAATGCTTATACTTCTCTGTGTAACAATCCTGCACACATTTTGTTAGATTTTTTCCTCTGGGTATTTGATGGTTTGATGCTATTTTAAATGGTATTTTTAAGGTTTCGTGTGTGTGTGTGGCTGGTATATAGAGAAATAATGGATTTGGCGGTACTGACTTGGGGGTTTAGACCCTGATAAATGCACTCATTAATTATAATAGTTTATTTGTTCATTGGTAGGGGAGAGAGGTTCTAAACAAAACAGCATTTCTACCTTCCAAATCTTTTTTTCTGTTGCTTTTTCTTGCCTTATTACATTGTCTATGAGTTCTAGTACAAAATTAAATAGAAGTAGTGATAGTGGTTATCTTTATCTTATTCTTGATCTCAAAAGGAAAGTTTTAAATATTTCACCATTAGGTATGGTGCTTGCTGTAGGTTTTTTGTGGATATTTTTTGTCACATTATGGAAGTTTTATTCTATTCCTATTTTTCCAAGAGTTTTTATTATTAATTGTGTTAAATTTTTATAAAATTGTGTTTCTGAATCTTTTGAGAATATTGTATGAGCTTTATTTTGTTCTGTTAATGTGCTTAATTATATTGACTAATTTTCAAAATTTAAATCAACCTTGCATTCCTAGAAAAAAAATCCAAGTTAGACATGATGCATTATCCTACTGCTTATATCACTGACTTTGGTTTGCTATGATTTTGTTCAGGATTTTTGAATCACTGTTCATGTTAAACAGAAGTTTTCCATTTTAATGTAATCTAATTACATTAAATTATCATTTTTACTTCTAATGCTTTTATCATGTGATGAGATCAAGGTCATGCTGGGATCATAAAATGATTTCTATTCTCTAGGAGAGTTTCTCTAAGTTTGTTTTTATTTTTTCCTTAGATGATAGAATTTAACACTGAAGTTATCTGGATCTAGAATGTTCTTTGTAAAATGATTTAATTATTTAATTTCCTTACTACTCAGGAAATGTAGGACTACTCAGGTTTTCTTATTCTTGTGCCTGTTTTGGTAAATTAAATTCGACATAATGTGACTTGTCTTTTGCAGAAATTCTGGGAATTACTTCCAGTGATCACAACTTATGTATAACATCAAAATGATTAGGTTTAATACCATATGGGTGATACAGTCTTTTTATATACTCATATTTCACCTTTCTAGCACTTTCTCTAAATTTTATTTTTTTAATTAATTTTAATTGGAGTACAGTTGATTGACAATGTGTGTTAGTTTCTGCTGTACAGCAAGGTGAATCAGTTATACATATACATATATCCACCCTTTTTTAGATTATTTTCCCATATAGGTCATTACAGAGTTTTGAGTAGAGTTCCCTCTACTATATAGTAGGTTCTTACTAGTTACATATATTTTATATGTAGTAGTATGTATATGTCAATCCCAGTCTCCCAACTTATCCCTCCCTCCTCTTTCCCCCTTGGTAACCATAAGTTTGTTTTCTACATCTGTGACTCTTTCAGAGTAAAAATTAACAATCATTGAAAGTTGTCCTAAGTAGCAAATTCTGATCTTCCATCAGAATTTCAGCTGCTGTAACTGCACACATAGGTAATTGGCTTTAAATATATTCAATCAATTAACAAATACATATTATGACATATTAAAATAGACCCTTTCAAATATTAAATCATCTAGGCATTTCACTATACAAGTCATAAAACCAAGATTTTATAAATGTAGGGAAATTACAGATTACCTTAGTTAACTACATCATTTTTCAGACAAGGAAACTGAGGCTCAGAAAGGCTAAGTGGCTTATCCAAGATTAGACAGCCAGTAAATGGCTGAGCTGGCATTAACAATCCAGGTCTCCTGGCTCTTACTCTGGTGGTCTTTCCACCACATCATGCTACCATTCAAACTACACATTCCATTTGGCATTAAGAATGACTGAACATATTGAAATTTGACTTACATCTTTTCAAGACCCCTTGATTGTATAAAGAAAGATAAAACAGGACCCATGTCATAGTAGCTAACATTTTAAGGCTTCATTTTGTGTCTTTTTTATCACTTTGAATTTCAAATGACTATCTCTAGCTTACATTATGTTTCGGATGCCATTTCTCCCCAACTGTACAAACATAACAGTTCCTGAGTATCTGCGTATAGACTTTCTGCTACTCCAGTTTAACTGCCCTTCTACTCCCCATGCACCTTCCAAATGCTGTTAAATTATTTCATACTTTCCAAAGTCAAAATAGAATAATGTTTTGATTATATATCAAGTACACTGTAAGTTCTTGGTGATCAGGGACGATATATATATTTGTATCATATACATATATATAATTTGTATTTATATTGTATATATTTGTATTATCTCATATAATGTAAAGAACATTCAGTAAATACCTTATTGACTAAAAGACTGACACAGTGTTTTGAATAATCAAGTGGTATGAATATGGGTTAAGGAGACATTGTGCCTAAGTTCAGCTACCAGCTCGACCACTTATTACCTGTGTGACCTCAGGCAAGTTGCTTAACTTTTCTGGGTCTCAGTTTCCTCAATTGTAAAACAAGGTTAATAATAGCATCCACACAGAGTCTTTCTGAAAATTAGATGAGATAATCTATTACACAATGCCTGGCCCATAATAAGTGCTCAAAAAATATTAGCTTGATGAGATTATATCAATACTGTTATTAACTACTCCTCTTCCTGTCATTCACCATAATTCCTCCTGTCCTCATCCTAAGCGGTTTGGAAAGATCTCCAAATCTGAGGGTTCAGTGAACCTCTTCTTTTTATTGAGAAATGTATCTACTACATAAATAGTAAGTCATCCAAATCCCATTAACTCTAGGTAATTTTATTTAATAATCATATGTTAAAAGTTGGACAAATAAATAAATGGCAAAGCAATTTTTATTAAATCCTGTTTTCTCAATGGCTATTTGGAATACAGCATTCATATGCAAGCCCCAAGAATATTGAATAACAGATAAAATAAATAATGATCATAATGCAAACCACATTCTGATTCCCACTTCCCTGCAAGTACAACTCCATGTAAGAATTACAAGAGCCAAAAAGTAACATGCTTATTAACTGTGGGCTACTCAGCTATACACATAGAGCTTAGCAGATCACGTGAATGTTTCCATATTCTCAATTAAGCTAATGGTTCCTTAGAGCCCAGTTCTTATAACCCCTTAAGAATTTCAAGATTTGCCTGAAAAAATATATCACATTTCCATGACTATGACTGAACACAAATTTGGAAAGCTCACTGAAAGCAAACCATCCTGGAAGACAGGAAATGGTCATTGTTTTCCAAGAAAGGCAAGACGCTCCTGCACAAAGGAAATCAAGCTGGTCTTAGAAGCTTAATCTCATGTCCCTCCACATAAACCTGTGTGTGCTGTGTGGATGGACCCTGCCTTTCACTTCACACACGGGAACATACTGGGGAATAAGAATAAGGTCACTTACCATTTGAGGTAAGAGACATTTTATTCAAAATTGCCATATAAATGCATCCAGAGAAGTATATTCCCTCCTTTTTTCACATTTCATTTTATTTTAAAGCATTCAGAGATTTAAAGGGATTCTGGACTTATAATAGACAAGTTATAAGCCTCTGGAAAAACCTGACAAAAGACTCAGATCTAAAATATTGTTTCCTAGATACACAGTGTTTTCTGCAACTGGGCTCAGTGAAACTTTCACTAGCAAAGTCTTTGCATTTCATCTTTACCTTATGAACAAAAAAAAACTGCACTAATTGTTTTACTGATTTTTTAAAGTCTTGAGAGCAAAATGTTGTTCATGGAGCAAGTCTAAGAGCAGGAGATAAAAAATCCTGGTTCAAGTCCCAGCTGGTTACTTTAACCAGAAGTAGGCAACCCAAGCTTGCCCAACCACTGCAGAGGGTTGATGTCTGCTCAGTGGAACTGGGTGCTACTACACTTGTAAAGCAATAAAGACCAATATAAGGTCTTTGTAAAAAAAAAAAAAAAAGTATTTAAAATTCATTTTGAATGGCTTTGCTTCAATAGTCAAACTTGCGTGAGAGCAGAGCAGGCATAAGTGTTCTGATGGAGATTCACTGTTGTACAGCTCTTCCAATCCATGCTGGAAGTCCTTTACTGGTACAACCCTCTCTGAATGAAGTCCCAAAGGATTGAACCCATATTAAAATCTCTAATATGAGAAGAATTACAGCAAGGTTACAATGTAATTAACCTGAGTTATCTTTCAAAACTCTTGCTGATATATATTCTGCCACTTCAGACTATGCTCACGCTGTGGTTTTTTAAATTAGCAAAGAAGGAGGTTTTCATATTCATCCTAACTGAAAGGATAAAGGAATGTTTGTGTAAAAAGAGAATTGGTTGATACTTTCTATTATTTTCTAATATTATTCTTATCATTATATTCTTATCGTTTTTTAAAAATGGTGACTCTATATGGCAAAACCTTATTCTGTCCACTGCAGAAAAGTCCGTGATTCTTATTTAAAGATCATGGTGATTCCCTTCATTTGCTTGGAGGGAAAAGAAAAAAAGTAAAAGCAGGGCTATTATTCTGTGTTTATAACAAGTCTATTACCATAGTAACGACTGTGATGTCACAAACCCTATACCAAGGGCCAGATTCTGTCTCTGAGCGGGGAAGGGCAGCTTAGCCTTGGAAATCGGATGAAATTGGATGCAAACATGTGCAGCAGAAGCAGGGTCAATGCTTGTGGTAATCACCAAGGTGCAAGAAGTTCCCCTTCCTGGAAGAAAAAGGGTGCAGGAACAGAAAAGCAATCCCCCAGGCCCAGAAATAAGCTACCCCCACAGTTCTGTCTGCAGCTGTGCAAAAGGAGAGTGGAAATCCAAGCGAGTGTGGTATCACCGTGTTCCCGATCACGAGTATTCCACTGGGCCCACTGGCTGCCAAATGTGGATGGGATCCAGTGGTGAGCCTGCCTGAGCACAGGGAACACTCTCTGGAACTAGTGCCTGACCAGATGGAGCCTTCCGGTACCTCGAAGCAGGAGCAACTTGCTTCATGATGGCAAGACTTTAAAACCAAGCTGGGGGGTTACCACTGCTAGGTCATCCTGGTTCACAGAACCACAGATGCTTAAGAGTTAGAGAACTCATCAAGTCTCCCCAAAGATGTGGACTTGAAAAAAATAACCTTTTGCAGGAACAAGCTATATCCCCTGTCACTAAGGAATCTGAAGTAGCAGATTAATAAATACTCTTATTCTGATACAGTCTAGGGAAGTTTCGTATATATACGCTGACAAGGCAACTTTATATTAAAAAGAATATTGGATTAGGAGTCAGAAGACCTTAGTACTAGTCTTGACGCAAGTACTTAGAAGCCACCTGACCTTGAGAAAGCCATTTAACCTATTTGAGCTTCAGTTCTTTATTTAATGATATCTCAAATGCTATTTCCCAGGGTTATTGTAAAGATCAAATTAAATAAAATCTGAATGAGTTTCATAACTGTAAAGGGTTTAATACAAACATAAGGTATTATTAGCATTTTCACATAGCCGGCTTACAGTATACCAGGAATAATTTGAACGCTAACCGTTCTTTTCTTTCCAGGAATCCAGAGCATACACACAATCCTCTTCTTCCCTATCCCGAGAAGTAGACACTTGCATGATACAGTCAACTCTGAATTATTCAGGGGTTGATTACCAAGGGGCCTTTTGTTCCTAGCCATCGTATGATTTATTAGTTTCCCTCAGAAATGCCCCATTAACCTATATACAGCTAGACCATTGACAGAGGGTCCCTCAACTGGATTACCTTGAATAACAACTCTGGTCAAAGTTTTAGCAAAAGGAAAAATTGAAATGATTAACTAGATGGGAGTTTTTGGATAATCTGTGGACTTTACACTTATCTATGGATAAGTACTCACATCACTGTCACAGAGGCTATGGTCATGGTCAGACAGACTGAGACTAATCCAAACAAGATCCTAGCACTTTCCCAGTGAACAACAAAGTAGCCTGTACTATCTTCTGCATGTGCAATAGGAATTTGAATATCAGTCATTCATTCATTTATTCAACAAACACTGGTGGAGTACCTATTATGTGCCAGAGCTCACCACATACCCTGAAAACCCCACTATTTTCCTGCCCTGTCACTGTCCCTTCCTCACGATATTACACAGAGCACCTTGACAAATCTCATAGCCTGACTCTTAGAAACTCTATTCACCTTCCTGGTATCATGAGACTTTTGCCAATCTTACCCTAGTGCTAGGGTCAGCAAGCTATTGTCCCTAAGCCAAACCCTGCCTGCTGCCTTCTTTGTAAATAAAGATTTATTAGAACACAGCCATGCCCATTTGTTTATGTATTATCTATGGCTGCTTTTCTGCTACCACCGCAGAGTTCAGTAGTTGTGACAGAGACGGTAGAGCTCCAAAGCCTAAAATACTATCCGACCCTTTACAGAAAAAGTTTACTGACCCCTGCACTAGATAACATAACTAAATCAAAATTCATCTCTCCTGTAAGTTTCTGCTTGGAGAATAATAGAGTAAGCTCCTTGAAAGCAAAGAACCTTTGTGTATCTTTTTCTTGTCATATAGAACCCTGGAGTAGGATCGAGTCAAGGTTTAGAGAAGATACAGAAAATTAAACATGTCCTTCCCTACATTCTGTTTTCAACAGATGAGTGCCTTGGAGTTCCATGGAAGACAGCATAAAACCACTGGTGTTCAGTTACTCTGGCTTCTAAATCCTCAGAGTTCCTACATCTAAGACTTCCAAGGCTCAATTTTTGGCCTCTATCCTTTGCATATTTATTTCTTGATCTGATGTGGAATTAGAGTTAAATAGGAGCTGTGTGCTTGAATTCCACGTGGCTGGCTCAGCAGGAAACTCCAGGGCAGGTTTTTTGGCATGCCAAACTCATGTTAGCCTCAGCTATGCTAATTTCTAGAGCTGTTTGCTTTGCTCAAATAAATCTTAGAGGGGAATTTGCATTTGGATACACACTTTTTTTTTGCACAAATTATGTGCATGATAACTCTGGGGCAGAATAAGGACTGAAAAAAAAAAAAAGAACAAGAGGCATGGTGTTTACTGAATGGTTTTCATGTGGCAAGCACTATGCTGGTGCTTTACCTACATTTTCTCATCTCATGGCCACAACTATCCCATAAGGTGAAACTGTGATCCCCATTTTACAGATGTGGAAATCATATAACTTGTCTACACTCACAGAGCTGGTAAATGACAAAGCCTGGATTTGAACACAATCTGTCTGAATGTGAAGCCTGTGTTCTTTTCACTTAGTCACACTGTTTTATTGATACCCTCATCATCATCACCACTCACCTAAGCCCCTGGACATACTTTCAAACAATGAACCCCACATTTAACAAAATTAGTCACCCTTCTCTCCAGTTGTCCTATGCAAAATATGTGTTTGACCTTTAGGAGATAAATTTGGGTCCCTCTGCACCATAAAACAATCAACCAAAGGAGAACAGTGGCATTAGAAAGACAAACTTTATATGTAACACAAATTATGTTAGTATTTAGTAGACAAACACGATTACAAGTGATTTTGATAGGTAAATGGATTTTAATGACATATCTGAGGACCTCAGTATGAAAGGACACTTTTGCTGCTAAAATGTCATAGGCTAAGCAAAAGAATGTGCCCATACCATGAAAAAAATGTTAGTAACACTTAGAAGATGGTACCAATATATCTATAATATAAGCCAAGGAATTTATATCTACAAATATTTTCACTATTTATGGAAACATAACCAAACACCTATCTTCCTTAAAAAAAATACAAGCATTAACTTTAGTGAGTTATGATAAGTACTGCTATCAAAACTCAGTATTTATCATTGTTCAATTCAACATACAGAAAAATAACCAGCGTAGCAATTAAATGTTCTAGCATAATTCTGACATTTTACAGCAAGCCAGATACAATATTACTGAACTTCTTTCTCTGTGTGGAGCATAACTGTAACCTAGCTTGCAATAAGATTTTAAGACTGGCTTAATAAAACAACACCATGCTCAGCCCACTGCCGTCTAGCTTAATACACCGCCATCTAATTTTCTAGAAATATAAAAGAACTGATTACATTTTCATGCAAATGAAATTCAGATCTCCATTTTTTTTAAGCTCTCAAAGAGCTTTGCACAAATTAAAAGGAACTCTGTATGAGATGGGTAACCTAGGTTGTTTCTTAAGTGGATTTATAAGAAGGCACGCTGGGGAACAAGCCTGCCACACACACTTCACAGATTGCCCCTTCCTTCGCAAAACCCACAGAGGATACGTGGTCCTCACTGCACTACCACCCAGCTCAACCATGGTTCCTTTTTTTCTTGCTAACCAGGCAGTATATATCTTATTTTTTTAATTAGTTCATGCTTTTTTTTATTTTAAACAGATGATTTTAGAGAAGGAAAATAACTTCTTTTATAGCCAGGGGTAGGAAAAATTTATTGTCAGTTGAAAGTTGACAGCCTAACTAGTAGTAGATTGGCCTAATAAAACAATACTACTTTAAATAATACATGCACTAACATTTCTTAGCTGCAAAGTCCCTAAAATAGTCTTTTCCAAAATTAACTTAAGCATTTAATAATTACCATAGGATGGTTAAAACAATTTTCTATCAATCATTATCACTGGAAACCCCAGTATTGACTTACCTGCCGGTGGCTTTATGAAAGGTGGAGGAATTAAAGGTACAATAATGGGCACATTGCCATGATCCTTTGACCCTGCAGGTGAGTCACTGAGTCCATTTCCTGTGGCAAGCCCTGAATAGCCTGTGCTTATATTGTATGGTGAAATAACACTGTCCTCAGGTAATTTTGGTTTTGGCAAAGAATTTTCTGTAAAAGAAGAAAATCACATTCAATATGACGAAAGGGCTTACAACCACATTTTCTCAAGTAAAATGGCTATGGAATAAAAATTTTATTTTGCAAATCTTTAAACACTTTACCAGAACTCCACAGACCATCCTGGACCTTTTCAGTCGTGTTACCATAAATTTCCAAAGGGCTCCTTTATAATTTGCTCCCCTATGATAGCTAACATCTCAACTGTACTGTGGTGATGAATTTTAGCACTGTAAAAGCCCACAGAAAATTGAGAGGCAATTAACCCTTTCCATGTACAAAGTGATATACAGCAGACATCGCTCTCTGTCTACCAGGGGAGAAGCTTAAAAAGTGCCCCTGTAGCACTGTAACCAGGTCCCACTGTATTGTAAACCTGAGTGATAATATAATCAAAAGAACCAATGAAGGGAAGAGATATGGGAACATATGTATATGTATAACTGATTCACTTTGTTATAAAGCAGAAACTAACACACCATTGTAAAACAATTATACTCCAATAAAGATGTAAAAAAAAAAAAAAAGAAAAGAAAAAAAAAGAACCAATGAGAAAGAAGCTGATGATTAGGAAAAAACTGTTGTTTCACAGGGTAGACCCATTAACCCATTAATACCCATTAAAAATTAACAAAAATGATCATAAAGAAAACTTATAATGATATGAACCTTGTGAATTTTATCCTTGCATGTGAATCATTAAAAACAACAACAGTGGCTTCCCTGGTGGCGCAGTGGTTGGGAGTATGCCTGCCGATGCGGGGGACGCGGGTTCGTGCCCGGGTCCGGGAGGATCCCACATGCCGCGGAGCGGCTGGGCCCGTGGGCCATGGCCGCTGGGCCTGCGCATCTGGAGCCTGTGCTCCGTGACGGGAGAGGCCATAGCAATGAGAGGCCCGCGTCCCGCAAAAAAAAAAAAAAAAAAAAGAAAAGAAAAAAAACAACAACAACAACACTCAACCATAGAAAACAACTTGTTCCCTCCAATAGCATATCCCGGCACTCTCTCCATGTTCCCCAGAGGCAAAGATTATTACCTAGACCAAGTGTTAAACGAGCTATTAGTTTACAGAATATAAACTCGACTTGCATTTTTCGTTTACAGTGAAATTGATGATACTATCTCGGTAACATGATGTGTACAATTTCATACCAAGCTTAACATAAAATTTGTCACATACGTTCAATTCCACATGCCTGCAGGACAGCTCATTTACATTTCATTGCTTGGCATATAAGAAGGAAAAGCACTATCTTAGAGACTGGGAATAAAATGCATGAACAGGTAGTTTATGCCAATAGATATTGAATGCAATGAAAATACTGATCAAATTGCCAATTATATCACACAATTAGTTTTAGTCACACTTTATTAAAGTTCCCCAAATGGATTGCTTCTTCACATAATCCTTTTCTTTGACAAACAAACATTCAATCCAAATTTAGGTTCATAAATTCAGTGTGCAGATCAACACCCACCAATGATTCTAGGCTTCATGAAATATCAGCACTGCTACCCACCGGCAGATTCAGTGTTATTTCAGCTCCACTAACCTTCTAATTTCTACTCTTTGGCTGGGCTTTGATGATCATTCTTATGGGATTATATAGGACCCAACCTTCTACTACTCTCTTACTCTTCTTCTTAACCTATCCAAGGCTGTGTGGATGAGGCAAGGGTGAAAACTTCAAACAGAAAACAGAAATAGGGCCTTCCTTTAGAATTCCCACCCAAAAGGGGGGGAGGAGAAATTATCAAACTAACCATGATTGTCTCTTACCGTCTGAAAATCTAAACCTAACATTTCACTTAACAGAAAGCACCAGTCCTTAACAATTGATATATCGAAGGGTTCAGGAAACTAGAAATTAGCAAACACTGTCCTTTTCTATCAATTTGTGGGCAGGACCACAGCGCTTAGCTAGCCCTTGTCTAGCTAACTCTCCCATTGCTGGATGGAGATTAAGCTGTGTCTATTTTTGTTTTATGTTGTGCTCTTACATTCTGCAGAATTCTGCTTACGGGGATGTCCATTTAAATCAACCATTGGCATCATGAACAAAACGAGTCCCAGAGCAACTCAATTCTGGCAGGTTGAGATAGCCAATCCTTGTTTGCATGAAGGAAAGGACATTGAATATCATTACCTTTGAGAACAGAAATGTGCTGCCGGCTCTCTCCATCTGTAGGATAGTTTCTGAATTCAATATCTTCACCATCTTTCAGTTCAACCTTATCATAGCCATACCAGCCAAGAAGTTCATTCATGGTGTTTTCTGCAAAGTTCTGAAAGAGAAGCATAGGCTACTTATGTATATAATCAATAACTATTTGAAAAGAACACATAAATCGAATTCTGTTTCCACTACCCATTTTCTGCCAGCCCCGCCCTACCTCCCTTAGAGTCATGTTTATTTTTCAAATCACGTTCAAAAACTGTCATGCGTTTAAATCTCAGGATGACGCATCCAATTATGACAGGCCTTCAGACATTTGCAATTTAAAGATAACAAGAGAAAAGGTATTTGTCAGTTTTGCTTAAGAATAGGAAGTCATATTTTGGCATATCCTTCTGCAAAGTCTATATCTTTCACTAATACAAAAATATTGAAAGGTAAAAGCACAAAAACAGCTAAGAAGAAATTTTGAAACTGAAAACAATCGACCATTTTGTGGCTCAGATTAATTTAAACTAGAATTGCTTTCTAATTTAGGTGTTGTTTCTTAACATGACTCTTATCTCAGATAAAGCAAAATCTCAGCAAAGAAATAATTTCTCAACTGTCAACCACTACCATCCAGAAAGCTGAATAGTCTACAAGGGTTTCCCTTTTGTAACAGTATTCTTTAAACATTGAAGCATAATTTCCTTTACGAATTCCACTAGTGACAGATTCTTTCCCCATGAAATCAAAGGTCACTGTGATTGTCTTCTGACAAGTAACATAAAAGTACCAAATAACTTTAAGGTTACTAGCCAGCTCAGATTTTGGATAATGTATGAAAACACTTTATGAACTATAAATCAATATACAATCAGCCCTCCATATCTGCAGGCTCTGCATCTGCAGATTCAAGCAACCGCAGTTGGAAAATATTTGGGAAAAAATTCCAGAAAGCTCGAAAAAGCAAAACTTGACTTTGTCATGCAGGCAACTATTTACACAGCACTTGTATTGTATTTACAACTATTTACCTGGCATTTACATTATATTAAGCATTATAAGTAATCTAGAGATGATTTAAAGTATACGGTAGGATGTGTGTACGTTATATGAAAATACTACACCATTTTATATAAGGGACTTAAGCACTGCGGATTTAGGGATTGTGGTGTGGGTGTGGGGTGTCCTGGAACCAATCTCTTGTGGATTTGGAGGGACAACTCTATAAAATATAAGGCATTATTATTGTTGTTATTATAGATATCAAGCTGTGGAAATAATGGGTAAATAACAGTTGGACAAATTTAAAGCTTATACTACCAGGTGACTATTTTTAATGAACTTAACAGCTGCTATATCTTAATGCTTGTGTGTGCCTTAAAGCATCTCTATCTGAGAAAGAGAGAGTAGAGAAGTGGTTACCCGGGGCTGGGGGCAGCGGAAACGAGGAGATTGGTCAAAGGGTATAGTATAGCATGCTGTACAGTATGGTGATCACAGCTAATAACACTATCATGTACTTGAATGTTGCTGAGATAGTTGATCCTACATCTTTTCACTGCAAAAAAGAAATGGTAACTATATGACAGGATAGAGGTGGTAGCTAATGCTACGGGTAGTAGTCATTTTACAATATATAAATGTATCAAATCAATACATTGTACACCTTAAACTTGCAGTGTTTTGTGTCAATTATATCTCTTCTCAATAAAGCTGGAAACATTTTAATAAAAAGAAGGATCCTATACTACAGAGTAAGATAATAAATGTTTGTTGAATTAATTTTTTTAAGGCATCTTTATCAGGCAAGGCAGGCTGAGCCTCCTAGACTGAGCTAGAAAAACTATATATTCTAACCTCTGTGGCTCAAAGAACCTTTTCTCATTCTCCCTAGAAGTTGTCACTTCTGAATTACACTGGGATGTATAATTTATACCTGAAACAAGCACCCAGGCTAAACCAGCATGTGCACAGCCTCAACGTGTAAGTTCCATGTTCTCTTGAACTTCACTTTAGATTTCAGCAGGGGTTGCATAACCCCTGGTGGTCCAGTGGGTAAGACTCTGCGCTCCCAATGCAGGGGGCCCAGGTTCGATCCCTGGCCAGGGAACTAGATCCTGCCTGCGTACTGCAACTAAAAGTCCACATGCCGCAACTAAAAGATCCCACATGCCGCAAGGAAGATCCCGCATGCCGCAACTAAGACTCGGTGCAGCCAAAATAAATAAATTAAATAAATAATAAATAAGTAAAAAGAAATATTTAAAAAAAAGGAAGGATATTACACTACATAAAAACAAATCTGGCATTTCAAACCACCCACAGGATGCTAGATTTTTTTTTTTTTTTTTTTTGCTTTAGTACCCACTTGAGCTCAGAGTTCCAAATGGGTCAATCTGTGATAGTATAATGCACAAGCAAGTTTTAAAAATCTAGCCAGATTGATTCAGTGTTACCATCCACAAGGCCAACAGCCAGCCATATCAAGCTTTACTGAGGCATTTATTCTATCTGATGGCTGGTCATGTCCACATTAAATAGACATTCTTTTCATGAATGCACGAAGATGATATGATCGATATGTATAATAAGCTCAGCAGCTTCTGGAATACCACCGAGGAGGATTCTGCTAAATGCTGCACTACTCAATCAAAAGAGATTGCTTTAATGAGGTGTCAGTCTCCCTCCCCTAACACCCAATTTCTTTCACTGAGCTGAGTGCCTGGACTGGAGAATGACAGTCCCTAAGCACACAAACCAAGGTCCTCCATCAGGGGTCTGGCAGCAGAAATCTCTGAGGATAAGGATTACATCTTGCATCAAAAAAACAATTCCCGACAGTGCTAAAAGCCAAGTTCAAGCCATCCTACTGGTTGATATGCTGTTTGCCTCAATCTCTAAGAGAAATGTGCCCAAAACCCAAAAAATCTCTTGCATAGTAACTCCTGGCCACCATATCTAATTTTCTAGACCATTTGTATCTTGGGCACCTCTTTCTCTGGTTCTGTCTAACCTCTGAAGCGACACAAAAGCTACAGATGCATAATTCACGGAGCAACCTCCCAGCCAAGGATATAGATTTGTTTGTTTTAGTCCAGCTGCAAATCCGTTCAGCCTTTCAGAACCAATCCCAGGGATGGGATCCAGAAGTTTCAGACATTCGCGTAAATACTGAAACCTCAACTGGATTATTAACACAAAATTCATATTATTGGGGCATCTTAAGTGCATCACTTAGTTGACGGTTTGTCCTGAAAACTCAGAGGCTTCATGGAACAATCAATATGATCAATATGGAACTGATCTATTCCATTTTCGAGTTACTATAAATGTCAGTGAAAATAAACTCTAAAACACTCCCTTTCTTATCACTGAAAGTAAAAAGAAACATATTAACGTTTTGATATATGACTGGAAAAGCAGAAAACAAAAGGTTTATAGAGCCTTGAGCCATAACTCTCAAACTTTTCATAAAAAGTCGAACAAGATCAAAGAAAAAGAAACACCAAACTACAAGAATAGGTATCACCTCTGTCTTATATACTATTGCATTAAGAAATCAAAGAACCCCAAGGAATAAATAATTTTTAATTTCTAGTTAGAACTTGATGCTAGACATCATATGGGCTCGCTATGGTGCTAAACCAAAGGAAATGAAATGGATTTTTGCAGTTACCATCCAAGAAACATAATATATTCTAGGAGAAGTGAATTTAATGTTTATGGTCCATAAGGGTTTTCAAGTTTTTCTACCAGAAAATTAAGGTGATAAGAGTTAAAGTGCAGAGAGACTTTTGAGGTAAGGCTGTTTGATAATAGGACAAACCACTGTACTAAGAGAAGCTGTAAAATTTGCTTCCCCCAAAATCTTCACCCAGAATTTCTCCTGGAGACTTAGAGCAGGAAACTCAAGTAGAATCTCTTAAAGGCCCTTCTAGCTCTAAGGTCCTGTGAAATCAAAGAATTTCTACTTATACAAGAATTAAATTGCCTTTTGCTAAGAAGTATCATAATTACAGTGATCACAAGGCATAAACTTTACTGAACAGCCACTATCTCAAATATTTTATCATTGTTCCCATAAACCATCAAAATGTGGCAGAATTTCAATATTCTGGCATCCAAAACACATTTTGCAGACTGCCTCTCACCCTTGGAAGTGGCACAAAAATCCTCCCTCATACCATGTGGTCCAATTTGGGTTTGGAAAATAGGTCACTATAATTACAATGATAATGTCTAACACTCTTATAGCACTTTACAGTGTTTCCACATCCTTTAACTCTCTTGTTCCTTTCAATTACCCTGTGAGTTAGGTATTTGATTTCCACAGTAAACTTTTGGTGAACCTCTGTGACATCCTCATTTTATGACAGAAAATTGGAGCATACAGAAGGTAAATGACAGGCATGAGACATCACCTAGTACAGTCAGAACAAAAATACAGATCTTCGGATCCTTATACCAGGACTCTTTCTATTATAAATTCCGTACAGTCCAATGTGTCAGCAACTCCAAAGGAGCTACCTCCTTGGACCAACAACAGTATTGCAAAGAAATCATATCACCGATGTCAATGTCACATACAAAGAGCTTTTCAACTAGGACATATCTACCTATGCTAAAACTTTGCTTGTTTTGCGACTTGATCATTGACCTCTACTCTCCTTAACTGTCTTTATTGTTGGGATAGGGGGGTCTTAAAATTCATAATCAAAATTTAATCTTCTCATTTGACAATTTTTTGACATCACATCTGACTCTATTGGCTTTGCACTTTTAATACTATACCTCCATACCCCTTCCTCTCCCTTTCCAATTCCCCTCTCTCACCTCCAGGGTTCCTAAAGAAAGAAGAAAAGCCTAACCTTTAATCTGAAAGCATGATCTTTTCCTAGAATTTAAAAAAAAAAAAAGGTCACAGAAAGATAGTATAAAGACAGGAAACTTAACTATTTCCCCACTCCTCTGAGTTCTTGGCAAAGTTTATTTTTATTGGAATTTAATTCCCAGGACATTCATTAGACACTCTCCTTATTCAACTAGAAATACTGTATGCATGTCAAAGTTCACTCTAAATGGTTTTTAATTGAACATTTTACCAGGTAAATAATAATGACTTGACTTCAAGTCATTTTGAAAATCACAGTAATTATAAAGCCTCAAAATACTCTGAAATGCAAGTACTTCAAGGTCTTCAAAAAGAACTAATGATTTTATTCTGAAAACACCAAAGTTTAAAATATAGGGTAGGTGCCACCGATTTCTCTTATCTCAGGCCTTGCATAACTGAATGTCAGATGTGTTTTCAACTTGGTATCCTACCCAAGAAAGTAGAAAGTTTTCAGAGAGCTCCCAATCATTCATTCAGATGAGGGGAAAGCCACGTCCTCCCTCTTCCCACAAACATAATTCCCATTTCCACTCCAAGTCCTACATCCCTCCACAGTGCTAGTAAAATATGTCATCTATCCCAACGAAACACACTATAAGTTACTTGAGGGCAGAAACCCTTTATTTCATTTTATGTCCCATCTAGCACAATGCCTAGCACTTAGAATCTAATCAATAAATGTGCTAACACATTTGGATACATCCATAAATATTTTTTAAATATGTAAATACAGAAAAATTATCAAACAAAATTCAGGACAGCTGATTCTAAAAATAAATGTGAAAGCTTAAAAAATTATAATATCCAGGGCTTCCCTGGTGGCGCAGTGGTTGAGAGTCCGCCTGCCGATGCAGGGAACACGGGTTCGTGCCCCGGTCCAGGAAGATCCCACATGCCGCGGAGCGGCTAGGCCCGTGAGCCATGGCCGCTGAGCCTGCGCGTCCGGAGCCTGTGCTCCGCAACCAGAGAGGCCACAACAGTGAGAGGCCCGCGTACCACAAAAATAAATAAATAAATAAAATTATAATATCCAATGTTAATGAGCACTCTCAGACTTTTTTTTTTTTTGACGTGGACCATTCTTAAAGTCTCTATTGAAATTGTTACAATATTGCTTCCGTTTTATGTTTTGGCTTTTTGGCTTCGAGGCATATGGGATCCTAGCTCCCCGACCAGGGATCAGACCCGCATCCCTTGCATTGGAAGGCAAAATCTTAACCACTGGACCTCCAGAGAAGTCCCACCCCCAGACTATTGGGAATTCAAGTTAATTCAACTTTTAGAAAAGGTAACTTGACTCTCTGCAATAAAAGCTTAAAATTTTACATACCCTTTGATTCAGCAATTTTATTTCTAGGTATAGTAGCGACTATTCTAAGGAAATAGGTAGGTGCAAAAATATGAATGTTCAGGAATGTTTATCTCAGTGTTGCTTTCTTAGAAACAAACTATATGTCAAACAATCGGAATTCAGTTAAATAAATTATAGACTAGTCATGAAATCACTGAAATGGAATACTATTTTGCCACTAAATATATGCTGTGGATAAATTTTTACTGCCATGAAAAGTTATTAACAATATGTTAAGTTTTAAATGGAAGGTTAGTAGTTTTTTGTTTTCTTAAAAAACATTCATCATACATAGAAAAGGACATGAAAAGACATACATCAAAATGTTGATGGTAATGGTGTCTGGGTGGGAAAATTACAGGCTTTGTTTTTCTTTTTGCTTATTTATATTGCTTATTCTACTATTTATATCATGTCCATGTATTATTTTTATAAAAATCAAAAAATAGTTTTAATTAACACAGTCTTCTCACAGACAACCATGTCAGTCATATTCACAGTCCTAATAACAGTAAAAAGGATCTGCCAGTTACATTACTTAACTTCAAAACATTCTTACATACATTATCCAAGAAAGTGGAGCATATGAGAAATACTTTCAAAGGAAAAGGAAACCCCCAATCCTGAACAATTTACAAGGTGGGGAAAAAAAATGCTGGTATCTCTGCCAGTTAAGGTTATGAATAATAGAATGATGGTTATTTTTGGAAAATATTTTATCTCCCTTTTCACCTCCATGGGTTCTGACTGACTTCTGAGGTAGATTTCTATTAAGCATCACTGGGTTCACTAATTAAGATTTTTAAAGGGCTGAGGGGATGAAGCTGTAGAAGAAAAGCAGTTCCTTTTGTAGGAAGTAGGAATTAAACTTGATTAGAAATCAATTTCTAGCTCTACCTATCCCCAGGTCTGAAAGTTAAAAGAATTATAATATCCAGTGTTAATGAGCACTCTCAGACTACTGGGAATTCAAGTTGATCTGACTTGAAGTCATCTCTCTTAACACAGACCTAATGGATCGGTTTTATTTTAAGGTTCTACCAAGAAGCAGGCAACATTTAAACAGTGAAAAAGAACTGTGGGAAGAGCCCTTTACAGACTACAAAGTACTTCCATGCTCATGATCCTACTGGGTCTGATGGTATCCTAAGGATAAGCCTCTCCCACAGACATCCCATTTGAGGGTCATCCACATGCATGTTATGTTAAGAGCAGCCAGATTCATACTCTTGGTGCAGACTTTACCCATTGAGCCTTGCTGTTTGTATCTGAACTGCATACAGATTTTTGGCCTGAAATCCTTTTAAGAAGGTCACTGAGCTCCATCTGGGTCATTTTGCAGCATTGTTCTCAGCCACGACACAATGATTAGCACACAGTTCTAAGGGCAGAGGACACATCAAAACACTAAAATCCAGCTCCGACCTGGAGCAGGCCTGAGGAGAAAGTCTTGTTCTCTTATTGACACAGTCTGAATTAGATGGGTGTATTATTGTCACATGAAACCAAGATTGTGTGTTTCCACATATAAAAATCTACGTTGCTTTATTGTCTTGTTGTGACACAGAACAGACAATTATGTCCCCATGTTTTAATCTGTGGCCAGGACATCAAATGTCCTAAAAAGGTCAAAGAAATGTGTGAAATTGTGGAGCCCAGCCCTGGGGCCAACACTGTAGCAGGCATGGCAGGTGTGCAGCTGTGTGCAGCTGTGTCCTATCACAGCTGCAGCACTGGCCTTAAAATCACCAAGTCTTGTTACATTGTTTTCCTGTCCATGCCAAAAGCCACTGGCCTTAAAGCAGGACAGAGTTCCACAACCCTTTAGTTATATAAGAGATATTAACACCCATCAGTCTACAGATTCTAAAATATACATTCAGCAAATCTCACCCAGCACAGGCTTTCATGTCTGTTTACATGTTTCAGTTGGCACCATCAAAAACAAAGTTGTTTTTTTTTTTTCATTCTACCCTGGAATATCCCTTCTCTTTTAGGAAAATATTCAATAATCTTATTAGCTTGAGTACAAGTATGGCTGACTTCCCATTCCGCAAGAGGAAGTTTTAGACTTCAGAGATTTTTAAATGATCCACCTTCTACTACTTCTAATAATTTTTTCAAAAAAATAAAAAGTATAAAGACTCGATAAAAAGAACACTTCCTTAGAAGATGCAAGAAGTCTGGTCACCCTTGCAAGACACCTCTATTTCCCTGGAACTCTCCTTTTTCAGACAGTCACTTGTATTCAGTGATATTTGCCTTTTTTGAGGCCCTGTTTTTGACTTTCATTTAAAAACTCTGTTACCTCTTGGTTTCTATGAGTCTGTCTTTCACACAAGGAGAGTAGGGCTTGGCTTCTCAGAGCAGTGCTTGGCAAGCACAGAGGCAGGAAACGCAGAAGGGAATGAGTCTGTCAGACTCATTTTCTTCTAGTTCAAATGTTTATTTCAGATTCGGGAGGAAGTGGAGTGGTTCCTTTCCATTTCCTCCTCTCTGGAACCTGTGAATTGTGTAAGGCTTAGAGAGTCTCACTCTACCACACACTATCCTCACCAGCTCACAGATGGAGAAAGAGACTCTTTTCAGAAAACTCCTGGTTTGAACAGAGCAGAATTCATAGCTCTCTGTGCCCTCCCAGGACCTTCTCTTATGGTTTGAGACTAGAGCCTTGAGCAGGACAACCGAGAGCAACACAGAGGACAGGGCTGGTGGGCTCGGGAATAGCCTACACCAGCTCCCAAGGGGCAAGCACCATGCTCCGACTGACAAGAGTTCCCAGCCCTGCCACGTGGCACACCTGAGACCACTGCTCAGCCAGGGAGGTCTGACATAATTTGTGAATGCCACAGTGAGATCTGGTCCCAAGCCCACTTTCTAGGTTCCTGAGACTCACTGTTTCTGACATCAGGATGGAGTTTCAGGAGCAAAACTTAAAATATACCTGTTTTAGTAATGAGCTGATTTCAACCTTAAACATGCTGACTTTTCCAATCCACACTCTGATATCTCTATTTTATTTTATTTTATGGCAAGCTATTTAAATCACTGCACTCACCAGCTCAGCTCTGCAACTTGCTTTATTGTCTATGCAATTGACACAGGTCATTTTTAATGCCAAATGGAGACCATCAGAAACTAAACTAGAAAATCTTATGGTGAGTTTACTACTAAACTCTAACAGATGTGCCTGCCTCTAACTGTAGGCATTAGGACTGAAGCATAATTTTAGGTACAAATTACTTGCTAAGAATATTTATAGACAGAGAAATTCAGCAAAGACCCTAAGACATTTAACACAGATTATCCTGTAGTTGAGCAATTGATAAGGAAGCCAAACATTGTAAATGCATTAATTATGGTTTGTTTAGGAAAGTTTCCAGGGCAGAGTGCTTGATCTAATCACAATGGTTTTGTCAAAGAGTTTTAAAAGATGAAAATCTGACTCATTATCTCTACTCATAGTCTACTTTTTTTTGAATTGTATTACTGTTTGGTAGTCACTAACCATGTTCACCAAGATCTATGCACATAAAGTACATACCCTTAAGTGCAACTATATTTACACTTACTCATATATTTACATTTGCACATCCAATATTACATCTAGCTTTTATGTTATGTTCTGGATGAACACCTGAAACGAATTAACACTTCCATATACCAGAATTCCCTCCTAAGAGCCATTTATTATGATACATGTGAGCTAACAATATATTGAAGGCATATTACAGTAGATACAATCACAATATTCGCTTTAGAAACCGAAAGTAGTCAAAATATAAATTGAATTGCCATCTGATTTTTTAAAATCCTCTCTACTGGTCACTAACTAAATAGGGCAGACTGATTGTAAGTACAGTAAAGCAATAAGTCTTTTTAATTAAGAAAAACCAGGATGAAATGGGGAGGGAAGGAAAGATAAAGAAACATTGTAAAGGTCATAATGAGACAAACATTTCTACTTGAAGATATTTTCACTAAAGGACATTAAAGGCAAGCTATGCCAAGTCATGTACTTTTCACACACAAAACTATATTGTATCAAATTTAAATTTGTTACAACTGCTTTGTACATTAAACCAGTGATAACGAAAATGTAACTCAATATCTGATCTAGTGAAACAGCAACCAACATTAGCTCCCAGCCACATGAAGACAATCTCCAATGCCATTACTGGTGTCAGCTAAACCTCTGCCAGTGTGTCTTCTCTGTCCATTTTTAAATAAATTTGTGACTATCTCAATTAGGAAATCTTGAAGGAAGTCTCTATGATGAGGCAATTTTGTTGCTCATTCTCAGCTCCCTGCATTTGCTGTACTTAAAATAGATGCTTATACCAATGTCCTTTCTATTACCCGAAGGGGAAAAAAAATCACATACACACCAGTCCTTTTTCTTTCAGCTCGCAGAGAAGCAACTTGATCCAACCAGTGTTGAAACCTGAGTAGGTCACTGTACACCACGATAAAATTCCCTAATCCCTGAGCCAACTCTCCCTAAGGGGGGGCCTCCTCCGGATCCTCCACTTCCCAGGCTGACTTTTATATTGCTCTCTCCTCTTTCCCCCTTTCATTTCCCCTACCTTCAAGCCTTGATATGTGATCCACGGTGGGGCTCAGGTTTCCGTTTTTACAGCTTAGGCCGTGCTAGCTGTATACATTCCTTTCTTTCTGCCGGGCTGTGATTACTTACCAGGGCTTAGTTTACACTGGTCCAGATGAAAGCCGTTCAGATGAAGGCAAACACAGCCAGGCAGCTCCAACGGCACCGATATGAAGCTGCACAAGGCCACATTGTGTTCTCGGTGACATTTTGTTGCACATATTTTTATGCAGGGCAACCAACTTGTTAGGTTACTCTACACTTTAGGTTTGGGGAGATGGAGGGGTAATAATACCATGAGGTTCAGGGAGGGGTTTTATTGATGTGGTCATTAACATTAAAAGCAGAAAAATCTTGATGAGTTCAAAATAACCCTTCCAGCTTTTGACTTTGAGAAATCACTTTTAAAATGAGGACTTTTGGTTCTATTATATTAGAAGAATGCATACCGAACAATTCCACTAGAAATGGGATTTCATGACTCACTGGCATGATGTGCATTGACACGACTGAAGATTCTGACCCAGTGTCTCTTACACATTGTCCCACACTAGGGAGAAAATACTGATCCTTCGGGCAATTGAATTATTTGCTGTGTAAAACTTCTTATTTAATGCTACTCTGTACTGAAATGATAAGGATTAAAACTTCAAGTAGTAGGTGGTGACTTGGAAGAAAAATAACATTTTAAAAAGAGGAAATTCTGTGCACGAATGTTAATTCCATACTTAGTCCTGCAGCATTGGCTAAAAATTGTGTAATTTTTCCCCTTCACACAATGTTGTTTTTGTTTCTTCCTCACCAGTTCAGACAAACATCTGTTATACTGTAGAAGGACAACTATCTCCCAAACCACGGAGTGCTCCCACAGCCAAAGTCAACAACGTGAGACCCAAGCATCGAGCACAGTCAGCCTTTATATCCAGCCGGGATAACATTTCACATGTTTTGATTAAAATTAGCTAATTTGTAATTCTAGAACCTATGAAACTTAAAAGCTGCCATCCATATAGATCGCATTAGACAGTGTTTTAAAGGGCCAGTGCACACTGTGACTTCTTAGTGGCTTTACCTCTCTCCTCTTCCTCCACTCCCAATTTAAAATGAAATGGAAAAGTAATCTGGAAATGCAGGACAGGAGGGAAAGGCGAGTGAGGAAGGATGGTTATTGTAAACTGTTTGAATTCCATCCCCATGGGAAGACAACTCCTGCTGGTCTCTTTTTTAAAAAATTGTCTATCAATGGAATCAATGGAGGTTTCCATCACAAGGAATGGCACTGATTTCCAAGGCAAATCTTCCTTAACTCTCCTTGGACTGATGCTGCACCTCATGCTTCCAGGCACTAAATTCGTCACCCAGAAATAAAAACCCTTATTCCAAAATGCAGATTGCTACAGACATTTTCTGGAAGAAAGGAACGCTAAGCATAGGCACCTAGGTACAGATATAGGATGTATTTATCCGTGTGCCCCTTTCTAAACATGGGCTTCATTCAAGGCACTCTCTAGAATATGCTTGTTCTAATCAAGACAACGTCAAACCGCAATAAATTTTACTTAGTTGCTTGCCATCTTCATCGTTTGTCTTTTAAATAGCAACTTAACCAACCTGACCAAGTCAGTGGGCAGTGTTAAGGATTCTATGCAGAAGATGGGGAACACCAAGACGGCTGCAGAATGAAAACTAAAGTCCCCCCTGAAATCTGCTACTTGTTTGTAACTCACAGAAAGACAAAAAATACAAATAAAACAATTTTTTAAAAAAATCAAGAGAGACTCGTGAAATCAACACAAAACAAAACCCTCACCGGGCAAAACCTGCAACTTCATGGAAAATAAGTGGGGGGGGGGACGAGGGGGGTCCGGAGCCGAGCGGTGCTCTTGTGCAATCACTCCAACGCGAACAGCTGGAGCGCCAGGCTGCTGCGCTCGCCACCTCTGGAGCACCGCTGGCCTGGCGGGGAGCCCGGCCTCGCCGACAGGACTCCGGGCTGGCCTTTCCGAACAATGGGCAGGCGCTCTGCGAAGGCCGCCCCTCAGACAGCTATCTTGCACCGGCGTTTGCCCGGGTCTGCTTAACTGGGAAGTGGAGCATGCAAAGACGAGCGGGAGGCGGAGGCAGACGAGTGAGAGGAGCGAGCAGCTGCGTGCGAAGCGAGCCGGCCGTCAAAACGGTACCCAGACCCGCGCCGCTCGGGCCACAACTCGCCCCGGCACTGACAGCCCCTTTTACACCGTCGCCGCTGGCTTCTAGTCGGGAAGCGGGATCGAGGAACGGGGAGATGAACTGGGGAGAGGGGTGGAATCCAGCGCTCCCCGGCTGCTCCGGCCCGACTGCTCTTAACTTTGGAGGGATCCCAGGGATGGCTCCCGAGGAAGAGGAAAAAACTACCCCACCGACTAGGAAAGCCTCTTCACCATACCCACCCGCCACTTGGGCTCCCGGTCCCCTCCCTCTGAAACGCGCCTGTTACCAACCTGGGGTTTATAAGGTTAAATAGTATGTGGTTTCCCGGCCGCCCCTCCACCCCCATCAAATCTGAGGAAGGCAAATCTCGGGGATGCAGCCCGAGAGTTGGCCTCGGTTTGCACCTGGAGGAGGAGCTGAGGCGTTCTGGGCATCCTACAGAAACTGACAAGCGCTCCCCTGTACCCTCCGAATCTATACAACGGCCCAAAGGGAGCAGGCGGAAGAAAGAGCTCAGGCTCTCTGGCCCCGAAGTCCAAAAATACCTTCATTTCCTCATTGATCTCCCTTTTCACTGGGTGAGCCGGTTTCCTGCTTCTTTTATTTTCCGGAGGTCTCCCTTCTTTCTCCATTTCTGCCATGTTTTTGTGTCTGGTTTCTGTGGAGATGAAATGGCTGCTGCCGCCGCCGGCGGTGGTGGCGGCGGCGGCGGCGGTGGTGGAGGTGGTGCTGATGGTGGCAAGGCTGGCGGAGGTAGCGGTGCTGGCGGGGCTGGGGCTGGGGCTAGGCGGGGGGGAGGGAAGGCGGGCACCGGAGAAGCGGGGTCTCTTCTAGCGGCGGAGAACGTCAGTGGCTGTCAGAGGGAAAGGTAGCTCGAGGAGTCTCGGGGATGCCGCCGCCGCCGCCGCTCCTGCTCCCGCTGCCGCCGCCGCCGCCGCCGCCAACGCCGCCAACGCCGCCGCTGCCCCTGCCGCCGCCGCTGCTTCTGCCGCTCCCGCCGCCGCCGCCGCCGCCGCCAGGCTGCATCCTCGGTGCCCCGTGGAGTCGTCAGCCATCTTCCGTCGCTCTGTCCGTCTGCATGGGCGAGCGGAACGTGGGCCGGGCGCGGAGAGAGCGGCTCTGGGCGTGCGTGCGTGGATGTGTGTGTGTGTGTGTGTGTGTGTGTGTGTGTGTGTGTGTGTGTGTGTGTGCGCGCCCAGGAGAGCGCGCCAGCCCAGGCGCCCAGCGCCTCCCGCTAGCCGAGCCGGGGGCGGGCCGGGGGCCGGCGCCGGGAGGAGGGGGCGGGCGGGGGAAGGGTGGGGGGGCTAGGACAGCCCCCAGCTCCCGAGCGGGCGTGGCTTCCACCGTCACTGTAGACGCCGATGCTGCGCGGCTCCGGGGGCTGCTCGCGGCCGCTGGCTCATCCGCGGCGGGCACCCGCGGGACGCGGAGCCCCTCACGGCCGCTACCTCGGTACGACGCCTCCCCGGGCCCTCTCCGACTCCGGCCGTCCCCCTTAGCTCCGTGATGAAGGCCCGGGTGGGCTCGGAGTTGGGTTTTGAGCCCGAACTAGAAGCTGCTGAGGAAAAATGAATGTGGTTGAGGGGAGGAGGTTGGGCGGTGGGAGGGCGCGGGGACCCGAGGTCGCGTTGCTAGAGGTCCGCTTTCCTCCCCCCCGAAGAAGGCAGACTGAGCTCGCCCCCTCCGGATGGCAGCGCCGGGGTCTCGGAAGAAGGAAACCACAGTCCCGACCTCCCCACAGCTGCCAGGACAGTGTCCCCTTCTGGGGGCCACCTCCGGGCTCGTGAGGCTGGAGGCCCCTTGGAGAGACCCCCGCGCCCTGCTCGGCTGGTCCCCAATGCGGCGCGGGCTACGTACGACTGCGCTTGCTAGAAGGCTTTTGCCTCTCAATGAACCACTTAGAAGTAGGACATCTCGGCCTTCAGCTCCCTGCTCTTTTTTCTTTCTTTTCCTTCCAGTTCTTTCTCAATCTCTCTCTTTCTCTCTCTTTCTCTCTCTCTCTCTCTCTCTCACACACACACACACAACGTCTCACTACAAAGTAACAGCCTTACCCTGTGACCCCGCGCGCACTCTTGTCCCGGTGCCCTGAGTTTAACCCCCCAAAGATTGGGTGCTGCTGGGAGCGCAGGGTCCCGCGTGGGTTCCATTCTCCAGGGAACGGGACTCCCTAGCCACCCCGGGCGGGACCCTCCCTACCCGCTGGGTGCACTCGTTCCCCTAGACTTCCCTGCGTGCGTCTGCTTTCCCCGAGACGTGCTCGCTCCCCCTGTGCTCGCTCGCCTACTCTTTGGGCCTCTCTGTCCACGCCCGGGGCCAAGCTCGGATGGCGTTTCTCCCTCTCTGGGTTGAGGCATTGGCCTGAACGTTTTGATGAGTTTTCGGTGAGACACGCAGCCCTAAACCGCTCGTACACGCGGCGGGGGACACATTGACGTTCCGGGCTTCGCTTTCCGGCGCCGCTACACTTCGTAATTACCTGACACAATGCGATATGGGGGTGTCCATTGTTCCACTGAGTGTTATAGTGGAGTGTGCATTCTGACAGTCAATGGAATTTTAAGTCAGTGGAACTTAAAATTACACATTTTTTTTTAAGTACTAAAAGACAGAATGAATTCGGTGTGCGGATATGAGTAACCTTTCCATTAAAATCTCAGTTTGGCCTGTCAAACGAGGCTCGTCCTGGGTATTGCACTGCCTAATTTGCATTTTGGCATTGTTTTGTTTCTTAAACGTCAAATTAGAGCTCTTTGGGAGCGTACTCAGGAGGGCTGAGTACCTCCATGTTGGCTATTTTGCCTTTTAGCATCATTTTGTTTCGTAAAGATCAAATTACAGATGCTTGGGAGGGTACCCAGGAGACCTGAGCACCTCCTCTCGCCTCTTCTCTTCCCTGTCTGGAGAGGAGGCTGCACCCGGCTCCGCGTGGCTAGTGGATCCCAGGCGAGCCAAGAGGCCAGAGGGAGCGGGGCCGAAGCAGGCTCCGCAGCGCCTGCAAAGGGTCCGCGCGAAACGCCCCAAGGAAAGTTAAAAATCCTGGGGCGGTTATCCCGGACGCGAAAAAGTCAAGAGGTAAGGGTCGATGAGGTTTTAGGGAGTGCTCTGCTGTACAGGGGTCCCCTATTCGAGATATTACCGGTAGCTTCTGGGAGTGTACCCAGGTATACACAGGTTGTGAGCCCAAGTGCTCTGGCCAGGTCACGCAGCCCGCAGTAGCCCACAGCTGATCTAAGACGACCCAGGCAGCAAGGATGCGGGGAGGAGCCCAAACCTGTTTGCACTAACCACCCCCTCCCCCTTCCTGGAACGTTAACACATTTCCGAGTGTGTGAGAGTGGGTGTATTTCACAGTGAGGAATAAGCATCCTAATGCCGTTGCTGGAAGGGAGAGAAGAAGAGGGAATATTTTTGATTTTTCAATCTGGATTTCATCCAAAATATCTGATAAATGGTATGTGGGTTGGAGTTAGTCTTCTCTGTTTTGTCCTCTCAGTCTTTAATGAAAAATAGTGAGAAAACTTTTTTTGGACTTTCGAATATTCTAAAAGTGTGGAAACATATGTTATAAAGTGTACACAAAGAGAAGCTTTTTGTCTTCTGGAAACATATTTAAGTCCCCTCTGTTTCCTTTGGTGCCAGAACCATTACAATTGATTCACTGTGTTTCAGCTGATATCAAATACCAAGTTATATACCCCAAGTCCTAAGATACAGTTTCACAAGTTAAGAATAAACAGAAAAGGTGAACTGTAGCCCAGAGTTATATTTAAAGGCAGCTATACTTCCTTTAAAGAAAATTACTTGCTCTGCCATTGTTCAGGCATTTAATAAAAATAGTCATATTAATCAGCCACCTGTTCCTTCTAAGGCATATGTCCTCCAGAAAACCGAGGTGAGAATGTTGAATTACAGCCCACAATGCACATCTTCAGTGACAGAATGAAAGCTCATAAAGTATGTGTGAGGAGACTTTTAGTCTAGAATAAACTTCAGAGCTGATGATTGTTGCACGTTGGCAATGACAAGGTGTGGGTTTCTTCAAATGTGCTACAGATGAGGACAATTATAACAAGCTGCTGCTTTATGAATACCATGAGTCCAATAATATTCCCTGGATAACTTCATACAGCCTGTAAGAGTATAACCTTATGTGGACAGGAACAATCAATCTCATACTTATCTCAGAAGAGCCACTCTTTTGCTTCTTTGACTTAGCCTTATGCTCTCCAATCATCAGCTTGTTCTCTCTCTCTCTCACACATACACACATACACAAACGCACCAAAGACAGACCCTGGACATAGAAAAAGTCTTCAATTTTCCCTTTGGTGACTAGTCCTGCCAGTCACCAAAATAAGCACGGGACTGACCTTTCATGCATTCATTTCTCAGTTATATTTTTGTGACTTCTTTTACTCTTCAAGGTTGCTCTTGATGTTTGTTCTAGCCTGATTCCTCCAGAAAATACATTGGAGAGTGGATAGGAAGACCCCAGGGTGATCTGCCTTCAGCCCTCAACCCCTAGATCTGCTTCTTTGTTATCTCCAAGAACACCTAACTGGAAGCCCAGTCTTCATGCCTGGTAAGGAATTAATAGATATTTGCTGATTGAGCAGTATGACATAATGACAAACTTACTTTTGTATATTGTTTGAAATTAATGCTCCTTTTGAACAAGCTCTGTGATCTAACCAAATGTGGTGACTAAAATATGTGGGAAAATTACTATGCTGGAGACATTATTAGAACTGTCTCATCTAACATCCACAAAACCCTATGAGGCAGCATCTACTGTGATCCCCATTTCACAGATGAAGAAACTAAGGCTTACACAGCTAAGTTATTAAGTCACAAGCTAGTAAGTGTTGGGATTTGAATCCATAACTTTCTGTTCACCTCTGGATTTCGAGTTCTTGACACTATACTAATCTTCTTTGACAAATTCCTTTTAACAATCTGTATTTTATATAATCTAAGACCCACATTTTTCTAATTTTAACATCTCTGAAATTGTGATATATCTTACAAGACTTCTTTCGATTATAAGTGACAGCTTTTTTTCCCTCCTTGGTATATGAAATAATAGCGTATTTTCCAATCAGTGGCATATTTGGTTATGGTAGTTTATGCTGCAATATCAAATCATTAGAAAATCTAAGAGACTTAAAACAAAAGAGGGGGCTTCCCTGGTGGCACAGTGGTTGAGAGTCTGCCTGACGATGCGGGGGACGCGGGTTCGTGCCCCAGTCCGGGAGGGTCCCGCATGCTGTGGAGTGGCTGGGCCCATGGGCCATGGCCACTGGGCCTGTGCGTCTGGAGCCTGTGCTCCACACGGGAGAGGCCACAGCGGTGAGAGGCCCGCATACTGCAAAAAGGAAAAAAAAAAAGAGGTTTATACTCCTTGCTCACACAAAGTCTGCTGAAGATCTGTGTGACTCTCCAGAGCAACTGTCTTCCATGTGACGGCTTGGCATTGCACCTCTGTACCAGCATGTACTTCCATAGCCACTAAGTAGGAGAAGATGGAGCCCTGGAGGATCTCACACAGCAATTAAATGCTCCAGCCTGGCAGTGACATAGGTCACTTCTGCCTCCAATCCATTGGGTAGAATTAGTCATATGGCTCTGCCCAACTGCTAGGGAAGCTGGGAATTGAATCCACCATGTTCCCCAAAGGACAGGAGAACTGGATATGGATGACCATTTAACATTTGTACCACAGTGTTTTCTTCATTCACTGAAATATGGTCATTAGGATCAGGTAATGTAAATATCATAGATCTATTTTATTCAAATCCAGTGAGCAGCAATTGGCCTGTGATTTGTTATAGTCCATCTTAAGCATACATTCAAAATTCGTGCTCATGTTTAACTTCAAAGAACAAAATTCAGAATTAATTTCAAAAAGAACATTATGAAACAGCATAACTATAATGCAGGGGCTTTAATCAGGAGCCTACAGGTGAGCTTCCAGGGCTTTGGAACCTCCTGAAATGATATACAAAATATTCAGTGCATTTTTTTCTGAGGAATGGGTACATATCTGTCATTCTCAATTGAGATTCATGATTTATTCATTCCCTTATTCAACAAATGTGTATTGAGAGCCCACTATGTTCCAGGAATTGTGTTCTGAGTGCTTTGGGTCCAGTGCAAAGATGACAGACAAGTTCCCAAAATCTCACTAAGCTTACAGTGTACAAAAGGGACAATGAGTAAGCAAACAAATAATCAAAGAAGGGCTTCCCTGGTGGCACAGTGGTTAAGAATCCACCTGCCAATGCAGGGGACACGGGTTCGAGCCCTGGTCCAGGAAGATCCCACAGGCCACGGAGCAACTAAGCCTGTGCACCATAACTACTGAGCCCGTGTGCTACAGCTACTGAAGCCCACGCACCTGAAGCCCACACACCTAAGGCCCATGCTCTGAGAGCCTGTGCTCCTCAATAACAGAGAAGCCACTGCAGTGAGAAGCCCGCGCACCGCAATAAAGAGTAGCCCCTGCTCGCCGCAACTAGAGAAAGCCTGTGTCCAACGCAGCCAAAAATATAAATAAATAAAATTAAAAATAATAATAAAAGAAGGCAATTTTCGATCCAGATAGGTGACATAAAAGGACAATGTGATAGAGAGGAACTGGAGTAGGGTGGTTATAGAGGTTGGGGTCTGCTTTAGCTAAAATAGTCAAGATAGACCTTTAGGAGGAGAAGTTTGACCTGAAATAGGAAATATAAGAAGGACTGCCTATGCAGAGGTCTTGTAATCCTGGAGAAAAGTGTTCTGGTCAGAATTCTATAGGAGCTGAAGAATGTACTCAGCACGTTGGAGAAATTGAAAGTATCTAGAGCGTGAAGAGTGGTAGGAAAAGTAGTGAAAGAGGAATGCAGAGGCCAGATCATATGGAGCCTGCACATAAGGGATGGATAAGAGATCAGAATTTTATTTTAAGATCAAGGTAGACAAATGCACAGTGTAAAGAAACCCCCTTTGCATGGGAAGGCCTAAATTTCTTTCTGGTTCCATTATTTGTCTGTGTGGATCATCAGGCCATGATTAGCTCTGCCATTAATCAGCAGGTTAACTCAGCTGGGCACCTCCCTGAATGGGGATCCCCTTCCCTCCTTGCTGTTCCAAGAACATCCTCACCCCCTTTGCCATGGTGTCATGGTGAAGACCATGACCTTCTCAAAAAAATGGAGGCTTTCTGTCAGATATAGGGCTATAAGAAGCTCCCCAGCTGGTAGCTTCAAACAGACTCAACATTCTTTGCAGGAGAATAAGGGGCTTCATACTTTAGTGAGGCCTTGAGCAAGTCATTTTACATTAACATTCATTTCTTTATTTGTGAAGTGAGAATAGTGAGTTATATTTTGGGTGTTGTTATGTCCATATAATGTCCATTAAAGTGAACTAAAAATAAACGTGCACAAATTTCTGTATGCAAATGTGTATCATCTGCTCTTCTGAGGATCATTATTATTTTACAATAGCCTTAGGTTTATATGTACAGACTAATACAGATGTGTGCCAATTTAAGGAAACCTGACACATGAGGAATAATCGTCTAGATAACAAAAATGTTCTTCATTTTCAAACTAATGTACACCAGGGTCCTTTTTAATAGTAATTTGCTAAAATGTAATAATTTTAATGCATAAAAATGAGATTTTCATATACATTTTCAAGAATATTTCTACCGTATCCATTGAGGCAAGCATAGCAGTACCTCTAAATTCAAGGAAATGGTCAATTCGAGTTATAATTCTTTTTTATTTATTTATTTATTTTTTGCTGGGTTGGGTCTTCGTTGCTGCGCTCAGCCTTTCTCTAGTTGCAGAGAGTGGGGGTACTCTTCGTTGCGGCACGCAGGCTTCTCATTGCGGTGGCTTCTCTTGTTGCGGAGCATGGGCTCTAGGCACGTGGGCTTCAGTAGTTGTGGCGCACGGACTTAGTTGCTCCGTGGCATATGGGATCATCCCAGACCAGGGCTCGAACCCGTGCCCCCTGCATTGGCAGGCGGATTCTTAACCACTGCGCCACCAGGGAAGCCCTCGAGTTATAATTCTTAATTTTATCCATTGAAGCAGAGATCAAAGCCTAGTGCTTATTTACCCCAAGCATCTCTATGCTCAAAAAAATGTTAAGCTCAACTACCAATGTGTATGTCTGAATATAACAGCATTATGTGTAGTAAACCTGTGGAAATAAATGAAGACCATCCAAATGAGAACAAGCAAGGTCTGTTTATTTAGAGCAAGGAAGTCAGCCACCATCACTTGCATTTAGCAGAGACTCAAAGGCAGGCATAGGAGTAGAAAAACTTTATAGGGAGGAAAAAAAAAGGCTTCAGGTGTGCTCTGATTGGAGGTTGCTGACTTGGAGAAGCTGGAGAGGGCTAACCAGACGCAGGGCATCCTACTTTGGGGGAAAATCAGTTTGGGGAGCATATTGGCTTTCTCTAGTTCGTCCTGAGTTGGAAGCGGGTGGTGGTAAGGAATTGGGAAGCTGGCAGTCTTTTACCAAGTTCCAGTCATTCTGGGCTGATTGTGGAGAAATTGGTTTGGCTTCTCTGACTTGTTGCTTCGGAGATTATGGGTCAGTGTTTTTGTTTTTTTTTTTTTGGCTTTTCTTTTTTTAAATTTTTTTAAATTGAAGTTTAGTTGATTTAAAATGTTATGTTAATTTCTGCTGGGCAGCAAAGTGGCTCAGTTATATATATACAAACTATTACATATAGAATGGATAAACAACAAGGTCCTTCTGTATAGCACAGGGAACTATATTCAATATCCTTGGATAAACCATAATGGAAAAGAATATAAAAAAGAATGGGTCAGAGTCCTATTGTCATACATGGTTTGGCCATTGTCCAACTGTATAGTCAATCTCTCAAGCCATTAACTAGAAAATAATATAGGCCAGGCAATGAAGAATAAACTAAATCCAGGTATAGGGCAACTTCCATTTGTGGTGAGACAATATTTTGATGTATTAAGAAGTGTTGTTTTGTTTGTACCTGTTAATTCCTTTCTACCCCATGCACTCATTCATTTAAACTAGACTTTAGCATCCATTGCTTCAGGGTAAGGCTGTTATAAAAGAAATTCACAAAACTATGAGTTGTCTGTGACTTTTGAGATTTAAAATGGGCTTGTGAAATTCACGGCAGAAAAAAAAAGTTTGAGAGAAAACTTTCTTCTTTGAATTTCAAAAGTCTAGATTTTGAGTATCAAGACCCAATGACCTGAAGGATTTAGATTATAAAATTTACGCCTTGGGAGTTCCCTGGTGGTCCAGTGGTTAGGACTCTGTGCTTTCACTGCAGAAGGCGAGGGTTCCATCCCTGGTAGGGGAACTAAGATCCTGCAAGCTGTGCGGCACGGCCTAAATAAATCAATAAAGTCTATGCCTTAAAAAATAGGTTCCAAAAAAGAAATGATAAGCCAAAGGAAGATTTCCCAGTCCAGAAATGGATTACGATTCTGTGTGGTTGCGGGGAAGAGGGAGCAAAGGAGTTTATACAAGGGATGGAGGCTCACTGAAGCGTCCCACCCGGGTCCCAGTTCCCTGGGGTGTCAGAGGAGCAACTGGCACACTTGCTAGGTTTGAGGGAATCTGAAGGCAGAGGGCAGAGAGTCGAGGCGAACAGTGCCTCCTTTCTGAGATGCAGCCTGGAAGAGTGCCAGCCCAGCATGGTGCAGCCAGGCACAGTGTGGGTAGGCACAGCGGTGTGCGAGGGCTTGGACAGAAGGTCCTGGGGTTGCCGTAAATACTCTCCACTCACCATAGTGTGTGTTTCATGTGTGGCTGAGAGTGGAGCAGGTGTGGCTCTGAGAGACTGCAGAATTTTTTTTAATTTATACTTAATTTTTAATTGATGTATAGTTGATTTACAATGTTGTGCTACTTTCTAGTGTACAGCAAAGTGATTCAGTTATACATATATATGTATTCTTTTTCATATTCTTTTCCACTATGGTTTATTAAAGGATATTGAATATAGTTCCCTGTGCTATACAGTAGGACCTGTTGTTTATCTATTTTATATACAGTATCTTGTATCTGCTAATCCCAAACTCCTAATTTAGCCCTCTCCCCTTTTCCCCTTTGGTAACCGTAAGTTTGTTTTCTGTGTCTGTAAGTCTGTGTTTTGTAAATAAGTTCATTTGTATCATATTTTAGATTCCACGTATAAGTGATAGCATATGGTATTTATCTTTCTCTTTCTGACTTACTTCACTTAGTATGATAATCTCTAGGTCCACCCATGTTGCTGCAAATGGCATTATTTCATTCTTTTTTATGGCTGAGTAATATTCCAGTGTGTGTGTGTGTGTGTGTGTGTGTGTGTGTGTGTGTGTGTGTATGTACACCACAACTTCTTTATATTGTATATTCATCTGTTGGTGGGCGTTTATGTTGCTTCCATGAGACTACAAAATTGAAGTAGGCCTGCCCCCAAAATGTTTGATCAGAGATTCCATGAGGACTTCCACATCAGAGGATGCCAGCTGGAGAGGTGACAGTGGCTGAGGAGTAAATGCCACCCACCCACCCACCTGTCATGTAGATGCCAGCCCAGTGAGAAAAGTGCAGGGGATGGACACGAGAGAAGACTAAATCAACTGAGATTATCTGAAGGTTTCATTTCTACCTTCTAGCATAGTAGTCTTGTGAAACAGAGATTGGGTTCAGTTATAACGAAAGAAAAAGTTTACATGTAGCAAATACCTAAAGTTTTTACATTGATACTTATAGCTCACACATAATATTTACCCTATAACTCAAATTTGCTTTTAAACGATTTTTTTAAATGGAGTTTTCTGGCTCCTGAAGTAAATTTTGGGCATTATCTGCCTAATTATTTACTATCTAATAGTATCACCCAAGCAAGAATAGTTTCCTTGAGGTTATGGCCTTAATATCATAATAAGACCAATTTAAACACAGAACATTTTTAATAATTAGGCCAAATTCTAGTAAATATAAATTTCAACTTAGTATCTGAGTTATCATGAATTGTCATTGCCTTCCTCGATGACATCCATTGATGAAATCAGAACGCTTCTCTGTATTAGATTTATATAGATACTAATGTAGACTTACAATAATATCACATTTCCTTTAGATAATCAAATGCCATTAAAACAATTAGCCCTCTGACAATCCTATGTTGGGTTATATCGTCAACTATCGTGTCTTGAATTCCTGCTACAGCCAAGTATTTTGTGCAAATTATGTCATTTATTTCTCACAACCATGCTTGAGAGTATACGTGTTCCCATTTCACACCTTAGGAGAGTGAAGCTGAGCACAGGGTCACACTAGGAAGTGGCCGATCCCTGATAAAAGTCCCCAGTCAGCCGACTCCCAGACAGGTGAGATATGCTTTGACCTACACCACGTTCTGCTCTTCTCTGCTCAGCCCTTCTATCACCTTTTTTTTGGAAAAGAGAGCATGCAAATACTGTAAATAATTCTAATTTCTACATGGATGTTATAGAAATTAAAACATCCATAACAAAATACTCAACCTTTCAAAAATAACATACTACATTTTAATATTCTCAAACCAAATATGGTATTCAGTAAATGGTTACAGAGGATTGATATCTATGTTTTGACCCACCTCCTTTGAGAAACATTACATGTTGTAAAAAACATTTTTCTTTCACAGAAAATTTGTCTCCAACGTGCTGTTCGGCCCTGAGTTGTCTCTTTATTACATCCCAGAGGGAGGACATTGAGTGGAAAAGTTTCCACAGTTTCACTATGAGAAGACATTATACATTTCAGCGGAAGAAAAAAAATGTCATCAAAAGCTAAGTAGATAAGTTAAGGATGCTATAATAAGTCTTGGGATATAGGCTGTGCATTTGTTTTGTTTTTTAATTCCATTAAAGTCAGTAAATCTGTGTACCAGATGCCGAAGTAGGACTCTTGCTTCAAGCCAGTTTTGCCCTTCCCATCTGAAGTCAGCCAGTCTTTAGTGCAGCTGATCTCCTTTTGAGTCTGGAGGTGAGGGAGAGCTGGCAGGGACAGATGGAAGAGAAGAGAGAAGATCCGGGGACAGTGACTAGAAGCTGCGCTCCTTGAGGAAGTCTCAGGATGTACAGTATGGGAAGGTGCCGAAGCCCTAAACTGGGAAACAAAACAAAACACCAGCATGGGGAAAAAAAAAAGGAAGTTCAACATTGAACACAGAGTATGAACAGAGGCATCTTTTTATGTGGTGAGCAGTAGAGTTTTGTCACTGAACACATGGACAATTATATAGACTTTAGTAATACAAAAGCTACCATTTCTTGAATGCTTTTTATGCACCAGGGACCATGCTTAATATTTTACAGAGATTATTTTATTCAATCTTCACACAGTTGACACAATTACAGATTGTGTTCCATTTGGCAGATGAGGAAATGGAGAGTTAAGACATTCAGCATTTGCCTAGTAAGTGGGCCAGCAGTCTGAGTAGAGTCTAGAATTCTCCCTGCCACCTTGTATTACCAATGGTTTTGGTGAGGAGTCTTGCTTACAAGTAACAGAACGAGCTCTAACTGTCTAAAGAAAAAAAAATGTTGGAGGAAAGGGGGTTAACAGAATCCAAGAGGCTGGGAGAACAGGCTTGGGAAACAGGCAAGAACCCAGGGCCTCAGGAGGCCAGGCCACAGGAACACCCTATCCAAGATGCCACCATCTCTGCTTCTGCTATACCACACCTTCTAGAAATGACAATTGGACACCATGCTGACCCCATGAGCTGCCCCAGATGCTTCTCCTTCATCTTCACCTCGGGGTTCACAGGCCTGGATGGGAAGGTCCATGCCCAGGTGTTGGAGCCCCTGTTCCATATTCCAGGGGGTGGGGAGAATGAGATTCAAACTGTTTGGCATCCACAGTGGAAAGTGAGGTCTTATATCCCAGGATCACACGCGATGAAGAATTCCCCTAAATGCAAGGACAGATGGATTTTGACAGCCAAAGGAATGTTGTAATGTCCTTCCAGACTACCAGCTGTAGCCACTTTGTAGCAAATCATTCCATTAGGAAAGTAAATGTAGGGCTGTTAAAATAATTTTGAAAGGTCAGGCAAAGGTGGAATTGTGCAAACATTAAATATGGCAAATCAAAACCTGACTGACCTAGAATTTCATCCTAATAGATTTATTTTCAATCTCTAAATGCAGACTTCAAAAAGGCAAATTTGGTAACCCATATGCTAAACAGCAATTAATTGGAATGTTTAGGGAATGGAATGTTCTTGTTAACTTAAATTTCTAACTAAATGTGATTAAGCCTTTAAAAAGACCCACAAGCCTTTATATTTCAGATCTTGTCACTGGAATTCTTAATAAAATATTTGGATTGTGAGGATTTTGCAATTCCTCAGAATTACTGATGCCACCATATGTGGTTGTAAAGTGCAGTCGGTGTAGACTGTGCTGAATGTGTTCAGATCTCGGGGTATATGTTCCATGTACATTTCATTAGCCAAATTTCTTTTTTCATTTTAGGCTGATCCTTTTGCAAATTTTTATTAAAATTCTTATTTTTTAAAAAAGATTTATCACCTCTTAACATAAAGGGGAAATAGCTATATATTCAATTACAAATGCAGAAACATATAATACGATTTGATCTTGAAAATGTAACAGCCATGAAGGCATCCAATATTCCTTCATTAGCCAAACTTCTGATATGAGTTTGCCTTTTGTTTTCTCCATTGCATAAAAATTAGATAAAGAGGAGGAAATAAATTCTGTCCACGTAAACTTTTTTTTTGGAGCCTACTAAGGGCAAGCATACTACTAGGCACTGTGAACATAAACATAAATAATAAAGGTGTTTTTAAAATGAGATGGGAATTCAGAAAATGGGCTGACTAATTCTGAGTGAAGGATAGAGATGGCAACCATCTGAGCTGGGCCTTGAGGAATGAGAAGTAGGATATTGCCAGATGAGGGAGGGAGAAGGAGGACATCCTAGGCAGGAAGAACAGTGTGAAGAAAAGTGTCAAGACGTGAAAGTGCAAATGGAGGAAAGGGAAGGGGGAATAATTCAGTGGGCCTAGGATGAGTATGTTAAAGGGGGCTATGAGATCACCCCAAATGTAGGATAGGACCAGACTGTCAATGGCTGCAAATACCATCCTAAAGGACAGTGGACTTCTTTCTGAGAGTCCTAGGAAGCCACTGAGTCTTTTTTAGAAGGTGATAAGATCATAAATATGGGACAGGAAGATCACTCTGACAACAGGTAAAAGGCAGAAGAAGAGATCAGAAGTAGGAAATTACATAAGAGGTGTTTGTAAAAGTCCAAGAGGTAATAAATTATTGCTTAGACTAGTGCAGTAGTAGTTGGAAGGGATTCTTTCTACGAGTTACCTTAGAGACAGAATCCATAGGAATTGGTATCTGACTGAACAGAGGGGAGAGGAGATTGTGTGAAAAAAGTGAGTATTTGGATAATAGAGCCCACTGCATAGTAACTAACTCCTTTTTGCAAAAACAACAATAAAAATTGCACTTCTAATTGGCTCGTTGAATAAGTGGAGCAGTGGATTCCAGTTTTGATTGATCATCTCCCCAGCCCAGACCTACTGAAGTAGGTTGTCTGGAAGTAAAGACCAGTAATTCATATTTTAAAAGCTCTCCAAGGATTCTGATGATCAGTCAATTTAAGAAAGCACTGCAATTGAAAATCTGAACAGCAAATGATACCCAATAACATTAGATTCTGTGATATCTTATGACGTCCTGTCTGCTCTACTTCTGAAACATAGCCTGAATCTCAGTATCCTCTCTAATTCCTCCACACCCATCCTAATATTAGGCCCATTTATTTATTGCCAAAACTAAGTAACTGCCACCTACCTGGGCTCCTTGCTTCCACTCTTGTCCCTGTGCAGTCCATTCTCCACAAAGCAACCAGACCATTTCTTCAAAAATGTGAAACAGAACTTGCACACTCTTGCTGAAAATGTTCCAGTGACTTCCTGTCACACTGTGATGGTTTTAAAATATGTCCATAAATTCTTTGTTGCTTCTCCCTTGAAAAAATAAAGCCTGATTCCCCTCCCCTTGATTATGGGCTATTCTTAGTGACTTGCTTGTAAGAACCAGAATGTGACAAAAGTGATGGTGTGTGATGTCCAAGATTAGGACATAAAAGATATTGTGGTTTCCTTCTTGCTCTCTTTTCTTGAATCAATCACTTACTTGGGGGAAGAGAGATACTATGTCACATTCAAGCAGCCCTACGAAGAGGTCCATATGGTGAAAAACTGAAGCCCTCTGCCAACAGTCAGCAAGGAACTGAGGGCTTCTGCCAATAGCCAATTGAATGCTCCATCTTGGAAGCAGATCCTCCAGCCTCAGTCAAGCCTTCAGATGACTGTAGCCATAGTCAATATCTTGACTCCAATTATCTGAGAGGCCCTGAGTCAAAACCACCCAGTTATTTGGCTCCCAAATTCCTGACTCACAGAAACTATGAGATAATAATGGTTTTAAGCTATTATGTTTTGGGGAAAATCTGTTAGCAACAATAGATAACTAATACACATACTTAAAATACAATCCAAACTCCTTGCCATGACTGGCAAGGTTCTACATACTTAGAATTCTGCCTATATTACTAATTTTATCTACCACTCACTTTGTGGAAAAGACTACTAGTTGTCCCTTAACAGCTAATTGTCTCTACTTTGTTTAGAAATAGAGTCACCAAAGTTTATCCAGGTATATGAATTCAAACTACTGACCATATTTCCTAGCCTCCCTCACAACTAGATTTGGTCATATGGCAAATTCTAGCCAATAGGATGTGAGCAAAGGGATGTGTGTAACTCCCAAGTTGTGCCTTTAAATAGAAGGGATGTGGCTTCTGTTCCCCTTCCCCTCATTTCTGATGACTAGAATACCAGTATGATGGTTAAAGAGGAGAAGCTGGACTAGCCATCTCAAGTCACAAGATGGAAGTCTCATGGTAAGCATGGCAAAGCAACAGGATAAAAAGAGCATTGGTCCCCAATACCATTAAGCCAGGTCTGTCTTGTCTTTAACATGAGCAAGACACAGGGCTATATATTGCATTAAATCATTGCATTTTTTGGTCTCTTTACTACAACAGCCCAACCTATACGTTAACTTACTCAGCTCCTTGTTTACCACGTTCTAGCCACATTGATCTTCTTTCTTCTCTTTTACTACCCTGAGGTCTTTGCACTTGCTGTTCACTCTGCTTGGAATACTTTCCCCGGCCAGGAGTCCCCCATGGCTGACTCCCTGCTACCAGGTTTCATTGTTTCATCTAAAACACTTACCCCTGTGTTGTTCTCTATTACATAATCATGAATGAGTTCTATTCTTCATGGTACTCTCAGCACCTTAAATTTTCTCACTTATCTGTTTGTTGTCTGTCACTCTCCACTAGAATACAATCTCCATAAGATCAAGACTCTTGTCTGCCTTATTTCCCGCTGAATCTCCTGTGCCAGGAAAGTGCCTGCACGTAGTAGATGCTCTACAAGTATCTGTTGTGCAAATAAGTTAACAAATGAATTGATGATAAATGATGTCAAGAGCCTAGTCCTTGGATCACTTTTCATAATTCAGCCTCCTTTATCTGCTGAAATTAGGGTGAGAGAGGTAACAATAATGACTTAACTCAGGATTAACAAAAGAATGTCAATAAGTCTCTTATACCTTCATTATTAAGTGTTCTGATTTAATGAGGAAATAGAAACACAGAAACAGTAAATGAATCTCTGCCTTTAGCCTTTAAAACCCAACTAGAGAAAAGTAAAAACGAGCTCATAAAAATATTATGCCTAAAGAACAGATTCTCTTAAATCCTAATATAGATTATCGTATTACATTGCCTCTAAGATGCCAGCTATTGTGAGACACACCATTGTTTTATGTACCATGAAAAAAGAAAAAATGCTGCTGTGGTACATTGCGTTATTATTCCTCTGTGCCCACAGCCCCTTCCCAGCCTCAGGGTGGATGGAGTATACTTCCCCTGCTCCATTGTCAGGATTGACCATGTGACTTGCTTTGACCAACTGAATGTGAATAGACATGACAAAGGCCATATCCAGGCAGCTTTAAATGTGCCTGTGAGGTTAGATTCAGCTTTTGCTCCTTCCCTCAACCGTGAGATAATGGTAGAATAGTCCCAGAAAGTGGCTAGTCCTTCCACCTGGATTCTAGAACGACATATGTAGCTGTGCAGAGGTAAGCCAAGCCCGGTCAAACCAACCAGAGCAAAGGCCAGTGGAGCCACAGCCAACCCACAGCCCTACATAATGTGAATAAGAAATAGGTTTCATAGTAAGCCAATGAGAGATCGATAATCACAACAAAAGCTATGACAATTAACCTACCACATACCATCAATTGTAAGCTGCATGTTGGTTTCAGAGATGTTAAAATGTGGACCAATGTGTGTCTTAGGATCAATAAAATATGGTATGTATTATATGTTATCACATATCAGCAAAGATATATTGCAAGTGCCCAATAAATATTTGTTGACTTGATTTTATGTACGTGATGATGTGGAGTTCATATTTTTAGTGAGAGTTCTTGATACACATCTTTTCTTTTTAACACATTATATGTAACAGTATAACCTTAGGTATTAACTGTAATGGAAACTAAAATTTATATAGCAAGCAAAGTTCAAACTAAATAAAAGGCAAGCTGGGACTTTTCATTACTTCTCATCTGTCCCCACTCCTTACACCTCATATAATTTCCTGACTTATATCCCAGAGGACTTCCTTCTCTATCTGTCCCCCTCCATAGCCCATATACTAGATATTAGTATTCTATTATTTGGAGGCCAAAAGAGAGCAAAGGTAGCAAAAATGGAGTTCAGTAGCCACTGGCATAAACATAAGATGAAATATTTAAATGTATGCTTGTGAAACAGGTTTTTCATATTCTCCAAACTAGATAAGAGACTGAATAGGCTGAAGGAGGGAAGAGGTGGAACCACATGAGCCACAGAGTTTCAGAGATGTCAGCATCTGCCAGAACAAGCACCATTTATCGCCAATGCCAGGAGCTGTGTAGGTCCTAACTCAGAGCATTGTTCGCTGTATATGGTGTAACACTGAATATGTATAAATTAATCACAATATATAATTTGGATATTTTTATCCAGAAAAAAAATGAAAGTGATGATTATGATAATAATAGTAAACATTAATTGAGCAGGGCACTGACTATATGCCTAGCACTAGGCTAAATGATTTATCTAAACTATCTTAGTTGTTCCTCACAATAGTCTTATGTATTAGTCAGCTACTGCTGCAATAATGCTTTGTAACAGCCACCCCAAAATCCAGTACCTTGCAGCAACAGGCATTTATTCTCTTTTTCATCCTTCTGCAGGCCAGCTGTTTGGGTGATCTAGGCTGAGCTCTGCTGCACAGCTTTAATTCAGGCTGTGGGCAGGGGAGACTGGCTCCAGGGTGCGTGTTAGGTTAGATCTGCTCCATAAGTGTCTCATTATTTTGGGAAGAACAGCTACCTGGGGTATATGCTCCTCATGGTGACGTTAGGAGAACAAGAGGGCAAGTGAAAACACGTGCTGCCAGGCATGGAACTGGCGCACTGTCACTTCTACCAGTATTCCATGACCAAGACCAACATCAGTGGGGCGGGGTGGGGGTCATACCCCAAGGGAGATGGGAGTGAATATTTGCTGAACTATAATCAAAAATATTTTATAATAAGGTAGGTATATAGGTATTTTACACCCATTTTACAGATGAATGAACCAAAGCATAGAACGGTTAAGTGACTTGCCCAAAGACATTCAGCTAGGAAGTGATAGAACCAAGATTTAGATCTAGCCTGATTCCAGAGCCTAGTATCTTAACTATCACTCTATACAGCTTTAACAAACCATACTCCAAAAGGCATTATAAAGAGAAATATAGAAGCAGTGGTAATTTTACAATAATAAATGGGACCCGAGGAAAAGAAGTATGCAAGATAAAAGACTATTTTGAGTTCCTAATCAATAAAGATGATTTTCTCACTAGCTTTCATAGCTGCAAGAGGTTATACTGTAGCAATCCACAGAAGGATGTGGGTTCATTTATTTTTGGATTCCCCCCACACCGTACCAATATGTTAACATCTTATCTATATAAATACTACCTTTGTTACTTATTTCCTATCCACCTCCTTTGAAAGGGATATCTCATTTATTCTGATAATTACAAGTAACCTATAAAGGAATTATAAAGTGTCTCCTTGTAAAAACGCTTGGGGCCTTCAATGGCAGTCGTATTAAATCAATATTAAAAACAATGAGGTCCAATAAAAACATTAGATTCGAGCCTTAAGAGGCATGCAAACAGTCCTGCAGAGAAAAAAAAAACCTGAGACATGATTATAAAATATGAGAATGAAGGTGCAAATATCACCAACAAATCCTTTGGAAATATTTTTAAAGAAAAGACTGTCTCTCTTACAGCCTGGGATAAATGAAAAACAGGAGAGCGTTCTATGCCCAGGGGACTTCAAAGATTAAGATGTTGACCAGTTCATTCAGCTTCAGTGTCTTGGAATGCCCACAGACAGGCTGTTTTTTAAACTCCATATGCTTCCTATATCACAAGTACTTTAGAAGAATTGTTTTTCTTCTTTCTACGATAGCAAAAGAATCTACTGTCATGAAATAGACCCCTGGGTCAGTGTTACAAGTAAAGCCCAAACCTACTGTGAGACTCCCGCTTCTTACTCTAGCTTTTTCTCCTCTATTATTATCATGATTTCAACTTCAAATTGCAGCTGTGGTCATTCATTTCCCTTTAGAAAAAGTATGAAGCTGAAACATCTTCCAACATATAAAACCGAATAGCTACAACTTAAACTACCCGTTTCACATTGTTCAGATCTTAACTTAAACAAATCACCCATATAAAGGCATTTTTGAGACAATTTGAATGTTAAGAATTTTGGTTATTTTGTTAGGTGCAATTGTATTGTGATTACTTTTTATAAAGGAAGTCTTCATTTCTTGTAAATAAATTCTGAAATATTTAGAGGCAAAATATGATATCTGGGATTTGCTTCAAAATACTCCAGCACTGTTGGGAAGGGGAGTGAAAAATGTGGATAACTGCCAAAACCAGATAATAAGTACATATGGTCTCATTATCCTTTTTTTTCTACTTTTGTGTAAAGTTTGAAAACTATAATAGAAAGTAATAAAAAGTAAAAAAAATACCCATATAAAAATATCACAAAAAGACCTCTGTAAGAGAAATCTAATAATTCAAAAGAGGGCTTCAGAAGTGAATGGATTTCTACCTGAAATAAAGTAAGTTCTAAGCCCTATAACTTTCAACATCCTTAAAACAACACATCACCATAATATTCACAAGCAACACAGCATTTCAATTGTCTTTTGTACGCACATGTGTATGCTATGTGGGTAAATTGTATGATTTGTTCTGGAGTTAAAAATAGCCATTCTCCTAGAAGTATAAGAAACAAAAGCACTTTATATCTATATTTTTTACTGATTTGAAGTCGGGAGGACCTATGGTTGAACAGTGGAGAACGATGGGGGTTTGTGATGTAAGTTTCCTATTTGCTAGGCACTGATCTAGGTACTTTATGTTTATGAACTCATGCTAATATTCAAAATTACCCATTAATATAGGTAATATTGTTCTTCCCATTTTACAACTAAGAAAACCACAGCACTGAGAGTAAATTACATAATTTGCCCAGTTTTGCACTATTGGTTAATAGTAAGGCTGGGATTCAAATGCAGGGGATCTGGCTCTTGTGTTTGATCCCTTAATCACCAAGCTCTGTCACTCTCCATGGAAAGAGTGTCTTGTAGAGTTGTTCTTTGTTTAGACTTTGGGGACCCAGTCTCTTTTATTCTTAGAAAAATAAAGCAACTCTTACTCCCTTTGACATCAGCATGTTCCTTTTATTTTGTTATGCACTTCAAACCTATTACTCCCAACGTAGTCATACCAGCCCTATAATACTCAAACATATTTATTACAGATGTTTGCTTATGGCATGATTTCAAAGAACAGAAAACATCACAGCGAGCTCTTCTGATTGATTTAAACCACGGTACTTTTGAGAAAGAGCTCTGACACCGTAGTAGTTGACAATGACATCTCTTTTATGTGGATGTCAGCTGTTGGGAAATGAGCTTACATGATTTTTTCCTAATCATCTGATCTCAGATGGTCTTTCGCAAATTTTCTTCAGCCCAGCAAGTTGATACCACTGCTTCTGTATTTCCAGGTTTAATAATGGAATCTCTTTCTCTTTCTCCCTCTCATTTCAGACACGTTATCTTTATTTGGGAAAAAATCGTTTTTAAAGATATATTTATCTATGGGCCACACCATAATAGCCTTTGCATATGATGACTTTAATTTGGGGGACTTTGAATAGCTATTTCTAGATAAGAATTAGTGTGAGTCTACATGGGGCTTCAGATTGACTTATTTAGTTGACTTGGTCATTGGACTTATGAAAAGAATGGCTTGACTGAGTTGTTTCAGTAAATTTGTAAAAAGTGATTTTTTAGAATTAACTGACCAGACTGATTTGATTGTTCATCCATAGACACATCCATCCTTGAATTTTCCATTTTCCAATTTTAGAAGAAAGCTGCATCTTAAGACAGAGAAAATATTTTCAGGTAATTTGGGAGTTATATTTATTACTACAGGGCAGCAGTTACTGATAAGATGCCTTGACAACTCTATAATTTGATGTTGTCAACCTTTCTATGTATAACAAATGCAGTATGTCTTGACCCCCTTCTGCCTGATGTTACCTATGTATGCATTCTATGCAACAAAAGGAGGATTCTTCTATATGTAGAATTCTATCACAATTTCTCTAGAAACTTAGGGGATGAAGTCTGACCTATATATTTATTTTTCTTAAAAAAGAAAGAAAATAAAGAAAGAAAGTAGATAGGAAGGGAGAGAGAAAATGAGAGAGAGAGAGAGAGAACCAACAAGAAATAAGAGTAAAAATGGTTAGATTATCATTTTTCTAGAATAGTTATTCTCAACCCTGGCTGCATATTAGAATCTCCTGAGGAGTATTTGAAAAATACTGATACCTGCTCCTCAAGTCCAGAGATTTTGATTCAGTTAGTTATGGTGACTTTTTGGTCTTCATGAGAAATGTTTAAGTGGCAATGGAGAACTAGCTGAATTTGTAGTCATGGAGACATTCTTTGCTCTGGGTTTACTGATCTTATCATAAATAAAATACAACTAAAATAACTTCTGAACTTGAGTGTGATGATGGAGTAAAGAAAGGAATGGAGAATAAAGGCCCAGCTCATTCAGTATTCATTCAACTGACCAACAAATATTTATGTGGTGTCTATTCTTCAGCAGACACTGTATTAAGAGTGGGGATGCAACGACAAACAGAACCATTAAAGAAGAATGATAGGGTCCTCTCTGAAATCTTCCTTATGGGCCTGGTGTTACAACCTATGTTAATGCCAAGGTCAACTGGGTTGTTTGGATCAGAGAGACAGAGAAAGACTGAAATGACCATAAGGACCAGATTAGTCTACTAGTTAATTTCAATCATGGAATAAAAACGTTTTGATACTTAACTGGACCTCAGAGATCATTTACTTTTGTTTTACAGATTTGTAATGTTAAACTCAGAAGGGTTAATGACTAGCCTATGATCATACAGTGATTCAGAACAGAACTGTTGAACTCAGATTGCTAGCCATTTTTTTTCAACTTTTCTGTAAATCTAAATTTATTCCAAAATAAAAAGTTTAATTTATTTTTTAAGTGAAGGAAAAGAGAAAGAGAGGACAATGAGGGTGGAAACTTCCAGATCAGACCTTTATGGTAAATTAGAGAACAGAAAACGTCTCTACTATAGACATCCAGAAATACAGATAAACTTTACAAACATCCTTTGAAAATTAAGCTGGGCTTCCAAGAAAGTGAGGAGGGCACCCAGGGGCAGGAAACAAAGTTAGAGATGGAAACCAAAGCAGTGGGAGCATGCGCGGCAGAGCTCTCGGTATGGTGTTGCTAACTGTTTTTAATGCTGCCTATGTTCAAGCGAAAGTCGTCTCAGCAGATTTTTTTTTTTTCCACTCCAAGTTCCTAAAAGAAAATAGTCTCCTGGAAGGAGTCTTTGTAAAAGAAAAGGACCAAGTTTTTCCCCCACCCACTGAGCTAATCCTAGTGTGACATTAACTAGCAGCATTGCTAGTCAATTCCACATTGCTGTTCTGTAGGGAGAGAAACTAGGAAAAAAGGAGATCCGTCTTGGTCCATTTCCTCCCTAATTAGAGTTGTTCTAAGGTAAAACACTCAGATCATTAGATGTCAAGAAAGAACATGTGAACATGGGGAGGATTTGAGAAGGAAAATTAAAATAAAGAATTATAGTCATATATACTCTCCCACATCATCTTTGAAGGTTAATCTGTAAGATGGAGAGGACATTCAGTGATGTGGGAAATGCAGATTCCTACTGTAATGAGATTCCATTTTATACCCATTTGTTGTAAATTTTAAGAAGTCTGACAATATCAAATGTTGAGAGGGAGTGATCAACAGGATCTCTCGTAAATAGCTGGTGGAAGTGTAAATTGGAAAAGCCACTTTGGAAAGCTGTTGGGCATTATCTATTAAAGTTGAATATTCACATATCCTACAACCCAGTAATTCCAATGCTAGATGTAAACTTTTTTAACATGTGAACCTGGAGGCATTTGTAAACCTCCTCATGGCAACATTGTTGTAACAGAAAAAAGAAAAACATCTGGAAGCAATCCAAATGTCCATTGACAGGAGAAGGGATAAAGTGTGGTATGTATATTAAACAGCAGTCAAAACAAATGAACTGCCACTATAAACATCAATATGGGTGAATCTCAGGAAAACAATGTTGAGTAAATAAAAAAGGTCACAGAAAATTACATCTAGCATTGGATCTCCTTTTTAAGCTAAAAATAACAAACTAAATAATATACCTTTTAGGAATACATATAGTATTAAACTACGTGTCTTAAAAATCATGGGAATGATAAATACAAATTAAGGATAAAGGTAACCTTGGATTAGGAAGTAAGGAGAATGGGATGGAGGAAGGCCACGCTGTCAGAAGTCAGCTATTGTCAGTATTCTAGTGCTTGTGCCGGTGGTGGGTTCACTATATATATTTTACAAGGATTTAAAATTATGAATTATATATTTGTAATTATAATTTATAAAAGATTTATAGTTTTTTAATTGTAGCAAAGCAAATTATCCTATAATTTAGCAACTTAAAACAATATTTGTTATTTCGCATAGTTCCTTGGGTCAGGCATCTGGGTGCATCTTCGCTGGGTGGTTTGGCTCAGAGTTTCTCACGAGGTTACAGTAAAGCTGTGAGTCAGGGCTGCAGGCTCTAAAAGAGCTGGAGGATCTGCTTCCAAGATGGCTCATTCACATGGCTCTTGGCAAAAGGCTCAGTTCCTCAATACATGGGCCTCTTCATAGGACTGCTCATGACATGGCTTCCCCCACTAGAGCAAGTAATGAGAGAGAGAAAGAGACAGACAGAGACAGAGAGAATATGAGAGAGAGAGAGACCAAGAGGGAAGCTGCAATGTCTTTCATAAAACTAATATTGAATTAACACACCATCACTTTTGCTGCATGCTACTGATCACACATACCAACCTTGAGACAAAGTGGAAGGGGACCACACAAGGTACGACTATTCGGATGCAGGGGTCACTGGGCACCATCTTAGAGGCTGCCTACCACCATAATAAAATAAAAAAGAACAATGCATGGACCAATGATGAAAGTGTGTTAAGAAGCAATTATGTGTACCTGAAGCTGGAAAATAAACAAATAAATAAATAAATGCATTCAGTTCTGAAGACAACAGGATACGGGGGAAGGAGTGAGATGAGCTTTAAATCTAGCTCTACCACTTTCCAGCTTTATGACTTTGGGCGATTCATTTGACTTCCTTCCATTTATAAAAAAGGGATGAGGATATTTACTTGCCTCTTAAAATTTTTTTAATTATGAAAATATTCAATCATACATGAAATTGAATAACAAATACCATATACTCATCATCCTAAATCAACAACTTTCTAGATTTTAGCATACTTGCTTTATCTATTTTTTCCCCTCCTGAAATGTCATAAAGCAAGTTCCTGACACTGCATTATTCTATCCCTATATACTTTAGTATGTATCACTTAAAAATACGGACATTTTTCTTGCAGACTAACACATAAAATTAATAATTCCTTTGCAATATCTAATATATCAAAACTATGGCTCAGATTTCTTTAAATGTCTCAAAACTTACTTTTTTACAGTTGGTTTGATAGAATCAGGATTTAAACAAAGTCTACACATTACATTTGGTTTGGTATGCCCCTTAAAAATCTTTCAACTTAGAGGAGTCCTTGTACTCATTCCCATTTTACCCTCTTGTCTTGTTAAATAAATTCAGTCAGTTGTAGAATATCTTACATGCTGGATTGGTCTGTTTGCTTCCTTGTGAAGCTATTTCACTTGTTCGTCTCCCTCCTATGTTTCTAGAAAATTGGAAGTTAGACCTACAGGCTTGAGGAGGTTTAGATTCAACTATATGGGCAAGAATATTTCATAGGTAGTTTTGTATACTTCATAATGCACCACACCAGGAGGCACAACTATGTGGACTCCCCACTCCTAGTGATGCTGTCAGTGGTTAGTGGTTGCAGGTGGAGTCAGTCTGAGGCCTCCATTGCAAAGTTCCCCACCAACCTCTCATCTACTGATGATTGTTGCCTGAATTGATTATTTCGTAAGGAATTACAATATGGTGATTTCCTAATCCTATCATTTATTCCCCTTCTATTAGGTGGAATTGTGTTATAAACTTTCTTTCACCAGCCTGAGCTATTTGGTTACCACATTAGAAGAGGCAGTTGTTCCCAGTTTCACATCCTCTCAGCCTGCCTCCTACTACAGCCATTGCTGAAGCAGCCTGCTTCCTGCAGGTGTAACCTGACAGCATCTCTCCTCATACATCTCACGTTCTACCCCCCAAGTTCCTCTGACTCCATGAAGGTGGGACATCTGCTAGCACTCACAGGACAGCTTAGAAATGTGAGGGGGCTAAGGTCCCAAGGGGAAAATATGGATCAATGGGCCATGGAAGCTGGTTGATAACTGCTCCTCTCTTGCATCAAGCTGACAGTTATGAGGTATATTCTACATAGCAATTCAAGGAGTCCCTGCAGGCTCAAGGCCTTATTGCCCACTGTGATGACTAACTCAAGAACACCCTTGTATTGACTTGCCCTGTTTCACTCTCCTAGTCATCCGCTGCTGTTTCCTGAGAATGCTGTCCAAAATATACTACCTAAAAGTAAGCCCTTGTCCCAGGTTCAGCTTTCAAGGGGGTAAGCCAGACTAAGACACCACTAAATGTAATTCTTTCAGGAAGGGCAGGATAAATGCTCAATTCTTTCACTATATTGCAAATACTCAATTAGTTATGTCTAATAATGAAAAAGATTTATATGTCACCAATGAATTTCAATCAATTGTACTTGTCTTACTCTTTTCTGATGCTCAGATTGTCCCTTTTTCAGCCAGCAGAAGCTCCTTTATGCTGATAGCATTTTCCCTTTGACTTGGCCCATTAGACTTTAGACTTTAATAGCTTCTGGCACAACAGGGTGTCCCAGGTTCATCATGCACATTTCTAGCCCCAGACCTGATATCTGTCATTCCTCCAAAGAATGTCCTTCCTTTTAATTGGAAATGATGTATTGAAAGTACAATATGAACGCTAAAGGTGCTCATTGGTACACGATTATCATTACTTCTAGGACTTTTCAAGGGATAAAGCAAGTAAATTTTTTTTCCTTCTTCAATAAATGTAAAATTTTCCTTGTTGGGATATAAGAAATATTTTTTTTTCCTGAAATGTACTTACTTATTTTTTAAAAATTTATTTTATTGAAGTATAGTTGATTTACTATGTTAATTTCTGCTGCACAGCGAAGTGATTCAGTTATACATATATAGATATATATATTCTTTTTCATATTCTTTTCCATTATGGTTTATTACAAGATATTGAATATAGTTCCCTGTGCTATACAGTAAGACCTTGTTGTTTATCCATTCTATATATAATAGTATGCATCTGCTAATCCCAAACTCCCAATCCTTCCCTTCCCCACCCCCCTCCCCCTTGGTAACCACAAGTCTGTTCTCTATATCTGTGAGTCTGTTTCTGTTATAAGAAACACTTTTCAAAAGGAAAAATCATAAGTTCATACTATTTCCAATTCACCTTTAATCTTACATGGATTCTACTTACTCTGAAAATCATTCATGACAACTCTAATATTGGTTTTTACCTGTAATATACAAGAATAGTTTGAAAGTAATAATATCTGTATTTCTACTAGCAATAAGACACTGAATGAAGTTTAAGACTTCTTTGTAAATCTATTTATCCTGAGAGCATATTCTTCGGTGAATGTACAGTGAAAACAGTATTTTCTGAAGTCATTAAATTAATTACTTGGTGTGATTATACCACCAACTTAATATACAGTTAGGTAATTTGCTTCAGTTGTTTTCAAATTTTAGGAATCACATTTTTCTTTTGAGTTTAAAAGTATTTTGAGTATGTAAAATATATATATATGATTCTAAAGTCAAAACTATATAGTCAAGGTATATTCATCAGAGTACTTTGCTTGCATGCCTGTCCTTTCCACCTGTTTTCCCCCCTCCCAAATGTATAAAAATATATATTTGTAGTTCACCTATCTAAAAAAATAGCATACTATACTGTTCTGCACCTTGGTTGTGCTTTTGTTGTTGTTTAAAGCTGACATATTTTCTGGAGATACACGAGACAGATTTTCTGGAGATGGCCCTCATTCTTTTTCAGAGTTGCATAGTGTTTCATTGTATAGATCTACCCCAGTTTATTCAGCTAGTCCCCTACGTATGGTTATTTGGTTTGTTTCCAGTCTTTTGCTATCACAAATAATAGTGCAGTGAAAAACCTTGTGCATAAGTCATTTTATATTTTGGGAAGGATTTCTGGAATTCGGATTTCTGGGTCAAATGTATATTGTAATTACACACAGTATATAAACATATATGTAATTTTGCTAGGGATTATCAAATTCCCTTCCATAGGTGCTGCTTACACAGCATTTTACATTCTTACTGGTAATATGTACCATCCCTGTTCTCTAGCCTGCCAACCCAGTAGGTGGTCAAACTTTTGGATTTTTGCTAATCAGATTATTGCCTCCTTTTATCATTCTGCCCCAAGATATATGCCATGCTTTCATCTACTTTTGGAAGAACTCTCTTAGCATAAACAATAGGTGATTGTTTTGAGGGTGATAGGAGGGTGGCTGCAGTATCCCTATCTATTTCCACTCACCTAATCATGGAAATGCTAAAGCCCAAAGCATACACCATCCGTGTTAAGACCTTGTATTTCCAAAGGCTGGTTCGAGTTTCTGGCCAAAGAAAAGGACATCAAATATGACCTCACTTCTTTCTAAGGTCAGCAGAATGCAGAGAGACAGCAAGTGAAGTCCACTAGTACTTTACCAGCTTCAGGATCTTTAGAAAGGTGAAGGAGGAACTGTGACCATCTTTTGTCAGCTTTCTGTCTCCAGAAAAATCCCAGTGCCAAGGAGATGTCCCTGTGTATGGCTGGAGGTTTCCACAGATTGTAGAGTGACTACTCTCTAATCTGCAGGGCTGCTCACACCCAGGACCTCTTCTGCTGCTTTGTAGGAGTAAATGTCATGGATGGGAATTTTTTTCTTTCAGCATCTCCCATTTCCCCGTATTCTTATGGGCGATTTTGCCCCCCAGGGGACATTTGGCCAGGTCCTCAGACAAATCTGGTTGGAGAGGGGTACTACTGGCACCTAGTGAGTAGAAGCCAGGGATGCTGCAAAACATCTACTATGCACAGGACAGCCTTCACCCCCGGCCCCCTGCCTACCATAACAAAGGATTATTTGCTCCAAAATGTCATTAGTGCCAAGGTAAGGAACGCTGCTGTATTCTTCCTTTATGCACACATTCACAGACATCCTCAAAATGACTATCATCAGTGACAGAGGAAGGGCAGAGTCACAGATTCTCCCTCTCTGCACCTCCAGAAGTCACTAGCAATTCAGATATCTCTTTAGTCAGACTCTAAGGAGTTATGTATTTATCTGGAAGATTAAATAATAAATACCATTTTAACCTTCTAAACACTGATTATCATTAGGTATAATGCAAACTTTTAACTCTAAGAATAAAGGAAAGTGCTATTTATTTAAAGTAAATGGGACTAAAAGTCCCATGAATAATCAAAAACTTGGTTAATAGAGTATGACCAGAGAATAATGCTCTTGGCTTCTGTGGAGAAATTAAAGTACATGCTGTGAATTGGTATTAAGGAAATTGCATGAAAAGTTAGTCTTAAAGTACCATGCTGCTAAAGAAACAGCCTCAGGTGCACAATATATCACATTCAGTCCTTATCTCCCTTCCTTTTTTTCATGACTTCTTTCACCTTGGATAACCCAGAAGCTCAGGCCTTGGAACTTTTTAGAATGGTAAGGTATCTCACTCTCCACATTTATTTTCATCTAGAACAGACCTGAATTTTATTGCCGGGAGTGTGTTATCTCTTTCACAGGAATTGTTTTTGAACTTCGGCCTGCCTTATTTATTGGGCCAGACTGTTTTTAATACTTATGAGCATAATTCACTTTATCTAAAATGTACCCTTGAAAAGTTATGCCTAAACTGAATTTTTGGAAATAAAATTGGATTGTTAAATCACAAGGGAAATTTGCCATTCAAAGGGAGTCTGAGGCTAAACCTTTTTAGAGAAAGCATCTTTTGTGCAAAGTGAATAATTACTCCTTAATTTGCCCGTTTTTAAGTCTGAATTTTTTTATGTAGCCCGAGTCTAGTCCAGTATTAGGCATGATGCTAATTTTAAAAATATCAATCATGAATTTGAAAGGATTTTGAAAGTTAAAGAGAGTTTTACAAGCTATTTTTTTAGGGTGTAAAACTCGGTAATATATCTTTATTATTAACAAGGGTTTCTTAACACTTGTTTTGGGTGATGAGAAAGGGGGCAAGATGCTAGACATACATGATAAAGAATAGGTAGCATTACAGGACCACACTGACAACAATGAGAAGTGGTTGGTAACCTGTTACTTAGACAGTAAAGTTGTAGCTAAGAACATGGATTCAGAAACCAGATTACCTGGGTTTACTTTCCTGCCTAGTGTGGCCTTAGGCAATTTACACGACTTGGCTGTGCCTCAGTTTCCTCATGTGAAACACGGAGAATACTAATATTATCTACTTAACGGGGTTGTTTTCAGGATTAAATGAACTAATACATGGGCTGTATGTAAGTGGAAGCACTAGAGTCAGTGGTAGTTTTGGATTCTCGACGGTGAGCGGAGCTTCCTTCTACAAGTGTCTCTCTGCACCCGTTCAGGGGGCACTGCTGGTTCTGCCTGAGCTGTACACATGGGAACTGAGGCTCAGTGAGGCGGCCAGAGACAAGGAATGAGGACACACCCTGGGGAAATAAAAAACAAAAAACACCCTTTCTGCGGGGCTACGCCACCTTTCCTAGGTTGGGAGCAGAGGTCACGAGCGCTCAGCCCCACGTCCGGATTCTGCCTCCCACCTCACTCCACATGAGCCGTGGCGCACAGCTCCTGAAGCCCCACAGTCCGAGAGGCGGCCCTCACGCCAGTCCACCACCACTGCCAGGGCTTGGCGGCCGATGGCTTCCCAGAGGAGCTGGCGCCTCCGCCTGAGCCCTTCCTTCCGGAGGGCTGGAGGCCGCGAAAAGACCATTAGTAGACACCGACCCTCGTTCACGACACATATTTATGCGTGCCCACTCTGCGCTGCGCGGTGGGAATCCTACGACGATTCAGTCTCGTCCCAGATTCAAGGGGCTGGGGCACCACTCGGGGTCCACAACCCGGTCTCTGTCACCCTCTGTCCTCGCAGGCAGGGACGAGAATGTGGGAGGAGCTGATGTTTTCATCCTACCTCGCCTTCCGGGGTTCACCTCCAAAGCCCCGCCCCTCCGGGCCGTTCACGGCTGCGCCGTAAAGTAGGAAAAAATTCTTTGCCGCAGAACAGCCCGCCTCCGTCTTTACGGCAAGCCGCGTTTGACGCTCACAATATGGCGTTCCCCACTTAGGCAGTGCTGTGGCTGCTACCCTAGATGGCCGTGGGCAGCGCTGACTTGGGGCTGTTGTCTGTCTAACCCAGGCTGCAGAAAGCTGCAGTTAAAGTTCGTTTCTGGTCACGGCTCCAGAAACCCACCCTCCTCTGAGGGTCAAGAAGCGCTGCTTCCTTCTAGTTCCCGCAAGTTCCTCATCTGCTTCTAGCTTGTTTCCCGCGCCACCTCCGGATACCCTCAAGTCCCTGACACCCCCAGACTCAAACTATGAGCCTTCGGCAGCTGCTTTTGCGCTTGCCCTGTTATCTCGGGGCCTCGGGGCCCCGACGTGGCCCCCTCGACACCATCTCCTCGGTGGTCTCCTGGCGTGGTCAGTCCTCCAGGTCCCCGGCCCACTGGAACCAAGTGGTGTCAGAGGCGGAGAAGATCGTGGGCTACCCCACGTCCTTCATGAGCCTCCGCTGCCTGCTGAGCGACGAGCTCAGCAACATCGCTATGCAGGTGCGGAAGCTGGTGGGGACTCAGCACCCTCTGCTTACCACAGCCAGGTGAGCTACTCCCTCTCGCCCTGACACACTCGTACCCACTCGGGTCCTTTTTTCTGGCCTATACACCCTTTCCTCCCTCTCTGAGACTGACTGCCTGCTTATCCCTTTTTACCTCTTACTTTCCTCAGCCATCCTAGGCATTCGATGTTGTGTCTTCTCTATTCTACTCACCTTAACTTACTAACTGCGGAGGAAGAATGAGAACACGTACGCTTTTCGCGTTTTTGCTTCTTAACTACTGAAGGTGAAGTCACAGTGATTTGTGGAGAAATCGAGTAGGGATGTGGGTTTGAGTCGCTTCCTAGAAATAGTCTTTTAAAAGTGGGATAGGTTTATTTTTGGTTCCGCATTATTCGAGAGGTCACCTCTAAAAAGAATGGGGAGGGGGAGATAGGCCGAAAGTTAGTTACTTGCAACGTTTGTCTCAGGCTTGAAGTAGGAATTTATCTAGTCAGTAGTCATTTTCCCCTCGGGATTTTTGTCACTTATGCTGAACTACTACTGTGAAATCTGCCATTAGGACTTTAAGGACCACAACTTTTGGTTCCATTTTTAAAAACTCCAACTTTTTATTAATAAATAATTTCAAACATACTGAAAATTTGCAAGAATAAAAATAATACAAAGAACATACTTTATAATCATATTCACCTATGGATACATACATACGTATACTATTCACATGTATATGTAAACAGAATACATACACACACACACACACAAACACACACACACAGATATATTTTTCCTGAATCATTTTGGGGTACATTGCATATGTCATGGTCCTTTACCCCCAAGTACTTCATTTCATAAGCATAAGGATATTCTTTACATAACTACATTAATCAACTTACTTTTAATATTGATACAGTACTTTTATTTAATCTACCATTGATAGTCCACTTTTGTTAATTGACCCAATAATGTTTTTTTTATAGCATTCTTTCCTCTTTAGTACAGGATCCAGCCTAAGATGAGGTATTACTTTAGTTGTCATGTCTCTTTAGTCTCCTTCAATTGAGAATATTTCCACAGTTCTTCACTTTTATGACTGGAGCATTGGTTCTCAAATGGTGCAGTCTGCCCACTAGGGAACATTTGGCAGTGTATGGAGATGTCGCAACTGGGGCATGCTACTGGTGTTTAGTAGGCAGAGGCCAGGGATGTTGTTAAACACCCTACAATGCCCAGGACAGCCCCCTACAATGAAGTATTAGGTGCACCAAGATGTCAGTAGTACCAAGGTGGAGAAATCCTGGACAAAAATTATCTTTTTAAAAATTGTTTTCTTTAACAAAAAAAACACTTTTGAAATAATTGGAGATTCACATGCAGTTGGAAGAAATAATGCAGAGAGAGCCAATGTACCCTTTATGCAGTTTCTTCCCCCAAGCAGGATATTGACACTGATACAGTCAAGTTGCAGAACGTTTCCATCACTACAAGCATCCCTCACGTTGCCCTTTTATAGCCACCCTCACTTCCCTTGCTCATCCTCTTGCTTTAATTTTTTATGAGACACTTGCTATTTCTTTGTTACTAGTTACCAAATAGCAATAGTAGAGTGATTTTATTTCTTGGCATCATTCCCAGTTATCAGGAATGTCATTTTATGAGTAGGCTAAACTTGTCCTGAAGCTGGAATGTTAGTTCTCCAGAGATTCTAGATGATAAACACTCAAAACACACATACGTATATATTTTAAAGCTTATTAATGAAACGAATGAGCTTACCACCCAATTGAAGAAGTGTAACTTTATCAATCCTATTGAACCTTCTCTCTTCACTGGTCCATCTCCCTGATCCCCACTCTACTGAGTTTTGTGTTTATTTTTCCTTCAGAAATTACACGAGTGTTTCCTTAAATAGTAATGTGTATAATTTTGCTCATTTTTGAAATTTATAAATATACTAGTTTATTGCATGCAGTCCTTTATGACTTGCTTTTAAATTCGACATTGTTTCTGAGATTTATCCCTGTTATATTTAACTATACTTCATTAGTTTTTCACTGGTGTGTAAAATCCTACTGTGTAAATATACCACAGTCTTCTTTCGATCAGCCTTTGGGTTGTTTGCAGTATTTGGTGCTATGAAAAGTGCTGCTGTGAATATGCAGCACGTGTCTCCTGGTGTACTTGTCTTGAGAGAATAAAGGCGTGTGTGCACATGTGTTCAGCTTTAGGAGATAGTAAATTGTTTTCCGAAGTGGTTGTACCAGTGTACGTTCTCACTAGCAGTGGCTGAGTTCAGGTTACTCTGTGTTCTCACAACACACGAACCATGAAGTGTCTTAATTTTTGCTAATCAAATAGTGGGTTTTTCTGTATGTGATGGGAATGATAGTGTTAGCGGTGGAGGTTGTAGTAGTACAGCCAGCCCTCCGGATCTGTAGGTTCCACAACCACAGATTGAACCAAGTGTGGATCGAAAATATGCAGGGGAAGAAAAATTTCAGAAAGTTCCAAAAAACAAAACTTGAATTTGCTGTGCACCAGCAAATATTTTTATAGCATTACCATTGTATTTACAACTATTTACATAGAATTTACATTGTATTAGGTATTGTAGGTAATCTAGAGATGATTTAAAGTATAGGGGAGGATGTGCCTTGGGTTATATGCCATTTTATATGAGAGAATTGAGCATCCTTGGATTTTCATATCTGTGGGGGTTCCTGGCTCCAATCCTCCTGGACTGTATATTACATTGTGCAGATGCATATTGTAGTCTCTGTAATAAAGTGTTGAAGTGAAAAGGGCAGAACTAGAAAGAACCTTATTAATGTATGTATTCTGAGAATTGCAGTTCATCTACTTAAATGTCAGAGCATCATTTGGGATCTTAGAGAAGATTCCTTCTGAGGGCACCAGAGACACCCTAGATGAAAGCTTGTAAGACTGATGGCTCTGAAACTTCCCTGACTGTATGTAGCCTACCCTGCCTGCCTAGTCCCATATTACAGTGAAAGAATTGAAGAGGAACAAAATAGTAAGTTTCAGCAAAGTTGTAGTAACATATATAGATTATTTTGTAAGAAAAGGAGGAGCTAATCTGCATATAGTTTTATTACATTTATTTAAATTATTTAAACAGTCTAAACTCACAGGCAGCTAATGAACAAAAAACTTTTCTGGAGGGGGTTGTGCATATATCTGTTTTAGCAAAGAAGCAGGCATCTGATCCATAGGGTAGGCAGATTGTGGTTATTGTAAATTATAGCTAAAAAACATGGATTAAGCAGCTATATTGTTTCACGTACTGCACCTTACTTTGTTGAAATCTTGTGAGCAAAGAAAGCATTGATAATTAAGAGAGAGAGCCTCTCAGGATGCTATCCAAAGGACACAAATACCCCATAGAGTTAATATAGTTAGGACCATAGGAAATTGGATTTGGTAAATTCTTTTACTAGTTCCATTTTACATTATTTACTTAAATCAACATTCTAATCCCTTGGGTCATTTTACTTTTTGGGTAGATATACATGGTATTGATATATTAGGGGTGAATCATATCTTATGGCCCTAAAATTTAGATGTATAGTGACATTTTTGGCAAACAGAAGGAGAAAAAAAGGAAATCACCATAATTCAGTATTCACTACCTTCTCTTTCTTCACCTAAGTTATCTCACCAAGAAAAAGGAAAAAAGCCTAGAAGTATACTTTTATAACAATTTAATTGAGAAATGAGATTAAATTTAAAATCTTGAGATTTAGTGAGATAATGATCTTATTACTAGGAACAATGTAGCAATTAGCTAATTTTTTACTCTTGTTCTACATGTTCTAGTTTCTCTGTGTTGTAAGTTCCAATTAGATAAATAATCCTTAATTCAATGTTTATTAAAGCTTATGGAGGAATATAAAGAATTCTAAAACATGGACCATGTCCTTTGAGAATAGACATTGTGTTGGACACAAATATATTTACAAATATCAAAAGGAGGTACATGACTTGTTACTAATGAGTAGTAGAGATATATTAGCTATTGCATTTAGAGATACTGAAGTGGCCTGGCGAAAGGTAAACCCTGTATGATATTACTTAATGTGGAATAAAATATAAAACAATCTAGTGGATGTAACAAAAAAAGAAACAAATTAACAGGTACAGAGAACAATCTGGTGGTTACTAGTAAGGAGAGGGAAGGGGGGAGGGGCAAGATAGGGGTAGGGGATTAAGAGGTACAAATTACTAAGTATAAAATAAATAAGCTACAAGAATATGTTGTATAACACAGGGAATATAGCTAATATTTTATAATAACTGTGAATGGGGTATAGCCTTTAAAAATTGTGATTCACTATGTTGTACACCTGAAACATACACTATTGTACATTAACTATACCTCAGTAACAAAAATAAAAAAACTAAAGTGGCTGGAATAGTAGAGGACCTTTCATGAAGAAACTGGGATGTGATTGGGATAGATGGATAGAAATTACATGGGTAGTGTTTTAGAGTGGTGGTACTATATTACAATTTTTTTTCTTCTTGATTCTTTTTTCTTCTTAGGCTGTCATACCTCTACTAGGCATAGGGAGGACCTTAAAAGCAAGAGTAATCAGTACAGTAAAGTAAAATGAACAGCATGAATGGAGCTAGAATAGCTAAAACAATATTGAAAAAAAAAACAAAGAAGAAAGTGGGAGGAGTCATTCTACCTTATGTTAAACCTAATATATATAGCTTAATTGATCAAGACAGTGTTGTATTGGCAGCGGAATAGACAGATTGAGGGAACAGAATAGAGAACTCAGAAATAGATCAACACAAATAATACCCAATTGATTTTTGACAAAGGTGCAAAAGCAATTCAATGGAGGGAGGATAGTCTTTTCAACAAATGCTGCTGGAACAATTGGACAGTATAGGCAAGAAAATGAACCTTGACCTAAACCTCACACCATATTAAAAAAAAAAGGTCTATGTAAAATGGAATTAAATGTGAAATGTAAAACTATAAAACTTAAGAAAACATAGGAGAACATTTTTGGGACCTAGGGCTAGGTAAACAGTTCTTAGACATGAAACCAAAAATGCAGTTCATTAAAGAAAAAATATAATAATTGGACTTAATCAAAATTGAAAACTTTGCTCTGCAAAAAGACCTTGTAATAGGATGAAAAGGTTAGCCACAGGAAGAAAACATTTGCAAATCACTATCTGAAGAAGGACTTGTATCCAGAATATGTAAAGAACTCTCTAAACTCAGTGGTAAGAGAACGAACAATACAATTAGGAAATGGGCAAAAAGAGCCTTTAAAGATGGCAAGTAAGCATATGAAAAGTTGTTCAACATTATTAGCCATTAGAAAAATGTAAGTTAAAACCATGATGAGATACCACTACAAACCTATTAGAATGGCTAAAATAAAAAATGACTTCATACAATATGAAGTCCTGGTGAGAAACTAGATTTCTCATACATTGCTGATGGGAATGTAAAAATGGTACAGCCACTCTGGAATACAGCGTGGCAATTTTTTATAAAATTAAACATACACTTAACATACAACCCAGCTATCACACTTGTGAGCATTTATCCCGGAGAAATAATAACTTATATCAAAACCTATCATGAATGCTTGTAGCAACCTTATTTGTAACAGCCAAAAACTGGAAACAACCCATATGTCATTCAAAGGTGAGGGGTTGAACAAACTGTGGTATAACCATACAATGGAATACTACTCAACAATGAAAAGAAATGAACTATTAATGTGAATATACTTAACACTACCAAACTGTATACTTAAAAATAGCTAAGATGGTAAATTTTATGTGTATTTTACCACAACTAAGGAAAAAGTCAATTTCAAAAGTATGATTCCATTTATACAACATTTTCAAAATGACAAAACTATAGAGATAGAGAACAGATTAGTGGCTACTAAGTCATAAACTGTGGGGAACAGGGAGGAGTGTAAATACAAAGGAGTATATTGTGGTGATGGAACAGTTTAGTATCGTGATTGTGATGGTAGGTACATGAATCAATACATGGTATAAAGTTGTGTAGAACAGTATATACCTACACACAAATGAATACAGGTTTTTGAAGAGTGCTGAAAATGGAATAAGGCCTGTAGTTTTGTTAACAATAATATACCAATGTTAATTTTTAGGTTTTGATATTGTACTACAGCTATATATTGGGGGAAGCTGGATGAAAGATACATAAGGACTTTTTATACAGTCAGTCCTTAACCACGAGTTCTGTGTCTGTGGATTCAGCCAACCATGGATTGAGAATACTTGGGGGAAAAAAATTCCCCAAAAGCAAAACTTGAATTTGCTGAGCCAGGCAACTATTTATATATAACATTTACATTGTATTTACTACTATTTACATGATATTTACATTGTATTAGGTATTGTAAGTAATCTAGAGATGATTTAAAGTATACTGGAGGGGGCTTCCCTGGGGGCTTCCCTCGTGGCACAGTGGTTAAGAATCCGCCTGTTGGCAGGGGACATGGGTTCGAGCCCTGGTGCAGGAAGATCCCATGTGCTGCAGAGAAACTAAGCCTGTGCGCCACAACTACTGAGCCTGCGCTCTAGAGCTCGTGAGCCACAACTACTGAAGCCCGCGTGCCTAGAGCTCGTGCTCCGCAACAAGAGAGGCCACCGCAATGAGAAGCCCGCGCACCACAGAAGAGTAGCCCCCACTCGCCGCAACTAGAGAAAGCCCGTGTGCAGCAACGAAGACCCAATGCAGCCAAAAAAAAAAAAAAAAAAAAGTATACTGGGGCTTCCCTGGTGGCGCAGTGGTTGAGAGTCCACCTGCCGATGCGGGGGCACAGGTTCGTAACCCCGGTCCGGGAGGATCCCACATGCCGCGGAGCGGCTGGGCCCGTGAGTCATGGCTGCTGAGCCTGCGTGTCCGGAGCCTGTGCTCCACAACGGGAGAGGCCACAACAGTGAGAGGCCCGCGTACCGCAAAAAAAAAAAAAAAAAAAGTATACTGGAGGATGCACATAGGTTATATGCAGATACTACGCCCTTTTATAAAAGGGACTTGAGCAACACAAATTTTGGTATCCTCAGGGGGTCCTGTAACCAATGCCCCTGTGGATACCTAGGGAAGACTGTACTATTTTTGCATCTTTCTGTGAGTCTATCATTATTTCGTTATTTTGAAAAGCTAAAATAAATCACTTTGAAAAGAGAGAGAATGAATGGATGGATGGATGGATGGATGAACAAACCAGTAAGTAAGCCTAGGAGACAGGAAGCTTGTATGTTCCAGTTTCATCTCTGTCAGTACGTAGCAGTGTGACCTTAGGCAAGTTATTCCATCTCTGGGCTGTAGTGTCCTAAGCAGTGAAGTAGAAAGTTTGGCTAAATGATTTCCAAAAGTGTTGCCAGTTCTGGACTAGTAGAAATTAGTGTTGTAACTGAACATAGCAGCTAAGGGAGCTATTGTCACTTCTCAGGCAGGGAATGAGCAGATTGAATGCAGTATGTATTGATAGTACAAATCTATCATCCTTTTCCTACTGTTTAAAAATCCTGAAAGCTCAGAAAAAATGTTTTCTTAGACTCATAAATCTGACCTGAACTGATGTGAGATCACTTATAGTCTTCTTTATCCCACTTAATGTGAATATTCTTGCATTTTGCTACAGAAATATTAGTGTGTTTGATTACAGGGTGCTGCCCCAGATTTTTCTGGAGTGCTGGGTGAATTGCACCTTCCTGAAATTGAAAAATTTCAAATTCTGCAAGACGTTTGGTTTCAAGAACTTTGGATGAGGGATTGTGGACCTGTCCAAGCTAGACAGTGGTATATTATATGTAGGATGATGTCAAAGTCCAGGTATGTGATGTGGATGGGTAGTGTGGGAGAGGTTGAAGGTAGTGACAGTGCATCAGTCCCCACTTTCTCCCAGTACAGCTTGAACCCTATGGGCCATTACTATCTTGCTAATTAAATGTAATTATCCATTTGTGCAAAATATATATTTTTATTTTTAGTCACTTAAATTTCTATAAATCAGTATTATTTTTAAGTACTTCTAGCTTTTATAAATTCACTGCATATACTATCTACTGTCAAGAACTTAAGAGCTTTTAATAAACATATGGAGGACACTTAATTGTTTCAAAGATAATAACAATACTTTTTTTCATATAGAATTGGTTAAATTCTTGTTATTTAACATAGCTAAGTCCATTGAGCAATGTGGCTTTGTGTTCATTGATTACTCTTGACAGATTTGGCTCTTAGGATTAAATTTTTGTTTAAATATTCTGTCTTTTTACTTTTGCCTTGGAAAAACTGTGATCTCTATTTTAGATTTAGATAGATGGGATCAATTTGGTATGCCTTTATTGGAGACAAATTATGACATTTAGTCTCTCTCTTAGAGGGTATTGATTCCTGGGTAGAGACTTTTTGTTCCTGACTGAGTTCACTAGTTACTTAGCTACCTAAAAAACCTTATTAGTCTTTTTCTGCATGGTAAACTTCTTTAGAGCTCTTTGAATTTATTATTAGAAATTTAATTTTAGTCTCTCCCATGTTTATGAAAGACCCTTTCTAGATTCAGTTCTGTAATTACTGTACTGAAAGCCTACATTACTTATGAAGGACTTTTTCTTGGAAGACTTCGAGAAAATTATAAATTTTAATTCATTCCACAAATATTTGAGGTGCTCTGGGCATGGATATACAAATAAGAATAAGACATAGTTGCTGCCCTTCAGGAATTCGTGAGAGGCAGTATAGTGAGCATGAGCTCTGGAATCAGACTGTTTAGATGCATATCCTGACTCTACCACTGCCAAGGTATGGGATCTCAGGCAATTTACTTTACCTCTCTGTGCCTTAGTTTCCTCATTTGTAAAATGAAGATAATAATAGTACCTATATCTTAGGGTTTTATGAAGAGTAAATGGGCAAGTATAGGCAAAGGACTTAGAAGAGTACCTGGAATGTAGAAAGTAGTCACATGTTAGCAGTTACCGTTATTATTAGAAAGCCATTTTAGTGGGGAGACATGCAAATAGAGGATATTGAGATATATGCTGTAGTATGTGTGAACAATATGCTGTAGAGGCAGAGAAAGAGGAAAAAATCTCTCTCTAGAGAAAATTGAAGACTTCCAAAGTTAAGGTGATGTAAGAGTTGGGTTGTGTTGGATGGGAAGAAAATGACCAAGGCAGGGAAAAATAAGCCACAAGGAGTTGCCTAGCAAAGTGTAGGGAAGTAGTAGTTTGGGGTATGCTGAACAAGGGATAGACGAGGCAAAATGGATAGATTGGAAATGTCTGCTCCTGCTAAGCTAGAATAATATGCTGTAAACAAATAGAAAACTGGATAAAATATATATGAAACAACTATATTCTGCTTAGAGTACAGGGAGCACAGGATTGTGATCCCTGTGAGTGAGAAAACAAATGAGGTGAGAGCTGTGATCACAGACTTTCTGCTGAGAGGTACTTTCCAAATAGCAGCACAGAGAGGGGGAACTCGAGCACAGGGTGCTGGCACTGCTGAGTTGAAGAGACGGATCAGATCTGGGGGAGGCTGAGGCAGATGGAAATTGTGGGACAGAATGCAGAAGAGGAGAGAGCATGCACAGAAAGGCTTCAGAAATCTAAGGTGCCCACTTGAGTCTGTTACTGATAACTAAGCGGCACACACATAGGATGCTTGGGCGCTATAAGCTGTACAACTGTCAGAGTTCTCCCAGAGCTGGGAGACGTGCAAGTTCTGACTGGACAATGTGGAAAGCACTTGTTGGACAGCTGGGCACTCTAGAGAAGTGCCCAGAACTTTACCCAGAAAAGTTATGCCTTAGTAATGGGACCAGTGGTATTCTTAATTCCTACTAATTAACGTTAGCTCAGAGCTAGTAGGTAATAATCCTCAAGGGGATTGGGTATTTTCCTTTTGCCAACTCATCATTACCTGGGTAATGGCCAGAGATGCATTCGGGAAAAAAATCTTCCAGAGGGATTTGGCCTCCTCTTCATTAAGAACTGTGGGTCTTAGATTTGAGTGAGAGGCCAAGACTCTCCACTGTAGAGTCTCAGAGAGGTCTCTGTTCACTAGACCTGGACTTGTTTGGTTTTGGTTATTTAAACCAAAACATCTTAGTGGGATGGCTATTGATTTGAATTCTTGAATCTGACCAATTAAATATAGACAGGGATTTCTGCCTATCACAACAAAGCCTGAGATTACCTAATATTCCCAATATCCACCTTGCTGCCTGTGAGAGTCACCATGCCCACTTTGCTTCTGGCAGTTAACTGCTACCACCAGACCTAGCCTCCCCTGGGCTCCTCTCATAGCTTTTTGAGTTCAGGGAGTCCATTTCATTTGTAGTCCCTCCCACCCAAATCTTTAGCCCTTTCTAGAAGCCACTAAAGTGATTAGTAATGATTGTGGTATGCTCCTCACCAATCTTTTTCTTGTGTCAAGAGTTAAGAGAGAATCTTGTGGGCCCAGTCAGGAGACCTGGTAAAAGCAGTGTGTTAAATAAATAAAAGTTTCATATAGTTCGAATAGAGAATAGTGGTGAGAGAATAGCATCTTTACCATAGGATTCCCTTATTCCAAAGAACCGCCCCAGACGGTCAGAACCATTTTCATTACTGGGAATTGCAATTTAGTTTAAGTCAAGTACCATCACCTGTCATAGTAAATTAATGCCACTTTGAATAAGTTTTGTATTCAATTTGTAATTTTATTTATTTTAGTTGTTTAAGAACCGTAACCATACAGTGTTTATAATTTTTATATTAATACATATTTAAATAACATTTTAATAAAAATCATTTAAGGCAATACTGGATGACTGAATTTTTACCCTTTAAAAATATTCCAAATGTTACTCAAGGTTGAGGAATACTGACTAGTCTGTGTTCTTAATTCTGGGCCCAGTTAATAAAGATAAGTTGGTTGTAGGTTCTTAAGTGCTATAATACTTAATTCTTTGTGGTTAGATTCTAATGAATTAGGATTCAGACATCCACATCTCTCTTCTCATATTGCTCATTACTGCTGTATTGCCAAATGCTTTTCATCAATATTGTATTCTATAATTGTTCCTTCTTTATTCTATAGGATTCAGAATCTTCTTGTGTGTGTGTACGTGTTTTACACACCTTGGACATTCTTTAGTTACCAAAATTTATTTATCTGTGTTTGTGGTTTTAAGAGTTTAATGAATGTTTTCCCAAGAATAGCTACCCTAGAGTAGGTTTTAAAAATGGGTACTAGATGTTAACTATTCAGATAGTTGTTTCTGATTTAATACTTATCCGAAGTTCTAGATACAAATCTTTAGTTTATGGAGTGCAGCTGGATTTGCTTTTCTTCCTGTGACTCACCAAAGTCTTCTCAAAGCCTTTCATTTTTTTCTATTTTTGTGCACTGAAACTTCATTTTAACAGATATTTTAAAATAGCTTTAAAAATTACCATTCTCTTGGAATCTCCTTGGAAGTTTATTTCATTTGCTCCAGAGATTTTTTTTTTTAGCAAACTGAATTGGTTTTGTTTCCACAATTGTGAGGCTAGAGATACTTCTAGTGAATATTATATCATATTCTAAAAACTTAGCAGTAGTGTTTTGAATTTTTCAAGCATTGGTAATTTGCATGAGCATATTCTTTATAGTGTTTAATAATTACAGGGCTTTTTTTTTTTTTTTAGCTTTAGACTTTTCCTTTATTATTTTTCTTCTGTAAATACAAAGCACTGAGTTCCAAAGTAAAAAAATAAACACAAGGCTACATTGAGAGTGATAATCCATACTCCAGAATATGGTTACATGCAAAACAAACATATAAAATATATATATATTATTCACATATAAAATAAACATGATCACATATGTAATAAACTGATATTTTGTAGCTCTAATATCTACCTTCCAACTTTGTAAGGCAATGAACTAAGAAAGTCCCACCAGGTGGGAATTGTCTCACTTCTAGTCTTGTCCAGACCATCACTTTCATTGTCTTGGTTCTGTATGTGGACTGATCAGCACTTGATTCTTAATGACCTTCCATAGTATTCAGTCTCTGCATTGGCAGAGTTGCCTCCTTATACATTAAGATTCTTATACTAAATGTAGATAATTCTCAATATATCTGTCTATAGTTTAAGGAAATAAAGAGTCTACATCAGCTGTATTCTTTTTCTCTCTTGCTATCCTTGAATGGCATTTTACTCAGACATATTTCTTGAATGCCTATGCAGGGTAGTGTGCGAGCTGGTGGATGAATAAAATAGATGTGGTTTTTGCACTTGTCACTTCACAACTCCTCCATAAATAAAGGCCCTGCTGGAACAGAAGGTACGTTGGTCTTCACGTTGGTGTTCTTCAATATGCCACCTTACAAATGCCTGTGAATCACTTGAGAAATGATCTCTCTCTGCATTGGTGTGTCTTTGCTTGTAGGGGGCTTGGGATGGGGAAATACTCCTCCCTTCCTAAGATAGTTTGTGTGGGACATTAATGAGATTCCTTTGGTTTGTTTGGGGTAGGTGGTGGTTTATAGTTTAAATATTTCTTATGTGCCTATGTAGAATAGAATTCCTCTTTCTTCTCTGAACTTAAAACACTGTTAATAAGCGGACTCCATAGAAAGGAAGATGACTTTTTGAAAAGCAGTTGATCCTTGAACAATGTAGGGGTTAGGAGTGCCCACCCTCCCCACAGTTGAAACACCACAGATAATTTATAGTCCCTTTCTGTATATAGTATGTGGTTCTGCATCTGCTGATTCAACCAGCCAACTATTGTGTAATACTGAAGTATTTACTATTGAAAAAAAGATCTGCATATACGTGGAACTGCATATAAGTGCAGTTCAAACCTGTGTTGCTCAAGAGTCAATGTACTATGTCCTAGGTTGTCAGTTATATCTTGGCTTTCTCCTCTGTGCTGGAGTACAAATTACCAGGTGGAAGAAGGGTAGAGTAGGTCATTGAAATTCTTTTAAAGGAAAATAAAGCCCGTGTGCAACCACTAGACTATTAAAATGTGTTCTTATTAAGAAAGGAGTATTTGAATAAAAATTCAACTTGTCTTTTTAAAAAGCCAAATTTGAAAAATTGAAGGTAAAATGGAAGAGAATCTTCAAAAATGTTCTGGAAGTTTCTAGTTGTATTATTCCAAATTGGTGATGTTAATATTTTTAAAATAATAATACCTGCATGGTTTATTATTCTCCAGGGATACTCCGATCATTGGAGTTGTGCTATTTATTTATTAGTGTTGGAAGTGAAGGAGAGGTACTGAGAGAGAAAATTCAAGAGTTGCTGAATTTTCCCTGAGGTTTCCAAGTTTGTGCGTACATAATGGTTTTAGTCACTTATTCATTTTTCTTCCCACCCTTACTGCCAGTGTCTACTTTGTGTTTGTACAAATTTTTGTTTCTCAAGAAAAAAATCTATTTCCCAACAGTATCATATTGTATCTCCAAACTTCTCTTAAAGCTTTTTCTCTTAATTTTCAGTATGCATAATTTCACTTTTCTTTTTTCACTGCCAATGTCTTAATTGAAATTTTAATACTCTCTTAGTTTTTCACTGTTCCAGTTTATTGTCCTAAAAAACATGGATTCGATCCCTGGTGAATTACAGGGCTTTGTGACAGGTGCTTTCTATATCTTAAATGGTTAAATATCACCAAATAAATGAAATTTATTTTATCCTCAATAAAAATGGTTTCACAAATCTTCATCAACATTTCTTTCTAACTTTAGGTTATTTCTTTTATGTTACTGTGTGTTTAAAGGAGTGTCAGTTTCACAGGACTAATACTAACAAGGCTTTTATTTAAAAGCATTTTTATGTAGTTCTATTATTTTTAAATATTATTTATTTTTTCATGTACTTTTTATTCCATAGTACCCATGATTAAAAACAAGTATGACTATATGACAATAAAGTGTGCCTGGTATAATTTTATGAGTACATAGAAAGGAGCCCCAGAAATGAACATCTAGAGGTTAGTGGTCCTGGCCCCAGTATTTTAACCTAATTTTAAAAATACTTATGGATGTACCTGGGCAACTTAGAAGAAAAACTGGAATGGATCTTTTCCATCCTTGATAACTTTAACTACTGCATAGGATATGTTAAAAAAAAATTTCTTGATATTGAATGTATGTTAGAATAATATGTTCATTTGTTAAATGGTCAGGGTAATGTTTCTTGCCCCATAAGAGGGCAGTCCTGGGAGCTTGATGGTTTGATTTCCCTCCAAAATATTGAGTTTCTGATTATCTACATGTCGGTTTTCCAGTGAAGAATTTCTTTTAAATTCTGGGTCGATATTATCCTGCCACCTGTTTGCTGCTTCTACCACTTTTATTTAATAGTGGGTTGGGGAATGCATACAGATTTTAACTTGGAACTCCAACTAATTTTAGTTTAACTTAATTACAGTGAAAGCATAATATTCTATGAGGAGCACCGTGAGGGAGGGAGGCAGTACTGGCTGAGGTTGTAGAGAAGAACATGGGCTTGTGAGCTAACCAGTACCCGAACTTGAATTCCAAGTTCGGGATACTGCTGTTTCCTAGCTGTGTGAACTACAGAATTTTTTGAGCCTTGTTACCTCATCTGTAAAAGAGATGAGATTGTTATTATTCTTGTTTCACAGGATTGTAATGAGAATTACATGAGACAACACTGTAAAATGTTTAGCTCAAGTGCTCGATAAACATAGCTGCTGTTATTAGCTGTTGTTTGTGCCCAATAATCCCTTCTCTGTGATATTAGGTTATTTTTGTTGTTGTTGTTTTCCTTTGCCTAAGTTGCTTGAAGGATAGTTTTAGGAACCCAGAGAAATATTACAGATGAAAATGATTTGAAAGGTATACCGCACTGTACAAATATAAGGTGGAAGTGGAGTATTATGACTGTTATTATTAGAAACAGCAGTTGAAGCTATGTAGTATAGTGGAAAGAACATAGTATTGGAAGCAGATTGACCTGTTCAGACCTGGCTTATGTCATTTACCAGCTGCTGTTGGACAAGTTGACTACTCAGAGCTTCAGTTTTCTCATCATTGAAAATGAGAATAATAATAGCGATCTTGTGGAATAATAATACCTATCCTGTTGTGAGGCTTGAATGAAAGGCTTAGAGGACAACATAGTTTTTTTTCCCTGTTTCTAAGTGGAGAATAGGAAACGTCCCTGGCAAAAACAAACATCCTTTCTGAAGCAAAATGCAGATTAATTTTGGGTTAGAGTTGATTATATTTTCATTACTGAATTGCAGGTAAAATAAGATTGACCAATGGGTTAAGATGATGACTAAAATGGGTTAGGAGGATGAAGAAAGGGGTGCTGGTTAACCTGTGGCCCTGAATTAGATTTTAGTACTCTTGAATTCAAAGTAGTTTAGTATAAAGAAAAGAGTTCAAAATATGAATACAGTTGGTTGCTGTGGGTGTGTTATAAACCCAAAGTAGAAAATAGGGAGCCGAGGATCTCTTAGATGGGAGAGGATAATATATGTCAAGATGTTTTGCTAACTTTAGGTCATTTTAGCAACGACTAAGGTATTATCTTTTTTTTTTTTTTTTAAACCCTTGCCAAGAGTAAAGGGGAAACATCTGGGGATGGTAGATCTCCCAAAACTTTCTTTTTGGGTTTGGTATACTCTTTTCCATGGGTAAATTGGCTGCTGTTTAAGCAGTCATTGCTGCTACTGGAACCATATGGGCACTTAGACATCACAGTAGTTGGAGGCCTAAGACAAGTATTTAGGTACAGTGATGCCCACTCTAGCTTTATGGATTATGAGCAAGGTGCCTGCTTCTTTATATGCCTATCAAATCTTGACCTCTCACTGGATAGCATTTTGGTAAAGCTTACTACAGATTGATAAATTGTACCCTTCTACGATGTGGAGTCACAGACTCTTTAGTAGCTTCCCATGTTCTGTAGGATACAGTTTGGCCTGTGCATGGCAAAACATCCCTTCCTTCTTCTCTAGTCACTTCTGCCACTCCCCGCTTTCCACCCTAAGCTGTGGCCATAGGAGATAAATCATCTATATTCATACCTGGTAAGCATTGCTTCCCCTTTAGGACTCAAGTGTTAGCTCTTTTGCTAAGCATTCCCTGACTTTCTCCAGGTTAAATATTTTGCTCATTCCTCTAACTTTCATTCTCTTCAAAAAACTGGAAGCTGTGATGCTATTGAGCTTGCATTCTCCATGGTCTTAATCTGCTCATGTCAAGTGGTGGCTGCGTTAGACTGGGCATGTGTTGTATGCTTTAAATGTATACAGTTATATTTGTCAATTATTCCACAATAAAGCTGGAAAGAAAAAAGATTGGCCTTGTGTTCTCCACTTCACCATTTGAGATGCTTCAGTTACAGCTGGCCATTTCATGGATTAATTGGCTTCTGTGGATCCTTTATTTTGGACCTCTGATTTAGGTATAAGTATTTCTAAGACTGTGAACTTTTCAAAGGAGATGATTTTGTCTGTATATTCATATTGCCTGGCATATACTTGACACAGAAAGCCTTCAGTAAGTACTCACAGAATTGAATTGAATAAAGCAAAACCTTTCCTAACCAGAGGCCTTTTCCTGACCTTTGCCTTACTCATTACTTTAATTAGATCATGGTGTTTATCTTACATATTATTCTTCATAGCCTAGAATATCATAGTTGAAGATAGTGATCAACTCTTCCTGAAGACAGAGAAGGGAGAAAAATGCACTTAAATTATAGCAGAATTGATTACAGTTAGGTAGGGAAACTTCTTCCTAGATATAACATTTTTTAGGAATGGATTACCACGAGATGCTGTTACATCCTTTTATTTTGAAATCTTCCATGGGATTGGCATATACGTTCTTGAAGACAGAAAGAGCAAAATTAAATTCCTTATGAGTCTAGTGATGTTCAGAATGTTTCAGACAGTTTTGACTATACTTAATATATAGTATGAAAATATATTAACTTTAAGACATTGTAGGTTTAGATAGAATTTGAGAATAAATTCTAATCAGCAGGTGCACAAATTCTCAAAAAATATGGAGTTTTGTCATTCCATAATTTGCTCCTCTATCAAAAACAGCTGACTGTAAAGAGTGCTTCATACTGTTGGCAAATTAATTACAAATGCAGGAAGCAATCTCTGCTTCATATGATTGTGATTTGTAAAAATAATTTAGATGTAAGCTATCCACAAACCATTTTTTTAAAGTAACAATCCTATCTAAATCCTCATATTTTGGCATTACACATGAGTGTCATAAGTTTAAATTCTGGGACTTCCAAGCAGAAATATAAGAAAGAGCTCATTTAGGATGGAATGGCAAACATTTCTAATTGGGAGGGTCTTCATTTTGATTCCTGCCCTCCTGCCTCCACCCCTTAACCAAAAACCAAAGCAAAACATCTGGAGTTATTTAGGCAGTATAAATATGCTTAAAAGAATGGACCCCTAATCATAAACTTTTCTGGCACTGAAAAATTCTCTTGGATAGATAGAAGTCACATGATTGGTAAAAATATATTTGAATTCATGAAGGCTCCCACAAGTCATGAGTGCAGAGTTTCGGAGCACTGGGGACCAAGACTGATGGAGTTCATATGCTTTTAGAGGAAAGCAATCCTCTAAAATCCATTAGTGCACAAGGGGTATTCCCTCAGCTTTTCCCTTAGACTGTTCTCCAATAAAGGTAGCTTATTTGTTTAATGATGGTTGTTTTACTTTCAAAGACATGTGCCAAAGGTATAAATTTAGTTTTATTCTCTTTTAAAATGTTTAAACAAGTTTCTGAAGGGAGACAAAGAGAAAACAATGCCCTTCCAAGTCCCTGTCTTCAGCTTCTGCTTTGTGGTTCTGTCCCTATAAGTAAGGCAGAGGGAATGGAGGAGCAATAATAGCTAAGGCTTGGGGGGGAAAAATAGTATCAATTAAGGAGGGGAATTGAAAGACATGGACGTGTTGCCAACCAATATTTATTGACCATCTACTATGTATTAAAACAGTGAGGGAGGGGCTTCCCTAGTGGCGCAGTGGTTGAGAGTCTGCCTGCCAATGCAGGGGACACGGGTTCGTGCCTCGGTCCGGGAAGATCCCACATGCCGCGGAGCGGCTGGGCCCGTGAGCCATGGCCGCTGAGCTTGCGCGTCCGGAGCCTGTGCTCCGCAATGGGAGAGGCCACAACAGTGAGAGGGGCGCGTACCGCAAACAAAACAAAACAAAACAAAACAAAACAAAAAACAGTGAGGGGTGTGTTGAGGTAAAAGGACTTCCTTTTCTCAGAGAACTGAGGGCGTTCTTGAGGAAACTCGATATAAACATACAGAGTTTAAAGTGTGGAAGTCAGGGAGAGCAGAGTTAGTATCATGGTAATTTTGAGTGAAAATCAGCAGTTAACTATGTGGGAGAATTTTAACTTAATGAGCCAGGGAAAACCTCTTGATGATTTCGGCATATTGTAAGTCCCATTACTTCAGGCCTATAAAACAAAAACAAAAAAGTTTTTTAAATGCTGGAAGGTAATAGAGAAAGTGATGCCATCTGAGCAGCAAAGCAGCAATATTACATTTTTAAGCTTAGACACTTGAAGCAGTTTAACTGAGGGAAAGCACATGCTCAAAGGAGCCATGTGTCTCTAATAGAGAAACCTTAGCTTTCAACACATAATAAGCCTTGTTAACTACAGAGCATCAAATAAGCTTTCAGAGATTCTGAGCTTGATACAAATTACCAAACTAAAGAGGAAAAACTTTCCTTCTTCCTTATCCTTAGAGCTAAGGTGCTTCTGTTTCTCAAGATCATGTTAAAGAAGATGTTGTTATCATTCTTGTCATTGTATTCACTTTTCTCTTTTTCCTGTCTATCTTTCTTTTACTATATTTATTATAGGGTACACTTATCAGTATGTTTTAATAAACTATTTAAAAATATCTAAATCTGTACTCGTTGCCATTTACAATTAGATATAAGTAGAGATGTAGAGATTATCAACTTCATGGGGAATGGGCATAAACATTCCTTGGGTTGCATGGACTGTTTTTTAAAGCAAATCTTATCAAGTTTTGTTTGTTTTTAGACTAGAAATGAAGGGCATCTTTTCAGGAACCTGGAGGAATCATAAAGAAAAAGCAAGTGTTGCTGTACTAGGCAGGGTGGTTTTTTGTTTCTGTGAAACTAAAATATCAAGTAGGGTTTTAGCATTATAATATATAAAAATCTGTAGTCGAAAGAGCCTTCTTTAGTATGTGTTATTTGATTTAAAAATCTTCTCATTTTTATATAAAATGAGACAATACAGAGATTTATTCAAAAAGTACCCATAATCTTACCACTCAGAGATAGCTACTGTTAATATTTTGGTATATAGCTGCAAGACTGTAAAAATGAGTTTGTCCCATGTGTGTATTTTTGTTTCTTGCCTTTCTCTCATAGCACTATATAGAGAATTGCTTTTCATATTAAATAAACATAATTTAAAACTACATGATATTCCATTGTATAGATACACCGTAACCACATGATATTCCATTGTATGGATATACCATAGTATAATTCATTATCCTCTTTTGTTGGACATTTTTTCCCCTAAATTTTTCACTGTTATAGATAGTACTATGAAGAAATTTACGTGTATGTCATTGCATGCTTGTTTATTTCCTTGGGATAATTCCTAGATTTGAATTATAGGGAATCAGGGTATGTGTATCTTTTTTTGAAAATATTTTCATATTTTAGTTTCTATCCATAGTATTATATAGGAGCACCTGTTTTCCTTGTTCTTGCCAACCTTGGATATTGGAAAATTTTGCCAATTTGATAGGTGCTAAAAATATCTTGTTTTATGTTGAAAAAATTTTAATACTAGTGAGATTGAGTCTTTTTTATTATGTTTATTTGCCAATTTTATTCTTTTGTGAGTTGTCTATATCTTTTGCTCATTATTAATTGCATTTAATCTACTTAGTGACAAATAAGAGCTCTTTGTATATTAAGGGTTTTACTTTTTCTCAAATGTTGTATTTTTTTTTTCCCCAGTTTTAAATTTTATCATGGCTTTTTGGTGAATATAAGTTTTGGTTTTTTTTACCTTTTTGTTTAGTCACAGGAAGTTCAAAAATAGTATAGAGATGTCCCTTGTCCCTGTTATCCAGCTTTCCACAAGGGTAACATCTTGCATATTTATAGAACATTATTAAAACCAGGAAATTGACATTGGTACAATACTGTTAACTACAGATGTTATTTGGATTTTACCAATTTTTACATGCATTCAGTTGTGTGTGTGCCTGTGTGTGTGTTCTTAAACTGATCACATGTACAGATTTGTGTAACCATCACAGCCAAGTTATACATCTGCTCCATCACCATGAAGAAACTTCCTAGTGGTACCCGTTTATATTCTCAGCCTCACCTCTTTCCTCACCCTGGGCATTCATTGATCTGATCTCCATTTCTATATGTTTGTAATTTTGAAAGGGAATCATATAGTATGTAACTTTTTGAGATTGGCTATTTTCACTCAGCATAGTGTTCTCGTGATCCACCGAAGTTGTCGTGTGTGTCAATAGTTTATTCCCTTTTATTGCTGATTAATACTCCATTTTATCAATGTGCCATAGTTTATCCATTTACCATAAGACCATTGGGTTTTTTCCCTCCCCAGTTTTGTCTATTACAAATAAAGCTGCAGTGAACACACATAGGTTTTTATGTGAACATAAGTTTTCATTTCTCAAAGATAAATGCTCAGGAGTGTGATTGTTAGATTGTGTGGTAAATGTATATATAAATATGAGAAATCCAGTTCCTCCACATCCTTGCCAGCATTTGGTATTGTCAGTATTTTTTATTTTAACTATTCTAATATGTGTGTAGTAATGTCTCATCTTCGTTTTAATTTGCATTTCCTTAATGACTGATGATTTTGAGCATTTTTTCATGTGCTAACTTGCCATCTTAGTATCTTAACTTTTTGGTGAAGTGTCTGTTCAGGTCTTTTTGCCCATATTCAAATAAATTGTTTTCTTACTGTTTAGTTCAGAGAGTTCTTAATACACTATGGATACAAGTCCTTTGGGTATGTGATTTGCAAATATTTTCTTCCAGTCTGTGGCTCATCTTTTTATCTTGTTAATGGGGTCTTTCACAAAGCAAAAGTTTTCAATTTTGATGAACTTGAATTATTGATTTTCTTTTCTTTTATGGATCAAGTTTTTGATGTGATATCTAAGTGCTCTTTTCCTAGCCCTGGGTCCCAAAATGTTCTCCTGTGTTTTCTTCTAAAAGCTTTGTTGTTTCGTGTTTTACGTTTAAATTCATGATTTATTTTGCACCCGCTTTTGTATATAGCATGAGTTTTAAGTCAAGGTTCAGTATTATTATTTGGCCTATGGATGTCCAGTTGTTCCAGAATAATTTGTTTGAAAGACTCTCCTTTCTCCATTGAACTGATTTTACACCTTTATCAAAACTCAGTTGGTGCGGGCTTCCCTGGTGGCACAGTGGTTGAGAATCTGCCTGCTAATGCAGGGGACACGGGTTTGAGCCCTGGTCTGGGAGGATCCCATATGCTGCGGAGCAACTAGGCCTGTGAGCCACAGCTATTGAACCTGCGCATCTGGAGCCTGTCCTCCACAACAAGAGAGGCCACAATAGTGAGAGGCCCGCGCACCGCAATGAAGAGTGGCCCCTGCTTGCCACAACTAGAGAAAGCCCTTGCACAGAAACGAAGACCCAACACAGCAAACGTAAATATATAAATTAATAAACTCCGACCCCCAACATCGTCTTAAAAAAAAAAAATCATTTGGTGCATTTGTATTGATCCATTTCTGGGTTATCTGTTCCATTGATCTATGTTTCTCTTCTTTTGCCAGTACCGCACTGTCTTGATTATGATGGCTGTATAGTAAGACTTAACATCAGATAGAGTGATTTTTCCTACTTTATTCTTTTTTGCAAAATTGTTTTCGAATAAGCTTGTTTCTATCTGTTGTAGTTATCGTGGTGGCGGCAGCAAAACTTGGTACCTCACTAGCTTGCCAGGGTGCAGAACTGGCTCTGGCTGAGGCCAGGAGGAGGTGACAGTACTCTGTTGGGGTGAGCTTTTGAACATTCATCTGAGCCCAGGGTGGGAGGGACAATCTTTTAGGGAATACAAAGTAGTTCCTAATGTTAAACAGATACATGACATCATTAAATAATATTTTTATAGAAGATTTTCCTTTAGTGATATCAAGACTACTATGTGGTGTTTAGAATGGCATTGTCCTGCTTGAAAGCAAAGTAGTATATGGCTGAGTACTCAAGGACCCTTCTGTTGTTGTTTTCATTTTATCCATGGTTGTCAGAGACTTGGTTTTAGGTTTCTACAGCAACAATCCAGACTACATATACCAAGACTTTGTGTGCATGTGGTGTTAACTCTGATGCCTTATACACTGCATTTGGCAGAGTTACAGTTGCTATGGAGATCAACCTTTGGACACACTTGGTTGATAACGATGTCTCTCACATGTGGATATTGCTGCTATGAGTTGACCAAGAGATGCATAAGACTTTGTCAGTGATTTTTCTAGCTGAGAATCTCACATTTGAAAACTCTATACATTTGCTCACAAACATACTAAAGTGTGTGTGTTTTGTCTTGTTTTTTAATAAGTAAGCTTGCTACCTGGAAAATAGAGGGAAAATAGGACTTTGAAGAATACATTATCAGTGGAATTTGACAGACTTGGCGAGTTTATACTATTTCTAAATCATACCATAAAAATTCAAAGACTAAATATCTTACATAGTTTTAGGAATCTAAGTCAATTGTCAATAGAAAAGCAAAGGAAGAACAATTCTTGTTATGAATTACTCTTATTTAAATATGGGGCCTCAGTGTAACAGCTAATAAGAACCTTTTCTTGGAGCACAGTGTCTAAAGAGTCCTTTGAACTACAAAAATGAAAAACATTGAGGAAGAAGAGTGACCTTATTTTTTCTTTTCTTTTCCTTTGACAGTGTCAGTTAAACTAGGTCACAGCTTCCAGTCTTAAGCCAAACTGTCGTTGAGTGTTTTCATTTGCAGAATTCTTGAAAGAAATGCAGTTTTAGAGTGGTATACATTCCTGTTTGGGGTTATGGAAACTTGTCAGTTGTGAGCTGATATACTAGAGCAGTGATTCTCAACCCTAGCTGCACAGTAGTGTGTAGGGCTTTTAAAAAGCGCTGATGTTTGAGCCTAACAAAAGTTAAATCAGAATCTCTGGGACTGGGGAGAAAGCATGGCATTGGTAATTTTTTTTTTTTCTTAAAGCCGATTATTTGATATAGGCATACTCGTTTTATTGTTCTTTGCTTTATTGTGCTTTATAGATACCGCATTTTTTTAACAAACTGAAGGTTTGTGGCAACCCTGCAAGTCTGTTGGCACCATTTTTCCAGTAACATTTGCTCACTTTGCATCTGTGTCACATTTTGGTAATTCTCACAATATTTCAAACTTTTTCATTATTATTATATTTGTTATGGTGATCTGTGATCAATGAGCTTTGATATTACTATTGCAAAAAGATTATGACTCACTGAAGGTTAAGGTGATGGTTAGCATTTTTTAGCAATACAGTATTATTTAATTAAGGTATGTACATTGTTGTTTTAGACATAATGCTACTGCACACTTAATAGACTAAGTATAGTGTAAACATAACTTTTATTTGCACTGGGATACCAAAAAATTCCTGTGACTTGCTTTATTGCGATATTCACTTTATTCTGATGGTCTGGAACCGAACCTGTAATGTCTCTGAGGTATGTCTGTACTGATATGCAGCCAGGGTTTGGAACCACTACAGCAGAGTAAGTTTTCATCTAGAATCTTAAATTTTAGCTAAATTTGTATATTAGAACGCATCAATAGAATTCTGTAATTTGAACATTACAGAAAGTTTAGAAAGGGCGATCTTAACCATCTATGAGTTTCCTGTTGTTGTAACAAATTACCACAAATGAAGTGGCTTAAAACAACACAAGTTTATTATCTAACGCTTTTGGAGGTCAGAAGTCAGAAATGACTCTCATGGGGATAAAATCAAGGTGTCAGCAGAGCTGAGTTCCTTCTGGAGGCTCTAGGGAAAATCCATTTCTTATCTTTTCCAACTTCTGGAGACTGCCCATTTTCCTTGACCTGTGGTCACATCATTCCAACCTGTGCTTCTGTTGTCACATCTCCTTTTCTGACTCGACCCTTCTGACTCCGTCTTATAAGGACCCCTGTGATTGTGTTGGGCCCATCCAGGTAATCCAGGACAGTCTCCTCATCTCAAAATCTTTAATCACATCTGCAAAGTCCCTATTGCCAAGTAAAGTAGCAGTCACCTGTTCCAGGCATTTAGGACCTGGACATCTTTGGAGTGTGGTGTGGTGGTGGGGGCAATTGTTCAGAGTACCATACCAGCTTAACATGATTATCACTTTGGTATTTTCTTTCCTAGTCTTCTTTAATGTGCATATTTTTAATTTAAACGTGATCACCTTACACATACAGTTTTCTAGCCTTTTCTACTTAGTTTTCATAACCATCATTTAAAAGAGCCACATAATATTCCATCCATGATTATATCATATTTTACATTGTGTCTTTACTCTGTTGTTGGATTTTTGTTGTTTCAGATTTTTATTACTGGTAAGTGAAGCTGTGATAAATATTTTTGTTTATTAGATAGATTCCATGATGTGGGAGTACTGAACTAAAACATTAGAAATATTTTTATACTGTTTAATTCAAAACACCAAGTTGTAATTTTGAAGAGTTCTGATCTATTATAAGAAATAATGTATGAGAGTATAAGTGGCGCTATATTTTTGCCAATATTGGTCATTATCATTTAAAAAAAGACTTTTTACTAATTAGATAGATAGAAAAATATTACCCTGATTTAAATTTAATTTACTCAGAATTGTTTTTTATGTTTCTGTTTGTTTCTCTTTGTATGTTTTGCTCCTTTATTTCTCATGGTCTGAGTTTCTTGTTATTAATACTTATGAGATTTTTATATAGTGAATTTATTGTCTTATATGCTACAGATGCTTTTTTAAACACATTTTTAAATTTTAAATGTTCATATATGTTTTTTCCTTTGTGATTTTTCTGTTTTCTCTGTGCTTAAGTTTTTCCACCTAGCAGAGGTTTGCAGTAAATATTCAATTTTGTTTTCTTTGATTTCTTTCATGGTTTAGTCACTGCCCTTAGCAAATTATCAGCAAACTAAGAAGTTTGGAGACTTATGAGTCTAAACTTACTGTATGACTTACTGTATGAAAGCAAGTACCGAATTAATTTGGTTCCATTCACATAATTTATCAAATTGGAAACAAATTTTTGAAAGGACTAGAGAAGAATCTAGCAATTTTAGTGCATTCCTAAGATGTTTTTTGCCCTTTGCTGAAAGGTTTACTCACCATGCCTGTCATGTTGTGTGTTCATGCAGATAATTGAGAATTACAGTGAGCTATCTTAGTCCATGATAAACAGACAGAATGCACTTTAATTACATTCTAATTTATTATCTGGTGAAAGTACCTTGCTAACAAATCAACCCGGATATGACTTATGGATAGCCTTTGCACTTAGAGGAATAATAAGTCTGTAATCACAAACAACATGAACCGTTCATCTTCTAGATTGCTGTTATATTTATTAGCCTGAAATGCCTGTGCCCAGTTTCTTTCCTGTTTGTTTCCCATTTCTTGGCTCCTGTGCCCCCACTCAGCCTGCTGTAAGTTGGTAGAATCCTGTGCTTACAAATTCTTTTTCTTGAAATAAGGTTTAGGCACATGCCTGGGAGAGAGTTCTGTCACTTTACCGTAGGAATAAAATGTATTCCCCCCAGTAATAGTAAATAGAATAAACTGTCACCGTAATGTACTAATATGTGATTTATTCCTTGCTGCCCTGGTAAGAACTAACAATTCTAATTCTGTAAAGAAATAAAAACTTTGCCCCCTAGAATAGCCACCACATCCTTCAGTATCCTCTGTTACTTCCCGCTGGTTTCAAAAAAAAAGAGGAATGCAGATTAAACTGAAACAGCTTTTGTTTTTTTCTTTTGCAACAACCTTGTACAGAAAATTAATATTAGGGAGTAGATTTTACCAAGTGAACGCCTTTCTCTGACGCAGTACCTTCTTAAAATTCTACCACTTAAGGCTGATGGCAGAATGAACAACCAGTGGCACTAGTTCCACAGCATAATTTAGAAGCATTACATTTCCTTAGTTGACCCCAGTATATTTGAATACCACCACGTTAAGCTGAACATTGGAGTGGGGCTGCAGTGTGCGGGCATGAAATGGTGTAGAACAACCTAAGGAAAATTATACTCCGCCTCTTCGATGTAGTTGCAGTGAAGAGCTGTTAATTGCCTTTTCTATTCCAGAGACCCTTTTTTCCTTCTCTTCTACCTTTACCTTAATGATTTTAGTTGAGTCTACTGATCCTGCCTGGTATCTTTAGCAAGCAAAGAAGATAATAATTCTTATTTGAGAGTATCCTCTTTTTATGGACAAGGATCTTATACCTAAAGGAGATCTCACCAGGGCTTTAGGTATAACACTGTCACAGTGGATGTTCCCCTGTTCAAGCAGCTGGTAAGTGGTAGAAGGGACCTGGAACTTCTGCATTTTACTGCCATGATTTTTTTGTTTCCATGCTTGGTCCAAATTTGTGTTAAAATGAAAGGTCAAAAGATATTGGTTTATTTCACTTACCATATTTTTCCATATTGCAGATTGGTTTTGGCATGCAAATCAACTCACGTGGGCTTGAAAGTTCTTTCTGTTCTGAAGAATTCTGCAGAACTATAATAATTTTTTTTCTTTAAACCTAGAAAGTTCTCAGTAATCAGTTCTATTTGAGAGTGTTAGTTTTGTTTGGCTCAAATATGAGTGATAAAATTGTAATGTAAAATCACCCTTCTTTTTTTAAAGCATCCTTTCTGAGCTAGATGACATCTAAGGTCTCCCCTTAAGAGTCTATGATATGTCCCTTGAATGCTTTGCCTCGTTCTGTGTGTATTCTCCAGCTTCACACAGTCCCACGTTTCTGGAGTTTCCCATGGAATATTCTCCTTCGGGCCTGTTCAGCCCCGATTTGGATCTGACCAAGGCAGTTTGGATCTGTCCAAGGCATTGTTACTATTTTATTGACTCCTCTTGTTGTGTTTTGTTTTGTTTTGACTCCTCTGTTTTCTGACCCCTCTCGGTATCTCCTTGAAGCTAGATCTTGCGTACTATCCTGTCTGAATATTAGGAAAGAATTAGGAATAATTCTAACCCTAACTTTACTACCAGTATCCTTACTTTCCTACCAGGGAAGTCTGTATTTTTTTTTTTTTTTTTTTGCGGTACTCGGGCCTCTCACTGCTGTGGCCTGCGGAGCACAGGCTCCGAACGCGCAGGCTCAGCGGCCATGGCTCACGGGCCCGCCGCTCTGCGGCACGTGGGATCCTCCCGGCCCGGGGCACGAACCCGCGTCCCCTGCATCAGCAGGCGGACTCTCAACCCCTGCGCCACCAGGGAAGTCTGTATGCTTCTATTGGGACTATCCAAAAGAGAAGCCACAATTAGGATTTGGAGATCAAGTTGAGGGAGGGAGAGAGTGATATCTTGAAAAGATGCAGAAGGAAGTATTTCTGAGCAGCCAGGGCTTGTTCTGTGCATCCTATTTAAGGAGTTACCTATTTTATCTGGATCTCCACCTGTGCTTTTTAGAATGTTAGCAGGACCTAACTCCAAGCCAAATCGTTCTGTGAAGTTATAGCTTAGTTTGCTTTGGAGAAAATTTGCTTCATGTTTGCCCCCCTTTGCTCTGTAGCTGTTATTTCCTACTCTGGTTTCTGATATTTCCTTCTATTGGCAGTATTTTCTGGATCCATGCATTCTTTGCATGAATTATTCAAGAACCCTCTTCCAAGACTATGTTTGAACTCCATTTTAGGAATAATAACTTACAGTTATATTCCAAATTTAGTGGCATTTTGACTTCAGGAAGACCCTTTTAGGACCAAATTAGAGCAAAATAATTATGTTTGTCCATACTGGAATGGAAGTCCCACTGTGGCTTCCAGCCTTATAAGTCTCCCCACAATAGATCTTACTAAGATCACTAATGACTTCCATATCACTAAATCTAATGGATTTATTTGAAAATGTTTTTATCCTAATTGTATTGTTGATAGTTTCTTTTTTCTTGAAAAACACTTTTTACTTGATTTTGTTCTTTATACCATTCCTTCCCCCTGTGGCAGGCTTGTCCAGGTGATTAAATGTTGCTATGCCCTCTTATCATTCTGTTCTTTCTCCAGTTTATCCCTTCCGTATTCTTCAATTACCAGAAATAATCTACATTAGTCTAACCTATCCACCTGGCCTCCTTCCAATCTACTCCCCATATTCCTGAAGAACACAAAAGTAGATGTGAATGTAATGTAAACATACCATGTTCTTGAATAGGAAATCCCAGCATCATAAAGTGCTGATTCTCCCATACTAATTTACAAATTAAAGTGATCTCAATGAAAATACTAGAAACACTAATTGTAAAGTGCATATTGAACCCTGAATAACATTGAAAAAGAAGAGCAATGAGAGGGGGACTAGCCCTTCCAGATTAAAACATCCTATGAAGTTTCAATTAGAGCAATGTAATACTGGTGCATGAATTGACAGACTAATAGCACGGAATTGGAAATTCAGAAATAGAAAATATAGCAACTTAGGATATGCTAAAAAGCAGTATCATAGCAGTTGGGAGTAAGGATGGACTCTGATAACTGGTACTGGTATAACTGTGTAGCCATCTGGAAAGAGAATGTGTTAGGTCCATACTTGACATTGTATATTTGGATAAACTCCAGATTGGTCAGAGATTTAAACATAAAATGTGAAATCATGGGAGAATTTAATTATAACTTTAGAGTTATAAAGCCTTTCTAAAATTATGACTCAAAATCCTAAACTCAGAAGGTTGGTTTATTTGCCTTTGAAAAATGTACATGACCAAAACTCACCATAAGCAAAGTCCGAAGAGAAATATGAGATGCATTGTAACTCCTGTCAAAATTCCAGTGACATTTTTCATAGAAATAGAACAAACAATCCTAAAATTTGTATGAAACTACAAAAGACCCCAAATAGCCAAGCAATGTAGAGAAAGAATAACCAATCTGGGGGAATCACTTCCTGATTTCAAACAATATTGCAAAGCTGTAGTAATCAAAACATTATGGCATTGACTTAAAAACAGACACATCAATCAATGGAACAAAGTAGAGAGCCCAGAAATAAACCCATGCATACATGGTCAATTAATTTGTAACAGAGGAGCCGAGAATATACAATGGGGGAAGGTGCCAAGAATATACAATGGAGTTAAAGTTTCTTTAATAAATGAGGTTGGGAAAGGTGGACAGCTACAAGCAAAACAATGAAACTGGATCATTATCTTACCATACACAAAGAAATCAATTCAGAATGCGTTAAAGACTTGAATATAAAATCCGAAACCATAAAATTCCTAGAAGAAATCATAGGGGATAAGCTCCTTGACCTTGGTCTTGGCAATGATTTTTTTTTTTTTTTTGATTTGACACCAAAAACAGGCAAAAAAAAAAAAGCAAAAAGAAACAAGTAGGACTATATTAAACTAAAAAGCTTCTGTACAGCAAAGGAAATCATCAACAAAATGAAAAGGCAACCTACTGAATGGGAGAAGATATTTGCAAGTTATATATTTGATAAGGGGTTAATATCTAAAGTAGATAAAGAACTCGTACAACTCAATGGAAAAAACTGAAACAATCCAATTAAAAAATAGGCAGAGGATCTAAATAGACATTTCCAAAGAAGATATACAAATGGCCAACAGGTACATGAAAAAGCGTTTAACATCACTAATCAGAGAGAAGCTAATCAAAATCACAATGAGATATCATCTCACACCTATTAGAATGGCTGTTATCAAAAAGATAAGAAATCAGTGTTGGCAAGGATGTGGAGAAAAAGGAACACTTTTGCACTGTTGGTGGGAATGTAAATTGGTGCAGCCACTATGGAAAACAGTATGGAGAGTACTGAAAAAAATTGAAAATAGAACTACCGTATTATCCAGCAATTTCACGTCTGAGTACTTATCCAAAGGAAACAGAATCACTATATCAAAAAGATATCTGCACCCCCATGTTCATTGCAGCATTATTTACAATAGCCAAGACATGGGAACAACCTGTGTTCATCAACAGTTGAAAGGATAAAGAAACAGTGATACACACACACACACACACACACACACACACACACACACACACAAATATTATTCAGCCATAAAGAAGAAGGAAATCTTGCTTTTGTGACAACATGGACGGACCTTGAGGGCATTATGCTAAGTGAAATAAGTCAGACAGAGAAAGGCACATACCGTGTGTTCTCAGACAATGAGAGACACGTTGCGTAATATCACTTATGTGTGGAATCTAAAAGAAGGAGAAGGAGAGGAAGAAGAATAAGAAGGAGAGGAAGAAGGAGAAAGAGAAGAGGAGGAAGAGGAAGAAGAGGAGGAAGAGGAGGAAGAAGAAGCACTTACAGATTACAGAGAACAAATTGGGGGTTGCCAGAAGTGGGGGGTGGGCAAAATAATTGAAAGTGGTCAGAAGGTACAAACTTCCAGTTATGAGATAAGTAAGTCCTGGGGATTAATATGTAACATGATGAGTTAACAATACTGTACTGTATATTTGAAAGTTGCGAAGAGAGGAGATCTTTTTATTTTCTTTTGATTTAAAAAATGCATAAAAATACCCACAAATCTGATCATCCCCCCCTTCTCCTAATAATTTTAGTGGTTTTTGTTGCTCTGAGGATGGAGACTTCTAATGTAAATAGCAGGGCCCTGGATGGCCTGTTTCTTCTGCCCTGACGGCACAGCATGCTTCCCCTTGTTCTCTCTGCTTTTGCCACATTGGCCTTTTTTCTGTACCTCAAACTCCTTGTGTTTCCTTCCATCACAGGGCCTTTTCTCATGCTCTTACCCCTGACAGGAGACTTCGCCTAGTTAAAACATGTTTAGCCTTTGATCTCAATAGTTACTTCTACAAAGATGCCTTCTTGGGTAAGATCAAATTTGCTTTTTCCGTGAGTTAGTGGTGCCTTGCCCATCTCCTTTCTAACTCTGGTTATAAATGCAGTTGTGCATTCTTTGTTGGGATTGTTTAATGTCTGCCTCTCCCACTAGAAAATAAGCCTCATGAGGGTAGGGGCCGTGTTTACTTTGATCAGAGATAAAAGTACCTATTTCATAGGGTTGTGAGGATTAAATGAGATGATACATGTTATGTGCTTAGCCTGGTACCTAGCACATAAGCATGTAATGCTAATTAGATCCTGCTGTATATTTTGTTTTTAGTAGAAGGAAATGATATTGTTTGTGGATAAATTAAGTGGATAAAGTTTAAGGAAGAATTCTGACTCTTCTTGGCCAGAGGAAGGATTACCTTTGGAGGGGAGTAGCTAGTCTTTTTGTGAAAAGAGAAAAATTAGCTTTTACTCCTCCACTATTCTTGGCTCCTGTATCTGTCAAACTGCAAGAAAGCAGCTTTTTTTCCGAAATATTTTCCCCTTTTCCAGTTGCATTTCTTTCTCCCTTCCTCCCTTTCTTTCTTTCCTTCTTCCTTCCTTCCTTTCTTTCTTTCTTTTTCTTTCTCTCTTTCTCTTTCTCTTTTTTCCTTCTTTCTCTTTCTCTTTTTTCTTCTTTCCTTTTCTTTCTTTCTTTCTTTCTTTCTTTCTTTCTTTCTTTCTTTCTTTCTTTCTTTCTTTCTTTCTTTCTTCCTTTCTTCCTTTCTTCCTTTCTTTCTTTCTCTCTCTCTCTCTCCCTCTCTCTCTCTCTCTCTCTCTCTCTCTCTCTCTCATATATAATTTTTCACTTGGAATCTGGGAATTTGTACGTGCACTTGCAGTTCTGTATTTGTCATATCAACCAAAGTTGTAAAAATCAGGTAGAATTCAAGACAGTGGGATCCAAAATGATACAACAGACATTTCATGTTGTGCCATAGGGGACAAGTTTATTGTGAATCACTGGGATCATATTCCCTATCGTGTAATTTATAGAAAGGTGGCTTTAAAGAGTTTGAAAAGTTGTATTCTAGCTGCGTAATATTTTGTTCCAGCATTCTTCAGTTACCATAGCCTCATCTCAGTTCCTGACATTTTGAAAGTTGGTAGATTATTTGAAGTCCCAGGTTTTTACTTTTCATATATTAAGTAGGTAAATTGCCTTTTTGGTTCACTCCTTTGGTTTCTTTATTTTATGTTCCTTGAATGTTGCCTGCTGCCCTGCTCTTAGGGAATTGGAGTCCTTATTGCAAAATGAGATATGCATAACTGTAAAGTATTGTTTCCTGCCATTTTCCTTCATGGCTTGGAGAAGGATATGCATGGAGCAGAAAGCACAAACAGGGGGTCTGTAGGCTACTTGGGCTTCTCAGATCTGTTTTGCTTAGCTTGTAGAGTAAGTTGAAAAATCTGAATTTCCAGCCTCATTTAAAAATTCGGAAGGTATGGCAACAGTGGGCTAGCATTACCACTTGGCAGCAATTGACTGTGCTCTGTAGGTGTGACAGAAACACTCCAGGCTGCCGTAGCTTTCTCTGTCTCCCTGCTTCTCCCCAGATTCATCCCGCTTGCTTCATTAATTTACGTTCCTTGCCTGGCTTCTGGCTTCTTTAGACATTTGAGATTGTGACCTCTGGCATAGAGAGGTAGGATGCTATCAGGTTAAGAGCAAAAGAGGCTAAAATCAGTGGTCTGCTGAGCTGATTCTGTTATACAGTCTCAGAGGTCTTCCATCCCTGTGGCATCCTGATCAAGGGAGTTCTTGGTCCCTCCCTGGTAAATGAGATTTTTTTTTTAATGGCTGTCTTGTAGGAATAGATGTCTTGTAGAAATAAATTTAGGATGATTAAATAACCATTGAATAAGAACTATAATACTACCCAGTCAGGACTGGTTTTACTGCCAGGACTGTTTTCTGGAGCTTCCTGTAATTCCTCTAAGTTTGTCAAAATATGTTACCTGTTGATGTGAAAATGTTTATTACTTTTTTCAAGAAATGTTTTTAGGGGAAATAACTCATTACTAACAAGTTGACAAGTTGGTAAGTGGCCTAGAAAGCCAAAAATTCCTCACACCTTCAAAACTCTTTTTCTTCCATTTTTTTTCATTGTGGTAAAATATACGTAACATAAAATTTACCATTTTAACCATTTTAATGTGTACAATTCACTAATGTTAAGTATATTTTCATTGCTGTGCAATCATCACCACTATCCATTTCTAGAACTTTTTCATCATCCCAAACAAAAACTCTGTACTCATTAAACAGTAACTCCTCATTCCCCCTCTCGCCAGACCTGGTAACCTCTATTCTCCTTTCTGTCTATATGAATTTGCCCATTCTAGGTACCTCATATAGTGGAAATATACAATATTTGTCTTTTTCTGTCTGCCTTACTTAGCAAGTTTTCAAGGTTCATCCATGTTGTAGCACGTATCAGAATTTCATTCTTTTTATGGCTGAATAGTACTCCATAGTATGGATATAACACATTTCGTTTATTCATTTATCTGTTGATGGATCAGAACTCTAATTTTTTGACTGTACTGCACCTTCCTTTAGTGGCTAAATTGGAGCGTAGATCCTTTTTGTTCTTCATCCTCACTGGCTTGTTGGTGTTCTTTCTCTCAAATCTCCCCAGGAGCCTTGCACATCAGCATGATTTTTGGTCATTGTGAACCCAAAGTAATTTTGCTTCCTTTGGACATTAGTGAAGCTGTTGTATTATGTATATTCTGAACTTATCCTAACCCACTCTCTTGCTTAATTCTAGGAGTATAGTGATTTCTGACTTGGTTCTATATGACTATATGTTCTTTTCCTGTGAATTACACCTTCTTCATGCAACTCCTTAGATGTCTAGAAGGCTTAGCTTTCTCGTGTCAGCTGTGTCATTAATTAGCTGTGTGAGTTTAAGCTACGCTATTCTCAATCATGAAATGAAGAGTTTTGGAGTAGATGATATTTCTGATTTCTTCTAACTCTCAATGATATTTTATCATTTAAAACATGCTACTTGCTTTCAGCATGGTGGTAAAAGCAAAAATTGATGGAAATCCATTTAGGTATCTGTGAATCAAATAAGATTATATATCAGAAGGTGCTTGGTAGAGGTGGTTTTACCATGATTAAGACTATAAAAAGATTTCTGTACAGGGCTGTTGGAAATAGCTTAAGAATTAAGTAAGGAACTTAATTCCTTATTGCACAGATAAGCGGGGCTGTATATTATGTGAGAAGAGAATGAATTTAAGAATAGTTAACTGAGTCTAAAAGCAGTAGGAAGGCAGTATCTTTTGAGCATTTTGAAAAGCGAACTGATACTACTTGGAAACAATTTCAATACATTTCTAACTCTTTGATACTGCCACAGGAGTTACTAACTTTTATTACTTTTGTTTGGGCCTTTTTGAGCAGGATATCTGACTTGATAAATGGATACATGACTTTATTAGAGAAGCAATGGAACAGTCAAAAGCAGATCCTGGTAAATTGATAACGTTGATATAGACCAGTAGTTTGCAGATATTCAAATTTCCTGGATCAGTAATTTTCAAAACAAATCAACCAAATAACTTTGGGAATTATTATAGTGTTGTTAACTTTTCAGTTCACACACACAAAAAATTATTTTTAAAAATTAATTATCTGTTATCACAATTTCACAAAAGAAAAAACATTCTGACAATAAAATGTAGGAATTATCTTAGAATTAAGGACAGATTTTAAAATAGAACAGCACATTATATTACTATTTTTCTATGCACCACAGTAGACTTAGTTGTGAATTAATGTTTGGGGATTACTGGTACAGTTATAAATGTTTTTGAAATTAGAGGAAAGGAAAATCATAATTGCCTGGATTGACCAAAGGTGGAAAGGATGGTGCCAGTGAAAGGGCAATGTTTGGAAAAGAAAGTTTTCAGTGGTGAAGAAGATGCATTGGTTTTATTTATTTATTTATTAAAATATTTATTTATTTATTTGGTTGCACCGGGTCTTAGTTGCGGCATGCAGGATCTTTGTCGCCACGTGTGGGATCTTTTAGTTGCGGCTTGTGAACTCTTAGTTGCGGCATGTGGGATCTAGTTCCCTGACCAGGGATCGAAACTGCGCCCCCTGCATTGGGAGCGGGAAGTCTTAGCCACTGGACCACCAGGGAAATCCCAATGCATTGGTTTTAGATATGCGGAATATCCAAGTTGAAGTTCAGCAAGCAGTTAAATAGGTTAGACCTGGAGATAAAGATTTAGGTATCTTCAATCTTGAGATGATAGTAGCAACTATGAAAATGGGCTGAGTTTCCTGAGGGAAAAATGTGTGGTAGATAAGGCAAAGGATAGCTTGTTAGAGGTTAGAGGCCAGGACTCTGAAACCAAACTGCTTGGATTTGAATTCTGGCTTTACCAGTTATGAGCTGTATAACTTCAGTGGCAATACCTTATGATGTTCTCTTCAGAGTTAAGTGAGTTCTAAGCATTATATAAAATGCTTAGAATATTGCTTGGCAGATAGTTAATGATATATGTGTTGGCTACTGTTATTTGGTAATGGATTAAAAGAACTGAGTAGTAGGTAGTGGCAGGCTACAGCTCCTATGTAGAAAATGGATAAATTCCAAAAATCTTATTTTGAAAGTTATGGAGCTGTGGAAGCAAAGAGGAGGAAGTAAACTCAAATTCTAGTCTCCCTTCTTGTGTGAACTGAGATAGCCAGCTGTTTTTTCCCTGAGAGCAATTGCCAAATATGGGCATGTTCTTAGGATTAGGTTTGATCCAGGCAGAGGGAGTCCACAGGGAAAAAGAGAAATCAGAAGAGCTTTTAACAGTTGCGTGGGCTGGTTTGACAGATGGAAATCTAGGTGAGCCCAAAATGCAGAGTTTTTTTTTTCTCCACTAGACACTTGCTAAGTGCTGGGGCAGTGTCAGAGGCTGGAGCTAGCCTGGTAAAAGTGAGTAAAATCTCTTGCAGTCTCATGGTACTTAGGAGACTTGCTATGTTCTCAGACTTCTTGATTTCAGGACCCCTTTTCAATCTTAAAAGTTATTGAAGACACCAAGGAGATTTTGCTTCAGTGGATTATATCTGTTCATATTTACTATATCAGAAATTCAGAAATTAAAAATAAGAGAAATTTAAAATATTTATTAATTTAAAAATAACAGTAATAATAAACTCATTGCATGTTAACATTAATAGGCTTTTTTTGGAAAAACAGTTACATTTTTGAAAACAAAAAATATGTTATTGAAAAGAGTTAATTTTTAAATATTTTTGAAAATCTTTGGCTTAATAGCAGACAACTGACTATTCGTATCTGCTTCTGCCTTCAGTTTGTTGAAAAGCGTTGTTTTGGTTGAAGTAAATGAAGAAAATCCAGCCTTACACAGTATGTAGTTGGAAAAAGGAGTAATTTAATAGTCTTTTCAGATAATTGTGAACATTCATCTTTGATCCTATGGCAAAACTTGACAAGTGGTAGTTTCTTAAAGGTTAGTTGCAGTGTGGAGTGTGAAATCATTTCAGTGAACTTTTTGTGTGTTATTACATTAAAATCTATTGTTCTGTCTTTTATTTTGAATGGATCTTTTACCCACACATAATTCTGTATCATGCGTTGGTTATTTGGAAATAGTGGTTCACTGAGGTGTGCAAATCTTCTGTAGACAATACAAAAACCCCACACATTTGTTAATATCACCACTGAGCTCATCAGAAAAGTATTAAGTATTGGAAAGTTGTCAAGATTATGGTGGCTGATATGTTTTGTGCAATTCTGATTTTTGCCCGAAAGTTCAAACTTTATTGTTGGCAACAAACGCTGCTGTTTTTATCCCTTGAAGTAATAGGCTTACTGCATTCATTTTTGAGAAAACTCCTGCTGAATATCCAAGTTGAAAGACCATAATTTATCTATTGGTTGTTCTTTCAAGTAAAAATGGTATTTTATGGAAAAAAAAAAAAACTAATTCAGCTGGTGACTCAGTCACATTAAGTGCTTTTCATCAAGACAACTACCATACTTTGGTACAACAGAATACTTTGTACATGCTTTGATTTTGTGACTTGGATTATAAAAAAGATATATATTCAGGGGTTGGGATTTAATAAAATTAACCATACTGTTTCATCAGCGATATTCTTAAGTAAAAGTGATATTTCTTTTACTATGAATGCATGACCCTGAGGAATATAGCTGTATATTGGTGTTGGTGTTACTGCCTTGATTTATGCTAAGGCTGCAGCAGTTTTACCTGCTATTGCTTTGGTACCATCAGTGTCAATGTCGACACAGTGAGAAAGGCAAATATCTTAGTATTATTATATTATAGTTTTTATTTCATGGACTCCCTCCTAAAAAAATCTCAGGGACCCCTGGAGGTTCACAGACTAGACTTTGAGAACCACTAATCTGGGGAAAGGGACCTGCAACAAACACTTGACAGTTTTACCCTTGAGACATTTGAAAATAGAAATGAATGGAGTCTAACTAAAGCTATATTCCAGTCCCAATCCAGTTCAGTCCTTTCTACCTAACAGAGGAAATGGCAATCCTCTGTGGAAAATAATATCAACTATAGTCTCTACAGTTATTTTATATGTAGTGTTTGACATAAGATCAAATATTGTGAGAAAGGACTTTTGCTTCTCACCATGAGAGAATAACAGGATCTGGAATTGCTGGCTGTCTATAAACAACTGGAAAACTGGACAGATACTTGAAGCAACTATCTTCACATACTGGACCACAGGCAACATAACACTCTGATTCCTAAAAGAAGGGAAACAGAAGAGGTAAACTCTACAATTGCTTTGGCTTTTTGCCTGGAGGCAATTTTCAGATTGTGGTGCAGGGAGGGGAAACCCAAATAGAACCCTGTGGTATTGCTGAGTGGTGTGAGACACAGATCAGAGTTTGGGGAAGCCCATGGTGGCTAGAATTTACAGGGTAATATACCATAGAGGAAGGAGTTCTACAGAGGAAGAGCTCTAGAAATCCGTATAGGTGTCCCAGAGTTCTGTACATTGGCTATGGTGAAACACCATGATGTTGGCAAAGAACAACTTCTAGGAAAAAAAGTTATTGAAATCTGTAAACTGAACAATTCCCAGAGCTCATACAGGATCAGAAATTGTTTGGGTTCCCATCACCAGAGTAAAAAGACCTCTCTGAATACATGGGGTATTCAGGGAAGACTTCAGAAGGGTCACCCCCTTTGTAGTGGGACTAAATTAGCTCTAGAATAAAGGTTATTCTATACCCACCCTAAACATAAACCCAGTATGGATCAAATTGGTTTACATGTAATTTAATTGCCCACTAGAACAAAGTCCAATCCTCTTTAACAAAATCTAACACTCAAGAACATAAATCAGCAACATTTAACATACAATAAAAAAATTATGGACATGTCAAGAAGTGATAAAACATAACTCACAACCAAATGAGAAACAGACCCAGAAAAGGCAGAAATGATGGAATTAACAGACAAGAATGTTGAAACAGCTAAAATAAATATGCTCAATATAGTCAAATTATTAAAGGAAAATATAATGAACACTATAATTAGAGTAATGGAAGATATAAAGAACCAAATGGAGCTTTTAGAGTTGAAATATAAAGTATATTAAATGAATTTCACTTGATGGGATTACAGACAAGTTAGATCTTAACAGAAGAAAAGATCAGTGATCTTGGGAAAAAAAAAAAAACAGATCCAGAATGAACATAGGAAAATGACTGAAAAAATTTACAGAGCCTTATTTTTATTTAGACCAATATCAAGTGGTTTAAAATAGAAGTTATTGTAGCACCAAAAGGTGGGGACTGGAAAAACTATTTGAAGAAATAATGTCCCAAATTTTCAGACTTTGATGGAAAGTATAAACTTCCAGATCCAAGAAGCTCTTCACAACCTCCAAGCAGTATAATCATAAAGGAAATCACACTAGAATTAATCATAATCAAATTGCTAAAAAAAGTGATAAAGAGAAATTCTTAAATTCAGGTAGAAAAAAAATGAGTACATTAAGTACAAAGGACAAAAGATAGTAGTTATTGTAGACTTCTATCAGAAACTATAAAAAGAGAAGATAATAGTAACATCTTTAAAGTATTGATAGGAAAAAAAAACTGTTAACCTAGATTACTATATCCACTGAGAATATGTTTCATTAAAGGAGGTGAAATACTATTTCAGACAACAAAGCTGAGAGAATTCGTCACCAGCAGACTACTGCCACAGAAATGTTAGACAGGATTCTTTAGACAGAAGGAAAATGATACCTGATGGAACCTTTGAGCTACATGAAAGAATGAAGAGCTCTTAAAATGCTAAACATGTGATTAAACAGAATTCTTTTCCCTCATTTAAAAATTTAAAAATAATTAACTGTTTAAAGCAAAAATAGTGGCAGTATACTGTCGGATTTATAACATACGAGGAAGTAAATTGTATAAAACCAATAGAAGAAACAATAGGAGAGGGATAATGGAAGTATATTGTTAAAAAGTTATTACACATGAAAGAGTAGACCATGATAAGTAAAAGATGCATAGTGCAAGTCCTAAAACAACCACATTAAAAAAAGAGAGTGAACTAATAAGCCAAATAATGGAGATAAAATGGAATACTAAAAAAAAAAAAAAAAACAATCCAGAGGACGACAGGAAATGAGGGGAAAAAAGGAACAAAGAACAAATGGAACAAATAGAAAACAAAGATCAAGATGGTAGATTTAAACCCAGTCTCATCAATAGTTGCATTAACTATAAAGGATCTAAATACTAAATACAGTTAAAAGCCAAAGATTTTCAGGCTGCATATAAAGTCTCTGCTGTCTATGTGAAATTCATTTTAAATATACAGACAAGAGTGTGGGGAAATATGTACCAAACAAACACTAATCATAAGAAAGCTAGAATGCCTATATTAATTTCAAGGAATTAAACAAATATTCAGAACAAAGAATATTATAGGGATAAAGAGGAACATTTGAAAATGATAATGGGATTAATTCATCAAGAAGGTATAACTATTCTTAATACATATACCTGTAATGAGAGAGCTTCAGAGTACATGGAGCAAAAACTGACAACTGAAATTGACAAATCCACAATTATGTTTGGAGATTTCAACATTCATGTCTCAGTAATTGATAGAACAAGTGTACATAAAATTTATAGGGATGTAGAAGACTCAAACAACACTGTCAACTAATGTGACCTAATTGACATTTATAAAACATGCCTCCCGACACTACGAAGTAAACATTCTTTTCAAGTGTACATGGAACATTCATCTAGATTGACCATATGCTGGATGATTAAAAAATAAAAGTTTTGATAAATTTGAAAGTTTCTAAATCACACAGAGAATGTGCCCTGACCAAAACCAGAATTAATCTCTAGCAGGATATCTGGAAAATTCTAAAATATTTAGAAATTGAACAACAGTTTTCTAAATAACTCATCGATAAACTAAATCACAGGGAACATTAGAAAATATTTTGAATGAAAATGAAAAAACAACATGTCAATTTGTGGAATGCAGCTAAAGCAATGCTTAGAGGGGAATTTATCACTTTAAAACAATGGTCTAATCTTCTACCTGAATAAGCTAGGAAAGAAGAACAAAGCAAACCCAAAGTAAGTAGAAGGAATGCAAAAATAAAGATGAGAAGAAGTCAGAGAAATAGAAAATAGAGAAAAATTAATAAAATCAAGTGCTGTTTTTTGAAAAGATCAATAGCCTCACCAGTATCAGAAATGATATTGAGAAGAAGAGTAGGTAGAGACATGGGCAGTCCCCAGTTGGGCATAAAGACAATGTATTGAGTTATGGGGCAGCAAGAGAAGAGCCAAAACAGAGGCTAGGCTTCAAGAAGGGGAATGCCAAGTTTGAGTTCTTAGTGGAACTGTTCTGGGATCAATCCAGAGTATGCCTATACTTCTGCCACTAAAATGAGATGAGGAGAAAGTGAAGGGAGGCCAGGGTGGAAGTCAGGGGATCCAACAAGTCATCTTTTGATATCGATGTGACTGGGCATGAAAGGAAAGGCGGGGGTGGGGGGTGGGCAGGGATAACCTACCACTTAGAAGAGAGTAATGTTTGGTTTGCCCTTGTGAAAAATTCTTTGACTATTCCTGCATCAAAAATTCAGATGCTGTGAAAGCCTTAGATGTGGTCATTTTTCACTCTCAGATTGAACCTAATGAATCAGGGTCAAGTTAAGTTAAACTGTATTTAGTAAGAAAATGCCTAAACATTTTTCTTTGGAGAATTTTCAAGATGAACATGGAAGTGAAAATCAACAGAAATATGCAACTGCTTGTGCTCTCCCCCTACCCCCCCCCTTTTATTTTTATTTTTATTTTTATTTTGCGGTACACGGGCCTCTCTCACTCTTGTGGCTTCTCTTGTTGCGGAGCACAGCCTCCGGACGCGCAGGCTCAGAGGCTCATGGGCCTAGCCGCTCTGCGGTATGTGGGATCTTCCCAGACCGGGGCACGAACCCGTGTCCCCTGCATCGGCAGGCGGACTCTCAACCACTGCGCCACCAGGGAAGCCCCACTCCCCCTTTTAAAGGTGATTTTCAACAGTAAGTATTTTACTGGGTTTTTTTGGTTTTGTTTTGTTTACTGTTACTTTTTACTGCTGCAGGTAGTAGCTGACCAGTCATTGTATGTACTATAGGCTAAGTAGAAATAGAAAAAAGTTCTGCTAGGTACATTTCAGGTGAAGGAAAAATCATTGGGTTGAATTCTCAGATTATGTTTAATAAGAGAAGAGTCTAGGATTAATATTGATAGAAAATTCAAACTATAGCTGGGTTATCCTTTTTTTAAAAGAAAACTTTTCTTATTTGAAAAGTGGCTAAAGTGCTTTTTATAAACTATTTATTAATGTGCCTGACAAAAGAGAAATGTCTAGATTCTTTTTCACCAGATGTTAAATTCTGGGTGGTAGATTGTAGAATGATTTTTACTGCCTGTCATTTTTGTACTTGTTTGAATTGCTTGAATTTTAAAATAATGAACATGTATCTTTTCTTCCCCAAGCCATAGAACTGTTAAAAAAGTGCCTAGCACATAGGAAACATAAAGTAAATATCTACTTAATAAATGAATGAATAAAATGGATTCTGTGGGAAAATTAAGGGTAATATTTATTATATTACTGTTAGGTTTAGTTATAATGCTCATTGGTATAATGGACATACTGGAAAGTCATTTTGTCCGTAATTCTAGTTGGTTACGCACACCAACCCCACGCCCCCATGAAATATGTGGGTTTATGCCATTTTAATATACACCTACCTTCCTCATACAGCTATTGAAGGGGGAAAAGCATCAAGAAAAATATTTGCTTCCAAATGATTTCTGTACCTTCTCTGTAATTTTTTTTTCCCCCTGCTGGGAATAGAAACTATTTCTGGCAGCAGGAACTCTCTAAGGAGAATGTTAGTCCTTACCTCAGCAGGCAGAGTTGTACAAAGAGTTAATTTAAAAACATAGCGTGTTTGCTCCCAGCTAGGATAGAAGGCGGCTTGTCAGTTTTCAGTATCTTCTTTTCCTCCCTGTTATCCTTGTCTTTTACTCCCTCTTATCCTTGTAAGTGGTCTTTTAAAACTCTACCAATTTGTTTCTTTCTTATCTCTCTTGAGATGTAGTATGGTGTTGTGGGCTCCCCAGTTCACCACTGCTCTTGTGAGTAGTGGGATTTCTTTTCCAATTGCTGTGTTGTCGTTATCTCTTCCACAAGAATAAAATACTTAAGCCCTAAATATAAAACCTGAGCAGAAAGGAAGTTCACAGTTTCATCACAAATCATCTTTCCTTCTGCATTTCCCCCCAGTTCAAGGAGCCTTGTTTAAAGCATTGTTTTGTATTTTGTACAGCTAGGAATTATAAAAGAGAATCTAAAAATTGTTTCCTTAGCAGTGATGGAATCCAGTTCGATTTTCCATTGATCACCAAATAGCACAAACTCGACTGTTATGCTCTAGATTTTCAACAGAGGATGTTAAGAATGAAGGTAGACTTGGGTCATACATCAGATGAGCATAATGTCCTGCTTTTTCCTGGCTTATATCTATTTTCCTGGCATACTTTTTTTTTTTTTTTTTTTTTTGCGGTATGTGGGCCTCTCACTGTTGTGGCCTCTCCCGTTGAGAGCACAGGCTCCAGACACTCAGGCTCAGCGGCCATGGCTCACGGGCCCAGCGGCATGTGGGATCTTCCCGGACCGGGGCACGAACTTGTGTCCCCTGCATCGGCAGGTGGACTCCCAACCACTGCGCCACCAGGGAAGCCCCCCTAGCATACTTTTTAACTGCACTTTTTATTTTGGAATAATTTTAGATTTACAGAAAAGTTGCAAATATATTACAGAGAGTTCTTGAATACCCCTCATCTCATTTTCCCTGTTGTTAACATGTGATATAACCATGGTACATTTGTCAAAACTAAGAAATCAACAGTACATTACAGTACATTACTATTAACTGAACTCTAGACTTTATTCAGATTCCACTAGCTTTTCCACTTACGTCCTTTTTCTGTTCCATGATTCAATCCAGGATACCACATTGCATTTAGATGTCATGTCTCTTCATCTCCTCTGTTCTTTGGCAGTTTATGTCTTTAATTATCTTTCATGACTTTAACAGTTTTGAGGAATATTGGTCAACTATTTTGTGGAGCTTATCGCAGTTTGGGTTTGCTTGATGTTTTCCTCATATAGACTGCACTTATGTTTTTTTGTGGATGATACCACAGAAATAAACTGCCTTTCTCATCACATAATATTAGGGGTATGTTCTATTAATGTGACTTACGATTCTTGGTGTTAACCTGGAGTCATCTGGCCAAGGCAGTGTTTGCTAGGCTTCTCTACTATAAGGTTACCCCCACTCCCCATACTCTGTTCTTTACAAGTCACTAAGTCTAGCCTATGCTCAAAGGAGGGGGTAGGATAAGCTTTTAGAGTATCTACATAAATTATTTGGAATTCTGTAAGGAAGATCTTTTCTTTCCCATTTATTTCTTCAATCATTTATTTATATCAATGTGGACTCATGCATATTTATTTTATACTTTGAGTTATAGTTCCTTACTACGTTATTTTGTTGCTCAAATGCTTCCAACTTGGGCAGATGGAAGCTCTTTCAGGTTGGCCTCTTATGTCCCTTTGACATGCCCCCATCCTTTTGGTTTTCTGAATACTTCTTTACTTTCTGGCACTACAAGATGCTGTGGGCTCATCTTGTGTTTTCCCTACCCTAGTCCTAGAATCAGCCATTTCTCCAAGGAGCCCTGGTTCCATGATTAGTGGTATTTAGAAACCAATATCTGGGCAGTGAATATGCTCATTGCTACTAGAGTGTCATTGTTTCTATATATACTAATTCATATATATATACACATATCTATAATTATTTCTATACCTTTTCATCTGTATGTACATTAAGCTAAACATGAGTTCATACTGATGATGCTGACTAATCCAATAACATAGAATTCTTTTAGCTTTCCCCTTTTGTTTATCTGAACTTCCCTCTCCAGCTGTGATTAACCTGGCTTCTGTCATCCATCATCCATTTACTTATTTCTTCAACTGTAGTATGCATGTAAAGCAGTTTCAGAAATGTTAATTTCTACCCAAACTAGAAAACAGTGTTCAGGTACAGTTCCTTTTTCTTCTACCCTTACTGTTTCCAGTCAAAACATGATTTTCCAAAATAATTTAAAGTCAGCTCCTTTTTATTTTTTTCTTGTACCCTCTTCAGTGAGATTATGTCATACATTTATAATACAGTTATATTCTTTTTTTTTTTTTTTTTTTTTTGCGGTACGTGGGCCTCTCACTGTTGTGGCCTCTCCGGTTGCAGAGCACAGGCTCCGGACGGCGCAGGCTCAGCGGCCATGGCTCACGGGCCCAGCTGCTCTGCGGCATGTGGGATCTTCCTGGACCGGGGCACGAACCCGTGTCCCCCGCATCGGCAGGCGGACTCTCAACCACTGTGCCACCCGGGAAGCCCCAGTTATATTCTTTTTTTTTTTTTTTTTTTAGTTAGTTATATTCTTTTGACACAGTCTGCATTCCAGCCTGGGGTCCCCAACCTCTTGGTTGATTTTTTTTAATGTGTGTACATTAAAATTCACTTTTTGTGTTGTAGAGTTCTTTGTGCTTTGCCAAATACATAGTGTCATGTATTCACCAGTCCAGAATATTTCCACCACCCTAAAAATTCCTCTGTGTCCCCTTTAGTAAACCGCTCTTCACTCCCCCCAGTTCCTGGCAACCACTTAACTGTTTTTCTGTACTTTTAGTTTGCCTTCTCTAGAATGTCAAATGAAGGGAATCATATAATATGTAACCTTTCAGATCAGACTGTTTTCATGTAGCAAAATGCATTTAAGATATATCCATCTTGTTGTCTGAATCAATAGCTTGTTCCTTTTTATCACTGAATAGTATTACGTTGTATGGATGTCTCACAGTTTGTTTATCCATTCTCCTGTTGAACAGTAGCTTGGTTGCTTCCAGTTTTTAGTGATTATGAATAAAGCTGCTGTAAAAACTTACATATAAATTTTTGCATGAACATGTTTTCATTTCACTTGGGTAAATAACTAGGGACATGACTGCTAAGTTGATTGTAGGGTGAATATATGTCTAACTTGGTAAGAAACTGCCGAACTGTCTGAAGTGGCCGTTAACATTTTGCATTTCTATCAGCAATGAATGAGAGTTGCTGTTGCTCTGCATCCTTGCCTAGTATAATTTTTAATAGTGTCCCCTTTCACTTTCAATTGTGTCCAGGTTTGTATGATAAACTATGCTGTATTAAGTAAGCATAATAACATATTCTATCTTCTTATGCTTTGTGACTCTACTGGTGAGGAATTTTGGTGACTCTATTGAGTCCAGTTTTTTTTTTTGAGAGTTAGGATTTTCCTCATTAGGAACATGATTTTAGATCTTCTAATTTCAATAATGGTGGATTAAGGAAATAAATAGGTAAAGGAAATCAGAAAAAAAGTAATTCAGTTGATTAAATTGGGTCAACATCATGTAATGAGTGCCAATCTCTTTGTGAGGTTACTCATTTTGATACCACCCTTCTAGGTGTCTGTTCACTTTCTGAAATGGCACCCACAAGTAATTTTGTACATTTTTTTTACTTTTAATCTTGCAGCCCAACCATAATTTGGACCTTTCTTAATACCTCAGAAGATGGAGAAAATGAAATCATTACAGCTTTTAATGTAGTTCTGTATCAGACTTAAGGTTGGAGCCTCTAGGGAAAGTCAGCAGTACCAGAAAGCCATCTCTGTCTGTGGAACACCTGCAAACTAAATGTGGGTACCCTTTAGCCTTCAGATCTTTGTGTCTCAGTGTTATTTTAATTTTCATATTTATTCTTTGGATTCTGGGGTTAGATAGTTCAGTTACACTTTTGGCATGCTGCATATTAGCCTTGGGCATGTGCCCTTTCTGCCTTATCTTGAAGCCAAACAGAGCAAATAATGCTTTTCTTTCTTTAAAAATTTTCTATGCTCATATCTCTGTACTTACTCTTCCTTATTCATACAAAAATAATGGTGTCAGCAAAAATGAGAGTTAAAGATTTGCTGAGATAATTTATGAGCAGCTCATTCGTGTTACCTACCCACGATCTCTAGGGACAGTTCATTTAAATGAAAACTGCTAATATTTCTAGAAAGCCAGGCTGCTGCTTCACTTAGTCGTGCAAGTGAGATTTCTCACAGGTCAGAGGCCACAGGTGCATCTACAGGCCTGTCATCTCATGTTTAGGAATTGCCAACCAACCTTTCTGGTCTTTTTCGTAGGTGGTGGGAAGAAGATGGGGAACGATGCAGTTTCCAGATGTCGAGGTCTAAGTAGGTCAAGTCAGAACCTCTATGGGAATGCCTAGTCCACAATGGTCAGGGTACCAAAGCAGATTGCTGTGGTTAGCAGAAAATTGACAAACCCGTCAGATTTATTTGAGGAGATGGCAACTTGTGGATTAAATTGCTCCACTAGTGATTTTCCTTTCTTTAGATCGAATTCAGTTGTAATATTCCTGTGCATCTACTACTATGGGAGAAAGATGGTAGGGAGAACCCTAACTTTGGACTTCCCTGGTTTATTTTTATTCATTTATTTATTTTTATTGAAGTATAGTTGATTTACAATGTTGTGTTAATTTCTGCTGTACAGCAACGTGATTCAGTTATACATACATATATATATATATATACACACACACACACACACACACACATTCTTTTTTATATTCTTTTCCATTATGGTTTATCATAGGATATTGAATTTAGTTCCCTGTGCTCTACAGTAGGACCTTGTTGTTTATCCTGGATTATTTTAAAATTTTCCATTGCTTTAAATCTTGAGGAAATATTTTGAATATTTGCTTTATTACTGAAAGTGATTGCTATTTGATCTTTATGTTCTTTCAAATTCAGAAAATCACTTTATGGTGAAAGAAAAAAATTAAGCCTTTGAAAGATATTTCTTCTTGGTTGAATGTGATTCAGTTAGTTTCAGTGTTAAAATATTATGCCTACCGCTATGCTGTGCCCTAATCTTGAGAGCACCAGGCATTTTGGACAAGGCAGTTACCCAGTTGGCCCTGTTTCGTTCTTTTGTAAAATGAGAATATTTGGACTAGTGAACTCTTGGATACCTTCCAACGCTGTAGTATGTGGTTTTATGACATGAGTGGCTGTATTAGATTTTACCCTAAAATGAACATTTACCGAATAATGTCAATGATTTAAATGTAAGCCTAGTCGTACTGTGAGTCTTAGTAGAACACAGAACAATGTTTACTGTGTTCAAATGACATTTTAATATAGGGTCAACTTTTCAGCTCTTGTTTTTATTATTTTTTTTGAAATCTATATCTCCAATATAATTCTGTTTACAATTATAACCTTTCTGCATGTATCTAATATGCATGAAGTTACTTTATAATATCAGTAAGTCTAAATTTTTATTGTACATATATATTTTGTAAATTGTTTTGATTCCTGTATATAGGAACCCAGAAGAAAAGTGAATCACTGTGTTCAGTGCCAGATTTTTTTCCCTGCGAATACATGTAGCTATTTATTAAATAATTAATATAATCTTAATTTTTTAAAATGTGTTCGAGTTGATTTTTGAAGAGAAAAATTTGTAGCTGCCTTTTGAAAGATACTTTTTTAGAGGACAGGCTAGAGAATGAAGAGCGTGGGCAAAGGTAGGTTATCCTTACCTTCATTTAACATGAAGTTCTAAGATAGATGTTCTATTTACTTAACAATTAATAAGATATTTAAATATTACATATGATTTTCTGTAGACTCTTTACTATACTTGTCAGGGAGTGATATCTCTTGTTCCACTAGGCAATCCTGTTACATATTTTGAGTCATGTATTTTTGCTGATGTACGGTAGTGCTTTTTAAAGGTGGAATTGACAGCACCCGGAAACAGATTTGATGAAAGTTCAAGGCCACATAAAATTGCTGCTGTGTACTTAGCACGTAAAGGAGCATTATAACTCTGTGTCCATGTTGGCTTGGCCTGGTGTGGTTGTCTTATTCTTGGAATGGACACAGAGAATGCCATTAAAAGGCACAAAGAAATAAATGGACTTTTCTCTTTTCATGTCTTCATCAAACCAGTATTTGCAGAGTTCCTTCTGTTCCTCCTCTTTTTACAGTCCACCAGGAATCAAACATTTCATATTTGAAAGACTGTATGAAACTTCCTCCTTTGATCCCTCCTCTCTGTAAGGATTCACAAATGCCAGCATTCCTCCTCGTTAAGCTTTCATTCAGCTTTTTCTTTGTTTCCTTTCATAATTTAGTGGTGAATTACCAATTATTTTATTTATTTATTTTTTTAAAAAATGTTTCAGCTTGCAGACTTGAGCTTTCAATTTTCTTCGTTTCACTGCCCTATAGTAAAAAATTGTCTGTCTGGCATTAACTGAAACTTCCTCACTGAGTACACATGCAACAACAACCTAACATAGAGAATAATGATCGTTGGTTATAACCATGACCCTAGGGCAGCGCAAGATACCTAAATGTTTTCTGATTTATTCAAGAAAGATAAGCTCATAATCAACTCAATTTGTTGTGTATTTTGTTCCAATTCATTTGACAAGTACTAATCTACGTTTAGTAAGTGGATATTAACAAGAATACCCCATTCCCCGATCCAAGAGGGTACCAGCATGTTTGTTGTGTTTTACTTCAACTCTGTTGTAGAGATGTTCTGCATGAAAGATGTTTTTAATTAAAACACTGGAGAAGGTAATGCTAGCACCCCTTATATTAGGGTCATGTTCTGAAGATTTCTCAAATCTTTCCTCCCCCCAAAATGGTTGAAGACTTAATAAAGAAAGAGATGGAATTCAGAAATCAGTATTCCTCTGGAAAGCCTTGCTATAGCAGTACTTCCTTCTAATCATTCACATTCCCTAGACATTTTTTGAAGATTCATTTGAGCAAACGTTTACTGAGCACTTACTATGTATAAGATAATGTGATAGGAAGTAAACAACGGGGTCAGGAATGAAGGGAAATAGAACTATGCTGTTGATAGTTTCGTGACCGTCAAGGACTTCACACTCTAACAGTTAAATTAATTTCAGGCCTATAACTATAAGCCTGAAAGTTAACTGAATTAACTTTCAGGCCTATAGTTATAAATCTGGGGGAGTTTTGGTATATTTTTATTTTTGGAATTTGAGCATTTTGCAGCAGTCAACTGGAAGCCACCAGGAAGGCGAATGATCTATTCAGAAGCCCACAAGTGTGTGTGTGTATGTTAATATAGCTTTATTGAGATATAATTTACATACCATAAAATTGACCCTTTTAAAGAGTCCAGTTCTTTGGGTTTTAGTATACTCACAGAGTTGTGCAGTCATCACCACTATCTAATTTTAGAACATTTTCATCATCCCCAAAACAACTGTACCCATTAGTGGTCACTTCTCCTAACTCTTCACCACTAATCTGATTTCTGTCTTTATGGATTTGCCTATTCTGGGCATTTCATGTAAATGGAATTATAGAATATTTGTCTTTTTGTGTCTGGCTTCTTTCACTTTGCATAATGTGTTCAAGGTTCATCTATTTTGTATCATATATTAATACTTCATTTCTTTTTATGACTGAATAATATTCTGTTGTATGGATTTACCACATTTTGTTTATCCATCGATCAGCTGATGGATATTTGAGTTGGCTATTATGAGTAATACTGCTGTATACATTTGTATGTTTTTATATAGATGTATGCTCTAATTTCTCTTGGATATACCTACGAGTGGAATTATTGGGTCATATGGTGACTTTGTTTAATCTTTTAAAACTGTTTTCTAAAGTGACTATGTGATTTTTCAATTCTACCGTCAATGAATGAGGGTTCCAGTTTCTCTATATCCTCATCAGCACTTGTTGTCTCTTTTTTAATTATAGCCATCCTAATGGGTGTGAAGTGGTATGTCATTGTGGCTTTGATTTGCATTTCCCTAATAGCTAATGACATTGAGCATCTTTTCATGAGCTTGATGGCCACTTGAGTATCTTTGGAGAAATTTCTACTTGAATCCTTTGCACATCTAAAAATTGTGTTATTTGTCTTTTTGTTGTTGAGTTGTAAGAGTTCTTTATATAATCTATGTACAAACTCTTATCAGCTGTATGATTTGCAAATATTCTCTTCCATTCTGTGGGTTGTCTTTTTACTTTCTTGATGGTATCCTTTGAAGCACAAAAGTTTTTAATTTTGGCGACATCAGTTTATTTTTTTCTTTTGTTGCCCATGTCATATCTAAGAAACCATTGCCTAATACAAGGCTATGAAGATTTACTCCTATAATTTCTTATAAGAGTTTATAGTTTAGTTCTATGATCCATTTTGAGTTAAATTTTGAATATGGTGTGAGGTAAGGGTCCAGCTTCATTCTTTAGTATGTAGCTACCCAGTTGTCCCATACTATTTATACTGTTCTTCCCCCCATTGAATGAACTTGGCACCCTTGTCAAAAATCAGTTGATCGTAAATGTAAGGGTTTATTTCTGTATTCTCAAGTCTGTTCCATTTATCTGTATGTCTGTCTTTATGCCATTGCCACACTGTCTTTATTATTGTGGCTTTGTAGTAAGTTTTGAAATTCCACACATGATTTTTTTACTTTGTGCTTTTCCTCATTGCCCACATCCTCTTGGTTACCAGTTTTCAACTCTCACTTTTTAATATTTTTCAGACTGGTGTGAGACTATTTGTGCCCCCACTAACAATTCATTGTTTTAGGATCTTAATTGTTTGTTGTTGTTGTTTTGTTGCCCAGACCTCCTTTCTGCACCCCCACCCAAAAGCATTAAATGCTTCTTAACTGCTTCTTTTTTTATTTTATTTTTTAAAATTCAATTCAGCAAGTACATGTGCTTTAACTGGTTCTTTACATTAATTCATTCAACCATTTTTGTTTGTTTACTTGCTGAACTTGACATTATATGGGTATTGGGGGTATAATGATGAACATGTCAGATACAATCTGTAGTCTTGTAGACCTCACCTTCTAGTTGGGAAAGCACAATAAATAAGTTTAAAACAATTAGTGTGATGAAGGGAATTAAGCAAAATTATCTTTATAAAAATAAATCTAATCTGGCTACTTTCCTGATTAAAATTCTTCAGTAACTCCCCATTACTTTCAGGATGGTGTTCAAGTTCCTGACTTAATTATAAGATCACTTTATCTTATCTAATTATAAGAGAAATGTTTTCAACATTAACATCTTTCTTGTAAGTTCTCTGCTATCTTCCTTTGTGAATATTTCTTATACACTCTGTAAACCCTGTATTAAACCTTTTAAAAATTCATCTGTAGCTATAAAAACTTTGCAGTAGGCTCTTACAATATTGTCTTGTATATTGGAATATACTTTAATTAAATGCTATAATTTTAATGAAATATTTATAAGATGAAGTATTTTAAAGGAGTATATTGACATCTTAATAAGGAAGTCAAAAAGTACAGTTGCAAAAGTTATCTCATAGTGAAAGCATTGTAGTTGCATTGCATGAAACTAGATCATAGCAAGTCTATCTAATTGTGATCTTTGAATGTGCCAAATGTTCTAAAATATTAAATTATGCCTTTGACCATACTGCCTGGCTTATTTTAAAAAACACGTAACAGGGCTTCCCTGGTGGCGCAGTGGTTGAGAGTCCGCCTGCCGATGCAGGGGACACGAGTTCGTGCCCCGGTCCGGGAAGATCCCACATGCCGCGGAGCAGCTGGGCCCGTGAGCCATGGCCGCTGAGCCTGCGCGTCTGGAGCCTGTGCTCCGCAACGGTAGAGGCCGCAACAGTGAGAGGCCCGCGTAACGCAAAAAAAAAAAAAAAAATGATTAAAAAGCAGAGGGTATAGTTCTGACAACAAAGTAGAAGTCAAGCCAAAAATTATTAAAAATGAGGAAGAACACATTTCAATATAAAAGGCCACAATTCATAATGAAGATATAACAGTTACAAGTATCTATGCAGTAGATAAAATGGTACCCACATTTATAAAGCAAAAAATACAAGACATACAAGGAGACATAAGCATGCTAATTTATATTGGGAGACTTCAACACACCACTTTCAATACAAGACAAACAAATATATAAAAGGCTTTAACAATATAATCAAATAGGTATGTATATATATATCAAACTTCAAGCTGATAATACAAAATACATCTTTTTCTCAAGTGCATGTGAAATGTTCACAAAAATTGATCATTACTAGGTCACAAAAGTAAACATCATTTAAGTGTCATAATATAGAAATATTAGAAGCTACATGCTTTGATCAAATGCAGTAAAACCATACAGCACAAACTAACACAACATTGTAAAGCCACTATACTCCAATAAAAATTAATTTAAAAAATGCAGTAAAGCCAGAATTACAAATTAAAAAAACCCAAAGTATAAAATAAACATCCATGCTGAGATAGACACACACACACACACACACACACACACACACACACACACACACACACACACACATATACCCATCTATTTCCTATTTCTTTTTGCAGAGAGGACTTAGAAATAATGATACTCCAGTAGTTATGAGTACATTTCATGCCATATAATGGTTACTACATACCTTCTCCACTAAGAAGAACCACAGTCCTCTTTGAAAGGACAAGATGTCCCTGGAACATCTTTTTGTGACCAAAAGTGGGAAGTGCTCAGAAATGATGAGGACATGTCCAAAGGACAGGAACCAGATCAGATGAACTCCCACATGCCAGATCTCAAACAATGTGAGCATCGAAGGAGTGAAAATAATGAATTATATAATTCATTGAACCAAATAAGAATGCATGAGTTCATACTGATAAAAATAGATAGATAGATAGATAGGTAAAAGAAAAGGGAAATTTCTTTGTTAAAGTACAATATAATGCCAACTATGAAAGTAGAAAAAAATAATAGAAATAGAAAATCACCATTTGGCATCCATCAAAATAATAACTGTCTTAGGCAAGAATCATCAGTAGACATTAAAATTGGTAGGTAAAGTTTGATCAGTAATAGAATATTTCAATAATTTCAGAGTATCTACCCATAATATTAATTACAAAGGGAAAAACAGTAACTGGAGAAAACTAGCAGACACCACCTTGACAAAGTTGTAAACCCCGCATCACCAATATTGAGACAAATTAACCTTGTATGCTTCTTGTACTAAAAAGAACACAACATTACTTCCATGGTATTCCTGCCAAAAATGCATAACCTGAAATCTAATCATGTGAAAAATTAAGAAAGGCTCAATATGGGGGGCTTTCTACAAAATAACTTCAGAAAGTTTACCATCAAAAGGAAAAACAAAGGCTAAAGAACTGTTCCATATTAAGGAGACTGACAACTGAAGGCAGTGAGATCTGGGATTTTCTTTTGCTGTAAGGGACATTTTTGGGATGATTGGCAAGGCCAAATGAGGTCTGTTGATTAATCATTGTATCACTATTAATTTCCTGATATTTGTATTTGTACTGAGTTATGGAAGAGAATGACCTTGTTTTTAAGAAATACACATTGAGGTATTTAGGGGTAAAAGAGCATCATGTCAGCAACTTGCTCTCAAACAGTTCAGGAAAAAATGAGTATTTTATATAGAGAAAATAATAGAGCAAATTGGTAAATTGTTAAAATTTGTATGTTGAGATTCTTTCTAGTCTTACGGCTTTTCTATGAGCCTCAAATTATGTCAAAATTAAAAGTTAAAAGAAAAAAATATTCAACAAAAGAGAAGGAGTTTTGCTCTAGGCACTTGAAAAATTATTAATTAATATCTGAGGGACTTTATAAATTTCTGTTTTCCATCTTAGTCTTGTTGGGGAAAAAAAAGACAGGGTTCAAAAATAGAAAGTGACACCCTGGGTCATCATCTGATAAGCACACAGGGCTATTCAAATGATCTGTTTTGTTTCTGACCTGGACCACTTTTTTTTCTTCTTAGGTACTTAGTGCTCAGGGAAAATGTGGCTTAAATGCCTTTCTCAATGTGTGTGTTGGAATGATATAGCTTCAGTAAAGATGTTTTACTAACCAAAAGTTGAGTGTCTCAGAAAACCTAAGATATATGGTTGCCATAGCTAGCTGTAGCTTGGATACCTGAATTCAGAGGCTTTAACTTCAGTCTCCTGGGTTGCTAGGACGAGCTTATACTTGACACTATTAATGTCAACTGGATAGTGTTGGACATGCAAATTCCTAGAATAAAAATAGAATCCACAGTGGAATTGGGGTCGTTCCATTTCCCACAGTTCCCTTTTGGCAGTGATATCTAACTGCCCACTGGTCATCTCTATCAGGATATTGACTATGTGTCTAAAATTGAATTCCTTATACCAAACCCATTTCTGCTGCATTCCCATTATCCACTTGGTTGCTCAGACTACACATCTGGAAGATAGCCTAAATTCTTTCTTCTCCCTGATTCTCTAATCCATATTCATTGTAACTCCTTAAATTTCTGAGCTCTACCTTCCTCTCAGTCACTACTATTACTGCCATAGTTCAGAGCTTCATCTTTGGCCTGTGTTTTGTTCTCCACCCCCCACCCCCCCCACCCCCGCCAAAGATAAATGATCTTTCTATTTCAGGTCCTCCATCCCCAACCCAAATCTATTTTCCACATAATCTGTTGAAATGATCTCTTGAAATATGTCTTTACAGTCTTTGGTGGCTCCCTATTTCCTACAGGAAAGATTCAAGCTCCTTAGCTTGTATTACAAGTATTTATAATCTAGCAACTACGTGCCTCTGCATCTCATTTCTTGCCACTTATTACCTTGTATCATCTTCGCCCTGCAACAATAGCGGATTTCCATAGTGGAGTTCCAGGATGAAACCAAGTTGTTGCTCAACTGAGTCTTTGCAGATGCTGTTTTCTCTATGTAAAATGTTTTTCCTTCTCTCTCTACTTGGCTAAAGAGCTCGCTGTTCTAGCAACATGGTAGAATACGATAATATGGAACCCCTCTTGCTACAAATACTCAAAGGTACCAGACAGTACCTAAAGGAACTAGGAGGACGTCTGTGGCATTTTAATGACCTAGACTTTGGAATCCAGTGTCACTTCTATAATATTCTATTTGGGAAGGTAGTCACAAAGGCCCATCCAGTTTCGAGAGAGAGCACATAGATTATACTGCTTCATGGGAGGAATGTCAGGGTCTCATGCAAAGAACATTTAAAATGGGAGATGTTGTTGCAGCCAAATTTGGAAATATAGTCTGCCACCATCCCCAAACCTGTGTCTTATTGTGAGTTTCACGTCTGATTTTATCCTACCTATGTGATATGGGATCCTCAAGTCCAGAATCAGGAGTGGAGGTTCCATTGTAACCACATCATAATTTGGTCTGCTGGGACTGCAGTGTTAACAAATGCAAAACTGGTTTGGAGTAACGTTGCTAGAATCCAGAACATCTAAGATTACCACAATGAAAATAATACCTGGTGGTGCACTCACGAACAGAAATGACAAACTGTGGACATTACCCACCATAAATAAAAGGAAGCAGGAGGGTTAGCACCTTGGGAACCTAAGATATAGGAAAATATGAAAGGGGCTATAAAGTAAGTGTTTAAAGTGATTAAAGAGAGAAAACAAGGAAAAGAAATCAAAAGAAAGAAAAAGCTATGAAAATGCTCAAGTCCAGCAGCATGTCCTCTAGGAATTATTTTCTGTACTCTGTGGTAAGCTGTGCAAATCACTGTTATGGCATTTAACACACTTTGTTAACATTCTATGCTGGAGCTTCCTCCACCCACCCCCCATCCAAAACCAATCTAAGTCTTGAGCACATGGATTTGGTAGCAACTCAACTTTATTCTTTTCATATCCAAGGCTTAGCACAGTTCTGGCACTTAGTAGGTTCTCAGCAATTGTCAAACTGAATAAGACTGCATAATGCCATGTTAAATTATAAAAATAAAGAATTAGATCAGTTCAGTTATCACTTTCGATTAAGGGATCAAGTTTTTGTATCTAACATTCAGCACTGACATTGGCAACAGTACTAAAAAGTATTAGCTGCCTTTAGTTGCTTTAATTAGTGATCATTTATAAGATGTTCATGGGATCCTCCTTTTTGAAGCGAAAATCTTACTCATTTGCTTAAGAAAAAAGAGGTTTCCCTCCTGTCTTAGGTAGTAACCCAGGTCTGGAAATGAGATAGAGGGCCATGCTAAAACTTCTACTTTATCCATCATCCAGAGTGAGAAAAAGCAGTAGGTTTGACCCACAGAACCATACCTTCTGTGCTTTGACGAACTATGGTCTCTAGCAGAAAGAAGGTGGGGGATAGATAATTCCTTCCCGGTCCTTATAGAGAGGCATTAGGCTAGTAGGTGGCTCAGGGGAGGAGAAGAAGGGCTGCTTGCTGCTTTCTCCTTTCAGCTTTATATAAAAGTTATTGATGGCACTTTTGAAGGAAAGATAGGTAGGCCCAGCTCAAGAATTCCTGGTTGATCATATGAGAATACAAGGAATAATGGGGAGCAAAATAAGACTCTAAGCTATCTCTAGATTCAGAACAAGCCCTAAAATGTAAATTTAACACATTGCTTCCTGTTTGTAGGTAGTATTAATCATAATAGTATAAAAATATTGCAACAAAGAAGGTAAAATTATTTCTTTGAGTTAAACTCATTTTCTTAAGTTAGTTCTAGTTCTTTTGAAAGCCTGCTATTTTCACTCAGCCGCAGTAGACTAAGAAATTACTCACCATTACTCAACTTGCTTATAAAATGGATTATTGGATTTATCAAGCAAAAAAAGTCTAGTGCATAGGTTTAGTTTTGGAATTCTTTTACAATTGCCTATATATATTGGGAAACATGAAAAATTGAGGCCTAGAATTGGAAAGTGGTCATTCAAATTTATTACTTATTTGATTAGAACTGAGCAATTCAAAACTTTTCAGTTGCTAATATAGAAGGGTTAAAGCATGAATTATGTGATATTGAGGTAACACACTTTAGACCAAGGAGAGTTATTTTTGTTCCCTCTACCCCCTGCCCACATGACTAAATCCAGTTGCCGTGAATTTTCCCTAAAAGCAGTCTACCTAGAAATTCTTAGAATAGATATACTACTGAGCCTTGAGATTCATTCATACTTACTGACCATGGTCTTTAAGCCACCAGTGTGCAACAGTGAAAGAGAAACCAAGAGACAGAATGAAAAAAGAAAGCTGGTACCCGCTGGAATCTTTGCCTGCGTACCTTGCCTCCAGCACACAGTTTGTTGGCCACTTTCCTGACTGCCCAATAGAATATGGAAAGTCCATAACATCAGGATATAATAAATGATTATTACTTTCTTTATAACTGGATCTTTCAAAAGAATAGAATCTCTAATATTTTGATTGAATGTAGTAAGATATGAAAGAAAAAATTAGAGTCTGGGTACTTGGTTTGAATTTTGCCTTGGTCCCACTGTAAGCAAATTACTTAATTCTTCTGAATAGCATACTTCTTATCTGTGAGGAGACAAAATGCCTGTCAGGGTTGTTATGAAGATAATTGAGATAATGCATGTTCTCTAGCATGTGCTTGCATCAGAATAGGAACTCAGAAGATATTAGGTCCCTTCTATTCTTGTTAGACTCTTTGACAAATTGTTTAGTTTGTAAATAGTTCCTCAAGGAACTGGCATCTTAAAGTATCATAGACCCTAAGATTCTTTAAGACCGAGCTATTTTTTTTGGTCCTGGAGTTGTCTGTCTTCCTTTATTCTTACTAATTCTTACTAATGGATAGCTACCAATTTTACATTACATCTAAAATAACGTAAATCAACATGCCAGGGAACACTTAACATTTACTAGAATAATTATTTAGTAGATTACAGAGAAACTGTCAGTTGAAATAAATGAAAATATGGGAACATGTAACATGCAGATAATTTCTTTGCTACTTCAGGTTGTCCTTGAATCTTGCTATATTCAGTTTAATCTTAAACATTTTCTTCCTCTTAATATGGGAGCTAGAAGGAAAACCTAAAATACTCTATTTCCTTTTCCATTATACCTGAATTTTGGGTCTCCCAATCCTTTAGTAAAAAGAAGTTGGTCCATTTAATCCAGGTTAAATAACTGTGGTAACCTGTAAATCAACCTTTCTTAGTGATGTTTTACAGGGAAATCTCATATTCAGTAAGCTTTTCTTTGGCTTCTGGTAGTTGGCATTTTCTTAAAGCAGTCATTACATCTGTATTTAAAGAGGAAAAATGGAGGATTGCTCTGATTGTGAACTAGAAACTGGAGGTTCAGAGGTACCTATATTTTCTTAGCATCATGAAGCGCTATCTTGCCTTCTGACACTTGAGAGGAGGTGATAAAATACATTATTCTAGAGCTGTTATCTGTAGGTCTAGAACTGATGTTTGCTAAATGGGGAAGGAACAGAATTGATACTTGAATACCCTGCATTGTAACTGGAGAGGGAGAAATTAAAATTTCAATATTTTTAAATATGTACTTATCTTTGAAATACACGCCAGCTATACCTAGGTGGCAGACTTAAGATTCAGCATTGTAAACCACACCATACTATCTTTGGAGATTCTTTAATTCTGCAGATGTTATTGGATGCCAAGTTCCCAATGGAAACTGCAGATCAAGAATCTTTGTTTTACTGATGAAATTCTTTGTGGAAATCAGTCTGGTAGGGTATTCAGATCTTTGCCTAGTCTTATTTTCTTCAAATTGGGATACTTAAATAGCCCTACAAATTGGGAAACTTTTGAAGGTGATCTTGTATAAGTGATCCAAAGAAGAGCTGCTGATGCGTTCATTCACTGGTACACATCCCACTTATCACTGGTGAATATTATCTGAATTACTCAAGACCTTGCTGGTAATTTGTACTAAAAATATCTGGACCTCAGGATGATGATTCTGTAAGTTTTACCAAACCTGCCACAACTCTTGAGCATAATCCAGAACTAACTGCAACTACAGGGTGGGATATGAGGTGATGTTCTCCAAGGTCTCTCTTGCTCCTTCATCACTCCACCTCTTTAGTGGTTCCAAAACTCAGAAGTTCAAAACTGTGGTTTACTTTTCAGAGTTGAGAAAACTATTTCTCATTGTTGAAGATCTTTTGGCATTCTTTCTGTACCTTAAAATTGCTTATTACTAATACTAAGTTCTTTAAATCACTTAATAGTAGTAAGTTTTGTATTGATAGAAATATGTATGTTGTCTTTTCTCTAATGGTTCCTTTTTCTTAGTAGTTAAATATATCTACAAAAAAGAGTTGTCAGCTTTATCATGGGTCAAAACAAACAAATACAAAATATATATGATATATATTTATCATATCAGTACTAAAAGAAAATAAATTTCCCTATAATCCCATCATGATAATATAACATGTGTTTTGGGGGGCAACCTTCCAATATTTTTCCTTTCCAAATTTATTCATGTTTATATGTTTTACGTAGGTGTAGTCATAGTGTATATGTAGTTACGTTCGACTTTTCATTTAGGCTAAATGTACACATATTCCATATTACTGTAATCTTGATATTTATTTTTTAATGACTGTCTAACATTCTGTCCAGTTAAATCTACTTCCTTTTTATTTGGCCTTTTATTTCCAGATTTTCAGTTGTAAATTATACCATAGATATTTGTCCAGTTGTCATGCTTATCCCTTAGTGCTTTATGTGTATATACTCTAAATTTATCTTATGTGAAAACAAGAAACACCCTCAAACACATTGTGATGTATTAAAAAAGAATCATTACCATAAAATTCAGTTGATCTACTTAAAGAGATAGTTGGGCCTGGATGACAAATTAAATGTCTAAAGAAGAACGTGTAAAAGCTGGATCTGAAAGATAGTTAATTAATTGTTTTTTAATGTCATAGGAAATACATATTCTTTTTATCTCACAGATACACCAAACACTTGGTAAAATATGTTTATTTTTGTGTAAGCGACGTCTCTGAATGAATTGACAGTGATTTACTCTGTGGTACTCCATTCTCCATTTAATGAAGTAGAACGCTAATGGAGACTTGAGTTCTTGGTTTAAGTCAGTTTAGCTCTCTGGTGCTCAGATGCAGTGAAGGCTGGTTAGGGGAGCTTATTTCCAGGCTATTTCTTATAATTTTCACAAAACCCTTTGAGTAGATTTTGTCCTGATTTTACTAATAAGAATATTGAAACTCACAGAAATTAAGTGACTTGTGCCAAACCGTCTAGGTAAGTAAATGGTCAAGCTGATGTCAAGCCCAGATTGCTTGCAATGCCCTATTCGTATTCTACAACTGCCTTTGGTATCTGAGAGATAAAATGGATTAGGTGTTTTCTAAGCTGAAGTACTCTCCTGTTTTAACATTCTCTTAATGTTTCTGGAGAAGCTATCTCACACAGATAACAAAGATAAGCACTAGACATTGAAAACGAAATTTTGTTCAAGCAACAGGTAAATTGTTAAGAACAAATGTATAAAGATCTGGTATAAGGAAATCATACAAAGGATACACTGAAAGTTTCTAAACATTTATTAAAGACATAATGTATTCATGTAATACACTGTAATACAGAAGAGATGTAAAGATGAATAAAACAGTCTTTCCCCTCAGTTTAGTTTGTAATCTGATGAAACTGACAGAATTAACCAGATGATACAATAGTTTGACAAAAGTTGAATGTAGAGAGGGAAGTTGCTAGTGTGAGAAGATTTTAGAACTACTTGGCTACTAGGTTCTGACTTGAAACCAGAGTGTTATGAGTTCAGGCTGTTTCTGATTGATAATTGGATCTGGGACTGAAAAAGGAGGAAAATCCAGGATTCTGTTTTAAGTCTCTTTGTGGCATGGTCTTGGACTGATCCTCAAATTTATTAAGTGGCAGAGTACATTGAAGTCATTTTCCTTCAAGTGAAATTTGGTAAGCCCAAAATAACCAAAATCAGGTGTCCATTGGATTGTAGTAGTAGGTATTAACAGCTTAAGAAAACTGTATAGGAAAGTATGGAAAGGGAAATTAGCCATTCATGTATCTTCTTTGATGAAGACATAGTTCTCAGCTCTTTTACTTAGGTCTGTGATTCATTTGAGTTAATTTTTGTGTATGGTGTGGGGTGAGGGTCTGAGTTTATATATATAATGATTGGGAACAAGGTAAGAATGCCAATTCTTGCCACTTTTTTTCAACATTATATTGAAGTTTACAGCCAGTTCAGTAAAAAAGTAAGGCATCAGTTGGAAAGGAAGAAATAAAACTTTTTATTCAAGTCATATACATGACTATTCAGTGGCTCCAGCACTGTTGCTTGAAAAGATTCTTTGCCTATTGAATTGTCTTGATACTTCTGTAAAAATTGATTGACCATAAATGTTTAGGATTTATTTCTGTACTCTCAGCTCTATTCCATTGATCTTGTATGCCTGTCTTTAGGCTAATACTACACTGCCTTAATTACTGTAGCTTTGTAAGTTCAGGTATTACAAGTCCTCCAACTTTGTTTTCAAAGTCATTTTGGCTATTCTGGGCAGTTTGCATCTCCATATAAATTTTAGAATCACCTTACCAATTTCTATAAAAAATTTGCTGGAATTTTGACAGCGATTATACTGAATCTATATGTCAATTTGGGAGGATTAATATGTTAACAATACTGAGGTGAACAGTCTATAAAAATGGAATGTCTCTATTTAGATCTTCTTTCATTTCTCTCAGTAAAGTCTTATAGTTTTCAGTGTCAAATACTGCATTTTTTTGGTTAGGTTTATTCCTGAGTATTCTTTTTGATGCTATCAGGAATACAATTGTTTTTTGAATTTTATTTTTGCATTTTTTTGCTAGTATGTAGAAGTACAATTTATTTTGTATGTTGATCATATGTCCTGATACCTTACAAAAATCATGTATAAATTCTAGTATTTTTATTGTAGATTCCTTAGGATTTTGTACCAAGATGATCACCCTTGAATAAAAACTTTTTTTCTTCTTCCTTTCCAGTCTGAATGGCTTTAATTTTTTATTACACTGGCTAGAAATGTTAGTACAATGTTGAATAGAAAAAGCAAGAACTGCCATTCTTTTCTTATTCCCAGTATTTGATGGGAAGCATTCAGTCTTTGATTGTTTTATGGTGTTAGCTGTAGGATGCCTTTTATTAGGCTGAGGAGGTTCTCTTCTGTTCCTTATGTATTGAGAGTTTTTATCATGGATGTTGGATTTCGTTAAATGATTTTTCCATGTCTATTGAAATGGTCATTTGGTTTTTGTTCTTTATTCTGTTAATATAGTATATTACATGACTGGTTTTTGGATGTTAAACAAACTGCTCTCCTGGGATGAATCCTACTTGGTCATCATGTATGAGCTTTTTTATATGTTGCTAGATTCAGTTTGCTAATATTTTGTTGAGGATTTTTGTGTCTGTATTCATGAGGGATATTGATCTGTAGTTTTCTTGTGATGTTTTTATCTGGCTTTGGTGTGAGGGTAGAACTGGCCTTATAGAGTGAGTTGGGAAGTTTCTCTCCTGTTTTTTTAAGAGTTTGTGAAGGATTGGTTATTTCTTTTTTGCAAATAGTTGATAGATTTTGCCAGCAAATCCTGAGATTTTGTGAGAGGGTTTTTAATTAAAATTCAATTTATTTACTTGTTACAAGTCTATCCATAGTTTCTATTTCTTCTTGTCTCAATTTTGGAAATTTGTGCCTCTCTAAGAATTTGTCCATTTTTTCTAAGTTGTCTAACTTGTTGGTGTAAGGTTGTTTATAATATTCCCTTACAGTCCTTTTAATTCCTGTAGGGTCAGTAGTGAGGTCTCTTCTTTCATTACTAAATTAGGTAAGTTGTGTCTTCTCTCTTACGTTTTTGATCAGTCTGAAGGTAAGGGTTTGTCAATTTTATCAATCTTTTCAAATAGCCACTTTGAGATTTTATTGATTTTTGTCTGTTGTTTTTTATTTTGTTGATATTCACACTAAACTTTATTAACTTTTTTTTCCTGCTTGTTTGGGGTTTAGTTTGCTCTTCCTTGTATAGTTTTTTAAGGTGGAGGCTTAGATTATTGATTTTAGACCTTTCCTGCTTATAAGCCATAAATTTCCCTCTAATCACTTATTCAGTTGCATCCTATAAAATTTGGTACATTGTGTTTTCATTTTCATCCAGTTCAAAATATTTTTTTTAATTTTCTCTATGATTTCCTTTTTGATCCCTGTGGTATTTAGAAGTGTGGTGTTTAATTTCTAAATATGTCAGTTTTCTCAGACTTCTTACCACTGGAGATCTTTGACTTAGTTCATTTGTGGTCATGGAACATACTTTTTTTTTTTTTTTTTGCGGTACGTGGGCCTCTCACTGTTGTGGCCTCTCCCGTTGCGGAGCACAGGCTCCGGACGCACAGGCTCAGCGGCCATGGCTCACGGGCAGTAGCCGCTCCGCGGCATGTGGAATCTTCCCGGACCGGGGCACGAACCCGTGTCCCCTGCATCGGCAGGCGGACTCTCAACCACTGCGCCACCAGGGAAGCCCGGAACATACTTTTAATGATTTCAGTCTTCTTAGATTTATTGAGACTTGTTTTGTGGTCCAACATGTGGAGAATGCTCCATGTGTGCTTGAAAAGAATGTGTATTCTATACTCATTGTGTGGAATACTCTATAAATGTCAATTATATCATATTGGTTGATAGTGCTGTTAAAATCTTCTATATCTTTGGTGATTCTCTGTATAGTTGTTCTATCAATTATTGAAAGGGGACTATTGGAGTCTCTATCTGTTATTGCTGAATTGCCTGTTTCTCCTTTCAGTTTTTCCTTCATTTTGGGTCTCTATTATTAGGTGTATATGCATTTATAATTGTTATAGCTTCCTTATGTACTGATGCTTTTATGATTATGATATGTCCTTCATTGTCTCCAGTAACATTTCTTGCCTTAAAGTATGTTTTGTCTGATATTAATATAGCCATTCCTGCTCTTTTATGGTGACTATTTGTATGACATATCAATTTCTATCCTATTACTTTTAATCTCTTTGTCTTTGTGTCTAATGTATGTCTTTTGGATACAGCATATAGTTGTGTCTTGCTTTTTAATGTAGTCTGAATATCCCTGCCTTTTGAGTAGGTTATTTGGACAACGCATATCTGATCTAATTATTTATATGGTTGGCTCTAAGTCTGTTTAATTTATTTTTGTATTTGTCTCATGTCTTTTTTGTCCCTCTGTTCCTTCTTTACTCCCTTCTTTTATGTTAAATATGTATATTTTAGTATACCATTTTAATTTCTCTGCTGTGCTTTTTTAAAATATAAATTTATGTATGTATGTATTTATGTATGTACTTATGTATGTATGTATGTATGTATGTCTGTGTTGGGTCTTCATTGCTGCGCCCAGGCTTTCTCTAGATGCAGCGAGCAGGGGCTACTCTTCGTTGCGGTGTGTGGGCTTCTCATTGCGGTGGCTTCTCTTGTTGTGGAGCACGGGCTCTAGGCGCACGGGCTTCAGTAGTTGTGGCGCATCGGCTTAGTTCCTACGCAGCATGTGGGATCTTCCCAGACCAGGGCTCGAACCCGTGTCCCCTGCATTGGCAGAAGGATTCTTAACCACTGCGCCACCAGGGAAGCACCTGTGCTTTTTTTTTTTTTTTTTTTTTTTAGCGGTATGCGGGCCTCTCACTGCTGTGGCCTCTCCCGTTGTGGAGCACAGGCTCCGGACGCGCAGGCTCAGCGGCCATGGCTCACGGGCCCAGCCACTCCGCGGCATGTGGGATCTTCCCGGACCGGGGCACGAACCCATGTCCCCTGCATCGGCAGGCGGACTCTCAACCACTGCGCCACCAGGGAAGCCCTGTGCTTTTTTTTTAAACTATATGATTTTGAGTTATTTTCTCTTAGTGGTGGTTCTGGCATTTACAATGTGCATCTTTATTTATCACAGTCTGCTTCAGAATAACACTAATTTCAATTCCAGCAAACTGTAGAAACTTGCTCCAATATATCTCCTTCCTCCCTTCGTTTGTATTACTATTATTATATATATTGTATCTGTATATATGTTATAATCCATCAATACATTGTTATAACTTTTGCTTTATATAATCTTATGTCTTTTATAAAATTTAAGAGAAGAAATGAGAAAAAATATTTACACAATCTTTCACATTTACTCACATATTCACTATTTCTGGTGCTCATTGTTTATTCATGTGGATTCAGATTGCTGTCTGATATCACTCTATTCAATGTGAAGAACTTCCTTCAGTACTTTTTGTAAGGCAAGTCTGACAACAAATTTTCTTCACCTTTTGTTTATCTCAGAATGCCTTTGTTTCACTTTTATTTTTAAAGCATGTAGAATTTTTAGTTGCCAGCCTTTTTCCCCCAGCACTTTATTTATTTATTTAAAAAAATTTTTTTTTGGCTGCACTACACAGCTTGTGGTATCTTAGTTCTCCGACCAGGAATGGAACCCGTACCCCCTGCAGTGGAAGCATGGAGTCCTAACCACTGGACTGCCAGGGAATTCCCTTTCCCCCTAGCACTTTTTTTTTTCCTCCCACATTTTTAACATTGACCTTTTCTACCTACTTGACTTCTTTTCATTCAATTTGTATCTCAAATTTCTTTTTCTTTAATTTTTAAATTTTATTTTTTAATTTTTTTATACAGCAGGTTCTTATTAGTCATCAATTTTATACACATCGGTGTATACATGTCACTCCCAATCGCCCAATTCAGCACACCAACCATCCCCACCCCCTCACGGTTTTCCCCGCTTGGTGTCCATATGTTTGTTCTCTACATCTGTGTCTCAACTTCTGCCCTGCAAACTGGTTCATCTGTACCATTTTTCTAGGTTCCACATACATGCATTAATATACGATGTTTGTTTTTCTCTTTCTGACTTCACTCTGTATGACAGTCTCTAGGTCCATGCACGTCTCAACAAATGACTCAATTTCATTCCTTTTTATGGCTGAGTAATAGTCCATTGTATACATGTACCACAACTTCTTTATCCATTCATCTGTCGATGGGCATTTAGGTTGCTTCCATGACCTGGCTATTGTAAATAGTGCTGCAATGAACATTGGGGTGCATGTGTCTTTTTGAATTATGGTTTTCTCTGGGTATACGCCCAGTAGTGGGATTGCTGGATCGTATGGTAATTCTATTTTTAGTTTTTTAAGGAACCTCCATACTGTTCTCCATAGCGGCTGTATCAATTTACATTCCCACCAACAGTGCAAGAGGGTTCCCTTTTCTCCACACCCTCTCCAGCATTTGTGGTTTGTAGATTTTCTGATGAAGCCCATTCTAACTGGTGTGAGGTGATACCTCATTGTAGTTTTGATTTGCGTTTCTCTAATAATTAGTGATGTTGAGCAGCTTTTCATGTGCTTCTTGGCCATCTGTATGTCTTCTTTGGAGATATGTCTATTTAGGTATTCTGCCCATGTTTGGATTGGGTTGTTTGTTTTTTTAATATTGAGCTGCATGAGCTGTTTATATATTTTGGAGATTAATCCTTTGTCCATTGATTCATTTGCAAATATTTCCTCCCATTCTGAGGGTTGTCTTTTCGTCTTGTTTATTGTTTCCTTTGCTGTGCAAAAGCTTTGAAGTTTCATTAGGTCCCATTTGTTTATTTTTGTTTTTATTTCCATTACTCTAGGAGGTGGATCAAAAAAGATCTTGCTGTGATTTATGTCAAAGAATGTTCTTTCTGTTTTCCGCTAAGAGTTTTATAGTGTCCAGTCTTACATTTAGGTCTCGAATCCATTTTGAGTTTATTTTTGTGTATGGTGTTAGGGAGTGTTCTAATTTCATTCTTTTACATGTAGCTGTCCAGTTTTCCCAGCACCACTTATTGAAGAGACTGTCTTTTCTTCATTGTATATCCTTGCCTCCTTTGTCATAGATTAGTTGACCACAGGTGCGTGGGTGTACCTCTGGGCTTTCTATCTTGTTCCATTGATCTATATTTCTGTTTTGTGCCAGTACCATACTGTCTTGATTACTGTAGCTTTGTAGTATAGTCTGAAGTCAGGGAGTCTGATTCCTCCAGCTCCGTTTTTTTCCCTCAAGACTACTTTGGCTATTCGGGGTCTTTTGTGTCTCCATACAAATCCCCTAGCACTTTAAAACATCATTCCACTGCCTTCTGGCCTTCATCGTTTCTGGTGAGAAATCACCCATTATTGTATTATAGTTCCTTTGTACCTGGTGAGTCATTTTTTTCTTGCTACTTTCAATATTTTCTCTTTGTTTTTCAAAAGTTAATGATGGTTCTAGGTGTTTTGTGCTTGTCCTACATGGGATTTCATTGAGTAGGTTGACTCTATAAATTAATGTTTTATTCAGATTTAGGAAGTTTTCATCCAGTGTTTAAGTATTTTTTTCTGCCCTTTTCTTGCTTTTCCTTACTCTCTGGGCTCTTATCACACATATTTTAGGACACATGGTATTGTCTCATAGGTCTCTGAAGGTCTGTTCATTTTTCTTTAGTCAGTTTTTTTTTTTTTCCTGTGCTCTTCAAACTGAATAATTTCTGTTGATCTGTCTTCAAATTCACTGATCTTTTTCTGCTATCTCAAATCTACTGTTGAGCCTCTCTGGTGATATTTTCACTTCAGTTATTGTGCTTTTCATCTCTGGAATTTCCATTTGGTTCTTTTAAAAATAATTTCTAAACTTTTACTGAGATTCCATAGTCATTCTTTAAATATGTTTTTTTTTAGTTCTTTGAGCATATATATAAAAGCTAGTTTGAAATCTGTCTGCTAAATACAAGATCTAAAGACACTTGGAGACATTTTCTGTTGACAGCTTTTTTATGGATCACATTTTCTTTTTTCTTGCATAGCTCATAACTTTCTGTTGAATTCTGAACATTTTAGGTAATATATTATAGCAACTGTAGTTAGTGACTTTTTCCCTGCACTGGTGATGTTGGTTGTTGTTTTCATTTGTTTCTTTAATAACTTGCCTGGACTGAACCTTTGAAGTCTGTAATCCCCCTCAGTGTGCAGCTGCTGCTATCTCAGCTCACTATTTTTCCCTTGTTTTTATTTGTAAGCCTGGCTTCCTAGGGGTTACCCCTGTATCTGCATAACTTAATGACCAAAGATTTGTCAAAAGTAATGTGGAAACACCTCAAGCCAGTAAGACTTCTAATCTCTCCTGATGGATCTGTGTGCAAACTGGGGAAGCACATTCACACTTCAGGCTGCCCTGGCTTTACTTTTCATTGGGCCCTCTTCTGTGTCACCTCACATGCTTGAGTCTTCATCATCCAGGGATATATGGGCCCTTTCTGTCCTCTGCAGCAGTGCATACAGCCTCTAGTCAACCCCAGACATGTGAGGTCAAGCCCCCTCTGGCTCTCTGACCTGCTGGAACTCCCTGTTAAATCCCTGGCTCATCTGCTTGTCTGCTACTTGCCCCACTCAGGTTTGCTTACTCAGGCTTACAGAGCCACTGACCATTTCTGTTTGCTTGCCACAGAGATTACCACTGTAACTGACACTGCTCCATATCAAGTGATCGCTCTCTGGCAGAGGTGACAAAGCTCCTGGTTTGCACAGCCTGCCCTGCTCTGACTGAACGGCTGCACTGACAAAGCCAGGGATAGTTGTGGAGCAGCCCCAGGCAAGACTCACACTGTTCCTGCCTTTAAATTCCAGAGGGCTAATAAAACTGTTGCTTTTGACAGTTTTGTCCAGCTTTATAGTTGCTGAGGGAGGGTTTGTCCACCACCTCACTCATGATGTAGTCCAAAGTCTCTATACATTTTAAAGCAGTAGTGATTTGGGTTATGTTACATGTGTGATCTTTTGGTATTATTTGTAAATAATGTCTCATTGGTTAGTCTTTTGGGGGGAAGTTTTCATTTCCATTGTGTAGAAATATAGATGATTTGTTACCTAAGTGAAGTAATACTTTAGAGAAAAGATATTTGTAGGGTCAAGTAGAAAATGTCAACCCTAAAAATTTTCCTTGAAACACAAATTTATAAATGAAGTGGGTCAGAGAGCTCAATTTTTTTTAGAGCTCTTTCCTCTTTAGTTTGTAGCAGCATGTTTCCTGTAATAACTAAAGAATTGTTTGTTAAAGTAATCCTGTACCTGTGTGAAATGTCCACAATGTGTAAGTAAAATGCAGGGTGCCTATTTATTTGTTTTATAAATTTAGAAATTTATTAGCATATGCATGGTGTTTAATATTTAGAATTATTCAAGGAATATCAAAGGAATCTAAATTTATTAGTCATAGGTTCAGTATCATTTGCCAAATTGGTATGTTTATTTCTTTTTCTAAGTGAGGACGTTGTTTAAAATGTGAAACACCATTTTGTTAAAATTCTAATTTTTCACAATACGTTTTCCAAATAGGATTTGGGTATTTATCAGGTATCATGCATATTGTAATATATGTAAATTAAATGCAAAATCCTTTGGCATTGCAGTTTTTTGCAACTAAAAATAAGTTGTCTTCTATCTAAATCAGATTTCTTAGTATATCTAACATTTGAAATTAAATTTTCATGTACCATAAAATTACTGTTCCAATTAGACTTTGTTAAAGGAAATACTGCCCAGTATGTCAATTCATATTTAGCAGATTATGTCCAAATTTCTAATGTTGGATATATCACTATACAGAGAGTCAAAACAAAATAGTATTAATAGAACTTTCAGCCTGTAGGCATCCCTTTGTGAAAACAGACCGCTCTCTTCTTTCACAATGTTGAAGAAACAAAAGTTTGTTGAGTATGTACAATGGAGACCATTTGGTAACTTTTCAAGTGAAGGCAAAACCAAAATGAGCAACACTCTCCTCTTGATGTTTGTAATTTCCAAATTCGTCAGTTGTCCAGACTACTTTTTGTTTGCTTGTTTGTTTTCAGTGCGGAGCCGGTAGGTTCCCAGAAGTGGAGGAGGCACTAATGGCAGTCCTATCTCATGGACTATGCCTCCAGTGGCCCTAATTCTTTTTTTTTTTTTTAACATTTTTATTGGAGTATAATTGCCTTACAATGTTGTATTAGTTTCTGCTGTATAACAAAGTGAATCAGCTATATGTATACATATATCCCCATATCCCCTCCCTCCCTAATTCTTTTAAAAATTGATTCTGAGCCAACTCATGCTTGGTCACTGGTTCTCAGACATTCCTTTTCATCTTTCTCTCTTAGTGGTCTTCTTATAGAGTACTTTGATATGCCCTGTGCCCCAGATATTTAATGAGGTGCTATCATTACCAACCAGTTGTTTATAGAGTGTCATACTTCAGCAGGAGTGAAGGCTAGAGTAGAGAGCAAGAGAAGATGATGCATGAGGCAGAGGAGGTCACTTCTTCCCCTTCATATATTATATAGGCCTGACATTTACTTGCCACTTCAATTATTTGGTTCTTAATCTAACATTTTAGAAATCTCCAGTATAATAAACCTTCAGTACTTTTGAAACCTTTGGAAAGTGTGAAATATGAGAATGGTTTTATAACAAATTTTCCCCATACAATCCATACACAGAGAACAAAACCACATTGTTTTAATTCTCCTAGGCCACTGGATAGGTTACATATAAGCTAAATGGCTTGCTCCTGAATTCTAGCCTGGAATTGTACTTGAAAGAAACTTGTGCTTTAGCAGATTGACAAGTTATTATATTTTGGAAGAGTCGGAAAGGAAGTGCTATGGGTTTCTTGGAAGGTGGCAGAGCTATTTCTAATTTGAGAAACTTTAATATAATGAAAGATAACCTATCTCTCATTAGGAACATGGACCTATTCATATTTCTTTGGACTTTGGGAAATTAATGGCAGAAAACTGTAGAATCAGAACCCAGGACACAACTTGATATTGAGTTTGTGCTTTTATTCCTCTATTCAATACCCTAATACTTGATGCCTTAGAGCTGAAGTTATCTTTAGATACAGCTTTAGAATACTAAAGCTTCAGATTTGCTTTGTCTCTAGGTGATATTTTAGTATGTATCACTAGCTTGAAAAGCAACATAAGGTATATTAGTCTGCCTTATCCAGTGTTCTCAACCAGGGATGATTTTGCCCCCTGGGGACATTTGGCAATGTCTAGAGCTGGTTTTGGTTGTTTCAACTGGGGTGTGCTACTGGCATCTAGTGGGTAGAAGTTAGGGATGCTGCTAAACAGACTGCAATGCACAAACCCATACAGCAAAGAATTTTCCAGCTCAAAATGCCTGTAGTGCCAAGGTTGAGAAACACTGTCTTATCAAATTATTTCCATTTAAAATACCACCATATTTTTAAGAATCATCATTCTGTCTTTGACTTACTCATCAATCCCTCAAATTTTTCACCATTTCATTTCTACAGTGGCTTTTACTACATCCTTGTGGATATAGATCATGCTATACCACCTTTATTCTCTGTAGAGTATGGCACAAAATTCATAATCACTTCATACTTCTGGAATAAGTAGAAATAATATCACTATTAGAACATATATAAGTGAATAAACCAAATTTTTTTTAAAAAACTAGATGCCGGTAAATGTAATAGTTTGAAATAACATCAAGAACAATAACACATTGAATTTTCATAACATTGTTGGGAGATAGGTACTAGTATACTAGTTTTACAGTATAATAGTATTCTGACAGTTTATGTGGTCACATATTGCTATTGTGTTTATTTTTGGCAAATTAGCCTCACTGTACTTTATTTTCTTGCACTGTAAAAAATATATTGAACTGGATTATCCCTGCTGCAGTTCCAACTCTAACATTCTAAGTTTTGTTTTTTTTTTAACATCTTTATTGGGGTATAATTGCTTTACAATGGTGTGTTAGTTTCTGCTTTATAACAAAGTGAATCAGTTATACATATACATATGTTCCCATATCTCTTCCCTCTTGCGTCTCCCTCCCTCCCACCCTCCCTATCCCACCCCTCCAGGCTGTCACAAAGCACCAAGCCAATCTCCCTGTGCCATGCGGCTGCTTCCAACTAGCTATCTACCTTACTACGTTTGTTAGTGTGTATATGTCCATGACTCTCTCTCGCCCTGTCACAGCTCACCCTTCCCCCTCCCCATAACCTCAAGTCCGTTCTCTAGGAGGTCTGCGTCTTTATTCCTGCCTTACCCCTAGGTTCTTCATGACATTTTTTTCCCTTAAATTCCATATATGTGTTAGCATACGGTATTTGTCTTTTTCTTTCTGACTTACTTCACTCTGTATGACAGACTCTAGGTCTATCCACCTCATTACAAATAGCTCAATTTCGTTTCTTTTTATGGCTGAGTAATATTCCATTGTATATATGTGCCACATCTTCTTTATCCATTCATCCGATGATGGGCACTTAGGTTGTTTCCATCTCCGGGCTATTGTAAATAGAGCTGCAATGAACATTTTGGTACATGACTCTTTTTGAATTTCGGTTTTCTCAGGGTATATGCCCAGTAGGGGATTGCTGGGTCATATGGTAGTTCTATTTGTAGCTTTTTAAGGAACCTCCATACTGTTCTCCATAGTGGCTGAACCAATTCACATTCCCACCAGCAGTGCAAGAGTGTTCCCTTTTCTCCACACCCTCTCCAGCATTTATTGTTTCTAGATTTTTTGATGATGGCCATTCTGACTCTAAGTATTTTTATTAAGATGTACAGATGAAAAAAAAAAAATAAATAAATAAATAAAAAGATGTACAGATGATTCCTCATAAATACTCAAATATTTAGTTTATTAACCAGTATTTATAGATGAGACAGTAAAAATTATCAGAAGATAACCATTGATACTCGTGTTTTTCAAAATAAGTAGTATATAATGCAGTGAAATGCACTGAATAGAGTGGGAGTGTATGTGATTCCCTCTCCCAGTTTTAAAAAGATAGATGCATGTTTGTTTCATTATTTGTTTAAGTTTGAATAAAAATTTTGTTCTTAGTAAACAAAGCTTGTTTGGCTTTGTCAGGTCAAGACAAAAGGCCACTCATCAATTTTTTACATTCAGATGAGGTTTAATATGAAGGTTTTCATTTGGGGACTTAGGAAATACTGTATATGAACTTCGGTATCCTCTGTGATCAGGACCATAGAAAAATACCTTTATATTAAATTAAGCTCTGGAAAGCTAGGCATTGCTTTCACATGCTAATAGATGGAATTTAAATTTGTATTTATTTTTAATCAGTTGCCTAGTACTAAAATAAATTTGGATACCAGCAGCTCATAATAGTTAATAGCCTGTATAAATGGGTCCCAAGACACCTGTTCCTTTATTGTTAATGAAGCTCTATTCTATGTGCAGGAAGACTAGAGTTCCTGTTGATTCTCTGTCCTAGCATATCTCCCTGTCTCCTGTGTGCATATTTAAATAACATTAAGAAATGTTGTTTCCTCTTGTTTTCTGTCATCTCTAGCATTCTGCCAGACACACTTATTCCCTTTAATAGGTTGTTTCTTCCCAAATACATTAGGGTGATATTTTTTCCTGTTTTGTGTGTTTTGAATTTTTTTGGAATTAAACCTCAATCATGTTATATTATGAGGATTTGATGTAAAATTATGATGAGTTAATAGCACCAGACACAAAAATAGCCAAATAAAGTTTCTCAAGGAAAGAATAAATGACTTGTGGAAATTTTAGTAGCCTGTGGAAATGTAAGAAAACAAACAAAAATGTAGAAGTAGACTCCAAGGCCCTTGTATTATCATGGTTTATTCTCTGAGTTAACTGTGCACTCCTCTCCCAATTCTCTATCACTGACGATTTGGAGAGTGTGTATTTATTTTATTTCTGTTTGCTATTTCATAGCAAGCAAAAGTCATTGGTCTTCTTACAAATAATTTGAAAGGAGAAAATCATATATATAAAGAACTACTATCACAATCTATCAGACCTTTGCATTTTTCTACATGGTAGAATTTTGCCATGAGTTTGTGGCTTGAAATAACATTTGTGATCTACGGCGTTCATTTCTACTCTCTTTTGGGGACAGTAGATTAACAGGTTTCTTAAAGTTGTTTTTTTTTTTTAATGTGTGCTGCAGAAGAAGATAAATGGCATCCTTCTTATGCAGCTTTTCCTGCTCTAAACACCTGAATTTTCACTGCTGTTGGTGATAGTTTAAAGGTCATTCTTGAAAAAAGAGAATGTCATATCTCTGAAGTAACAAGTGAGAATTACACTGCTGATCATTTAAATCAGTTATTCAGAATATCTGTTAAGTACACTGGAAATCCAGAAAGCACTTATTTTGTGACTGTTGAAGGTGGAGAATACATCGTAACCAGCTCAAACACACAGTATATCCCAAAAGGTGTGAAAGTAAATTCACCATTCACAAGTCTTCCTGATAATGATAGTCTTTTTAAGAGGTAAACATTACATAATAAAATTTACCACACCAAATCAGTCCAGCAATTCCTCTTCTTTAGTTGTGTGCCTATCTGTAGTGAGAAGGAAATCTAACTCTGAAATGTGTATCCTGAAAAAATGAAAGTGGTGATTTGAGATCTCTTTCTCACCATGTGTAAAGAGAAATGTGAGTCACAATCTCTCTGGTGTTTGTTTTTTGTTGTTGTTGTTTTTGTTTTTGTTTTTTTGTGGTACGCGGGCCTCTCACGGTTGTGGCCTCTCCCGTTGGGACGCGCAGGCTCAGCGGCCATGGCTCACGGGTGCAGCCGCTCCACGGCATGTGGGATCTTCCCAGACCAGGGCACGAACCCGCATCTCCTGCATTGGCAGGCGGACTCTCAACCACTGCGCCACCAGGGAAGCCCTGGTGTTTGTTTTTTTAAATGCTGGCTGCACATTAAAATAATACCTGAGGAGTATTTTTAAACTACCCATGCCTGGCCCCCACCTCTGGAGATTCTGCCTAGATTGGCATATGCTGTGGGTATTGTTATATTTAAAACTTTTCAGGTGATATTGTTTTGTCACCAGGGTTGAGAACCACTCCTAGGAGAAGTTAACCTAAATTAGGGGCTATTAGTTGCTTGATACTCTCCCATAGTATAAGTACTATAGAAGGCAAACTGAAAATCCTTTGAAAAGGGCTTCTGGTTACATGGTCACTCAGATAGTGATCACTTGCTGTAGGTAGGCATGTTTTTTGGGTGGATGAGCTGGGTACCTTATTGGAGACTCTCCAGCCTCATGTGAGACAGGAGGCTCTTTCCTGGGTTCTCCAGGTTTAAATAATTCCCCAAAATTGTATAATGAGAGCAGTTTTTGGTAGACTGTGGAGTTCACTGTAGCTCATCCAAGATACATAATTTTTTAAACTTTTCCCAGTTTTGAGTCAAATATAAATCTGAGACAGTTTCTACCAGTCTTAAAATGTTCTAATTCAAAATTTTTAGTTTTTCAAAAAATTTTGTATAAATTATATATTATATAAATTTATTTGTTTACTTATCTATTTTTGGCTGCGTTGGGTCCGTTGTTGTGCGCGGGCTTTCTCTAGTTGTGGTGAGCAGGGGCTACTCTTCGTTGTGGTGCACACGGGCTTCTCATTGCAGTGGCTTCTCTTGTTGCAGAGCACGGGCTCTAAGCACACGGGCTTTAGTAGTTGTGGCATGAGGGCTCGGTAATTGTGGCTCTTGGGCTCTAGAGCTCAGGCTCAGTAGTTTTGGTACACGGGCTTAGTTGCTCCGCAGCATGTGGGATCTTCCCGGACCAGGGCTCGAATCTGTGTCCCCTGCATTGGCAGGTGGATTCTTAACCACTGCACCACCAGGGAAGTCCCTAATTCAGATTTTTTTGCTTTTCAGTTAAACCATGATACACTTTACATCGTTCAAATTCACTCCTTTCATAAATATGCATACCCCTTTTCTGTATTTCCATCATGGATTGTTCTGCAGAATGAAATATCTCATTTCCAGTGAACTTGCTTTGATGTGAGAAGCATGGAAAGAATTTATAAATGATAAAAATCATCAAATTTAGGGATAGATACATGAGAGGGAGAATGTAGTACAGGTACCATTTACCAAATGTTGTTTTATAAGTGTAATCAAAATGGCCATTTATATAATTTACAATAGTAAATATTGTCCCCAGTTTTTTTAAGGTAAGTATTCCTTGTCTTGCTTGGAAAATATGTCAGAACCTCTAAGATGGGCCTATTAAGAAGGGATGCCACTGCCCCTGTGGAGCCGCGGACTCACGTATGGCTGCTTCTGACTGACTGCCTGCCTTCCAGACATAGTCACTGCCTCAGATGTGTTGATAATTCATGTAGGAATTGGCTTTTCAAACTTTTACTGCCAGACTATTCACATTTATAGTTTCTTGGCTTATTAGTTTTTTAGCAAATAGTACCTAGCGAGTTACCACAGTTAAATCAGTGGAGTTCAGAGCACCTGCATTTCTGAAGGCATTACTTTGTACATGGAATGGATCTGATTTTTAAACAACAGTTTTGCCATTTGCTTTACAACCTATTGTTTATTGTAAAGAAACTCTTTGTGCTTCTTAATTTCTCATTTACTCTTTAAGAACAGATGGCCAAGGAATATATTTACAGATGTGGTTCGACTTTTATTATTTCAATGCATTATTTTCTCCTCATCAGATTCATATTTGTGGTGATATGCCCTGCATGGCAAGTGTTGAGAAAACATTTACGCAAAGTCTTGCCAAGAAAGACTGTTGACTCTGTGGAGTATAGTGACTTCACTGTTCAAGATCCTCATGTGTTTATTAAAAAGGAAAAAAAAAACCCACCCAGATACTGGTTAATTATATTTGTCTGTCTAAATTACTAGATCTCGTGGTTGGTATATTAAATTTATTAAATAGTTCAAGTGTATTCAATACTCTATTACAGCAGTGTTATTGATATACTGGCAAAGAAACAAACATGACCACTCTTTACCATCTGTTTATAATGCTATATAAAGAAGACCATGTTGGTTGCTATGGAAACTACATTTCCAAAACCACTGAGTGTTTGCTTAAATTCTCCAACCTTTTAAAGACATAAGCTTTTTTTTTCCTGAGAAAAAGAATAGAAAAATACATTTTAAAATTTCCAGTGATTTTCCTAAAGTCATTTCTCTGTAAACTTCATTTATTATTTCTAGGCTGATATTTTGCCTCAGGATTTCATGAATTAAATTGAGGGACTCTTAATTTGAGAATTCTTTGGCATTTTCAAGAACTGGGGAGAAAATGTTAGCACTATTCTATTGAGGGCTGCCACCTATCTTTATAAGTAAAGGCTTTACTTCTTCAGAAAAAACTTTTTACTAGTGTAACAATAGAAAGGAGGCTGAAGAGGTGACAGATATAGTTACGTGGTCATCTGGGGAGGAAAAGCAGTTGTAATGTACTTAAAATGGCTAACCATGTTTAGTTATTGCTGTCATATTAGCTAATATGAGAAAAATTACAGGAGGCGAGTACTTGGCTTTAAACAGAATGGTTCTGACTTTAAAAGTTGTGGCTACTAAAAATATTTTGTTATAATAATTGTAAATAAAACCAGTTGATATTCCTGGGAATCCTCCTAGGGAAGAAAGAAGTGAAATATATGTTGGACTGTTGTTCTTACTGTAAATGAAAATCTAGAACTAATTTTTTCTAATGCCAGCTGATTGTGTGCATCCACGCAAACCTGGGGTCTATATAGACACTCAAGAAGCTCTTTTGTTATATTCTTTTTAAAAAAATCTTTTTTTCCAACATCTTAAAAGTTATTCTTGATGTTTTTACACTGGGGCAGGTAAAATAGGATTGCATCTGTCCCAGCTTTCACTAAAGCCCCAAATCATTGTCTATGTGGATAATAATAATAATACTGATAATAGTAATTACTGATGCATATTGTGTGCATAGTTGTGCCAGGGAGTATACTTAGCATTTTACATGCTAAATGTTTATATTTAAACGTCATAATAATCCTATGAAGTAAGTCCTGTAAATAATGGACTGGATTCTGTTTTCTCATCCTTGGTACTATTGACATGTTGGGCTGGCTGGTAGTTCTTTGTTGTGTGAGACTATCAGTTATGTTGTAGGATGTTCAACAGCAGACCTGGCATCTACTGTCTAGAAACCAATAGCATTCCCTCAAGTTGTGACAAGCAAAAATATCTCTAGACATTGGCAAAGTCTCCTGGGGGACTAAAATCGCCCCCCATCTGAGAACCACTGCTGTAGATGAACCAGCAGTTTGATTTTTTTTCTGGTAGAAATAGTTTGTACACCACTTCCTGCTGTTCACATGCTGTATACCCTTACTACCATCCTTTCTAAAACGAGCTACTCTCCAGTTTTGTTCAGTTACTTGTCTGAGTAACTTAACCAGAATCCGTGTATTATGATAGCTTTTTTTATCCAGGATTTTGAAAACTTTTGCAGCATAATGAAACAAATGGAATAATTAATGTAAGTTGCACTAAAATTACATATTCATAAAAGATAATTTTTAATAATAAAATTTTAGAATCTTCTGCTGAGTTTCATATACTAAAAATTGGAGGAAATCCTTATTTCCATGTATTCAACTATAAGTGCCAAACTAAGATCATTGTTTGTTTTTCCTATTATTGACCTGTCTGGGAATATTTAGTATAGTTGAGTCTGTGTGAATATTTTCTCTGATACTGAAAAATTAGAAGATGGTCAATCATGGCCCATTCTTAAAAGTTAAAGAATCTTTTTAAAAAATAAACTCATAATAGCGATACTAACTTAATAGTTATGGTTAATTTTCTGCTCTTTTTGAAAAACATGACTGTTTTTGTTGCATTTTCTTATGAACGTTTGCTTTAATACAAAAAACATTTCTTAGCGACATTTAAAAACTGTGATACTGTGAAATGGGACTCAGCAGGCCTTTGAATTGACAAAGTTAGTCAGGTTTCTGTGATGCTCAAGTTTCTTTACCAAAAAGTCTTAGCTTATTTTTCTTTTTTTTAATGTCTGATAAGTATATGCAGTTCTGTTAGCCTTATCACTGTTTTTCTTTTTTAATAGATGTTTACTGGAGTATAATTGCTTCACAATACTGTGTTAGTTTCTGTTGTACAACAAAGTGAATCAGCCATATGCATACATATGTCCCCATATCCTCACCCTCTTGGGCCTCCCTCCCATTCTCCCTATCACACCCGTCTAGGTCATCGCAAAGCACCGAGCTGATCTCCCTGTGTGATGTTGCTACTTCCCACTAGCTAACTATTTTACATTCGGTAGTGTATATATGTCACTGCTACTCTCACTTCATCCCAGCTTACCCTTCCCACCCCATGTCCTCAAGTCCATTCTCTATGTCTACATCTTTATTCCTGCCTTGCAGCTAGGTTCATCAGTACCATTTTTTTTTTTTTTTTTAGATTCCATATATATGTGTTAGTGTACGGTATTTGTTTTTCTCTTTCTGACTTACTACACTGTATAAAAACTCTAGGTCCATCTACCTCACTACAAATAACTCAATTTCATTTCTTTTTATGGCTGAGTAATATTCCATTGTATATATGTGCTGCATCTTCTTTATCCATTCATCTGCTGATGGACACTTAGGTTGCTTCCATGTCCTGGCTATTGTACATAGCGCTGCAATGAACATTATGGTACATGTCTCTTTTTGAATTATGGTTTTCTCAGGGTGTATGCCCAGTAGTGGGATTGCTGGGTCATATGGTAGTTCTATTTTTACATTTTTAAGGAACCTCCATACTGTTTTCCATAGTGGTTGTATCAATTTACATTCCCACCGACAGTGCAGGAGGGTTCCCTTTTCACCACACCCTTTCCAGCATTTTTTGATAATGGCCATTCTGACCTGTGTGAGGTGATACCTCATTGTACTTTTGATTTGCATTTCTCTAGTAATTAGTGATGTTGAACATCTTTTCATGTGCCTCTTGGCCATCTTTATGTCTTCCTTGGTGGGATGTCTATTTAGGTGTTCCACCCATTTTTTAACTGGATTGTTTGTTAAAATTTTATTTATTTATTTATTTATATTTTTGGCTGCATTGGGTGTTCGTTGCTGCGCGTGGGCTTTCTCTGATTGCGGCAAGTGGGGGCTACTCTTCGTTGCAGTGGGTGTTCATTGTGATGGCTTCTCTTGTTGTGGAGCAAAGGATCTAGGTACGCAGGCTTCAGTAGTTGCAGCATGCAGGCTCAGTAGTTGTGGCTCATGGGTGTAGTTACTCTGTGGCATGTGGGATCTTCCTGGACCAGGGCTCAAACCTGTGTCCCCTGCATTGGCAGGCGGATTCTTAACCACTGCGCCACCAGGGGAGCCCTGTTTGTTTTTTTTTGATGCTGAGCTCCATGAGCTGTTTATATATTTTGGAGATTAATCCTTTGTCTGTTGTTTCATTTGTAAATATTTTCTTCCATTCTGAGGGTTGTCTTTTTGTCTTGTTTATGGTTTCCTTTGCTGTGCAAAAGCTTTTAAGTTTAATTAAGTCCCATTTGTTTATTTTTGTTTTTATTTCTGTTACTCTTGGAGGTGGGTCAAAAAAGATTTTGCTGTGGTTTATGTCAAAGAGTGTTTTTCCTGTGTTTTCCTCTAAGAGTTTTATAGTGTCTAGTCTTACATTTAAGTCTTTAATCCATTTGGAGTTTATTTTTGTGTATGGTGTTAGGTAGTGTTCTAATTTCATTCTTTTACATGTAACTGTCCAGTTTTCCCAGCTCAGCTTATTGAAGAGGCTGTCTTTTCTCCCTTGTATGTTCTTGTCTCTTTTTTCATAAACTAGATGCTCATATGTGCATAGGTTTATCTCTGGGCATTCTATCCTGTACCATTGATCTATATTTCTGTTTTTGTGCCAGTACCATACTGTCTTGATTACTGTAGCTTTGTGGTATAGTTTGAAGTTGGGGAGCCTGATTCCTCCAACTCCATTTTTCTTTCTCAAAATTGCTTTGGCTATTCGGGGTCTTTTGTGTTTCCATACAAATTTGTAAAGTTTTTGTTCTAATTCTGTGAAGAATGCCATTGGTAGTTTGATAGGGATTGCATCAAATCTGTAGATTCCTTTGGGTAGTATAGTCATTTTCACAATATTGATTCTTCCAATCCAAGAACATGGTATATTTCTCCATCAGTTTATGGCATCTTTGATTTCTTTCATCAGTGTTTTATAGTTTTCTGAGTACAAGTCTTTCACCTCCTTAGGCAGGTTTATTCCCAGGTATTTTATTCTTTTTGTTGCAGTGGTAAATGGGAGTGTTTCCTTAATTTCTGTTTCCGATTTTTCATTGTTGGTGTATACGAATGCCAGAGTTTTCTGTGCATTAATTTTGTATCCAGCAACCTTACCGAATTCATTGATTAGTTCTAGTAATTTCTCGTGGCATCTTTAGGATTTTCTATGTATAGTATCATGTCATCTGCAAACAGTGACAGTTTTACTTCTTCTTTTCCAATTTGTATTCCTTTTATTTCTTTTTCTTCTGTGATTGCCGTGGCTAGGACTTCCAAAACTATGTTGAATGAGAGTGGTGAGAGTGGACATCCTTGTCTTGTTTCTGATCTTAATGGAAATGCTTTCAGTTTCTCACCATTGAGTATGATGCTTGCTGTGGGTTTATCATATATGGCCTTTATTATGTTAAGGTAGGTTCCCTCTATGCCCACTTTCCGGAGAGTTTGTATCATAAATGGGTGTTGAATTTTATCAAAAGCTTTTTCTGCATCTATTGAGATGATCATATGGTTTTTATTCCTTAATTTGTTAATGTGGTGTATCACATTGATTGATTTGCATATATTGAAGAATCCTTGCACCCCTGGGATAAATCCCACTTGATCATGGTGTATGATCCTTTTAATGTGTTGTTGGATTCTGTTTGCTAGTATTTTGATCAGGATTTTTGCATCTATATTCATCAGTGATGTTGGTCTATAATTTCCTTTTTTTGTGATATCTTTTTCTGGTTTTGGTATCAGGGTGATGGAGTCTTCGTAGAATGAATTTGGGAGTGTTTCTCCCACTGCAATTTTTTGGAAGAGTTTGAGAAGGATAGGTGTTAGCTCTCCTCTAAATGTATGATAGAATTCGCCTGTGAAGCCATCTGGCCCTGGACTTTTGTTTGTTGGAAGATTTTTAATTATGGTTTCAATTTCATAACTTGTGATAGGTCTGTTTATATTTTCTAATTCTTCCTGGTTCAGTCTTGGGATATTGTAACTTTCCAAGAATTTGTCCATTTCTTTGTGGTTGTCCATTTTATTGGCATGTAGTTGTTTGTACTAGTCTCTTATAATTCTTTGTGCTTCTGTGGTGTCAGTTGTGATTTCAACTTTTTCATTTCTAATTTTATTGATTTACATCCTCTCCTTTTTTTCTTGATGAGTCTGGCTAAGCGTTTATCAATTTTATCTTCTCAAAGAACCAACTATTAAGTTTGTTTATTTATTTATTTTTGGCTGTGCTGGGTCTTCATTGCTGCGTGTGGGCTTTCATTTTATTTGTGGCTAATGGGGGCTACTCTTCATTGTGGTGCACAGTCCTCTCATTAAGGTGGCTTCTCTTGTTGTGGAGCACGGGCTCTAGGTTCATGGGCTTCAGTAGTAGTGCCACACGGGCTCAGCAGATGTGGCTCGAGGGCTCTAGAGCCCAGGCTCAGTAGTGGTGGCGCACGGGCTTAGTTGCTCCGCGGCATGTGGGATCTTCCCAGATCAGGGCTTGAACCCGTGTCCCCTGCATTGGCAGGCTGATTCTTAACCATTTCGCCACCAGGGAAGCCCCCAGCTATTAGTTTTATTGATCTTTGCTATTGTTTTCCTTGTTTTTCATCTACTTCTGTTTTGATCCTTATGATTTCTTTCCTTCTCCTGTCTTTGGGTTTTCTTTGTTCTTCTTTCTCTAGTTGTTTCTAAGTGTAGGTTTAGATTGTTTATTTGAGACTTTTCTTGTTTCTTGAGATGAGATTGAATTGCTATAAACTTCCCTCTTAGAACTGCTTTTGCTGCATCCCATAGGTTTTGGGCTGTCGTGTTTTCATTGTCATTTGTTCCTATGTATTTTTTTTTATTTCTTCTTTGATTTCTTCAGTGATCTCTTGGTTATTTAGTAGTGTACTGTTTAGCCTCCATGTATTTGTTTTTTTTTTTTACAGTTTTTTTTTTCCTGTAATTGATTTCCAGTCTCATAGCATGGTGGTCAGAAAAGATGCTTGGTACAATTTCAGTGTTCTTAAATTTTCCAAGGCTTGATTTGTGACCCGATATGTGATCTGTCCTGGAGAATGTTCTGTGTGCACTTGAGAAGAAAGTGTATTCTGCCACTTTTGGGTGGAATGTTCTATAAATATCAATTAAATCTATCTGGTTTACTGTGTCATTTAAAGCTTGTGTTTCCTTATTTATTTTCCATTTGGATGATCTGTCCATTGGTGTAAGTGGGGTGTTAAAGTCTCCTACTATTATTTTGTTACTGTCGATTTCTCCTTTCATGGTTGTTAGCATTTGCCTTATGTATTGAGGTGCTCCTATGTTGGGTGCATAAACATTTATAATTGTTATATCTTCTTCTTGGATTGATCCTTTGATCATTATGTAGTGTCCCTCCTTATCTCTTGTAACAGGCTTTATTTTAAAATCTATTTTATCTGATACGAGTATTGCTACTCCAGCTTACTTTTGATTTCCATTTGCATGGAATATCTTTTTCCATCCCTTCACTTTCTGTCTGTATGTGTCCCTAGGTCAGAAGTGGGTTTCTTGTAGACAGCATATATATGGGTCTTGTTTTTGTATCAATTCAGCCAGTCTGTGTCTTTTGGTTGGGGCATTTAATCCATTTACATTCAAGGTTATTACCAATATGTATGTTCCTATTACCATTTTCTTAATTGTTTTGAGTTTGTTTTTGTGAGTCTTTTTTTTCTCTTGTGTTTCCTGCCTAGAGAAGTTTCTTTAGCATTTGTTGTAAAGTTGGTTTGATGGTGCTGAATTCTCGTAGCTTTTGCTTGTCTGAAAAACTTTTGACTTCTCCATTGGATCTGAATGAGATCCTTGCTGGGTAGAGTAGTCTTGGTTGTAGGTTTTTTTCTTTCATCACTTTAAGTATATCTTGCCACTGCCTACCGGCCTGCAGAGTTTCCACTGAAAAATCAGCTGATAACCTTATGGGGATTCCTTTGTATGTTATTTTTTGTTTTTCCCTTGCTGCTTTTAATATTTTTTCTTTGAATTTAATTTTTGTTAGTTTGATTAATATGTGTCTTGGTGTGTTTTTTCTAGGGTTTTTCCTGTATGGGACTTTCTCTCCTTCCTGGCCTTGGGTGACTATTTCCTTTCCCATGGTAGGGAAGTTTTTGACTATAATCTCTTCAAATATTTTCTCAGACCCTTTCTTTTTCTCTTATTCTTCTGGGACCCCATGTAATTCAAATGTTGGTATGTTTTGTGTTGTCCCAGAGGTCTCGGAGATTGTCTTCAATTCTTTCCATTCTTTTTTCTTTATTCTGCTCCTCAGCAGTTATTTCCACCATTTTGTCTTCCAGCTCACTTATTCGTTCTTCTGCCTCAGTTATTCTGTTAATGCGTCCTTCTAGTGTATTTTTCATTTCAGTTATTGCATTGTTCATCTCTCTTTGGTTGTTCTTTAGTTCTTCTAGATCTTTGTTAAACATTTCTTGTATTTTCTCAATTGGTGCCTCCATTGTATATCTGAGATTCTGGATCATCTTTACTGTCATTACTCTGAATTCTTTTTCAGGTAGATTGCCTATTTCCTGTTCATTTCTTTGGTCTTGTAGGCTTTTACCTTGCTCCTTCATCTGTGACATATTTTTTTGCTGTCTCTTTTTTTTTTTTTCTTTTTTTTACAAGTGGGATTGTTTTCCTGTGTTACTGGTTGTTTGGCCTGAGGCGTCCAACACTGGAGTTTGTAGGCTGTTGGGTAAAGCTGGGTTTTCGTGCTGAGATGAGGACCTCCTTGAGACCTCACTCCAATGAATATTCCATGGGGTCTGAAATTCTCTGTTAGTCCAGTGGTTTGGACTCCAAGCTCCCACCACAGGAGCTTCGGCCCGACCCCCGGCTCGTGAGCCAGGATCCCACAAGCTGCGTGGGTTGGCCAAAAATAAAAAATAAAAAAGTAAAAAATAAAATTAAACCAGGAAACTAATAGATATGTTAGAAAGAATATAAAAATAAAAATATAGATGAATCAACAACTGGAAGGTACCTCACTACCACAATAGTAAAAAAGAGGAGGAGGAAAAAAAAGGCCTTGGCTGTGGAGGGCAGGGCCTAAGCAAGGGCAAGTTTGGGGTCATGGTCGGGGCCTATGCTTAGGACCCACATGGCTGGAAAAGGCCCTGAGGGCTGTAGGGGGTGGAGCTTAGGCTCAAGGAATAGAATGGGGCCAGGCATGCCCCACACCCCTAGTCTCAGAGGGCGGAGGACCTCACCTGGGAGCCCAGCAGGCTTCCTGGGCTCGAGTGGGCAGGGCAAACGCCCTCCTCTCCTCTCCTGCTCCTCCCAGAGGGCCCCTCCTGCCTGCCTCTCTTGATCTCCCAGACTCCCTCTTATGCCTCCAGGACCCACGCATCCTGGAGGGGGTTTTGGAGGGGGGTTACCAGCCTGGGAGCTCAGCAGGCTCCCGGCCCGAGTGGGCCAGGAGATCACCCGCCACTTCTCTTCTGCTCTTCCTGGAGGCTCCCTCCCTCCTGCCTCGCCTGATCTCCCCGGCCTCAGGGGCACTGATCCTGTCTGGCCTCCACTTCTCCTCCTCTCTCAGTCCCCCCACGTCCTACCGGTTCACTTGGGGGTTGTTTCCTCCCATCTCCTTGAGCATCAGGGTCTGCCACCAGCAGCTGGCAGGCGCACTAGTTGTGGGGAGGCGCTAACTTGGCGTCTTCCCACACCGCCATCTTGACTCTGCACCCCCAAGTCTTAGCTTATTAACCCATTCCCCTAAAATCTAAAAATATGAAAACATTTTTCTGTTATCCAAAAGATTATTTCAGAAATGTGTATTAATAAATGACTCTATTGCAATTTGGTAAGAAATTACTGCATCTCACTATAGTTAACTAAAGAACATTTTGGAAGAATGCAAACATAGAGAATAATAGCTTTTTTGGAAAGAATAAGAATATTAGACCCTTTAGGTACACTTAAATAATTGTGAATTTTAACTATTGTTTTTTATCTAGGCAAAAGCTTGTGGAGCATTTATATCACATTTTGAGACCAGACTGAATGGGGACCAGGTATACAGTGATGATTGTTAGTGCTTATATATTGTGAAACACTTTTCAGCTCTTGAATAATATGCAGCAGTTAGAACCATTCACCAGGCATTGATTTAAATACACAATATTTGAAGGTAAGGAACACATCCAAACAGTCAAACATTTTGATAGGCCTAAATAACCTATTGATAAGTTTCTAGATTTTACCTGTTCATGAACAAAATAAATAGTCCTGAAATATATTGGCCACAGTCTTCACCTGATCTCTAAATTTAGTATTTATCTGGCTGCTTTTGGAGTAGTAGTCCTTCAGTCAACTATTTCCATAGAGAAATGTACATTCTGCCCAATTTCAAGGAAAGGATCGGAGGTATTCAGTAAAGAATGATGAAAAATGTGATCTCCTCCTTCCCTAAAAGTTATAATTTTGTGGAGTATTTTAGAGAATCGACTGTCACAGGCCACCAGAAGGGCACAGAGCCATATGCCACAAGCTGGGCCTAGGCAGATCAGCGTAAGACTCCTTGGCTGTGGTATAGACCCTGGTTACTCCTGCAGTCTGTGCGGGTTTTTGTTGTTTTTTAGTTGTGGTTTTTAATCTGGACTGCACTTTCACTGCAGTGCCAACTTTTCTCAGCCTCTGCGTGAATGGGGGCTTTTGAAGTCTTCCCATGGCTCTGTGTTTAATGGACCACAAATCCTCTGGCTCTGTTCTACTTGGGAGTCTTGTTGAACTTGCCTATAAGGAGAGGGCAGCACCCAACTTCTTGTCCAGCTGTCAGTGCACCAGGCAAGTAATCAAGAAAAGTTTCAAGGAGGTGCTTAGGAGAAATGAATTAAAAAATTTTTTTCGGGTTTCCCTGGTGGCGCAGTGGTTGAGAGTCCGCCTGCCAGTGCAGAGGACGCGGGTTCGTGCCCTGGTCCGGGAGGATCCCACGTGCCGCGGAGCGGCTGGGCCTGTGAGCCGTGGCCGCTGGGCCTGCGCGTCCGGAGCCTGTGCTCCGCAGCAGGGGAGGCCACAGCAGTGAGAGGCCCGCATACCGCAAAAAAACCAAAAAAAAAAACAAAAAAACAAACAAACAAAAAAATTTTTTCACTCCCTTTACCTGTAAAGTACTTTCTGAGCTCTAATTCTAAGCTCCTTTTTACTCTTTGTATGTTATTGCTGTGATCATTATTTCTCTAGGTTGGCTTTGGAGGCAGACTTCTGAATCGAGCCCCAGGTCTCTCACTTATTGGCTATATAGTTTTGGGCAGGTTACCTTATTAATTCATTCAACAAGTATTTATTGACTGTCTATGTGTGCCAGGCACTGTTCTAAGCACTGGAGATACAACTGTGGACAAGTAAATGTGCTGTAACATGCTTATGTTCTAGTCAAGGAAGACAAGTAATAACCAAAATAAGTGAAGACAAATATGTAGTTTATCAGTGTTAATCGTTGATGTGGAGAAGATAAACTTGCCCTGTGAGCCTCAGTATCTTCATCCATAAAATGAGGAAAACTACCACCTCCCAGGATAGTTGTCAGGTTAGATGAGCTGGCACCGTAAAGGCTTGAGGATATACCAGGGTGGATGAGACAGTCTGCCTCTAGGTAGCTTGCTGGCAGTCTGGTAAATAAGGGATTTCTTCCCAGACCCTTTTGACCTGCTAGAGTAGAGCAAGTGTTATGTTCTCTGAGGATTAAATGGGCTAGAGTAACATATATGTAATTTATTCCAAGTGTCTCTCTCTTCATTCAGTAGGTGCTATCTATTAATTAATACCATGTAAATGAAACTTTAAAAAATCAAATCATGTTTTCCTGTTGACACACATAATTTGAGACATGCCACTATCATGGTAATCATTTTCCTTTACCTCTGTTGGTAGCTATTTTAAATATCTATATGGTCTTATTGTTATTTGGGTGGCAATTTTTGTGATTTTGAGAGCTAACAGATTTTAACTTAGGCAGCCAAACATGGGATCTTTTCTGTGGTGGACGTTATTTCTGTGGAAGATGAAAGCAAGCAGTCTATGTCCTGCAGCCATCACTTCTAATTCTCCCATGTTTTGGTCTGCTGTACCTTGATTTCAGTGTTGATTTTGGAAAAATAAATGAGATTTTCCTAAAAATTTTGCACTTGATTTCTGAACCATCATGTTGCAATAATATTTTTAGATTTTGATTTTTTTTCCATTCATTTTAAAAAAACTCATTTCTCCAACTAAAACCCATGATGTGTTGCTATTCCCCCACTCGCAGCTCAATTTGCCTTTGGGGTATTACCTGTTTCTCTATAAAGTGTTTTATAATTTTTTTTCTAACTTGCTTATTTTTACTGGCTTCTCCCATCTCCTGTTGTATCTTCTACATTTGGCTTTAGCGTCTTAATAATATCTTGTGTAAAGCCAATTGAATGACCTATCTTTTTATCTTTTCCAACTTGTCCTAATGCAAATATTCTAAATTTGGCACAGTTGAACCATCTTCATTAGCTAGTAGGACTGACCCACCAAGTACTAAATAAATATTTAGTACTTACATTGAGATATTCTTTTTGATAAAAATGTGCTTATACCCGAGTAAAACCAAAAAAAAAAAAATAATAGAAGATTAATCTGAGAGCAGTTCTCTTGCATTTGAATGGCAGAGTCTTTTGAAATCAGGGCTGCAAGTTGAGAAAAGCACTGAGCACTAAGGGAACACTTATTCACATTTGGTTGATTTATTCCCTACACTGACGGACTGTGGTAGTGGGAGGTGTGATTCACAGCACGTCAGCCCTTAGCCAGTGTCACTGCTTGCGTGGTGGTATGAGTCTCGTGTGTCTGTATAGTGTAATGATGCCTGTATTCCAGCACTTGGTTTTTCTACCCCTTTGCTTCGAAACTAAATTGATCTTTTTCTAATGTGAACAAAGGGGTCTATATGTAAAACTTATTGTAAGGGATTGTTTTAACAGAGTTTTCAGTGTGACCAGAATATTTTTTAATGGCCTGTTTTACTACATTAGTATTTTAAAATAAATCTTCAGTTATCATTTGAGTGGGGAAATCTTTGTTGTTGTTTTTTTTTTCCCCTGGTGATAGTTTAATTCTAAGGTGGCCAGCTTACATCTTGCTGCAAACTTGATTGATGATAACATCATTTTATACTTGTTTTTTATTTCAGTCATATTTCATTAAACTACTGTTCATTCATTAACTATTTCTAAAAAGCTCCTGGCTTGATTTCCCCTCTGCTCAACAACCCCTGTGCCCTACACCTGTTCTACTTTCTCTTCTCTCTTCCTTTCTTTCCAGTGCCTGTCTTCTGCCACATGCCCATCAAACCTAATTGCATCTTTGGGAGAGCTTTGGTGAGGCAGTTCCTTGGCCCTACTGTCCCTTGGGGATTTAATGCGGGTGGAATGTGCAGGTGGCCCTCGAGCCATGTCAGTGGCTGCTACAGCTCCCAGATTCTAAAGGCTGGTCACCTCAGGCCCTAAAGTTGTTTCAAGTCTAGGGCATTTTAGTCTCAGGATAGATATGGCAGGAATAATACAATCTGGGTCATTTTGTCAATGGAAATTAACCTCCAGCTCTTCTGCTAATTTTATGTAAAAATCTGTGACATGCAGACTGTTTTTAGTCTCCCTCAAATTATAGTGCTTTATAGACAATTTTCATGAGTGTTAATGTTTTTCTTTTGCAACTGAGTAATATTACTGTCACAGAATTCCTAATCATATATATATTTGATACCATTTAAACTTTGGCCTTATATCTAAACCTTAGAGAAATTAAAGGTGAAATATGAGAACCCAAAAGGCACCCAGCATAGGACTTTAGGGTTCATTAAAGGTGAGTTAAATTTTTTCTTCAAATGAGAAATACAGCTATAATGCAGTATGCCATATGCCTTCTTAAAATTCTGTTATTTTAAAAATACAGTTATTTTTTTCTCCAGACTTACAAAGCGATCTGTGCTCTTATGCAATTCGGAAAGTAAATCACCCTTAATCTAAAAGTCCATTGATTAACACTTGTTACAATTTAGGGGTATTTCCTTCCTATCTGTTTCTTTTTACTTTTTAAACAAAATATTTTAAACACACACAAAAAATACGTGGACACTTTGTGTATTGGCTCCTGTATAATGACACTCATTTAAAATGTTACTGTTTTAGAAAACAAACTTATGGTTACCAAATGGGAAAGGGGTTGGGGGAAAGGACAAATTAGGAGTTTGGGATTAGCAGATATAAACTACTATATGTAAAATAGATAAACAACAGGTCCTACTGTATAGCACAGAGAACTATATTTAATATCCTATAATAAACCATAATGGAAAAGAATATGAAAAAGAACATATGTGTGTGTGTGTGTATATTATATATATATCACTTTGCTGTATACCAGAAACTAACACAACATTGTAAATCAACTATACTTCACTCAAAAAAAATAAAATGTTAATGTTTTGTCATATTTATTCCTAGTTTTTTCTTGGCCTTGTTCATATGTATATATGTGTGCATATATTGAAACATAATTGGGATCATGTTATATATACATAGTTTTATACTTCTGTCTTTTCTTTAACATTTTAAGTATTTTCCCATATCATTAAAATTTGTTTAATGCTTTGTTGCAACACTAAATTTGTTCTAGTGTATGCACAGATTTTCTGTTTTTAAAGTGATAATTCTATTCCTATTTAATTAATTTTACATTTACTTCTAGTTCTTTTAATATATCACATACTAGGCATGACTTAAAACACTGTTTTTCAAAAAACTGCAAGTTGCAACTCGTTAGTGGGTCATAAGATCAATTTAGCCAGTTACAGTCAACATTAAAAAAAAAGAATAGAGGCCTTCCCTGGTGGTTCAGTGGTTGAGAGTCCGCCTGCCAATGCAGGGGACATGGGTTCGAGCCCTGGCCCGGGAGGATCCCACATGCCGTGGAGCAACTAAGTCCGTGTGCCACAATTTCTGAGCCTGCGCTCTAGAGCCCGCAAGCCACAACTGCTGAGCCCACATGCTGCGACTACTGAAGCCCGCGCGCCTAGAGCCCATGCTCTGCAACAAGAGAAGCCACAACAATGAGAGGTCCGTGCACCTCAACAAAGAGTGGCCCCCGCTCACTGCAACTAGAGAAAGCCCATGTGCAGCAACAAAGACCCAACACAGCCAAAAATAAATAAATAAATTTTAAAAAAAAGAATAGAGAAGATCAGGGTATTCCTGTGATTCTTTGGCAAAAATTGTGCATCTTCTAGTCAGTTCTTTTGTTTCAGTTATCTGTATGTAAATTTAAAAAATGTTTTGACTAGGGGTCACAGTCACAAGCATTATTAGGAGTCTTATCAACCAGCCCACCTCATGTATGTTAGATTTGACATCCATCTTTTATGCTTACATTTTCTGGATTGATTTATTAGAACTAGATATGTTAAAGTGGGGTAATCAAATTGTGAAACAAACTCTATACCTCTAGATTTTAGCACTGGAGGGAGTTCTCCTTGTGGGGGTCTGGGAAGTGCTGATTTTTCCCATTCAGTTTTAGTCTGGGGAGCTTTGAGCTAACTTGAGGGTGATGATCCCTTGTAGGTGATAAATTGTTTCCTTAATATTTGATTATCAATTTACCAAAATATTGTGATTTGAATCACTGGCATACATTAGAATTCTGAACACTTTTTTTTTTTTGATAGTCCATTGTGGGGATGTACCACAGTTTATTTAAACAATTCTCTACTGATGAAGAATTCTGAACTCTTGAGCATAAATATCAAAAGTTTTCTCTCATGCTCCAATTCTGCCATCCTACCTCAGCTCTCCATCTGGAACTACCCCTACCTTCTGTTAAAGTGAGGGTAGCCTCCTCTCACGGGTACTGATGGAGTAGTGAATTCAGTCAGTTCTCCTAAATGAAGACACAAAACACATAAACACTCCAGTATATTGAGTTCTCTCTATTTAAAACTTAAGATAGGTACTTTGATATGACATGATTCTTATATACAGTAACTTTTCAACATTGCATTAAAATAAATCTCAGCATGTTTTCTTGGAATGTATCGGGACTTTTCTCTTGTGTGGCTGTCACTTTTTTTTTTTTGTGGTACGTGAGGGCCTCTTACTGCTGTGGCCTCTCCCGTTGCAGAGCACAGGCTCCGGACGCACAGGCTCAGCGGCCATGGCTCATGGGTACAGTCGCTCCGCGGCATGTGGGATCTTCCCGGACCAGGGCACGAACCCGCGTTCCCTGCATCGGCAGGCGGACTCCCAACCACTGCGCCACCAGGGAAGCCCTGGCTGTCACTTTTAAAGAATCCACTATGATTTAGGAAGGAGGGACTCAAGATTTCAGAGCTGGATGGTTGAATGTAGCAAATGGATGATAGGAGAGATGAGGAAAGTTTGGAATAGCAATAGGTTTATTTGGGAAAGATGTTTACGATAGTGTCTGCTTCTCTACTTCTTGGAGGTTATTTATTCTCTCATCTTGCATTTTTTGAGATCTATTCTGTGTCAGTTACTCCGCTTTGTTCAGGGCATCCAAAGATAACTAAGCTTGAGAGCCCTCAAGGTTCTCATAACTTCGTGAGGAGTACGTGAGAACAAATAATTAAATAGCAAGGCTGCAAAGGCTCCTGGACCTTGGAGTCCAAATTATGTCTAAATCTTGGCACTTATATTACTAGTTGACTAGTGCAACTAGTAATTATTTAAGTTCTCTAAGCCTGCTTGCTAATTCTCCTCATTTGTAAAGAGATATTACCAGTTCCTTTACGTGGTTTTTGTGAGAATAAGAGTGTATGCATGTAAAACAGCACATGCCTGGCATTATAGTATGTTGTAAGCATTGTTTTCTGTGTCATTGTTGTCATTTTTATTATTCAGTGTATTAAGTGCCAAACTAGAACTTTACAATAAATACTCTAAAAGCCCATGGAAGAGACAAATACCTGGCCCCAGTTCCTATAAACCGCACACAGTTCTCTGCCTCTGTTGTGCATATATGTTCACTCTCCTTTCTGGGTGTCTGTGGAGACCCCTTTTATTTGTTTGTGGACATACTGTGTTCTTTCACATGGGTCACTCATCCTTCCCCAGTTCCCTACATATAGGAGTTGTCTAAGATTCCCTTTCTCTCTTCCCATACCTTCCTTTTCCCTCTTCCTTTCCCCTTCTTTTCTCCTTTTTCTCCCCCCCAAATCTCATCCATCAAATCCTACTGCTTCAGCCATCATCCTCTACAAAGATGCTTCCCAAATCTATACCTGCAGCATTTCCAGGTGCCTGCTGGGCATCTCCATCTGGAAGTCCTTCTTGCATTCAAAGTTAACATGTCCAAAACTGAACTCATTAATTCCCCATTAACACTCCCTTTTCTTTCCAGTCCTTGCTAATACTAGCATCATCACCTCCGGCAAACAGGTTTGAATCTTAAATTCAGCCCTTATCTTTCCTTTGCTTCCTGATCCCTTCCTGATGTCTCTCTCATGCAGTCAGTTGGCCAGACTAGCCTGATCCACCTCCATGATACTGCCATCATTCAGCTTTTCTTTCCCATCCCTGCTGCCACTACCCTAATTTAGGCCCTCATTATCTCTCACCTGGAATATTGGAAGAAACTACTCCTAACTAATCTTCCCTCTCCTTTCCCCTGCACCCAGCACACTATTGCCAGAGTAACAATATTAGGCCCAGAGTAACACTTTTAGTCTTTAGCTTTAATCACATTGCTCCCTTGCTGACAAATCATCCATGCCTTCAGATTGCCTGCAGAATGAAGCCCTGACTCTAAACCTTTCAAGGCCCTTCACTCTTCAGGCTGTCTTCTGGAGCTTGTTCACCTTCACACATTGCCCAAATGGGCAGCCCCACAGCTCCTGAGCCTGCTCGCCATACTTTTACCTGCTTATTACTCTAACCTGTTCCTTTCTCCTAAAATACCACTCTTTCCATTCCAATAACTCCATCCCACTTCTTCCTCCATTCTCTGCTCAGGGAAATTTGACCATCTTTAAGGCGCAGTCTGAATTCTGTCTCTACTGTGAGGCACACCTCTAACAAGAAGTGGTTTTCTTTCTTCCTTTGTTGCTCTTTGTTACTCTACCATCTTTGTTATCTGTTCATTAATATTATACAGTTTAACCATTTTTGGAACACATTATTATAGCTCTTTTATTAGACCTCTTATTTCTTTGTATACCTCTTAGTATATAAGTGTTGAAGAAATAGAATTTGAGAGAATATGGAAAGATGCCATAACTGTCATTTGAAATATTTATTTGAAATATTTGAAATATTTATAGGATAGGGTTAAGGAAGAGAAACTAGTTAATAGTTGTGGAAAGATAGGATGATGCAGTAGGAACTGCAGTTAGCCATAGAAGCCATAATGTGAGAAGGCTATAGAGCTGGGTTGCACAAAGTTCACCTGTTCAATCCTTATTTCCATGAAATTGTAAAGCTATTAGAATATTCATGTTTACTGTTGATCTGTTGTAGCTCTGGAGCAGAATTTTGAAGGCCAAGTTTGTCCCCCCAAAATTCAACTTACAGACTTTTCAGAATATTATTTTAAATTAGTGATATATCTATAATAGCTAATTTTCCAGGACTACATAGTATCTGACATATATTTAAATTGAGTTGAAATATTACTTTAGATTTGCTACACCTCTTGTTTGTCCACCAAGCTACCCCCATATTTCTCATTGACTACCACAAAAGCCTTCGAACCGGTCTCCTCATATCCACTTTGTCCCCCCCACCCCAAACACACACCTAAGTCATTTTTCCACACTGATGATAGAATTTTTTCTTTCTTTTTTTTTTATTTTTTAAAAAATATCTGATTACATTACAAGATGCTTAAGTTACTGTGGTGGCTTCACATTGCTCTTTGGATAAAGAGCTAACATCCAATCATGGCCTGTTTGACCTGTGTGGTCTGGTCTCTGTCTGCCTCTAGCCTCACTTTGTACAGTGTACTCAGCCTTGCATGTGCTCATTCTTGTGCTGTGGAGACACTCCCCTTACCTATGCTCTTCCCACACCCCTCTTTTACATCTTCCTTCGGGTGTCAACTCGGTCATCATTTCCTAAGGAAGCCTCTGACTTTCCCTGCTAGGCTAGTTCCCCGTTGTAAGCTCTCACAGCATCATCTCTCTTTTTCCTTTGTGGCATTTATTACTATTGTAATTTTACATTTATTTGTCATTCTTTCATTATTACCAGTCTCTTCCACTAGGTTGTAAGCTTCACAAGCTCCGTGCCTGGTTTTGCTCACCATGACATCTATGCCAAGCACTGTGCCTGATGTATGGAAGGTTTTCGGTCTGCATTAGTTGAATGAATGATAAAGGTTTTTTGGGTTTTTTTTTTTAAATCTATATTAGTGAAAGGAAAACAATTCTGTAGAATTTTAGTGATAAAGTTTACAAGATACTAAATATTGCTTTCGTTTATGACACTTAGATGATGTTAACGAATTCTCCCAATTTTTATACTTATTATACATATTGTAGGGTATTAGATAATTAAATGTAGTAAAGTGAGATAATAAAGAATCACAGAGTAAGAGAAAAACCCAGATGTTGAATAGTCCAGGCTTCCCTCTAATGTGTTGTATCAGAGGCTGTGCAGCTTCTTAAACATCTTTATTCTCAAGGGACTCAGTATCAACAGAGACTCCTCTGTTTTTTAATCTCTTCATGTCGAGCCAAAATTCACCAGCTATATTTTCTGTCTGTTAGTGTCAGTCTCTAAAGTAATACTTACCAGGTCTATCGCCTATCCTTCTGGTACCCTTTCAGATGAACATACAGTCATCATGTACTCCTCTAGCTTTAATTCTCCCAACCCTGCCCTTCACACACTGTATTCCTGCCCTATTGATTCTGGAGACAGCTGTGTCTTCCTCTTTCTCCTCCAAACTTTCACACATATTGTCTCCTCTCTAGAACACTCTTTTTTCACTTCCCCTCCTTGCTTCAGCTCCCCTGACTACTTCGTCTCATCCTTTAGGTCTCAGGGGGGTCCCTTTCACCACTCCTTCACCCCTGCTTATGTTAGTTGCCCTTTCTCTGTGCCTATGTTAGTTGTCCTTGTTCATCTCCTAAAGTAGCTCATACCACATTTTATTATTATTTTAAGTCCAGACTGTATTATCCACAAGAAGGGAGACCACAGCTCACCATTGCTCGCCATCATGTCCTCCACTCTCTGTTTAGCTCTGTACCTGACATGTAGTAAGCATTTACTACATTTTTGACTGCGTAAATTTGAGAACACCAACTTTACTGTTCTCCAAGCTAGCATTCATTTTTTTTTTTTTTTGGTCAGCCAAGCATGTGGCAGTATATGATTTCACCATCTTCTGGATATGCCCCAGCTTGTCAGTATTTCTCCTTAAGAGAGGCATTCAGAATAAATCATAGTGTTCCAGGTGAAGTATGACCTGGACCATATGAAACATTAACTCTGCAAGTTTAGAATCCTAGGGACTTTTTATGCTCAGGAGCAAAATTTCTTATTTTTGTTGTGAGCTAGTTTTTGAGCTGTGAACATTATCGAATTATCTTAGTACTTTTTTTTTTTTTAAGGGTGTTAATGAAGTGAATTTAAAGACATGGTGTTTTGGAAACATTTAATTTACTCAACCTGTTAATCTGTTCTCTGGGTTGTTAACTACTCTCTTGTGTGAAAATTGATGGTTAGAAGGTGTGCTTTTCTGACTGCTCTCTTGATTTCTGGTAACTGGTCTACTATAGTTTCTTTTCCTGACCTTTTCAGTAATGCATTCTGAAAGTGGCCAGTGTTTCAGTGATGCATGATGTTTCTGGGTCATGGTCGGAAGAATTCCTTAACTTTTGTTATGTTGGGGGTAGAAAAGGAAACAGTATTTATAGGAAATTATATATGCTGGTAGTGGGTAAGACTTTGAGAGACAGAAGGAGAAACAGTAAAAGAAAAAGAAAATATAAGAGTTGAGAAAAAATAGATGGCAAAAAGTAATGAGGGACTTCCCTGCTGGTGCAGTGGTTAAGAATCCGCCTGCCAATGCAGGGGACACGGGTTCGAGCCCTGGTCCGGGAAGATCCCACATGCCGCGGAGCAGCTAAGCCCATGCATCACAACTACTGAGCCTGCGTGCCTAGAACTCGTGCTCCGCAACAAGAGAAGCCACTGCAGTGAGAAGCTTGCGCACCACAACAAAGAGTAGCCCCCGCTCGCCACAACTAGAGAGAAAGCCCACGCACAGCAATGAAGACCCAACACAGCCTAAATAAATTAATTAATTAATTTTTAAAAAAAGTAATAAGGAGAGAGATGTAGTTTTCTGATCACCTTGTCACCTTCCATGTGCTTCCACAGTGGTTTATGCTTCACTCATGTTGTCTGTTCCATACAATGACTACAGAAAGTAGATGTTGTTAATCTCATTTTACGGAAGAGGTGATATTCTGAGTCATACAGCTAATAAATGGCAGAAGGATTTTTCAAACCTGGTTCTAAAACGGTCACTATTCTACTGACTTAGCAAATAGTTGGTACATGAGGTGAAGCAGATGGAGGGTCACTATAGCATAATGGGTAAGCATGTATATAGACTCTAGGGCCAGGTGGCCTGGGTTCAAATCCTGGCTCTATCAAGGCTCTAACGCCTACTGTCTCTGGTACCTTGAACAAGTTGCTTGATCTCTCTGTGTGCCTCATTCTCCTCATCTGTAAAATCAAAGTAATTGTGGTACCTTCCTCATAGAGTTGTTGTGAATTAATTTAATTAATATATAGTAAAATGCTTAGAATAGTTCCTGGCATATATAAAGTCCTATGTAAGGATTTGTTGTTGCTGCTGCTGCTGTTGTATTTTGATGATGATGATGATGATGATGTATGTGTCCTCTGTGAAAGGTCCCCTCTCTGAGAAATTTGAGGAAGGTGTTGTCAGAACTGTTGCCAGGCCTATTTCTTCAACGTGACTTGGCCAGCTGTCAGAGTTCTTACCCTCATATCCTTCATTAGCGGATATGAGTTCTTACCTTCATATCCTTCATTCCTAACCAGGCTCAACCCCCCAAACACACAGCCACACACACATATCCTCACCTTCCACTTTTCCCTTTCTAGAATTAGGAGCCAATTCAGAGCTTCTCTTTAATATTATTATTATCTACCTCAGGTAATACATAAATAAGGGTCTAGTAGCATAAGTTAAAATCTGTAATTCAAAGCAAAAAATTTGGAGAGCGCTCCCATTTTACATTTTCTTCTTCCAAAATAGGGTGCTTCGCAACCTCCCAACAGTTCAGGTCTGTAGGATTTAGGTAGATTGTTACATAATAATACAGAGCTTTGGACATTTCTGGTGATTATTTGTTTCTACTATAATATAGCTTAATTACCTTAAATTAACAGATATTAGAACTTCTTTGTAAAAATCATTAACCCCTCTAGCTTGCTGAAGGTCACTTACTAGATTAAGGAGAAAATATAAGTAGAGAAAGAGCTGTAACTGTTATCTTGCAGAGAGCCTGAAGATCTGTCTTATTTTGAAACTATTGAAAGAACAAGAAGGGATCCCTTTTAAAAATTTATTTGGAGGCATGAAGGGTGAAAATTTTCTTAAGTAATGGACTGACTCATTAATTTTGGCTATGTTAACTTACTTAATTTAAATTAATTCGTTGTTCAGAATTTACCCAAGGAAGTCTTAATAATTCAGTGAAGTATTAAAATACAAAATTTTACTGTTTTTAGAAACAGAGTCACAGATTTGGAAAGCAAATTTATGGTTACCAAGGGGGAAAGATGGGGGAGGGATAAATTGGGAGATTGGGGTCGACATATACACGCTACTATATATAAAATACATAACTAATAAGAACCTACTGGGCTTCCCTGGTGGCACAGTGGTTGAGAGTCCGCCTGCCGATGCAGGGAACACGGGTTCGTGCCTCAGTCTGGGAAGATCCCACATGCCGCGGAGCGGCTGGGCCCGTGAGCCATGGCCGCTGAACCTGCGCATCCGGAGCCTGTGCTCCGCAACGGGAGAGGCCACAACAGTGAGAGGCCCGCGTACTGCAAAAAAAAAAAAAAAAAGAACCTACTGTATAGCACAGGGAAGTCTACTCAATACTTTGTAATGACCTATATGGGAATAGAACCTAAAAAATGTGGATATATGTATACGTATAACTGATTCACTTTGCTGTACAGCAGAAACAAACACAGCATTGTAAATCAACTATACTCCAATACAAATTAATAAAAAATTTTTTACCATTTCACCACATTCAAGAATTATATTTATGTTATTTATGTATACTTTAGTATAACCTATTTGATTAATGCTCATGAACATTGTTCTAAATATTAATTTATTATAATATGTTACCCATAGTTTTCTGTCTTTTTTCTTTTTTTAATGATGTCATTTAGTTCTTGTATGACAACCATTTGCAATACTTAAACAAACATATAATCTTAGAAAGTATTCCTGACCTTAGTTGTAGTAGAAATTATAAAAATTCAATCCTCATAGCAAAAAAATATTACATTCTATGTTAAAGACTAACATTGTCTAGAATGATTATTCTTTGCATAAAAAATAAGAAATGGCAAGATATTTGCCCATGGCATTCATTTCCATTTTACTTCTCAAATAAATTTTCTTCCTGTGAAGACAGAAACCATTTTTTACCACTTGCCCTTACCAGCATCATCGCCACATAATACCACTTCATCCAAGCCATACAATTTGTATTTCACCTGCTGTCAACTACCACAGAACAGTTTAAAACTATGGGTTCCTCTCATTATCAGAGCAAATGGTTAAGATTGCATGGTAGGGTATAGACAGTGGGAAAACCCAGAAAGAGGAGGAAGCCAAATCATTAGGCCTCACAATTTTGAGATTGTCACTTTCAAAACCAGCCATGGGTTTCTCTAGTTGTTTCCTGAACTTGTTGCTTCCTCCTGTTAACTCTTCCACCAATCCTATTTCTTTTCAACAAGTCACATTGTCTGATTTTGGAAGCATGGGTGTATTTGCAGCAATTCTCTAATTTGATCTGACTGATTTTGTGAGGGTGTGTTAATCCTCTTCTTTCTTTACTTGTTGACAGGGGCCTTGTACACGACAGCCAGAATAACCTCCAGTTGAGGGGCTTGGTGGTGCTACTTATTTCTAAGGCAGCTGGGCCCAGCAGTGTGAATGCTTCATGTCAGAGCTATGACATGGTCAGTGGTATCTATTCATGGTAAGAAGAAATTTTGATATTGCTCTCTAAAGCGTGTTTTCTTACAGTGGTCAGTAGAAATCATTGTTTAGTTTTTTGTCATTCTCTGATTCAAAGATAGATTAAAATATTTTGTTAAGTTAAAACATGGATTTTTATTATTCTTAACAAATCTAATAGGCTTAGCTGCTTTGTATGTAACTCTGGTAAATTTTGTGTCTAATATTTCTCATTTCTGCCTTGAGCATTTAAACATTCCTATTGAACACTACTCTCCTGCCCCATCATGGTTTCATTGTATTTCTGTAGAGAACTCTATGTCATTTAGTCCAGGATTCATGATTTTTAAACCTACTCAATATGATAACTTAGTTGTGTATATAATAATTACAACTACCATTTTAGGAGATGTCTACTTCAGTGCTATATCATTTATTTTATTTTGCTTATTTTTATGGTGAAGAGGTTTTTATTAAAGTGACTGGAATAAGAAACTTTTACATATCACACATTTAGATTAAAAAATAAATTTATGTGTACATATCAGTCATTTTTGCTGCATATAAAACAAACTTTAAATTTTCAGTTTTACTTTTTTAAATGACAGCATGTTTTTTAGTAATAATATATCAGATCTTAGCAGTATACTTGACACTGTGTTAAAAGCCTGTATGGAAGTAATAGTCTGCAAGTGGATGTGGGCACCTGAAATTAAAACCACCCAGAAACACGGGTGACAGGAAAATTTTCCTCACAAAAAGAAGTATTTCTAGAAACTTCAGCTTACGGTTAATATAGCTTTTATTTATTTACTTTAAAAACAAATCCACATCTTAGATTTTTAAAAAATTCCTGGTAGTCTTACCCATAAATGTTTTTTTTCTTCTGTAATATTTAAAGATGACTAGTGAAGGTCACTGTGAAGTCCAGTGACCTTCATTAACATGCAAGCAAAGATTATCACTGTTGGGGTTACAAATGGCCTCTCCTCTAGCCAGGGTAATTTTGCAGAGCTTTTACCATTGATCCACGTAAGTGTCTTCACTAGAAGAAATATCTTGGGATCATTTTCAGTTCCTGTTCACTCTAAGATAATTTATATTTATTTAGTGCTTTGTAGGTTACTGATCATTTTAATGACAGTTATCCCATTTGATCCTTACAACAATTCCATAGGTAAGAATTGTCGTTATACTTATTTTACTCTTGAGAAAACTGAGTTTCAGAAACCTTGAGATGTTTTTCAAGGTGACATGACTAGCAAATGAGGAAAAGTTCAGGCTCTAACTATAGTTCTCTTTCTTCCAAATCTCATGTTTTGTTGTTTTTTTTTCTTCTTAATTTTATTCGGCTTTTCTAGTCTGATTCAAAAAATGTATTTCACTTGTAGATTAGACTAGCCATTAAATTAGTATACCAAAAAAGGTCTTCCCTTAAGTATGTCTAGGAAAACTTATGAACGGACAGTAACTTGGCAAATCTTCAATACATCTATCTACATCCTTCCCCAACCTGTTTGAATTGGAGCTCAAAACTTTACCCTGTAAATTTTGTAGAAAAGCTGTTGGCTGAGTTCAGTTGAAATAATTAGAGAAAATACATAAACATCTACAATGAATACTAATAACCTGTTAGTCCCTGGAAAGGAATTAGACCTCACATCACCTTGTAACCATGTATCTCTGTTTCCTGTTTGGAACTCCATTGATTTTTCAGTCTCCGACTTTAACCGTTTTATTGGTCAGTCATCTGCTCTTTTTTTAAATTTATTTATTTATTCTTGGCTGAGTTGGGTCTTCGTTGCTGTACGTGGGTTTTCTCTAGTTGCAGTGAGCAGGGGCTACTCTTTGTTGCGGTGCACAGGCTTCTCATTGTGGTGGCTTGTCTTTGTTGTGGAGCACAGGCTCTAGGTGCCCGGGCTTCATTTGTGGGATGTGGGCTCAGTAGTTGTGGCGCACGGGCTTAGTTGCTCCGCGGCATGTGGGATCTTCCCGGACCAGGGCTCGAACCCATGTTCCCTGCATTGGCAGGTGAATTCTTAACCACTGTACCACCAGGGAAGTCCATGGCCAGTCATCTGCTCTTGCATTTGGGTAGCCATACACGCCTCTAATGAATACCAGCTATGGTTTACTATCACTAATCCTAAACTAACACTTGGAAGTATTCGACACATGATAGGTATTCAGTAAATATTTATTGCATAAATGAATAGTCCCCATTTTATAGAAAAAGAAACTAATGCTGAGATTAAGACTTGTCTAAAATCCTCTAGGTAGAAAGTGATGGAGTTAGAATTTAAATATAAAGTGTATTTCTTTCTACTATGCAGATGCTGTTATCTTTATTGTATGTACACAGTGCACTGTGTTGTGACCTTGTGTTTCCAATTTCTTATTTAGCCTCTAAGAAATAGCTGCATTGCCTTCTGATCCTTTACAGGAACATAATGCATTTGGTAGATAGTCGTTGTAATATGAGCAATTGTAAAAGAACTCTGCAAAAGAGTAGGTGGTACATTATGAATATAAAATTTTTCCAAATGGCGTAAATGGGTTTCATACCCAAGTGTATAGAATCCACAGTTACATTTAGGGAATAATCCTTGTTTGTGGTTCCAGGCTGTTTTTCTGTAATCAAACTTTATCTAGTAAGTCATTGCTGATGCTTGGGTGTTCTACACACTGGTTAATGTGAAAATGTAATTTGGCATACTACTACGAGAAACCATTCATTTGTTTCTCTATCCCTGAAGTCATTTGTTTGGCTCCTGCTAGCTTAATTGTTCAAGTGTAACTTTTGCTGGAGGCTTGTATCTATAATGCCACAGTGAATTATTTAACATTTGAGGGAAGTACTGATTTGGGAGCTTTTAAATTCACCTCTTAACCACTGGGATTTACATTGTTGGTGTTTTTCCTCATAAACTTGACTTTGATGTCAGTTAATAGAACCTGAGTAAATTACCTAAGGGAACAAAAGTGAGTTAGGTGACCTGTTTTGTTTGGCCTAAGGATATAACTGCTGGATATATCTTGTGGATGTGTCTTGTGAACTTATCACATAATGGCCAAGAGAGGCAGAATTTAGGCTAAAATGTAATAACTGCATTTTGAAAAACAGGTGAGTCACATTTATAAAAATGCACTGTAAACATCTACCATAACCTTTTTCAAACAAGACCATGGACTTTAGGTTTATTCCACCAACCCTGACTTTAAAAATTGGTTACAAAGGTGATCAGGCAAAAAAAAGTATTACTGAATTTACAAGCATCCCTAGCCACAACTGGGAAAATGTTTATAACTTATTCTTAATGATGGGATGTTTATATTTTGTGTACAAAAGATAGAACATGTAATATATAATACATAGCATAACAAAGTATAGACTTCTCTAGTGTTACATGATTATTACATTTAAAGAAATACAGGTGAATTTTGTGACTAATGGTTCAGTTTTCTCAGTTGGTTTAGGAAGAACTGACTCAAATATTTCTCATCTAACTAGCAATTATAAACAGGCCACAAATTTTCACTCTACCTTCATTCCCTGAAATTTCCTACCACCTCTTGTTAACTGTATTAGAAGCGATTAAAACAAGTTTGCCAAGCACATTTTCTTTTCTTCCTGAGTATTCAGCTAGACTACATTTCCCAGCCTTCCTTTGCAGTTGGCTGGGCCGTATGAATGAGATCTAGCCAATAAAATAAAAGCATAAATGAAATTTACAATTTCTTGACCATAAAAATCTTACATTTGCAGTATACCTTAAGCAGGTGATTTTGGAAGTGACCAATTCAAGATGAAAGGTACCTGCACCCCTTGGAGGAGAGCCCCCTGTCCATCAGGAATATCCATGTTGACTTGATGTGTGAGAGGAAAAATCTATTTGTTCAACCACTTAAACTTTAGGGTTTATCTGTTAATAACAGTGGCACCTTAATTAATATTTTGCTGTTTCTGTCACCCAGTTATCCCAGTGAATTTGGTAATCCTTGGTTACTCCCACTCTTTTATCTTCTGTGTCTAATAAACCACCTACTCACAAGTTTCTCCAGGTCTCTTTTTCTTTCAGTTAACTTTCCACTCTCCCGTTACAGGCCTTTGTTACTTCATGTTTATTTATTTATTTTAATTAATTAATTTATTTATTTATTTTATTTTTGGCTGCGTTGGGTCTTCATTGCTGCGCACGGGCTTTCTTTAGTTGCGGCGAGCGGGGGCTACTCTTCATTGCAGTGTGTGGGCTTCCCATTGCGGTGGCTTCTCCTGTTGCAGAGCACGGGCTCTAGGTGTGCAGGCTTCAGTAGTTGTGGCGCACAGGCTTAGTTGCTCCGTGGCATGTGGGATCTTCCCGGACCAGGGCTCGAACCCATGTCCCCTGTGTTGGCAGGCGGATTCTTAACCACTGCACCACCGGGGAAGCCCTACTTCATGTTTAGATTTTATCAATAGTTGTCTGTTGGGTCTCTGTGTCTCTAGATGTTCCTCCTTCAATTTTTTCCTATTGGGTCTTGTTAAATTGAACACCCTGCTTTGATCACTCATTAAACAAACTCTTATTAAGCAATTACTGTGTGATGTTCCAGGCACTATGCTTAGTGCAGGAGATACAAGCTGAATACTGTATAGTATTTACCCTCCGTGACCTTATTAGCATCAAGCCAGGGAACATACAAGTTTACAAACAACTGTAATATGATGCTATAGATACTGTAAGTAAAGTATAAACAGAATTCTTTGGAGCAATTAAATATGTTGGGAGAGGAAAGGAGAAAATTTCAGAAAAAGAGACCATTTGAACTTTACAAAATAGGGAATTTATAAGTGGGTTTTGAAGGTAACTAGGAGGTTGTCAGTTGGAGGAACGCAGGTAGTCAAGGGGTTTGGTAAAAGGTGGTTGCGTTCTAGGCAAAGGAAGTAAGGAACAGACTGACCAAAGGCATGTGGTCTGGTACATAGTACATAGCAGGGCCCACAGAGTGCTGACACTGTAGTGGGCACTCGGTACATAATTATTATATGAATGTATGAATTTACATAATAGAGACCAGGTTCATGTATATAGATGTTATGGATTGAATTGTGTCCCCCCCCAAAATTCATATGTTGAAGTCCTAACCCCTCGTTCTCACAATGTGCCCTTATTTGGAGATAGGGTCTTTATTGATATAATCAAGTTAAAATGAGGTTATTAGAATGGATCCTAATTTAGTGTCCTTATTTTAAAAAGGGGGAAATTTGGACACAAACATGCATATACCAGCAGCACACCCTGTGAACATGAAAATGGTTTTTTTCAAGCCAAGGAGAGTGACCTAGAACAAGTTCTTCCCTCATAGTGCCGGCAAACTAATGTATTACAGAATACTGATGAGGAGACGGTGTAGAAAAGGAAGGTTGAAGTTGAATTGTGAAGGGCCGAAGGAATTAGAGCTATATCCTGGAGAAACAGTGGGGAGCCATCCAAGAGGCAGCAGAATAGACTTGGAATCTGGAAACAGACTATATCACCTATTAGCTGTGCCTCAGATTTCAGCTCTCACATTTCAGAGAATGGTTTTAAGAATTAAATGAGTGAATAGAATAATGCATAGCATAGTAAGCATTCTCTAAGTGTTTATTCTTATTCATAGCTATTATAAAGGTCTTTAAGCAAAGGAGTCACATTAATATATCTGTGCTATAGAATGTAATTAGTTGAGAAGGTAACCCAGAGAGTTGAGGTCCAAGAGGTGGAGAGAACCAGCCAAGGAGTTATTGAAGCAAGTCTAGGTGATGGCTGAGAGGGAAAACAGAGACCTGGAGAGGTTAAGGAGTCTTTACCCCTAAAACAAGAGGTTAGCAGTTGGCCAAGCCAGACTCAGACATAGACTCATTAGGTCCTTTGATCTCATGCCATTTTCTACCAACATTTCCCAATTTGTGCTTCATTTGGGATGAAGGTTTTACTAGGTTGTCAGTGGGACAAAAGGTCCTGTGGTCACATAAATTTGGGCATGCCAAAAGATTGCTTCATTTCATAAATCTGAAGAATTGTTAGGTATATGTGGCATGCATCACGAATCTTTAAGAAGAGATATTGTTTCCCAGTTATTTTACTCTAAAACCCTGTAACCCTTTTAATCTTTGCCAATCTGACAGGGGGAAACTATGATTTTTTTTTTTTTTTTTTGACTGTCAGCAGTACATCTTGTAGAATGCTGCAAAACAGTTTGGTAAACGTTATTTTATGTTAGGGTACCTAACTTTGAACCCTAATGGGGACTCTGTGAGGCAGAAATAACAGTCACCAACCAGAAAACTGAGACTCAAAAAGATGAAGTAACTTTCTGAGATCCTACATTAAGTGATCAAGTAGGGGAAGAAGTATATCATGTTGGTTATAAATTGCCTTAGTTTAAATCTATCACTTATTTGCTATGTGACCCCAGACAAGTTAGGTCACCTGTCTGTACCTCATAGGTTTGTTGAGTGGATTAAAGCAGGTAATATGAATAAAACACTTAGAACAGTGCCTTGCGTGTAGACTGCGCTTAACAAGTGTTGTCTATTATTGTTATTCCAGACCCCTGTCATGCTGCTTTATGTCCTTTATCAGATTTCTCACATGCTGCCACCTTCTTCTTGCCCACCGTTCTCTGTCTCAGTTTGCTAGAGGTAAATTGTGATAAGTAGAACATGCAAGAATGAAAAAGTATTAAATGAGTCAGGGGTAAAGTGATTGTTATTTTCGCCTTTTAGATGGTCTGTTGGCTTGGGTACATGTGGGTACTGGCGAATTTTAAAGCATGCCAAGTCTATGTGTAAAACAAGTACTTTTATCTTACTACTTATTTGGCTTCTGAGTGGCAGGTGAGCTGATGAATAGGAATAAAATTATGGACTGATCTTTTTCTGTATTTATTTGTAGTGCTGATAAAAGAAGACTCTGTGCTCTATGTGCCATTAAACACAGTTCAGATGATCTGTTTTCTTCATATTAGCCCAGCATTCAGCATGTTCCTAGCACATGGATGACAGTCAATGACTATTTGGTTATAGCTGAATAATAATATCTATTATTATTGTTGTTATTATTATTTAATCTTGAAGCAAGGAAGACCTTTCTAAAATGTTTCAACACTCTGGACCTATAAACAAAAAGATTAACACATTTGACTTCATTAAAAAAGAATTCTTCAAAGGAAAATAATTCCCATAAAGTCCAAAGATAAGTGCCAAAATTATAAAAATATTTGCAGCATACATGACAAGGGACCGAGTTTTAATAAAAAAATCTGTTGGAGATCTTATGAATCAGGAAGAAGATAGTACAACACAGACATGGACAAAAGACATGAACAGGCTGTTCAGTGAAGAAAACTCATAGATGGTTAGTAAACAAAAGGGGGAAAAGGCTGGACCTCATCATACAGGGCAAATTAAAAAAAAATCAGGGCCTCCCTGGTGGCACAGTGGTTGAGAGTCTGCCTCCCGATGCAGGGGACACGAGTTCATGCCCCCGTCCGGGAAGATCCCACATGCCGCGGAGCGGCTAGGCCCGTGAGCCGTGGCCGCTGAGCCTGCGTGTCCGGAGCCTGTGCTCCGCAACGGGAGAGGCCACAACAGTGAGAGGCCCGCGTACCGCAAAAAAAAAAAAAAAAAATCATAGTTTCCCCCTGTCAGATTGGCAAAGATTAAAAAGTTTGATACTCAGCATTTCTTGGTGAGGAAGAGGCACTTGAATGTTTTGTTAGTGGGGATGTTAATAGGTATAGTTGCTTAGAGAACAATTTGGTAATAGCAGTAAATTTTATTTTAATCCAGCTACCCTTTGATTTAGCAAAATTGTGTACTGATGTATTAGCATAAGTGCTCAAAGATGTATTTATAAGAATGCTCTTTGCAGTATACTTTGCAAGAACAACAGCAACAAAGGAAACAACCAAAGTGTCCACGAAGAGGGCACACGTTATGTTATTGATGCAGGGGAGTATCAATGGATCGTTTAAAAGAATTAAGGAGATCGGTATGTGCTGATCTGGAAAGGGCTCAAGGAACATGTAAGAAAAGCAAGACTGGAAAACGTATTATAGTTTGATCCTCTTGGGGCTTGACTGGGTGGGCAGTGGATTTTTATTTGCATGAAAAATATCTCAAAGGAGACACAAAGAGCTGTTAATAGTGGTCACCTCTGGGGAGCGGCAGCTGTGGAGGGAAACGGGATGAAAGACTTTGTTCATTCTTTGTCCTCTTCAGTGGGCTGAATTATTTTTAATTTATACATGTTTATTTAAGTACTTCTTAAAAATTAGTAAAAATTTTTGTTGAGTGTTGGTAGTTAGCTTAGAAATTCTATCCTACTATTAAAATGAGGGCCTTAGAGGCCCTGAGCTGACTTAAACTTTTATCTTTTGCCCTCTTTGACAGGGTCAGATATCCTATGAAAATGCATAAACTCTAGGTGTTTTTTAAATAAAGAAAGCAGGAGTGAAGCAAAATGCTATCTTTTGATTAACTTTCTTAGGTTTACCATCCATGTTAAAATGGACACTATCAATTTCTCGGTAACTGTGCTAATTCCAGCTCAGTGTATCATTCAATTGATTCAGATTAAATTAATGACTAAGGTTAAACATGCTAAGGTGATTGTTGGGCTTAGAGGACTAATCAGAAAAAAGGCATTATAAACATAACTAAGTTAATGTAGAAAACATCTTATAATCAAATTACTGACCTTAACATTACTTTCTCCTCTAAGTGAAAATTGGTCATGCTTGGTGTGCTGTTAGAGGAAGTGGTGGTGGAATACTCAGAGACCTATATAATTTACAAAGACAAGTGGAGAATATAAAAGCTGTGAAAGAGGCAAGTCTTTTTTTAAAAAAAAAATAAATCTTTAAATTTAGGGAATTGGACTAGGTCTTAGCTGCAAATTTATGGTTCATAATTTATCATTTTTAATGTGGTACTAATTAGCTTCTGATGACTTCTAATTATAGTAACAATAGGCTGTGACTATCAATCCTCACCTTCACACTGCATATTAGAATTTGTCTGGCACTTAAAAATGCCAAACTGAATTAACAAACCATATTTCCCTTGGTGATTGACCAAATCAGAAAGCACCATAAGAAATGACACTTAAGTAGGAACGTGTTGATTATATTATTGATTTAGGGCTCAGTTTTATTAATGTGAAATAATTAATATTGAAATAGATAGCATTTTAAAAGTTATGGTTATTATTTTATTTTAAGATGACATGTGTAGGGGACTTCCCCAGTGGTCCAGTGGTAAAGAATCCGCCTTCCAATGCAGGGGACGCGGGTTCGATCCCTGGTCCCACATGCCGCGGAGCAACTAAGCCTGCGCACCACAACTACTGAGCTCGCGCACCTCATTGAGAGAGCCCGCGTGCTGCAAACTACAGAGCCCACACTCTCTGGAGCCCACACACCACAACTAGAGAGAGAAAACCCACACGCCACAACTAGAGAGAAGCCCAAGAGCTGCAATGAAGAGCCCATGCACTACAGTGAAAGAAAAGATCCCGCATGCCTCATCAAAGATCCCGCGTGCTGCAACTAAGACCCAGTGCAGCCAAAAAAAACCCAAACAAACAAAATAAACAAATGGCATGTGTAAATGCATAGGAAAAAGTCTGGAAGAAACTTCACCCACCTGATGATACCTGTGGTTGGAGGAAGTGGGGAGGGGGAATGGTTTGGAAACAGGTATAGGGGATAGTCAAAGGGAACTTTATTTGTAATATTTCTTTTTTTAAATAAAGAAAATCCAATTAAAATAAACTTGAAAATTAAAAGAAAGTTATATTTCATACTTATAAAGCAATAACAACCTATTTAAGAAATGTATCTTTTTGTACTACAAGAACCTCGAAAAGGAGGAATTGACAGTGATTTTAAATGATTATGCTGGGTTTCCCTGGTGACGCAGTGGTTAAGAATCTGCCTGCCAATGCAGGGGACACGGGTTCAAGCCCTGGTCTGGGAAGATCCCACATGACACAGAGCAACTAAGCCTGTGAGCAACTACTGAACCTGCGTTCTAGAGCCCATGAGCCACAACTGCTGAAGCCCACATACCTAGAGCCCATGCTCTGCAACAAGAGAAGCCACTGCAATGAGAAGCCTGCGCACCGTGACGAAGAGTCGCCCCCACTCATTGCAACTAGAGAGAGCCTGTGCGCAGCAGCGAAGACCCAATGCAGCCAAAAATAAATAAATAGATATTTTTAAAAAGCAACATGAAGACTTTAAAAAAATAAAATGATTATGATGAATAATTGAATTCAGAGTAGGCTATTGAAGATAATTTCCTAAAGATATCTCAGCTCCTTTTCAGAGAGATCCCAAGAGATGAAAGCATGTGCAGTTTGATTACATATTCCTATTGATTGTGTTCCATTTACAACAAAAAAAATAAACTCCAGGTACAAATCTAGCAATATTACTAATTAATTACAACCAGTACTTATTTTCTTCATTAACTTTTTATTGTTATTTTTCAACCTACACAGCATGCACAAATGCAGCAATTATATGTTGAGTAAGAAAGGGGAAGACTCTTTGTTCCATGTACTGTACATCAGAAGTCTGTACTTCACCAGAGCTGTTGGAAAAACACAAAATAGGAACAGCCTCTTACAAAACAAGTATAATTCACCACAAAAAGTAGGTGGGCTCAGTTACTAATCTACTCAGCTGAGAGTTAATCGTATATAAATATCTTGGTACAGATTAGCCTGCCTGACTATATCACAACAAAAAACAAGCTGCATAAATTGTTTTGTCAATAGTGAAAAAGTTTAAGTCTTTTCCTTAAAGAAGGGCTGTATGTTGACTAGTAAGAAGCCACAGTCAAAGGCATTGTCCAGTGTCTAATTCTAAATTTTAAACTGTGCTTAATTCTTGACATTCACTGTAGTAAAATGTTAGTTCTGTTAGAAGAATTGCAGTCATTTAAAATGTCTAATGACAGAGTTTACTTAATAGCTTCATGACATAATGTTATATCCTTTGAACCCAAACTCAAGGCACCCCTAGTGGTAAACAGTGTGATATAAAAGAGACTTGGGTAAAGGGCCAGAGATCTGGGTTCTTGTTTCAAATCTGTAACTGATTATTTATTTGATCTTAAGCAAGTCACTAATCATGCTGTGTGATTACTCATCTATAAGGCAGATAGGGATAAAATGGACTTTAAGTCACAGAGCTTAATGGGCATATATCCAGCTAGGTTCAAGTAGCCTGTGGTCCAATATAGCACATCCTGACCACCTCCTCTCTGCAAGGCATAGGGCTAAGCGTTGAAGGAAATGCAAATATTAATAAGAAATAGTCTTTGACCTCCAGTGACAGTAGTCTTTGACCTCCAATTTATGACACTATTGACACTATTGATGCAATTTCATTTCTAGAACTCTGTTTTTGGAGCTTAATTTCTAGAGCTGTAACCATATTCACTCTTGGGTCCACAATCCACCCATGTCTACTCACAGCCATTTGTTTGATTAAAGACAGTCCTTAATACCCTTCACCTAAGATGCTAGGAGAAACTGGCATCTACAGGTGGCTTAGTGCCCAAGGAGCTCCTTCTTCGCTATCCTCTTCTTCTTGCTCTTGGACTGGGTAGCTGGGTGGCAATGGTAATAGAGGCAAAGAGAGAAGATTCTCAGGTTGGTTATCTCTAGCCCTGTAATCCTTCTTCTCTATAGTCAGTGGCATATTGAGTGTCCATTTTCTATTATTAAGATTGCCTGAGGTTGAGAGTCCGCCTGCCGATGCAGGGGACACGGGTTCGTGCCCCGGTCCAGGAAGATCCCACATGCCGTGGAGCGGCTGGGCCCGTGAGCCATGGCCGTTGAGCCTGCGCGTCTGGACCCTGTGCTCCACAGGGGGAGAGGCCACAACAGTGAGAGGCCCGCGTACCGCAAAAAAAAAAAAAAAAAAAAAAAAAAAAAAAAAAAAAAAAAGATTGCCCTATTCCCTTCTATTCTGCTCAACTTTTTAAGTGGAATAAAATATCCTTAATTTTTCAATAGTATCCCATTCCCTACAGGATTAAATCCGAATTCCTTAACAGCAGCAGTTGCTTCCTAGCAGCCCTAGAGTAGAAGTGATGGAGGTAAAAATAAAAGCATGATTGTGATTTTTCTTTGCCCACCAAGAAAAAGGTATGTGCAAAAGAATGGTTGTTGACCTAATAGAACTGTTTAGGCTCAATCAGGAAGGAAGGCTGAGGGAGTCCAAAATTAGGTAAAAAATAGTGATCAAGGATTGGAGGTCATGAAGATTCATATTTTAGGGGGAAAAGTAATAATTCAGTGAGAGAACTGAGAGGTTAGGAGGTCATAGATAGAAAGCAGTATATGTGAATTGAAGATTTCAGAAGTAGAACAGCTCTAAATGATAAGTTCCAGTTGTTCCTGAGAGTGGGGTTGACAGCATTTGAATTGAGTAGATTGAGAAACTACAGGTGGGCAGTTCACGTGATTGAAGTCAACCAAGAGAACAGAACTCAGCGAAGTGCTGAGGACTCCAGTGAGTGCAGGGTGACAGAGAAGAGAGTGGTGGAAAGTAGAGCTGCTGCAAAGGAGCAGTGGTCTCTCAAGACAGTGCAGAAACAAAGCACCAGTCCCACCTCTCAACTCTTCAGTTTGTGGCTTGTAGGAAGTTAAGTATATCCACTCACAAAGATACAGGGATATTGGTACCCCAGGAAAAGCTCTGGCTCAATTAGAGCCAGAACCTAGAGGGACCGTTCTGTGAATTTTTAGAACACTTAACACATTGTTTTGTAATGACTGATTTATGTATATGTTTCCCCACTAGATAGTACCTTTTAGAGGTCAGGGCCTATGTTTTAGCCATCTTCCAACTTAACACCTCTCCAACCACTGAGCCTTTTATTACATTTTGTACCTTTGAGGCACTTTTAATCTGTTTTTTTAGTAATTTGTATACCTATCTTATCACTCATTGACTCATTCATTCAACAAACATTTGTTGAGCACCTGCTATGTGCAAAGCTATGATAAATATAGAAAAATAATCACTATGGCTAACACATATCGAATTTTCTATATGTCTGGTACTGTTCCCTGTGCTTTATAAATGTTAACTCATTTAATCCTTACAATATTGGTTAACAAAAAAATCACTTTTCTTGGGAAACAGGCTTAGAGAAATTTAATAACCTGACAAAGTTGGTAGTGTAAATAAATGGCAGAGTTGGAATTCAGACCCCATTTGACCATGGAATTCGTGCTCTTTCCATTACTGTAGAGCCTCTGAATTAGAGTGCCCTAAATATACAGTTGCTCCTCAGTATCCCCGTGGGGTTGGTTCCAGGAGCCCCCGTGGATACCAAAATCCACTTTGATGCTCAAGTCCCTTATATACAATGGTATAGTACAATGAATACAGTCGGCTTTCTGCATCCACAGGTTTTCCATTTGTAGATTTAGCCAGCTCCACAGTTGGTTGAATCCATGGATGCGAAACCCAAGGATATGGGGGCCAACTGTACTTTCTTTTTCATCTTGACATCCTCAAGACTGAGCGCAGATCTTTATGTTTGGTGGTATTGAATTGCATAGTGCTTAGAAACCAGGTTATAGACTTTTTTCTTTGGCCTCTAAAGCCCAAGCACTGTGGTGGGCACTCAGGTGCTCCATGAATTATTGTTGATTTATTCAGACAAAATTTGCTTTTGTTTAGACGTTGAATGTGGATCATGGTGTTCTATACAGTTTAAAAATAAAAACATTTAGGTTTGTAGGCTATACCTCTTTTATTGCACATTTCCTTTACTCTTTTATCTATTGGGAATACAGATATCTGTACGTTTTCTTTGATACAGAAACCATGTTTTTAAATAGACCTGCCCCACATAGATGTTCTGTCTAATGGGCTTCCCCTATAGACAAAAAACAAAGTGTACTTCATTTGTCATTAGTCCTGAAATGCTCAATGCTATAAATTTTGGTATTAAAAACCATTACATTCATACTCATTGGAGACACGGTTTCAAGGAAATACTTGGATAATTATGCACCTACAAGATTTGCTGCTGTCCATGGGTAATTTACATTCTGCAGTAATATGGAGCTTCTATTACCCTACTATAATTACAATGAATAACTTACATATTCATTGCAAATAATGATGTAACGGATTTTTAGAGTCTATGCATAAGAGAACCAACAAACTGAGACGCAAAACAAGTTTCCACCCCTTCTTTCCAAAGCTGTAGTTAATCACTTGAACCCTATCCAATATAGTAGAGAGCTGGCAGACTTCTCTTTGCAGCAGGCTATGTAATGTAAAAATGTTTATAATTTACAGCTTATTATGCCATGCAAACGACTCACTTCTCACTCAGTGAAGGAGAGTGAGAAAATAGGGCTGCGAAATTACTTACCTCCCCTTTGTTAGTTGTTTTCTGGCAACAGCGGAAGGATACTTAGCACTTAAAATGCATCTCTGTATTTAATTTTATATCATTCACTTCAGAACTTTAGAAATAGGAATTTACTTTTTATCTCTTTTTGTAGAGGCCAGAGCAATTTTAATTTAACAAAAACAAGCTGAAAAATCAGTTGTCAGAGAATTCAAATGGAATAGTACTAAATTAAGAGGGTTTAAGTCAATTTATGGCTTCAATTTTGCAAAAGCTTTTTTTTTTTGACACACCTACAGTGTTTAATAGGCAACTTGTTATTTTTCAAAGGTACCTTATGCAAATTTTGTTTTATCTATACTGCTTTGGCTGGAAGTTAATCTTCCTCAGGAATACTTAGAAGGGTAGGCAAGGTAACATGGACCTCTCTGTAATCCACCCATTTTAGGTCCTTCCTTAGCATTTTCTAATTTTATTGGTTCCACTCTTAGATTCATAAAGCCCCTAAAGTCAGGTACTACATAGTCTTTTGTGGTTGCCATTCTCTCTGTGCCTAGTACACTACTGCAAGTTTATACTCAATAAATATGCCGCAGACCATGACCTCCATTTTGATGGGAAAGTAGCCCCTCTATGAAGGACTAGGGCTCACTTTTAGGTTCTGTACCTTATAGATGAGCCTTCAGTGAGGGAACTTCCTAAGAGAGAAGTAAAAACCCAAGAACTGGTAACTAAAAGCCTTTTTCCTTCTAATTCTTCGGCTCTTGATGGAGGAAGAGCTTTCTATTTCGTTTACACTTCCCTGGAGTTAGAGGAAAATTTTATATGTAAATATTTAAAACATTTAAAGCAACATGTTTAATTGTTCCACTCTCCTATTTGTTTTAGAATTAATGTAGAAGCTGGGACGTTGTCACAGGAGAATTTCTTTGTTTTCTAATTCAAACCTTTTTTTCTTTTTTAAGTTAAACATTACAACAGCCTTAAAGTCATCTCTGATCGTGACAAAGCGAAAAATTGAGTGTAAGGATTTATTCTGTCTTTTTGGCTTCTTCCTCTTGAGTAAACAGAGACCTGAGATGTGCCAGAGCCCAGCTGTCTGGGTGCAAAGATGGGGTGCCCAGCACTGCTCGCCACTGACCTCTTCTGGCCTCCTGTTAGATGTGTTATTGAAGTGGGCAGCCGCTGTCTCTTAGAATACCTTGGTGATAGGGGGTGGCCAAGGAAAAGTAGAGGGAAGTTAGCCAGCGTAGACTCCGTGATGATAACCTCTCAGCCTTTTCACCACTCAGGACTCCTTTTGCTGTTCTCCTGCCCTTCTGTAAAGGAGTTTGTTTACCAAACACACTTTATATGTAAAATAATGATTACTTGATTTTCCATTTTATCAGATGTACTTGTAACTGGGTGCCTCATGACCAAGATGTAACCACTACTATCACATCTTATTAATGAGTACAGAACTAAAGGAAATTGATGTTTTTTATTAATAGATGTTCCTTTATCCAGGGGTGAATGAATGGCTTTCCTTAGACATTTTGGAAAGGGGAAAATAACTCACTTCTCTGAAGAATTCTTTCTGTGAAGAATCCTTAAAGATCTAGGAAATCCAGACAGGGAACCACTGACTTAGAGTGTATTATCAAGCAATAAGTGCTCAAATATTTTTGCTATACAAATGGTGATCGTTACTAATTTAGTGCCATTTTCAAATAGTAAAACATGAGCCCCTCTGTTACTGTTATAAATGATGAATCAGAAGCTTTTATTTGCACCCGTAGAATAGGAGTTAGAGATGTAACCCAAAGCCATGATGGTTTCCAAAACAGAATTCCTTTCTTTCCTAAAACTGGGAGGTCAGGAAAGGTTTTAATCTATGTACTGTGTTTGGTTTGGTGATGCATAGTCATCATACCTAAAACTCAAACATCTTAACATTTTGAGATAAAATAGCAGGTTTGCTACACACAGAAAAAGGCTCTGTTTCTGAGTGCTTCATTAAAGTCTGTAATTCAGACTGTTATTGCTCTGCGTTCCCCCCTCCCTTGTATTTTGTGCCTTTCTTTCTCAATTTATCATACTTCATCTCTTGTTACACTCTTGTCTCATGTTTTCCCCACATCTACTGGTTGTGCTTTTTATCTGTTATTGAACATCATCTAGTAATACCTAAACCATTTTAAACTCTAGAATAAGGCAGAGGTGAGAGCAAATGAATAAATTACAGTCCTTAGAATGGTGGGAAGAAAAGACATTGACAAAACAGCTGCTCCAGCAGGACCTCTGGATGCCCTCGTGAAGTGGGCCCCCCATGCTCTTCTCTCTGTGCACCTTCAACAGTCTCATTTTTGTTTTGTTCCTTGCAGCTCATAATTCCACATAGTAATGATGTGAACTTAGAGCAATAAATAATCAGTATGGGGCCCCATTGCTTTTTCCTTTTCTATAGTTTAACAATATGACTTCTTATTGTTGTATTACAATTACCATCTCATGATGGTCTATACCTCTTGTGACCTCTGATGTTCTTCAGCTGGGGCTTTTCCTGACAGAAGAAAATTGAGCCAAGCAAAATTCAAAGTCAGGAATGATGCTGCAACCATTTACACAAAGTTGTATGTACATAATATGTACACAGTTATAGATATCATCTTACATATAGTTTTTAAAAATCTTTGGAATCTTTACTTATGTTTGTTCAACAGATGAATATCTTGGAAGGTCAAATACTACTGAATTGAAACACTATTTAGAAAGGGGGAATGACTGTTACATAAGAATCTAAATCAGCATAGATTTATAGGACCTAGTTTAGAAATATCACGATACTCAAAAAAGAGGGTATCTGTTATGCTCTGGAAGAAATGAAGTATTACTATCATGATGCCACAATCCATTCAGGAATTCATTATATCCTAGACCATAGCTATGTATAGAGGCTGTATTAGGACATAATGGCATTTCTGTTAAAAAAACAACAACAACAAATTTTTGTGGGTATCTGATTATACCTGAACTGTAGTGGGTACCATACCAAAAGAATTAAATAATTCTGTTCTCTTCCCTCTAAAAGTTTGCTATGTTTTACACATATTTCGAGAGTAGACACACATATATTAGACTATAGTATATTATAGCTCATACTTTTATCAGTTTAAGAGGAAAGACACAAGGATACTTCTCTCATTTGAGGGGGTAAAGGACAATTAGAACAGCCAGTGAAATTCAAAATTTGGTCATGGCAAGTTATTCAATTGGACTTAGAGTTAACATTAGATGGATGATACCTTTATTCACTCTGAAATTTGATTAATCATACATGGACCTAACCAGGGAATGTTTTCCTTAAGATACCTTTTTTTTTTTTTTTTAACATGATCATTTGAACTTCCTAGACCTTCCTTGCTGACTTTATTTCATAAAGTCCGTCATTCCAGTGTTAGGATATTTTCCTCTAATTTGGATTGGCTTTTAAAAGAGATTCCTTAAAACAGTATTTTCTGATTCTCTGAGGTAAATGATCCCACTTCAGCACCCTCACTCCCCACTTCTCCACATTCTCTGTGTATTTCTCTCCCCCTCATTCTCTACTAGGTAGAATTATCCTTTTGGTCCCACTTTAGGTGTTACTTTCTTTGGGAACACTTCCCTTACTCCAGCAAGATTTGGGCTCCCCTGGCCCCCTGCGTGTGTTTACTTCTTTGATAGCAGTTGTTGCCTAGGATTGAAATCATTTCACTTCCTGTCTGAATCCTTCACTGATCTGTCCATGAGCTTCTTAAGGACACAGCTATAGTTTTCTGCCGCCATCTCCCCATTTTGGGACGAATTCTCAGAACCTGTCACACAGTTTGACATGTGGCAGGCACTAAATAAATGTTCATTAAATGAAAGCAAGAGATCTTTGAATATCCACTACAATTACAGTCTGTTAATAATAAAATATGGGGAAAGTATATTTGAAATATTATCCTTCTAACTATAATTAACTGTAATATTTTATTAACAACCAAGCAGGACTTTAGAAATCTCTTCAAAAGATCTCTTTGCTACAACTGTTTACTCTGTTAGTAATTCAGGTGCTACTAATCAGTTATCTGATGATTTAACAAAATCCATTAAGTAGCTATTTTTTAGTAGTATCTATTTTAGTTTTTGTTACCTACTCCAATATTTGCTTTTTTGACCAAATCTTTCCAGCTATAATAGTTTTATCCAAATTTCCAATTTATTAAATATTAATAAATGTGGGTTTGCCACAAAGATGAGACCCTAGTTTATCTTTTTAAGAAAATAAATACTTTATAGCAATAAGTGAATTTATTACCAAATTTTGCACAAAGGCAGTGTAAAAAAATGTTTAAAATAAGTTGATAGGTGAACAAAGCATTTCAAAGTATAGGTTGGTGCTTCTTCATTAACTTTAGTTTTGTGACTTTTGTCAGTTGATGTCACAACCTTAGTATTATTTTTTAAATAGTTTTTTTTTTTAAGGGATACTTAATTAAGTAATGTGGTGTTTGCTTATTTCAGTCTGTCTTTGTTCCTGTCAAAGCTGTGCTGCCAGGGCATTGCTTTTCTTTTCCCTTTTGTTAATATTCTGTGTTAGATAATGGTTTCGCAAATAATAGATTCCAAGGACCTTTGATCCACCATTACTGTAAAATAGAATGCAACTTAATTTTTTTCTGAGCATAATGGTTTTAACCTTGTATACTAATTTGACTGTGCTTGTGGGGGCAGATCCTTAAATGAGACACAAATGAAGGAAAAATTGCTAATGCTGCCACTGTATATCTAATGAGCACTGTGTAATAAACCATAACCTCTTCGACATTTCTCTGGAAAGCGGCGTGATTATTTTGGATGGCTAGCCCTTTGTGGATGGCTCATTACCATCTGGCATAATATGTATTGATAGAGACTGTAATTGTCAACTCCTATTTGATATGCTGCTTCTAATAAATATGGCTTACATCGCTGGAACCCACTAATGGTTATATGGGAAACTGTAATTAAAGAAAAAAATTTTATATATTTTAGGTTAAAAACATTGTAGGTATATATATAAAATATCTCTGTAGAGGATTGTCTGCTCTCCTCTGCCCCCAACCTCCCTTTGCAGCTTCTTGTCTTAGAGTATTTGAAGCTTCCCCCGAGGATTGGTGCTCTTTTTTTCAATACAGGACCAACATGTGACAGGTCCCGTGTGTGTGTGTGTGTGTGTGTGTGTGTGTGTGTGTGTGTGTGTGTGTGTGAGAGAGAGAGAGAGAGAGAGAGAGAGAGAGAGATTGATTTTCCTCCACACTTGAAAAAGACATCTCCATTGACAAAGAAGTGAGAATATGCAAAGCTCCTAGGTATGTATAAGATCTGTAAGACTGTAGTTTATACTTCTGGGTTCAGCTCATGAAGTTAATGCTTTATAGCCAGGCAGTCTGATATTATTCACCTTTCCCATGGTTTTCTTTAACTTTATTTTTTCCTAACTTTATTTTCATTTTGGTATAAGAAATTTATATTCTTTGATAGAAAAAAATGATACCTGAGGAGCCAAATTACCATGAAATTATGAATCTCAAGGATATTAAAAACCCACAGAACACCTTACAGAATATTTAAGCTTGGAATAAAAATGTAAATTAAAGATTAGAATTGGGCCTGCCTCATGTTATAAAACAAATGTAGGCCTACTCAGTTTATGTCTGAAAATGTAAAATTGGAGTTCTAAAGAATAATATTTTTGTTACCCATTGTATAATTGTAATATGCTCTGAACTTCAGACAAGGAAATGTACTCTTGATTTATATCCTATAGTTCATGATCTTTATGAAATGGAATCCTCAGCATATAACACATGAAATCAGAACATGAACAAATGTTTATATTTCCTGGAGTAGGCCCAAAAAATCATGTGAAAACTTAGGCAGTTCTCAGGTTTCTTCTTAGCAATGTGAAATTTGATATCATAATTTTCAAACTAAGAAGATGGAGGCCCATTTTCACCATTCTGGTGAAGAGAAGTAGGTGTTTGAGAGAGCGTGGCTCTGTATTCGTCCACCCATGGTTTTGAATTGTGATTCTGTCCATTTATCTAGGCAAATTTCTTGATCTTTCTGAGCCCCAGTGTACTCATGTATAAAAATAGGAACAATACTACCTACCTAGCACAGCTGTTATAACGATCATTTGGAAAAACATATGAAGCACTTAATGTAGTACTCTTGGTACCTAGTAGGTACTCAGTAAATATTATACTTCTTTTTGCCCTTTTATTCTCCCTTCTTCCTTCCACCCCTCACAGATGACATTTCTAATCTAGTGCATTCTCTACTTTCTCAAGGATGTCCTGCCCATGAAACATGGAATTTTAATTTTGTTAGTTTATAATAGCTAATCCTTGTTAGTAGCCAGACCCTGTTCTAATTTTCTTACATGTATTAACTCACTGAATCCTCACAGCAACCTAAGAGATTATTATCATCCCCTTTTAACAGACAGAAAAGACTGAAGTACAGAGGTGAAGCACCTTGCCCAGAGTGATAGTGATGGAGCCAGGATTTGAACCCAGGCAATCTAACTCCAGAGCCCAGACTCTTCAACTCAGCTACATTCCTCTGCAGTTTACCCTTTCTCATGTCACAAAGGGAAAGAGCAGGTTCTGGCAAGGTTCTAGAGAGGGCTGGTCTGCTTTTCTTTGTAAGGCTGAATTATCCTTAGAGGACAAAGCCAACGTAGCTGTCAGGGGTAGGCTGGGTATTTCTGGGGAGGATAGATGGTAAACTATGTGGAGAAAGAAGCAGCTATGCTATAGGATGCCAAGGAAAGGGGGAACTGAGTGACATCTATTCTTGTACTAGACCTGCCAGCAAATACCAAATGTTTGCAGTGCCCTTTATACTGTGCTGTTTCCTCAGCATGGAATGCCATTCCTACTTCTTTTCATCTGACTCTTACCTATTCTTTAAGACACAGCTTAGCTCTCATCTTCTCCAGAAAACCTTCCCTGATCCCCAGGCTAAGCTAAGTATCCCTTTTCTGGGCTCCCATAGCACACTGTGCATAAGACTATACAAATATTAGTGGTGATAGCAGTAATAGCTACCATGCACTGGTTACAGACCATGTGCCAGGCATGGTGTTGAAAGCACTTTACACATGTGATCTCATTCATGTCTCACAACAGTCTTAAAGGGTCAGTAGTGATAGATGAGGACAGTAAAGGTTGGGGGCATTAAATAATTTAGCCAAGATCATACAGCCGTAAGTGGCAGATCTGGGATTTAAACCAGGTCTTTCTTACTCCAAACTCATATTCTTAATAACTGCAGTGTATTTACCATGCTTTGTTGACATTATCTACTTTTGTCTTTCACATAATCAGATTACAAACCCTTCAAGGAATGTACTGTGTTTTACTCATTTTTTTTTACCCTAGATCCTATCGAAATTGTGCTTTAAAGAAGAAAGAAACAGAATATTAAAACATGCTTATTTTTTTCTAAATGAACTTGAATTTTAAATGTGTTTTGTAATGAGCAAAGTTTAATGTAATTTTCTTTTGACTTTAATATATTATCAATCAGTAAAAACCATATACAGATATTGCTGGGTAGGTTACTCTAGATCTTGCTTTAGGATTTAAATCAAATATTATATGAATAAATGTTCATAATTGATAATTTAACATGATAAATATGCAACAAAAGGTAGTACCATAAAATTACTCAAGATATGCCATTAATAATATGATTTGAATAACTATAAAGTATTTGTAGAAATACAGAGAAATTGAACTGCGGCTATTAGCAGGGATTCAGAATGACAGCCATTTACCTTTAGCCCCCTGAGGAACAACCCAACATCCTGCCCTTTTCTCTCTGTGGGCACCAAAACTTCACCAGCAATCCCCTCTCAAGCCCCTCTCTTGGGACTCCTGGCTTAGTCCTTTCCTATGGAGAAGGGCAAGACCTTTACAGCAGAAGGCAGTTCAATTAGGAACTATCTAAATTATTGCCTAAACCTAAGACCCAGTGAGGCTGAACTGTGGGTACATTTTTATCTTTCAAGAGGGCTTGCTAAAAGGGCAAGCCAGGGTGTTCTCTGTATCACCTCCCCTGATAAAGTCTTCACTGCATTCTTCTCTTTAGAATGAGATTGAAGACAAAGGGCTAAGTTAGCTTATTCATTTCTCTGCTTTCAATCAGAGTTAATTCTCTCAATTCACTTTGATTAATATGTAGGCCTCTGTTTTAGACCACAAGCTGGGCACTTGTGTCCAGATGAAAGTATGCTGGTGAAATTAGGTAGTATAATGACTTGACATTCTGATAATTAATTGGCAGTGAATATTTTACTGCAGTTTCTAAGACCCAACTGTTAATTCACATTTCTTTGGTTTAGGTAACCTTACTTAAGCAAAATATAAATAAGAAGCATGTTAATTTTCTTTTGTCTCTGGGTGAAAATGACTTTTGGGCAAATAGTAGCAATTCCATTATTTCGTTCTCCTTAATTTATCCAAGCCATTTGGTACTGTGGCCAGAGGATAAAGGATGCTCCTGGACTTTTCTCCTCCTTACTTGTATTGTTCTCATTTCTTTTCCTCTCAGGCCCTGTCTGAGAGGAGACACCCAAGCCTTTGTCCTAAACCTACGCTCCGCCCATATTCCCGTTTCTGTCTGCTGGCTGCAGCCATTCTCGAACCATTCCATGGCAGCTGTCGACTTTGTTCATTGTCTGGCAGGGGCAGTGAGCCCTGTTGGGACCAGCAGCAGCAGTAGCATCAGCAAGCGGACTGGAGAGCCGCCCCCGCCCTCCCACACACGCACCCCCAGCAGCGCTGTGGCAGCCACGCATGGCATTGGCATGGCGGGTGTGAGCAGCAGCATCCTTGCTCTCACTGATCAAGAAAAGTCCAGCTCTCCCGTTACCTCTTCCATGGAGCCTTCCCATGACTCCCCCATATCTTCAGTGATCATCGCTGTGTATCCCTACTGCAGTTACGGACTGTGGCATTCATTTTACATTTACTAGATGCTATAGAGTTTCCTGGTTAAATTTTTTTGTGTCACTGTGATCTATACCCAACTAAACTGTGAGCCCTCAGGGCAGAGACCATGTCTTAAACAACTTTAAGAGAAAGAATACATATACACTCATACTTTGATACATACTCAGGGATAGACCAAAACCACTTATAATTTCTATTTCTGGGGTCTGACACATAGTGGGTATTCTATTAATAATTTTATTGAGAATAATGATAATCACATAACCCAGGTTAACAGTTTTCTCAATTTTCACCTGTTCTGACTCATTTAAATTACAAATAATCAAAGTATTTTGCTTTTAAAGTTTTTTTTCCCCCATGAATTAACTCAGGAATGAGCTATTTCATGTGGTTGTGAAATACATATATTAAGGTTAACATATTTTAGTTTACTGTAATGGGACTATATATAATTTGAATTGAGTGAGTGTTTATTAAATGACCCTTTCTCCTTTCTTATTACATTCTACTGATCTTCGACTTCCAAATTAGCTTGTGAACCATTTGTATCATCAACTATCAGCAAGGTTTTTTTTTTTTTTTTTTTACATCTTTATTGGGGTACAGTTGTTTTACAATGGTGTGTTAGTTTCTGCTCCATAACAAAGTGAATCAGTCATGTATATACATATGCTCCCATATCTCTTCAGCAAGGTTTTTAATAAGGGAATTTGGTGACTTGTACTCAGATATTTTAGGTTTATCTTATTCCTTACAACCTTCTTATTTTTTAAACTTACAAACACATTTATAAGAAGAGTCATCAGTGTTTTTTAAATGATTACCGTAGGCTTTGATTACTCTTTAAGTGACTGGACTTGATTGGAGGAACGTCTAAAAATGCAGAGTAGTGAAAGGAAGCTGGTTTCCTTTAAGAAAATCATACTGTGGACATAAGAATTAACTAGACCAGAGCGTGGGGAAGATAATATTGGTAGCAGAGTGCCAAGATGATTAAATGTGGAAATGTATAAAGACATAAAAGGCAAGACAAAGCCCACAAGAAATGGAAAAAATCAGATTACTTGGATAGTTAGGCATTGCAGAGTTTGCTCAGAATAAGCACAATAATATAGGCAGCCACACTCTCAACTGCTTGCTTACTGAAAAGTCTTATAGAGTAGAAGTGCTTGTCTATGAGTTCGAAGTATATTAGATGAGCTTCAAGGTCTCCATTTAATTCTTTTTTTAATTTTTGGCCGTGCCGGGCGGTTTGCGGGATCTTAGTTCCCTGACCGGGCCCATGGCAATGAAAGTGCGGAGTCCTAACTACTGGACTGCCAGGAAATTCCCTTCATTTGATTCTTTAAGTCCAGACCTTTTAAGATGCTACCTTGTATTTCAGTTGAAAGCATGAATAAAATGTTTCCTGATTGGGATATATAGTTTTATCACTTTGCAAAGTTAATGTATTTTCTGGGGTGAACAGGGGGCATGTTCAGATGTCTGTTTCTGGTTTTGTTTTTGTTTATGTTTTTTGTCCCTGCAAGGCTTTAAGCTTCTTGGGAACAGTACTCCAGCGTGTTTACAGGGTAAAGGCAGCGCCAAGCACAATGCCTGGCACATCACAGCTCACAATATACAAGACTGGCAGAGCCATGTGCACATTTGGCCATTCTTTGAAAGTACATTTTATTAGTTGTTTGTTTAAAAAGTATGTTCTTAAAATGTGTGCATATTTAAATAAGCATATCACCTGCCTTTCCAGGAGTAGAGGTGAGCACTGTGGATCCAGAGGGCCAGGATGAGAAGTCATGATTACATACAGGGAAAGAGAGCGATCACTGGGGTGCAACCAAAAGTAACGTGGTCTTAGAAGTCTCTATAAAAACCAGATACTTATGCTCAGAACTATTTGGGGTTTGAAGCCAACATTTGCAAACTTAACATATTTTGTAAAGCTAATGTATTTTCTGAGGTGATCGGGAGCTATTTTCAAATATATCTATTTCTATTTATTATGCAGAAAAAGAAAAATTACACAAATTGGATTATGAAATTCATCTCTGTGATCCTCTTTGATTATTTAATACCATGTAATCAAATTAATTGATTTTTAAGATTTCTTGTCAAATGCTAGTTCAATTTTTTTAAATTTCTGTATATTGAATATCTGCATACCATATACATATCTGAAAGACCACTAAGAAGTTATAATTTCTGGAACATATACATTCCAGCATAATAAAAGAATGATTATTCTGTGCCACCTGATTTTGTCACTAAACAGAAATTTTTTGAGAGACTTCCATCTAGAAAACTTACACTTAAATTATTTTATCTGCTCCTTGGGGTAGCATTATATATAGAAAAGATTAGAAGATTAAGGTTGTACCCCTAGATACAATGGATGACTGCCTGTATGGCCTTGAATAAAGTGCTTAGAATTTCTGGACCTAGATTTCTACCTCTGTAACTGAGACAGCAGAATTGGATGATGGGCATCCAAGGTCCTCATTATAATTCTTTTCTGAAAAAAGTCCTAAAGTTGGTGTTTGGCTTTCAAAGGTCTAAGAACCATGTCAAGCCCCTTCCCACAATAGTATAGGTTTCTGGAACCATGTTTTAGCCTACTCTGTATTCCTCGTGCCTGCGTAGTACCTGTCAGGTAACAAGTACTTACTAAATGTCTCTTGAATGAATAAATAGAGCTAGAGAACTAGTCCCATTTTGTAAATGTAAAAATGGGGAAAAAAAAATAAGACATTCATTATCTGTCTACCCGTTTAAGCAATCAGTGTAATTAGGAAAAAGCCTTGTCTGTTACCCAGCCGATAGTTAGTATTCCATAAATCTTTATTGCTTGCTCAATGAATGAAGTTTACTTCCTCCTTACAAAAGTCATATGGAATACCTGTTGTTTGGCCCATTTTCAAACAAGAGAAAACCAAGATTTGGGAGGGATGAAATAACTTGTTAAGGTTTTGCAGCTCATAGGAAATGAAGCCAGGATTTAAAACTAGAGCTTTCTGATAACAAAAGTCACTATTTAGATAAACTTAATTCATCGTAAAGTATAAATAACTCATAATTATTCCCAAAGGTTCTGATGTGAGGAGGCAAGATTAGAATAGGAAGACACATACTTCAAGTGTTGTGGGAAGATAGGAACACAGAAATCAAGCTTACCACCTTTCTGGAGTTGTACCTGGCCCAACCATTGAGATTACTTGCAATTCTTAGCAGTTTTCTTTTCAAGTAGGTGAGGTATCAATATGAAAAAAGTATTTTCTTTGCTCGTAAAACAAACTTAATGAGTATAGAAGAAAAAACACAGGATGGGAGTTAGGGCACCTGGATTTTAGTTCTAATATCTACAACCCATGGGACCTTAAGTAATTCAGTAGACCTTTTCAATCTACTGATCCCTAATCTGTAATATAGATGTGTTAGTCTAGATCAGTGAATTTTTACAAAGATTCATAGAAGAACTTCAAGGGCTGGACAGGGGTAGGGAGTGGGGATTGAACTAGAGAGATAGGAAAGGATTGCCCGTCACCAAGGGAGGCACCCAGAAGTCCAGGGGACTCTGTGGTCTATACCAAGCCCAGGATGCCCCTGTAAGAATGCCTGTGGTACTGTAATGGATGACTCCCTGTCACCACAGGTTCAGATCTTGCTGCTCTGTAGGTGCCTCACTCCTGACATGTACTAATGAGATAATTGGGATATAAAGTTTCCCCTCAAGCTTTATTTTAATTGAAAGGTGAATTGATTTAAAAGCAGTAATAGTTAATGTTTATTGAGCCCTTACTATGTGATGTTATTGTTCTAAGAAGTATACATACAGTCATCTGACACCCACAACACTGACATGTGCTTTTGTTATCCCCATTTTACAGATGAAAAGACTAGGCACTGAGAGTGGTTGAGCAAATTGTTCAAGATCACACAGGTAATAAATGGCAGAGCTGAGATATGGATCTAGGCAGTCTGGTTACAGAATCTGCACTCTTAAGCTCTTTGCCATAAGGTGTCTCTAAACAAATCCTAAAAGAGAATTTGAAGATAAGATTTAAAGAAAACCTTAAATACATAAGAGTATATGTGGTATATGCAGAAATGACTGCATACTTAAGTATGATGCTTGAATATCTGAAGATCATAAATGCTGCTTTGGAGCATTGCCTTTTGCAATTCCCAGATAAACCTGAATTTCAGATTCCCTGAAGAAAGAATCTGAGTGCCCTTAATTAGGCCAGGTGCTCAGCTCTAGGTCACTCAGCCAGGGTAGGGGAGACTGAGGCCACATAGAAGAGACATGACAGCTACTACCCACGTTATGATCTCAGTAGGAGATGAGGAGGCAGCATTTCCAGAGAAAAGGGAATCATTATCAGGGTGATCACCCAAAAGGTGTTCACCACAATAATCAATTGGCTAAGTCTGGGCTGACTTCAGGACATAGCTTAGAATTGTTTTTCTTCCCTGAGTCTCTGACATGAAGCTTATGTCCTTGTCATTTCAGAGACTCATGGAGAAATTATGGACTGCCACAAACCAGATCATTTTTCTTTTTATTTTGAAAGTAAAATAGCCCGTTTAGCAATATCTAACGCAATTTCACTTCTTAGGGGTTTTATCCTACAGAAATACTTCCACATGCACATAGATATATGTATGAGGATGTTCACTGAAATATTGTTTATAATATGAGAAAATAGGAAATGACCTAAATATTTATTAGTGGGGTCTGGAGAACATTATGGTATATCCATAAATATCTATCATTAAAAAGAATTAAGTAGTCCCATATGTAATGACAAGAAAATTCTACAAACTACCTTAAGTGAATAAAGCAAGTTACAGTACAATATATATACAGTATGAACTCATTTTTATAGGAAAATGCATGGCATTTGCTCTGTTTATAAATGCATTGCATTTGCTGTATGTTTATAAACATGTTAAAAACATACAGCAGAAGTCTGAAAGAAAATACGCTAAACTGTAAGGGAGAGAACTTCTGGGGAAGAAAGTAAGATGGAGGGATAATGAACCTGGTAGGACCCCACAGGAATATAATTTTAAATTTGCTAGTAAACATACTAAAAATGTAAAAGAAAATGTGTTTAATTAATGTTAGCAATATATTTTATTTAAACTAACATAGCTAAAATATTATCATTTTAACATCTTCAATATAAATCACTTATTATTGAGATTGTTAAAAAAATTTGACTGTCTTTAATGCTTAAGGACATCCCAGTTCAGACCAGCGACGTTTTCAGTGCTTAATAGCTGCATGTGGTTAGCGTCTATCACACTGAACAGCTTATCTCAATATACTTTTGTATTGTTTTGATTTTTTTACAGTAAGAGTATTTTCTCATCTGACTTGTATGATTTATTTTTGTAAGTAGACCATTTAATTGCAGTGATTTTTTTTTTAATTGCTGTGATATTTTAAAGGTGAGTTTTAATCCCACCTTTTAATCTTCCTGTACCACTTTTCTATGAAAAAGAAATTTGGATGGCATGCTTGTTTCACTTGAAATCAGTAGTCATGGATTTTCATTCCAGTGAACACACATTAAGTCCATATTGGAATTAAATAAAGTAGTACAGTTTGAAAAAACAAATGGAGATAGCTTTTTATCGCATCTAAACGGTGATTCACAGAGTTTTTCATTACTTCTTATGTATGTATTACTCCTTTCCTTGCAGCTTTCCTGTGGCAGCCTTTTGAACATTTCTGTTGTTTCTTTGGATGTAAACAGAAACACACTAAAGGAGAAATGTGAAACTTAAAGGTTGCCCGGGGTGTGGGGTGTGATTATAAAGTAATATGGTTTGTTTGTTTATTTATTGGTGAATAAACAAACTATACATTTGTCTTTCAAAGTAATTTGCTTGAAAGCTGTATATGGATACCACTTTCTGCATATGTCCTTTGAGATACCTTATAGTCAGTTTTTTAAAAACAAGCATTACTTTCAGATACCTGATAGATCTGTCATTTATATTTGGCTTTGAAGAACATGTATATCATGTGGACATTTCACTCTTTGTCACAGATTGTAATATTTTTTCAGTAAAAGTATGTTGACATTTCCATTTTATAATTGTTGCTCTTTATAATTAATTTCATTTAAAATTTTAAATACTTGAAAAATTAAAACAAAAATCAAGACAAATAGCCTAAATTAAGAATGACTCTAAATGAGCATAAGGTTTATTTTTTAGGGTGATGGAAATGTTCTAAAATTAGGTTGTAGTGATGGTTGTACAACTCTGTAAATACTAAAATTCAGTGAATTGTACATTTAAAAATAGGTGAATTTTATGATATATAAATTATATCTCAAAGCTGTTTTTAAAATGAAGATAAAGTAGGCTTCAGTGAACTATAGTCTGAAAATAATTTTATGCATGGTAACGAGTATTTTGTAGGATCTAATTGTTTAAAGTGGTATTTAGAAATGCCATTTGATTTTTAAATATTCCTTTCATTTAATGTTCAGATTGTATGTCTTTCCCTCTCTTGGGTAGTATTTCCTGTAGAGGCTCTTTGGCATTTCTTTCCCCTGTGGAAATCTATTTCTTCATCTGTAAAATAGGGTTAATAACTAAACTTGGTGAAGATTAAATGAGATTCTATTTTTTAAAAATCATAATATCTGGGATGTAGTAGGTTATGAATTGTGCATACTGAGTACCTGTCCATGGTTTTTATTGTCTGTAGTTTAAACATGTAGGGGAACTACTCTACTTTTATTCACAAAATATTTGGGGGAACATTTAGGATCTATGACTCTAGATTCCTAGGTTGATTAGATAGCAAGTGTAAGCAATCGAATTTAAAGCATATCACTTTATAGCCTATACCCTGACACCCTTTTTTCATAGGAAACAAATCTTTGCCCCTTTATGCTCACCTTACCTTCACATTTCCTAGCCTTAGACACATTTCATGGTCTAAACGAAGCCTGCCAAAGTTGCCTTTTCAGACATCATTGCCTCCTGTTATTCAGTTGGAGAGGTCTTTGCAGAATGACATTTCCATCCCACAGTGCTTCCTGTGCCCCATTTAACATGCAGCCTTTGCATTTCTCCTAACCCCTACTTGCTTTCCTATCATGAACAATTCAGAACTCACAGAGCCCTGCCAATAGGTATTGGGCCCAGCACTAAAGTTCAGTAATGATTCTGATTCCCCGTATTTTTAAACAATCTCCAAGATTCACAGGTAAAAATCTGCTTGTCTTCTTCGTTTGCCATCACACATTCTTCCTTTCATCCCTCCTAAAACCAAACTGTGCATGGCAACTCCAATTCACCAAATATTTTTAGCTTTCTCCTATTCTAACATAGCTCCCAAGCATTTTCTGGTGTATTATCTGGGTTTCACTGGACTGTCATTTCTCCCAGTCTGGTTGAGCCTGTAGCAGATTTCATAGCTAAATGATGAACCTTCGAAGAAAGAGGTTTGTAATGAAAATGGAAACACCAGCATGCTCTTTGTAATCAGTTCTTTAATCCTCCACCTGCCATAATGTAGCGACAGCTCATAATTATCGGAGCAGAGAACCAAACTCCTGTACTGCAGCAGAAAGAATGAGCACTGTGGGAGGGCAAGTGACAGAATCTACACTCCAGTGGGGAGGGGGACAGGTATTTTGGAAACTTTGACACAGAATCAGATGTATTTGTATAACCTTTTCATGTAGAACTGTGCTGCAGTCAGAGAGGGGGTTTTGCTTTTCTTTATTAAAAGCTTATTAAATGAAGAAATAGGACAGTCGTTTTGCTTCGGTAGATGGGGGTCAGAGAGGCGGGTCTGATCTCCTCAGGATATTAATGTCTGCCTTCAACTGGGGGAAATGAGCCGTCACTTGAGTTAGAGGCAGCTTTATGTGCTCATCACTAGGGATTCCCATATGTCCAGGGAGCTGTAACAGTAAAAAATGTCAGAGCTCAGTGGTAGAGTGCAGAGGGCTCTCATTGGAATTCATGTCAGGAAGCTCAGCTCAGTCTGCCCAGAGCAAATCTGTTTAATGTTGATCAGCTGTCCATCTGATAAACTGAACTGATACGGGCATTCCCTCCGAGGCTGCCCTGACAGTGACAGCCACAGCACCCAGATGTCTTATTAGGCTTTTTTGGTAGTCTCAAGTATTTTTAACCCCTTTTGTGATACCCAAACAAAAAGTACTTTTAGAGACCTAGATAAGGAGGCCTAGCAAGGTTTGCCCTTTGCTTCTCTGGCAGAAAACAGCCCAGCTTTAACTGTTTCCACAAACCACATACTTAGTTAGCTACCTCTCCTCATAAAAAGCATCTAGTTAACCAGCAGGATAATTATGTGTTGACAGTGTCAAGTAGTGTCTAGTTATTCAGAATAATGTTTCTTAAAATGTTTTTAGGGACTTCCCTGGTGGTGCGGTGATTAAGAATCCACCTGCCAATGCAGGGGACAGTAGTTGCAGCACACGGGCTCTAGAGCGCAGCCTCAGTACTTGTGGCGCATGGGCTTAGGTGCTCTGCAGCATGTAGCATCTTCCTGGACCAGGGATCGAACCAGTGTCCCCTGCATTGATTGGCAGGCAGATTTGTTTTTTAAACATCTTTATTGGAGTATAATTGCTTTACAATGGTGTGTGAGTTTCTGCTTTATAACAAAGTGAATCAGCTATACATATACATATATCCCCATATCTCCTCCCTCTTGCGTCTCCCTCCACCCTCCCTATCCCACCCCTCTAGGTGGTCACAAAGCACCGAGCTGATCTCCCTGGGCTATGAGACTGCTTCCCACTAGCTATCTATTTTATATTTGGTAGTGTATATTTGTCCATGACACTCTCTCACTTCGTCCCAGCTTACCCTTCCCTCTCCCCGTGTCCTCAAGTCCATTCTCTATGTCAGCATCTTTATTCCTGTCCTGCCCCTAGGTTCTTCAGAACCACTTTTTCTTTTTTTTAGATTCCATATATATGTGTTAGCATATGGTATTTATTTTTCTCTTTCTGACTTACTTCACTCTGTATGACCGTCTCTAGGTCCATCCACCTCACTACAAATAGCTCAATTTCGTTTCTTTTTATGGCTGAGTAATATTCCACTGTATATATGTGCCATATTTTCTTTATCCATTCATCTGTCGATAGACACTTAGGTTGCTTCCATGTCCTGGCTATTGTAAATAGAGCTGCAGTGAACATTGTGGTACATGACTCTTTTTGAATTATGGCTTTCTCAGGGTATATGCCCAGGAGTGGGATTGCTGGCTCATATGGTAGTTCTATTTTTAGATTTTTAAGGAAACTCCATACTGTTCTCCATGCTGGCTGTGTCAATTTACTTTCCCACCAGCAGTGCAAGAGGGTTCCCTTTTCTCCACACCCTCTCCAGCATTTATTTTTTCTAGATTTTTTGATGATGGCCATTCTAACTGGTGTGAGGTGAAACCTCATTGTAGTGTTGATTTGCATTTCTCTAATGATTAGTGATGTTGAAAATCCTTTCATGTATTTTTTGGCAATCTGTATATCTTCTTTGGAGAAATGTCTATTTAGGTCTTCTGCCCATTTTTGGATTGGGTTGTTTGTTTTTTTGTTATTAAGCTGCATGAGCTGCTTGTAAATTTTGGAGATTAATCCTCTGTCAGTTGCTTCATTTGCAAATATTTTCTCCCATTCTGAGGATTGTCTTTTTGTCTTATTTATGGTTTCCTTTGCTTTGCAAAAGCTTTTAAGTTTCATTAGGTCCCATTTGTTTATTTTTGTTTTTATTTCCATTTCTCTAGGAGGTGGGTCAAAAAGGATCTTGCTGTGAAGTATGTCACAGAGTATTTTGCCTATGTTTTCCTCTAAGAGTTTTATAGTGTCTGGCCTTACATTTAGGTCTCTAATCCATTTTGAGTTTATTTTTGTGTGTGGTGTTAGGGGATGTTCTAATTTCATTCTTTTACATGTCACTGTCCAGTTTTCCCAGCACCACTTATTGAAGAGGCTATCTTTTCTCCATTGTATATTCTTGCCTCCTTTATCAAAAATAAGGTGACCATATGTGCATGGGTTTATCTCTGGGCTTTCTATCCTGTTCCATTGATCTATATTTCTGTTTTTTTGCCAGTATCATACTGTCTTGATTACTGTAGGTTTGTAGTATACTCTGAAGTCCGGGAGCCTGATTCCTCCAGCTCCGTTTTTCTTTCTCAAGATTGCTTTGGCTATTTGGGGTCTTTTATGTTCCCATACAAATTGTGAAATTTTTTGTTCTAGTTCTGTGAAAAATGCCATTGGCAGTTTGATAGGGATTGCATTGAATCTGTAGATTGCTTTGGGTAGTATAGTCATTTTCACAATGTTGATTCTTCCAATCCAAGAACATGGTATATCTCTCTACATGTTTTTATCATCTTTAATTTCCTTCATCAGTGTCTTATAGTTTTCTGCATACAGGTCTTTTGTCTCCTTAGGTAGGTTTATTCCCAGGTATTTTATTCTTTTTGTTGCAGTGGTAAATGGGAGTGTTTCCTTAATTTCACTTTCAGATTCTTCATCATTAGTGTATAGGAATGCCAGAGATTTCTGTGCATTAATTCTGTATCCTGCTACTTTACCAAATTCATTGATTAGCTCTAGTAGTTTTCTGGTAGCATCTTTAGGATTCTCTATGTATAGTATCATGTCATCTGCAAACAGTGACAGCTTTACTTCTTCTTTTCTGATTTGGATTCCTTTTATTTCTTTTTCTTCTCTGATTCCTGTGGCTACAACTCCCAAAACTATGTTGAATAATAGTGGTGAGAGTGGACAACCTTGTCTTGTTCCTGATCTTAGAGGAAAGAGTTTTTCAGTTTTTCACCATTGAGAACGATGTTGGCTGTGGGTTTGTCATATATGGCCTTTATTATGTTGAGGTAAGTTCCCTCTATGCCTGCTTTTTGGAGGGTTTTTATCATAAATGAGTGTTGAGTTTTGTCGAAAGCTTTTTCTGCAACTGTTGAGATGATAACATGGTTTTTCTCCTTGAGTTTGTTAATATGGTGTATCACATGGATTGATTTGTGAATACTGAAGAATCCTTGCATTGCTGGGATAAACCCCACTTGATCATGGTGTATGGTCGGTCCTTTTAATATGCTGCTGGATTCTGTTTGCTAGTATTTTGTTGAGGATTTTTGCATCTATGTTCATCAGTGATATTGACCTGTAGTTTTCTTTCTTTGTGGCATCCTTGTCCGGTTTTGGTATCATGGTTTGGTATCATGGTTTGGTATCATGGATGGTGGCCTCATAGAATGAGTTTGGGAGTGTTCCTCCCTCTGCTATATTTTGGAAGAGTTTGAGAAGGATAGGTGTCAGCTCTTCTCTAAATGTTTGATAGAATTCGCCTGTGAAGCCATCTGGTCCTTGGCTTTTGTTTGTTGGAAGATTATTAATCACAGTCTCAATTTCAGTGCTTGTGATTGGTCTGTTTATATTTTCTATTTCTTCCTGGTTCAGTCTCGGAAGGTTGTGCTTTTCTAAGAATGTGTCCATTTCTTCCAGGTTGTCCATTTTATTGGCATATAGTTGCTTGTAGTAATCTCTCATGATCCTTTGTATTTCTGCAGTGTCAGTTGTTATTTCTCCTTTTTCATTTCAAATTCTATTGATCTGAGTCTTCTCCCTTTTTTTCTTGATGAGTCTGGCTAATGGTTTATCAATTTGGTTTATCTTCTCAAAGAACCAGGTTTTAGTTTTATTGATCTTTGCTATCGTTTACTTCATTTCTTTTTCATTTATTTCTGCTCTGATCTTTATGATTTCTTTCCTTCTGCTAACTTCAGGGTTTTTTTGTTCTCCTTTCTCTAATTGCTTTAGGTGTAAGTTTAGGTTGTTTACTTGAGTTGTTTCTTGTTTCTTGTTGTCGGATTGTATTGCTATAAACTTCCCTCTTAGAACTGCTTTTGCTGCATCCCATAGGTTTTGGGTCGTCATGTTTTCACTGTCATTTGTTTCTACCTATTTTTTGATTTCCTCTTTGATTTCTTCAGTGATCTCTTGGTTATTAAGTGGTGTAATGTTTAGCATCCATGTGTTTGTCTTTTTTACAGATTTTTTCCTGTAATTCATATCTAGTCTCATAGCATTGTGGTCAGAAAAGATACTTGATACAGTGTCAGTTTTCTTAAACTTATCAGGGATTGATTTGTGACCGACGATATGGTCTTGGAGAATGTTCCATGAGTATTTGAGAAGAAAGTGTATTCTGTTGTTTTTGGATGGAATGTCCTATAAATATCAATTAAGCCCATCTTGTTTAATGTGTCGTTTAAAGCTTGTGTTTCCTTGTTTATTTTCATTTTGGATAATCAGTCCATTGGTGAAAGTGGGGTGTTAAAGTCCCCTACTATGATTGTGTTAATGTCAGTTTCCCCCTTTTATGGCTGTTAGCATTTGCCTTATGTATTGAGGTGCTCCTATGTTGGGTGCATAAATATTCACAATTGTTATATATTCTTCTTGGATTGATCCCTTGATCATTATGTAGTGTCCTTCTTTGTCTCTTATAGTAGTTTTTATTTTAAAGTCTATTTTGTCTGATATGAGAATTGGTACTCCAGCTTTCTTTTGATTTCCATTTGTGTGGAATATCTTTTTCCATCCCCTCACTTTCTGTCTGTATGTGTCCCTAAGTCTGAAGTGGGTCTCTTGTAGACAGCATATATACAGGTCTTGTTTTTGCATCCATTCAGCCAATCTCTGTCTTTTGGTGGGAGCATTTAATCCATTTACATTTAAGGTAATTATCAATATATATGTTCCTATTACCATTTTCTTAATTGTTTCAGTTTGTTTTTGTAGGTCTTTTCCTTCTCTTGTGTTTCCTGCCTAGAGAAGTTCCTTTAGCCTTTGTTGTAAAGCTGGTTTGGTGGTGCTGAATTCTCTTAGCTTTTGCTTGTGTGTAAAGGTTTTAATTTCTCTGTTGAATCTGAATGAGATCCTTGCTGGGTAGAGTAATCTTGGTTGTAGGTTTTTCCCTTTCATCACTTTAAATATGTCTTGCCACTTCCTTCTGGCTTGCAGAGTTTCTGCTGAAAATCAGCTGTTAACCTTATGGGGATTCTTTTGTATGTTATCTGTTGTTTTTCCCTTGCTGCTTTTAATATTTTTTCTTTGTATTTAATTTTTGATAGTTTGATTAATATGTGTCTTGGCATGTTTCTCCTCTTCATTTGTTTGGTCTGGTGGGTTTTTACCTTGCTCCTTCATCTGCTGTGTGTTTCTCTGTCTTCTCATTTTGCTTAACTTGCTGTGTTTGGGGTCTCCTTTTTGCAGGCTGCAGGTTTGTAGTTCCCGTTGTTTTTGGTGTCTGCCCCCAGTGGCTAAGGTTGGTTCAGTGAACTGTGTAGGCTTCCTGGTGGAGGGGACTAGTGCCTGTGCTCTGGTGGATGAGGCTGGATCTTGTCTTGCTGGTGGGCAGGACCGCATCTGGTGGTATTTTGGGGTGTCTGTCATGTTTGGTGTCCCTTGGTGTCAAGGGAACACCAAGGAAGCTAATGTAGCTGGAGGAGAGTGAGCAAAGGGGAAGAGAGTAGCAAATGAAGTCAGAGAGTTAAGGGGTTAGAGGAGCAGGGGCAGATTGTGTTGGGCCTTGGAATCCATTGTTGGAACTTTGGCTTTTACCCTGAGTGAGATGGGGAGCCATTGGAGGGTTTTGAACAAAGGAGCAAAGTGGTGGACTTCATTGTTTCTTCATCTTCCTGCTTGCCTCATTTCTAATCTTTTCATTTTTGCAAAGCTAATGGACTAAAAATATTATCTCATTATTATTATAATACTCCTTTTCCAAATTATTAGTTAAGCGTCATTTTATATGGTTTTGACCATTTGTGTTTCTTTTGGAATTACCTCTTCATTTCCTTTCCCATTTTGCTCTTGCGCTGTTTATCTTTTTCTTATTAATTTCTCGTCCAGCTTGGACAAGCTCCACACGTATTTTGAATATAATCTTCTGTCTGTTGTATGTGTTGCAAATATGTTATTTCAAATCTGTTATTTCAAATCAGCCTATATTTTATTATATAAACATTTTTGTATATTTCACTCAATTTTATCCATTATTTTCTTTATGACTTCATGACTTCCCGTTTTATTTTGCAAGGCTTTCTCAGCCCAGGGTCCTAAGAATGTTTTCCTAAAGTTATAGTTTCGTTTTTCACATTTATATATTTGATCCAGCTAAATATATTTTTATCCTCGGAGTACAGTAAGTATCTAACTTCATTATTTTTTTCCTTTAATCGATAGCCAGTTGCCCCAACAGTTTTTGTAAGAATATTCCATTTTTTCCCTAACAATTTGAAATGTTATCTTTACCATAAATAATTTTCCAAATATATTTGGATCTCTTTCTGGAGTTCATTCCACTAATCTATTAGTTTGTTCTTGTGATATCACTATTCTTTTAAAAATAGCAGTAGCTTCATAATAAGTTTTAAAATTTAGAATGACAGGCCTCTTCCAAAATTTTCTTTGTAATTTTCAAATTTATTCTTCCCACGTGAACATAAAAGTCAATTTTCCAACTTAAAAAAAACCTTTTAGGGCTCAAGTAAAATGATTTTAAATAAATGACTCTTGCCTATCATTTTAATACTTTCAGAAACACCCAGAATTTTGTATATTTTGTGTTTTGGATTTTAGAATCAGAGAACCCTGGGCTTCAACTCCAGCTCTGCAGTTTACCAGCTAGACTTGAGCAAGTTACTTAGCCTGCCCACCCAGCTTCCTTCTATACAATAGAGATAATGCTTACCTCAGAGAGCTGCTGTGAGTTTTACATTATTTTATTTATTAATCTGTTAATTGAATTATTATTATGCTTGCAAAATTATATAAACTTGCTTGGCATACAGTAACTAATTGGCTTAAAGTAATTTAGTAAGTGGGAGCCATTTCTGCCATTAGGCATTTTAAAAAATAGGATATTTGAAGTATTTTCAGATGAAATGACATGATGTCTGACATTTGCTTCAAAATAATCTGGAAGGAAGAAAATCTGGAAGGAGAGTGAAAGGTGTATCTAAAACAAGATTAGGGTCCACAGAGGTTCTTTATGCTATATTTTCTACTTTTGTTATGTTTGAAAATTCCCAAAATAAAAAGTGTTTTCAAGAAATGCATCTTTAAAAAGGAAAGCAAAGAAGGAAGGAGGGGAAAAAAAGAAAGAATAAGAAAGAAAGAGAAAGAAGACTGTATTATCTTTTATCTCCTTTGCCTGTGTGGTGAAACACTATTGACTCTTCTATTATTTTAACACCAACTTAAACATGTAAAACATTTTAAGAAATTTCAAGTTAATATTAGGAACAATTTCTGATAATTAAAACTGTTCATCAGCAGACCTGGCTCCTGTGTAATTTGTGATTACTCATCCCTGGAAGGGGCTAATTGAGCTTAATTGACCTATGGGTCATTTCCAACTCTGATCCTATAAATCTGACTTTTTAGTTTATATCATTCCTCACCTTTTGAAACTCAGAGTGATAGCTGTTCCCTCTACCTTTATAAAATTGATTGCTAAGTAAAGAGCTATTCATTTAACAAATGTTTATAGGCAGGCTAGGGAAATAGGATAGTATCATTTACGGTGTTGTGAGGGAGAGAGAGAGCAGGAAGAAATATGGCTAACGAAATAATTACAGGGGCTTCCCTGGTGGCACAGTGGTTGAAAATCTCCCTGCCAATGCAGGAGACACGGATTCGAGCCCTGGTCTGGGAAGATCCCACATGCCACGGAGCAACTAGGCCTGTGAGCCACAACTACAGAGCCTGCGCATCTGGAGCCTGTGCTCTGCAATGAGAGGCCGCGACAGTGAGAGGCACGCACACCACGATGAAGAGTGGCCCCCGCTCGCCGCAACTGGAGAAAGCCCTCACACAGAAATGAAGACCCAACACAGCCAAAAAATAAATAAACAAAATAATTGATTAATTTTTTAAAAAGTAATAATTACAACATAGTACAACAAATGACTGAGCTATGTTCGAAGGCTTTCAAGTGCAGAAGGAGTTAACTTTGGGGAAATGAGGGAAGACTTCAGAGAAGTGACGCATGGGCTGATTCTTAAAAATTGTTTAAACAAAAATTTATGATTCACCGTATAGCAGCAAAAGTATGGCACATCTATACAATGGACCTCTGAAGAGATGTTAAAGAGAACTAGGCGATCCTTTATTTGTAAATAATGTGGAACTATCTCCAAGAGATAATATTAGGTGAATAAAACCAGAGTGCAGAAATATGAACGTAAAATGTCTTCTTTACCATTTTTGTGGTATAGCTGTTTGTTTGTTTGTTTTGTTTTGTCTTGTCTTCATTGCTTGTTTGTTTTGTTTTGTTTTGTCTTCGTTGCTCCACACAGGCTTTCTCCATTTGTGGCGAGCGGGGGCTACTCTTCATTGCAGCGCACGGGCTTCTCATTGTGGTGGCTTCTCTTGTTGCAAAGCATGGGCTCTAGGCGTGTGGGCTTCAGTAGTTGTGGCACGCAGGCTTCAGTAGTCGTGGCTTGTGGGCTCTAGAGCGCAGGCTCAGTAGTTGTGGCGCACAGGCTTAGTTGCTCCGTGGCATGTGGGATCTTCCCAGACCAGGGCTCGAACCTGTGTCCCCTCCATTGGCAGGCAGGTTCCTAACCACTGCGCCACCAGGGAAGCCCCTGTGGTATAGTTTTTATTGACCATATCTTTTAGGAGTTTGACTCCAGCAAACAGTAGCTTAAAGGAATGCAGTGTTTATTTGTCTCAGATAACAAGAAGTGTAGAGATGGGCATGTCAGAGCTGGTGCAGCCCTAAGAAGTCATCAGGGGTCCAGGCTTCTCATTTCTTCCTGCTCTACCATCCTTAGGTTGGGGGCCCTCTTAGGATCCTTAAAGTTTCTATTGTGCCCCCAGGCAGCTGGGCCATAACCAAACGGGAGGAAGAGGTAAGCTCAAAATGCCAAAGGCATGCCATCTGAATCTGTTCTCTTATATCAGAAACTCAGTAGATTTCTCAGAAACTCCACCTAGTGGACCTCTGCTTACATTCATTGGCCAGACTGTGCTACACAATCCCCTCTAGCCTCAAGGGATCTTGAGGAGGTGAGTGTTTTTAAATGAGTACATTGTCTCTCCAGCTATAACTACAGGTATGTTAGTAGTGAGGAGGGGGAGAGTGAAGAGGTAACTAGCAATGTCTGCCATCTTATTTCTAAAGCTTAGGATGCTAAAAAAATTGGAGAATGGTTGGAAGAATATGGATCAAAGCAGGTTAAGTTGTTTAACATATAACTGAAAGAAAGTAATTTGGTGAAAATTCGTGTAAAAACATTGATTAATCCTCGGGGTTACATTCAATGTAGTAATTACTTCCTTACTCTGATTACTTAACATAAGCAGTATTCATTTGTGACTCTTTTCCAATCAAGATTTAGCATGAAAAATACCCAAGTACTAAAACATATATACATAAGATCGCATGAAGACTTTTATACAAGATAATTTTAAAAATCCAGTACATTGAAAGTTTACTAGATTGCTTTGGGAGGCTAAAATAGGAATAAGATAATGAAAAGGAAAAATTCCCAGATTCTTTCATATTGTCACTGCTTCTCTGCTGTATGCTAAATTAACTCTTGTGTAATGTGGCCTGAAGTTGTTAATCTAATGGTAAAATCTTAGAAGTTGAGAGCATCATACTAGATAGTGGAATTGCAGGACAGATTTCAAGATGACCAGTCAGTTCATTTCTATTTCTTGTAGAAAAGTAGGTACCAATAATAGCAATAATTTTGTCTCTTTTTAACTATTAACTACCAGTCTAAGTAATTTTTTTTTAATCCCCGAATCTTAGAATTTTAGAGCTGAATCTTAAATTTTAAGACTGAAATCCCTGAACCTTAGAACTGGAAGAGACTGTTTCTCCAGTTCCCCTCCTTTCAGTATTCAGAAGACCAAGGACCTGAGAGTTTAAGGGATTTGCCCACGACCTATCTGTTATAGGTAGAGGTAGAAGTGTTATCTAGGTTCCTGATTGAGTTAAATCACTTGATTTGATTCTAACCAAATGATTTGGAAACAACTTGATTACTTTCCCTAGCTACTATGAACAAAAAGAGTCAAGTCTAGTCATAATGTACTTTCTCCTAGAAATATTCTCTTCTGTAGTGCTTAGAACTAAGGATGAAAATTGGACAAGTTTGTGGTGGGCATATACCAATCTTGGTAACATTGGTGACTTTGGCCCCTACCACCATTTGCTATTCATTAGGCAAATAAACATTTTAAATTATCATTGGTCACTATGACAAGGTGACTCTGGGTTCCAGCTTTGTCCTTTATAAACTGAATGTTCCGACCAGGTCTTTAACCTCCCAGACCTGCTGTAATTAGAATCACAAGTAGATAATATAAGTGAAAGTTCTTTGCGAATGGTGGGTGCTGTACATATTATGGTTTTTCACTTTTATTATTACCACTGTTTTTGTTGTTTCTGGCCATGTGGCATTTAAAGATTGCCATTTGTTTAATGAATGCAGTTTTATGATTATAGATGTCTTTATTAAAAGCTCCCAATCATTCATTTTCATCCTTAGGGTAATTCAAAACACCTACAACTTCTGTTTCCCTGGTTATTACTTTCTTTCATAAGCTGAACTGCATGAGAGATTTATCCAGTGCTTAACCCTTCTTGAGTTTTATACTTGCTCATAATCTCATTGTGCAATTTTTGTGAAATGTAGCAGTGAACTTTTTCGTAAGCTAGAATACATTTGCAGGGTACTAATAAAATATATTTTTATTCCTTTCTTTTAGTCACTCTTTTAAAGGATAGTTTTAAATTTTAGCTCGCTTTTCAAAAATGTTTTCTGTTAACTTCTCAATAGTCTTATAAGGCTCCATCCTTGGTGATTTTCTTTGGGATGTAGTGAGGTTTTAATCTAAACCATGAATCTACTCTTTTCAGAAGCTGTTTAACTCACTGCTTCATCTTCTCCTACACCCCCAGTTTGTAGTCAGATACAGTATGTACACGGGGTCATTTTTACATATTCTTTTACTTTTTTTTTTTTTTTTGAAGCAAGGGGAGTAAATCAGAAACGTAATTTTTCTTTTGTATATGCCAAGTATTTTGGCTCCTTTATTTTATTGCATCTTTATGTAATTACTGTACTGTAGTTGTTAAACAAGTACTACATTTTTTTGAGAGAAGAGTCTCTTATATTTATTATTAGATTGTTTTATATTTATTTGTCTCCTTGTCTAAAGCTGTTATTCTAGGTCAAATGCTTAAATTTGACCTTTAGGTCAAACCCTTTTGTTACTTGGGCCTTTGTTACAGCTTCCTCCACTGATCTCTCCACTTTCACTACCTACTTTTTAATATTTAGGTATATTTTCTGTCTTTCAAGTTATCACAGATAAAAGTTTTTGCAAGTTGTTTCCCTACCTTATAACACCATATGTTTTTGCTCAATCCCCCAATAACAGTTTCCTCACTGCCTTTCCAGATTCTACTAAGACTTTGCCATTTCTTCAGCCTTTACCTCTAGCCCCAAACATTCAGACTCAAAGCCATTGACACATATTTTAGGCTTTTTTTGCAACAGCACCCACTCCTAGATATACCAGTTTCTGTATCAGATAGCTATTGCTTCATAGCAAACTATCCTAAGATTTAGTGACTTGAAACAGCCATTTTATTTCTTACATTCTGGGGTCACTCGTGTGACTGCACTGGACAAGCCTTAATGCATGAACACTTAGAAGGCTTTACTTATGTCACGTGTGCTAATGTCTTTTTGGCCAAAGTAAGTCACATGGTGAAGCCCAAAGTTAGGGTGGAGGGGACTACACAGGAGCGTGGAAACGAAGTGACATGATTCACATGGGGCCATTTGTAACAGATTTCAGTGGATTTCTAGCTCTGTATTACTGTGTGCCTTTGGGCAAGTCATTAAACTGTGTACATCAATTTTCTCACCTATAAAAAGAGGTTAGTAATACCTATCATAGGGTGGTTATGAGGTTTAAATTTTATAGTAATTGTTAATTTTTTATGATTATAAAAGTAATACTTTTGTTATAGAAAAGGTACAAACTATAGAAAAGTATAAAAAAGAAAACAAACATCTCTTGAAATCCTGTCTGATACAGCACTATACTATAAGCTCCTCAAGGGCCTTCTCTATTTTAATTACTGCTGTAGATATATATCTTGGTTCTTGTTCTGAAAGATAAGGTCCTTGAAGGAAGAGACCACATTCTATTCATGTCTGTAAATCCCACAGCTTTGCATTTAGGATTAAAAGTAATAATGCATAAAAGTGCTTAACCTAATGTCTGGCACAAGTTATATTCCCACTCAAATTGGAGTTTTATTAGATACCAGTAAGAATTCTCATAAATCTTAAAGTTATACTGAGGACAAAGTATCTAAATGGAACTGTAGAGGGTGGCCCTTACTGGTCAGCTTCTCTCTGGGGAATCCTGGTGACTCGTGGGATAGAGAATGGGGAATGGTAGAGAGAAGAAAGGTGTCAGGATCTGCTTATGGGTCACAAACTACTTGGTGGAAAGGCCTCTAATAAAAACTTCATTCAAGTGTCTTTGCGAGGGTGCTTGATATGAAGTTACACCAAACCCTCAGCTGCATTTGCCACAGTTTCTGTCTTCAACTCCATGATGTTTCCCTGAGTTTGAAGCATTCAGCTAACAATGGCAAGGCAGAGACACCAGAAGCGTACACCTGATTTCCATGACAAACTGGTAATACTAGTGGGGCCACTTTGTGTTGCTATATGGGTATATGCAGCAACACAAATTGGAATACTGTGGAACCTGTCCCCTGCTAGCAGAGTCACCCCAAAAGAATGGAGAGATCAGTGATCATCAGTCATCCAGCTGGTATAATACTGAATTGCTTCAAAACCAATTCATAATTGATGCCAAGTAAAAGTACCATGTACCCATTAAAATATGGCATGACTGAAAAAAAGTGCATTTGAAACCTTCAAAAAGAAACCCCACGAAGCTCCAAAATGCTAAGTGAAATAAGTCAGAGAAAGACAAATACTGTATGGTTTCACTTATATGTGGGATATAAAAACAACAAAACAAAACCAAAAACAACTCATAGATACAGAGAACAGATTGGTGGCTGTCAGAGGTTGGGGTCGGGGGGTGGGTGGAGGGTAGGAAGGGAGACAAAATGGGTGAAGGTGGTCAAAAGGCACGAACTTCTAGTTATTTTAAAAAGAAAAGCCATGAAGATATAATGTACTGGGGATATAATGCATAAATGGTGACTGTGGTTAATAATACTGTATTGTGTATTTGTAAGTTGCTAAGACAGTAGATCTTCTCATAACAAGAAAAAAAAATTTGTGACTATATGTGGTGACAGATGTTAACTAGGCTTACGGTGGTGTTCATTTTGCAATACAGCCCTCCCTTGATATCCACGGGGGATTGGTTCCAGGACCCACTACAGATACCAAAATCCACGGATGCTCAAGGCCCATAGCTGGTCCTCCATATCTGTGGTTCCACATCTGCAAATTCAACCAACCTCAGATTGTATAATACCTAAGTATTTATTGAAAATATCCTCATGTAAATGGACTCACACAGTTCAATCCCGTGTTGTTCAAAGGTCAACTGTATGTACAAATACCAAATCATTATGTTGTACACCTGAAACTAATGTAATGTTATATGTCAATTATATCTCAATAGAAAAAAACTTCATGAAAAAGGAATAATCTAAAAAAAGAGACACTAATCTATAAAATATTTTGTTGTTGAAAACTGAAGTCTGACATTAGTGATAAGTTGGTATTCTTTATACTCAGACAAGTCTTACCTTTATGTTTTAGTCAAAGAAGTTTGGCAGAAATCACAGAACTTATCCATACTGCTCTCCTTGTACATCGTGGGATAGTAAATTTAGATGAATTGCAATCTTCTGATGGGCCACTGAAAGACATGCAGTTTGGAAATAAAATAGCTATCCTGAGTGGAGACTTTCTTCTAGCAAATGCCTGCAATGGACTAGCTCTTCTTCAGAACACCAAGGTAAAACTGGGCAGGGTTTGCTTGTATCTGGATGGCCTTTGGTTGACTGCAGGAGCCACAGAGGTCTGGACACCCTGCTGCCTCAGCTCCCCACACATAGATGCTCCGTAAAATTGTGATGATAATGACGATGATGGCAGTGTCAACACCAGTTAAAACTGGTAAATGCTAGGAAAGAGTTTTGAAATTAATTTCTGTTTTTTTCTGATTACAGATGGAATTATTTGTTAACTATAGGGTAGTGTTAAATATTCAATATAAAGATATAAATACCTATCATCTCACTATCCAGAAATAATCACTGTTGGTTAATATTTTCACGTATTTCCTTTAAGTCTTTTTTTGTTTGTTTATTCATACATTTATATATGTGGATTTGGGGGTAACATAAGTGAGAACTTACATGTGCAAGATTTTTTTTAATCCTGCTTATTTTCTCTCATGGCATATATGATGTGGGCATTTTCCCATGTCATTAACTTTTTTCATAAACTTTCTAATGGTTGCACAATATTCAGTTATTTAGATGCAATATTGTTTATTTAAGAAGTTCCTTGGGCTTCCCTGGTGGCGCAGTGGTTGAGAGTCTACCTGCCGATGCAGGGCACACGGGTTCGTGCCCCGGTCCGGGAAGATCCCACATGCCACGGAGCGGCTGGGCCCGTGAGCCATGGCCGCTGAGCCTGCGCGTCTGGAGCCTGTGCTCCGCAACGGGAGAGACCACAACAGTGAGAAGCCCACGTACCACAAAAAAAAAAAAAAAAGTTGAATATGAGGGACTTCCCTGGTGGTCCAGTGGTTAAGACTTCGCCTTCCAGTGAAGGGGGTGTGGGTTCAATCCCTGGTCAGGGAGCTAAGATGTCACATGCCTCACGGCCAAAAAACCAAAACGTAAAACAGAAGCAATATTGTAATAAATTCAATAGAGACTTTAAAAAAAAAGTTGAACATGAAAGATAAAATTGTTAGTTTACAATATTAATACAGGTACAAATTTAGGTGAAACACATACAGTGTTGTGATAAAAATGACCGTCTTACTATCTTGAGAAATCTATGGAGGACTTGGAACTGGTTGAGGCACACCCATAATTCATAATTGCATCGAAACAAACATCAACATTCTACTAATTGAAATAGAAGCTATTGTTACAAAAATTTACAAATATCTTTATAGTCACTCTCTGGACTACAAGATTTGGGGGATATAGCTGATATTGAGTATAAAACTATATAGTTCAGCACCACAATATGTGCCTTCTCTCTTTGTTGCCTGTCATCAGATTTTAGAAATCTTTATACCCAACAATGGTATTGAACTTTGTTATAAATGGCTCATCAAAGTTTTGGTGACATTTTGTTCAAAATCAAATGGAAATCTGAAATCAAGTGTTCAACAACTGAAACACCCAATGAAGCTTTTATAGAACTACAATTAATGAAAACAAAATTTCCATTGGAATTTTTCCCTACAGAAGGAAAGAAGGAATTGAACAACATAAATGGTAAGAACTCAAATGCTCTACAAGATTAAAATTTGCAATTCTGTACTTCTGATTGGGAATATTTCATCTCGCAGGAAGAATCTTTTGGTGGTGCTCCTATTTTGAATAAATTATACACATACATGAATGAAATGAAATTGAGAAGGCCTAGACTTTGCAGCATCTAATTTTGGCAAAACATTCAAAAGAATCATAGAGTCAATTTATTTGACAAGTTTTATCTTTTAAAAATATTTGTCAGGGCTTCCCTGGTGGCACAGTGGTTGAGAGTCTGCCTGCCCATGCAGGGAACATGGGTTCGTGCTCCGGTCCGGGAAGATCCCACATGCCGCGGAGCGGCTGGGCCCGTGAGCCATGGCCGCTGAGCCTGCGCGTCTGGAGCCTGCGCGACCGGAGCCTGTGCTCCGCAACGGGAGAGGCTGCGACAGTGAGAGGCCCTCGTACCGCAAAAAAAAAAAAAAAAAAAAAATATTTGTCAAAGGAAAGTACTCTGAAGGAAGCAAGAAGACAGTACCTTGAAAATATTTGGGGTGGAATAGTTACACTTTTCAATGTGAAAAAAAAAATTAGAACTGAGTGTCTCTTCCATTTAGAAAATTTGCTCTGAGCTTACCAAGTAACTCAGAACCTGTAGAAAGAGCATCTTTCTCAATTAAAAATATTATGGTCTACCAATAAGAATCTAAAATATCAGTAATTTCAAATTAATTAATTATAAAATGCAACTGTGAAGAATATTGCTAGCAGTTTTATTTTTAAATGCCATATTTTTACAGACACATCCTTCAGAAAAATGCCAGTGACACAATATTAGAGACAGATATTGCTAAGAAACAAAGTATGTGAATATGTACCAAGAATAATTATTCTACTGACTATTTTTTAATATTCAGATTATCAATATAAAGAAGTTCTTTTTTATTTTATTTTAATGTACATGGATATATGTTATTTTTATTTCTTTTGAAATTTTATTTTTGAAAATGGTTTTTGAATAGAACTAGTTAACAAGTCCCCCAGTATAATAAAATCAATTGTTAGTTAATAAATACCAGTTTCAAAAAGTACAAAATTTTAATTATTTTAGCACTCCCTTTTACTCTCACATGGCCCAATTCAGATGATAAATTGTATAGTGTCACCACTTTAAAGACGTTTCTCAGAAGTTATTTGAAATCCTTCTGCTTACATCCTATTGGCTAGAATTTAATGATATGGTCACACCTAGCTGTCAGGGAGACTAAGAAATGTAAACGATTGTGAGGTTGCCATGTGCCCAACCAAAAATCCGGAAGATGCAGAGAATAGATACTGGGAGACAAGTAGCATTCTGCCTTACCTTCCCATCCCACTTTTGGCTAGCACATATTTTCATAAGACAGACCTGCTGGTTTTAGGGAGAAAATAGTATGGTACCTTTAATATATATTTTATATTCATCTGAAAAGGAAGCTAAAGAAAGAAATGAATTGGCCGTATAAAATGGAATAATAGGGGCTTCCCTGGTGGCACAGTGGTTGAGAGTCCGTCTGCCGATACAGGGGACACGGGTTCGTGCCCCGGTCCGGGAAGATACCACATGCCGCAGGGTGGCTGGGCCCGTGAGCCATGGCCGCTGAGCCTGCGCATCCGGAGCCTGTGCTCCGCAACGGGAGAGGCCACAACAGTGAGAGGCCCACGTACCGCAAAAAAAAATTAAAAATAAAATGGAATAATAAATAATCTCAGTTGACTTGGGAGCCACTCTCTGACTGCATTGTCCAACTTCCCCCTTCACCATACCTGCTATGGTCTGTGTTGAACTTTGGGTCTTGGAGAAGGAGGAAGCCTCAGAAAGTACAGGTCTGGTATGCAGATGACTAGCCACACACACTGGCCACTCATGGTTTAGACCCACATACCTGAGAGGAAGAGATGTTACGGACATACTAACTAGGTCCACATTTCAGTAATTAGCCCTCAGCCTGGCCCCTACCATTAAAAAAGAAAAAAAAAAAAAAGCTTATTGCCTTCAGACAAATTTATATCTGTTTGCTGTGATCATCAGATCTAACTCACTTAAGCTATTCTGATGAAATGTTATATAAGGTTAAGATGATGGTACAAATATTAAGTACAAATATTATTAACATGCTATAATGACACAAACAAGTATTCACTTGTGTTAACCACTTTATGGGAATAATATTTAATATGTTCCTTTTTCTTAGCTAGCTTGTATCATTCACATATTCTTTCTTTCAGTGTGGTTCAAGTTCAGAGAAAATGGAGGCTTTGTTCCCATCAAAATCAAATCAGATTCACAGCCGGTGAAATCCACTCCTGGTGTTTTGCATTCAGAAGCATCACTGTAAATGTTCCAGAGTCTAAGACCTCCACCATCTGCTCCATTAGGCACTGGATTTCAGTAGCACTACTTGATTTACTCCCCCCACCCCCCAAAAAAAGCTTAGAATATCCAAGCAACGGTTCAGCCTGAAGCTTCTCCTTGGAATAAGAATGATCAGGCATTCCCTTCCCCTCCAGTGAGCCCTGTACCTTCACGGTCTGTGCACAGGTTTGCACCTTTAGATTTGCATTTTATCAACCTTTGTCTGGTGAGGAATTTTTTTCCTTTTTAAACCATGGTATGTTTTTTTCTGACTTTGATAGTTGTGTGTTAAATTGAAGCCTTTATTCTACACAACCCCGTTCATCCAAAACATGGATCTTTTGCACATTGTTCTTCAAAGGGTCATTGAAGGCTCTACAAGGTCAATTTCAAAAGATGCTTCACTGGCTCACTTTTTGTGAAAGACCTTGACTACCATGTCCAGGGGTCCATAATTGATCTTCTACAAATCTAGGCTTTTTGTAGCCCTCTTTTAATCATAATAGATGATTTCCAAATCATGTGAACAGTATTTTAAACTGAGTAGATTTTAAGGGGTAACTAAAATGCTTTATCAAAGAATTTTCTTTGATAAAGCAAATCTCCCATATTCAGAGCCAGTTCCTTTCATTTAAATACATGGCAATATTCCCCTTAGAATATTTTTTTAAGGAAAGTAAAGTTTTATCTCAGAAGAGGAATAATTTTATTAAATGAGTTCCCAGAAGCTTAAGTATAATACTAACTACTAAAAGGGGGGTTTTGAAGGGGAAGAAGAGGTGGCGATAAATAAGCTCTCTACATATGGTTAATATCTTGGTAAAGTTAGATTCTATTTAATGATGTTTTAATTTTCTTTTATAAGAAAGAAAAATTGTCGGCAATAGCAACATAAATAGAGGCCACAGAAATGAGGGAGCAGGTAGAACATAACACAGAATTGTTGTGTATAGTTTTCTGTTTCTCCACAGTAACTGTCTGCTTTTTCTTTGAGGGTGTATATTTAACTTGGTAATTAAAATTAGCATATTTGTAGCAACTTTAATTTTTTATGACTTACTCATTCTACCAATTTCCCATTTTCTTTTGCTACTGAATTCTTGTCTGAATTTCTATATTATGTGTTTATCACTGTACTTCTGCTGGGACAGGCCATTAGATGAAGTATTCTGCAGTCATATGAAATTCAGAGCTGTTTTATAATTACCAAGGGTAAAATTAGCAAAGTCAATTATTCTCCCTTTGGCTTTTCCCTGAAGATATTAGGGGTCTTCAAGGTAATTGCCTTAGGTAACACTTAGATTTTTAAATATCTCTAAGTATAGAAATTGGTATATTAATCCTCTGATAATTGTCTTCTTACTGTTTTAGCTGTAGTCACGTACGTGTGAATTAACAAGATTTTGAATTCAGTAGTGAGTTTAAAAATTAATGCTTGAGTTATCATTCATTTTCAATTTTGGGACCTAAGGGCAACTTTTTATTTTAGTACTTCACTACATAAAGACCCTGAACTAAGAGACCTCAGATGCCTCTTTTTAAGCTGTAAATTCCCTGACTCCATTGAAATAAATTGCTCTATGTTGTGTTCATGCAGAACATCACTGAATGCTGAAATGATGGGGTCATGCCAGAATCTAAAATTTTAGTGTTTGAGCATCAAGCTATCAATGAGACACACTGAATAACTGGGGAAAAATCATAACATGGAAAAGCACTATAATTTAGAAATCTGGCTGACCATTAGAGCTTTTCCCTCGTCTCTGTGTTTACTTATAGACTGGATTTGTATTTTAAGATTAAGCCACAGTGTAAATAAGACTGTGCATATTATTATTTGTCATCTATTTTAAAAAAAAAATAGTGTTTTTTATGTACAGTGATGACCCTAGTATCTAAAGAATTTAATTCACCATGTTATTTTTTTAATCTTTGTAGTGATTTTCATTTAATGGACCTATGATTATACATCTGTGAGTTAGTTAGTTCTGGGGTCTTGTCTAAACATCCCATAACATTGTCATGATGTCACTCCTGGGAGCCATTCTATTAAGCATTAGTGATTTATATTTCTAAATAACCAGTGGCACAGATGTAGTCGTTGCATAACTGATGTATTCTCTTATGTTAACTTTGTTTTCCAAAAGGCATAAATATGTTGTTTACAAGGAATAATTTTGTTTGTATAAATATGCTCAATTTATGCATATAAATCTCCTTTTATACCATCTATATATTTTAATAAAGCAGCTGCTATTGGTTTTTTGATGTTTTTCTTATCTGTTATATTGTTTACTTTCAAGTTCATGTTGAAAAGTGAAACCTAAAAACATACTATGTCATATGAAATTTAAGTTTTTCTCTGTCATATTCATTTAAAATAGACATTATTGTGACCTTGTGTGTTTACAGTCTTGTCATAAGTATTTTACCTGTGGAAATTATTGAATTAATTGCTTTCATCCTCTTTAGTTTGACACCCATGATTAATGTTCTTTTCTTCATATGACCCAGTCAAGGGTAGATTTTCATGACTAGAGTAAATATGTGCAGAACGTAAGTGGGGTGTCATATGTTGTAACGATAAAGGAAACTATCTCCATATCAGAGAAGTCAAAATACTATTATAAAATTACAATTTCAAAATCCCCAAAATAATTTTTCCAGCTTTTTTCTTATCACATGCTAACATAGCCACATATTAAACAGACACTGTATTTATATTCTGAGTCTGCTTCCTTGTATTTAAAGTGAAAGTGATAAATGTTTGAGATGTGTGCTAGAAATAAGAAGACAGGGACTTCGCTGGTGGTGCAGTGGTTAAGATTATGCCTGCCAGTGCAGGGGACTTGGATTCAAGCCCTGGTCTGGGAAGATCCCACATGCCGTAGAGCAACTAAGCCTGTGTGCCACAACTACTGAGCCTGCACTCTAGAGCCCGCGAGCCACAACTACTGAGCCTGCGTGCCGCAACTATTGAAGCCCATGCGCCTAGAGCCCATGCCCTGCAACAAGGGAAGCCACTGCAATGAGAAGCCCGCACGCCGCAATGAAGAGCAGCCCCCGCTCTCCGCAGCTAGAGAAAGCCCACACGCAGCAACGGAGACGCAACACAGCCTTAAATCAATAAATCAATAAATTTTTTAAAAAGGCAAAATATTATCTTCTTTTAAAATGTATTATCTCATTAAAACCTTGAACTTTACCCTTGTGGTGCCATAAAACAATGGAATGAAGTAGCTTTTTGTCATAGGAAGGTCAAATGCCATCATGCAAAATGGACACTTCTCTGAGTGTCTGTGTCAAACCAGAAACCTGAAGACAAGAAAAAAAGAGCAAGAGAAGCATTTCTTCCCTATGCCTGGCATTTAAAGAAACCCATTTTTTAAAAAGTCTGTGTACTGGGCTTCCCTGGTGGCGCAGTGGTTGAGAGTCCGCCTGCCGATGCGGGGGACACGGGCTCGTGCCCCCGTCTGGGAAGATCCCACATGCCGTGGAGCGGCTGGGCCCGTGAGCCATGGCCGCTGAGCCTGCGCATCCGGAGCCTGTGCTCTGCAACAGGAGAGACCACAACAGTGAAAGGCCCGCGTACCGCCAAAAAAAAGTCTGTGTTCTACAAAAATACACCCTCTGACATGGGTACAGTTGAACCACACACCGTGGTTGGCCATGAGAGGTAGAAACATACTGATTATGGCAATCTCATTGTATACTTTGGCAACCTCAATTTTTGTAAATCCCTTTTCCCACTTTCTAGAAGTAAAATTAATTAAACCAGTTTTTTTTTCCCCTCCAATTTCACTGACATAAATTGCTATTTCTCCAAAGCCAGAGAGAGAAAAAAATGTATTTTCCAGCTTGAGTTATTCAGTACTCTTCTTTTGCCTTTCTAATGATTTTACTCAAGGAATTTCCTGAGTTCAGAGTTTACAAAGTACTAGGCAGATGAACAGCTGATTACTTCCTCTTCATCTTCAGCCACCTGACCCCAGTCTCTTCTCCAACCATCATTTCTTCACCCAGTAGACTTGTACACAGTGCCCCTTTCTTTGTCTCTTCCTGTTCACAACTCAGTTCATTTCACCTTAGACAGTCTCCAAAATGTATACACATCCTCTTCAGCTGTTTTCCTCCAGATTTTCATTCTTCTTTTACCTGTTGTTTCAGAAAAATTGCCAAAAAAAAAAATTTTTTTTTAAAGAAAAAAGAAAAATTGCCATCCACCATTTTGCCTTCTCTCTGCTTTTTTCAAGAGGAAAAATAAACCAAGAAACTTGGAGTTGAAGAACACAGAGTAAAGCTTGGTATACTCTTGTGTTAAGAAAAAGGAAAATTATAATTAGAAATGAGATAGTCATAGGAAAGAACCAGTGTCTCTACCCTTATTCTCTTATTAAACCAAATTTCCCTGCAACCATCAACATTTAAAGATCATTTTAAAAATGTTTCCTATTTAGTTTTGTTTTCCAATTTTGTTTAGTTGCAAGTCTTATAAGATTGTGGTTTTCAATCTTATTTTTAATTACAAGTATATGGTATTTCTAATATTATGGGCTAACTAAGCTTTTGTGGGCTTCCCTGGGAACCTAGCCATCATTTATAGCCTTTTATTTTAGGAAAATGTAGTATAAGCTCCAAAAAAATTTACTTATAGATGAAATTCCAAAATGCAGTGCATTTGTAATCTGGTGCCTGCTATATTAAATTAAGACTGAATTTGAACACCATAAGCAAAAGAAAATTTAAGAGCATCCAAAAGGATCCACGTGACTGCTTTTCATTACTTTTATTGATATAGCTTTGGTTTTAGCATTTCCATCATTTTCCTCTGAGTTGTAAATACTCAACGAAAAAATTCACTCTAAGCCAAAGGTGGCTTACAGGGCCTTAACCCAGGAGCAAATTTTATTTATTTAGCAATAGTGATTGGGGAAGAGCCCTTTTCTGGCAGCTAATGACCTACTGGAGGACTTGTGTGCCCAAGGCAAAGCTGAAGGCCATTAGCCCAGCAGGTCATTAACTGACAAATGCCTGACCCTGAGGTCATTTCTGATATTGTAAACTGTGAAAACATTAAAGTGGGTTTGTTAGAAAGTATGGCTATGCCAAGGAACTTTGTTTTTAAGAATTTTGGAAAATGCATTAAGTTGTTTGTTGTTATTCACGTGGCTTAACCGTCTTTGTTCTTTGTTCAGGTCAGTCAGATATCAGTAAACATCAAAACTATACTGTGTGTCTGTGTTCAATCTTTAGTTTTTAAAGGACAGTTTCTCTGTTTAGAATATCAGATTAACTACTTCATTACTAAGCAGCTACACTCTTGTGGATCACTTATGTTTTCATCATATGTTGAGCTTTATAGCACTTACCTATTTTATATTCCTCAGTGATGACATATAAAGCTACAAAGAGTCATGGAAATAGCCCTGAAGTAGAAGTCTGTAGACCTAGTTCCTATCCCTACCTTTTTTTTTTTTAATTCGCCATTTAACATTGGACAGCTCATTTTATCTCTTAGAATTCCAGTTGAGATCTTTTCCTCCATATTGTTTATCTAATGTGTTAATATTCCATTTTTGAAATGAAATTAGAAACTTCATAATGTAGAATATTTAATAGTTATTAAAATTACTACCAAACATTAAAAAAAAAACCTTATATTTTTGAGTATTTACTATGTAGCAGGCACTGTTGTGTTTTTTGCGTATTAACCCATTTAATCTCTCCTGAGACAGAGGAAAGGGTTAAATAATTTCCTCGTGGTAATAAATGGTAGAGCTGCTGCCTGAATCCAGGCAGTCCGGCTCTGAAATCCTCGTGCTTAACTAAAGTAGAAGACAAACCAACAAAGAACCATGATGCCTTTTTTGCCAGCAGTTTTGCAGTTACAGATACAGGAATTTATAATATCTTAAACAACTAGTGGTTCTTAAATATTGGAATAAACAATACAAACATCAATAGGACTTTATAAAACATTTTAGAGAAATAACTACTAAGCAAAGGCAACTTGTTTTCTTAGTTTCCTCATCTACAAAATAAAGGCAGCATTATTTCCATCCCCTACCTCCTTGCCAGTGCCAATAGTCTACAGTTCTGAGTGTTGTAAGAAAGACTGTAAAGGTACAATATATAACCAGATTCTGACAAGGGCATTAAATATGAAGAGAAACAAAGAAATCAAGAAAAATTGTTAATAAAAATCAAAGATGAGGGCTTCCCTTGGGGGGAATTGGTTGAGAGTCCGCCTGCTGATGCAGTGGACACGGGTTCGTGCCCCGGTCTGGGAGGATCCCACATGCTGCGGAGCGGCTGGGCCCGTGAGCCATGGCCTCTGAGCCTGCGTGTCCGGAGGCTGTGCTCCGCAGCGGGAGAGGCCACAGCAGTGAGAGGCCCGCGTATCGCAAAAAAAAAAAAAAAAAAAAAATCAAAGGTGTAATAGAGAAGCCAAAATATTTTATAAATGTCAGAGATCTTAAGATTGACATGCATATTTCAGCAATCTAAAGTAATATCCGCCCCATAGCTGATTCACTTTGTTATAAAGCAGAAACTAACACACCATTGTAAAGCAATTACACTCCAGTAAAGATGTTTAAAAATAAATAAATAAAGTAATACCCCAAATTAGTGAACTCATCTTTATGGCAGATTTGTGATGAGAAACTTAGGCTTTATTTTATCAATACTTTAAGCCATAAGGTGATATGCAGATGTAAATTTCTGAAAATAGTGTTTGGACAAAGTGGTAACTGTGCAAATTTATTTTTAAATAGTTAAGATTTATACAATGAATTCAAATATTAGAAGAGTACTGGTAATTCAACGAAAATTTTTGTGTGCATGTGCTAAGCATTAGAGATAACAGTTTGAAAGTCAATTGTATATCTTTATAGATTTGAGAATTTCAAACCCAAGGGTATCCATTATTTGATTCAAGGGACAATGCAGCTAGTCTCAAGTTTCTACTACCTAATTTTTTTAAAGGAGGGGAAAATGGATTATCTAATATTCTAGAATGCAGTATTAGTAGGGCCAGTTATTTTTAGAATTTCATTGAATCACAGATTTTGAAGAGCTGCGAAGGTATTTGGAAGAAATACAATTTAGACAAGATGCATAGATTTTAATGCATATGAGTCATGCTTTTATTTCTGTGACTGCCTTTGAAGTGCCGACCTTGGGATGTCTGTAAATTACAAACATCTGCTTTTCAGTGTGGCAATTTGAAGAGGAACTTATTGTGCTGAAAGGTGAACTCTGTTACCCAAAGGACATGGTATCCCTGGAATTTGCAAGATGTATGTGTGAATTCCAGAAAAATCCTGAAATATTTAACTCTTTGGCCAATGTGGTCTAAACCAATTTGTTTTCATGAATCTAATAAGATTGAAGCTAATAGTCAACATCAGTTAATGTAAACCAACAAGATTGATATGCACTCTAACAGCATATATCCCATAGTACCCAAGAATGATTCTGTTTTATCCTGCCTGTTTACACTCAGTTAATTTACATGTTTTTGTTATAAAGTGATAAAGAAGTTAACACCTTTACAAATATATTTCAGAATAACAGTGTTTAAACTGCATGGCGAAAATTTGAGGACTTTGTTTGCAATTCAGATGGCTGACCAAAGTATGAGCTATACGTGACGTATATCAGCATGATGTAAGATAATGGTTCAAACCACAGATCACATCCTGTTTATTGGTGGGTGGTGAAATCGTTTTAGTAAATCACTGTCAACACTTTTTTTTTTAATGAAATGCAAAAGAAAATAATAATGAAAATTTGTTTTATAGAACTTTTCACTCATTTTTGTGCATATGCATGTATGCATATACTGTGTCATGATGTAAAATATAGTTCTTACTCTGGGTTACAATTTAAAAATTTTGAAAGCTGGTACTACTAAGCAGTGTTCTAGCCAGCAGCATCCTTTCAGTTGCATGAAATACTGTACTATGATGCTGGTGTTCTGAAGATTCACATTGTAAACGTCTCAAAAGTGGGATTAACTTTTCAGTAAAATCATACTTGGAAAGCCTTAGTTAACATCACTGAGAGGACCCTCAAATGAAGAAGCAGTGAAAGCAAAATGTAGGTTATCGGCTACATGGGGAAAAGTGTACAGATCATTGAAATGGCAGACATGATTCTCTTCAGAGAAAGTCCAGTCAAAACATGGTGTAACAGTACCCTTAAGTAAAGAGCATATTAACGTGGACCATCCTGAGTCCAACAGACTTCATGTGCAGGAATTCTCATGTTGGAGAAGGTGGAAAATAAAGCAGCTGACTGCTCTATGATAATGACAGGCAGAATTGCTTTGTTTCATGACTAAGCATGCAATCCTCAGCAACTATTGACAGTTTTTGTAGCAATGCAAGGTACTTGGCAGAACCATTTTTTAACCACTGGAAAGCATCTCCTTTTGCTTTATTTCTTCTGAAAAGTTTCATCTTGATGTCAGCATTTTAAATTATCTGCCACTTTTCAGGAACCTAATCATTGTTTAAATAAATAAATGATATTTTTCATTGTTAAGTGACAAACAAGGCCAAGAATCATGCACCGTCATTCAAAAAGTGAACAACTTTTTCGGATTACTTTTGTATTGCTAGTAAAAGGAATCCACATTTTTGGCAAATTGACCATTCCTTACAATTGTTATGAATAAAAAATGTGTGCAGCTGCACATTTAGGTGTTTCTGATCATGGGGCTTACTGTTGATAAAGCACAGATGCCTCTTACCTAGATATGCAAACTGAGGCCCAAAGAAGTGATGTGCTGGCCCAAGGTCATGCAGCTCATCTGTGTATTAATCCTCTAGGTGATCAAAGACAAATAAATGGCCTTTATATGGCCATCACTAGTCTCATTAGTACAGTGCCAGGTACATAGTAGGCTATCAGCAAATGTTTCTGAAATGAGTGCACCAGCCAATATAATGTTAAATTTCAACACTTCATACTCAAGCCATTTTCCTGAACTTGTGGACTATTTAAGTTTTATCAGCTGTGATTTTACTTTTCTGGAGTTCACTGAGTTTTCGTGAACCATTTTGACAAATGTTACCAGTAGTTAGTTTATAAACCAATGTATCAGCTGTTCTAAATTAAAAATTAAGATTACCAATTTGCTTAGTTTTTGCTGCACCTGTCCTACTGGTAGTGCCATTTCTCTCTCTGCTCTTCGCCCTTAGCCAGAAAGAAGTTCCCCAGCTCACTAGAACAGATTGCCATCCCTCCCACAAATAAGCACGGCCTTACATATTTGGCAACATTGAAGAGGCTCCCTTCAAAAAGCTGAGTTAGAAGCTTCTTCCAGAACTCCTGTGAGTCAGTGGTATGTTTACTGCAACAGACCTTTCATCACTGTCTTCATTAAACCTGGTCCTTGTCTGGTAGGAAGGAGTGGAGAGAACCATTCTTTCACCGACTTCATCAGTGGCTTATTAAAGCCACTCATTTATATTAATCAGCATGCAGATTAGGGCTCATCTGGGTTGTGTGTGCCCAGGTGGTGGGTGAGTAGATTCACCCCTTATTTGGCCACTGCTTCTGCTCCCCGTGTTCTTCAGAGGTTGCTTCTCCAAGGAGGCTGCCAACCTGGAAGATCTGGCTGGGTGCTGAGGACTCTACCTGGAACCAGATAGTGCTTAAACCCAGTTTGTAAATGATAAAGTGCTTTACAAATGTTAGATATTATTGGCCACTATGGGAGAGCGCTACTCCTTTACCAGTCCTTGTCTATCTCACCTTGGTAATGTAGGTAAATCTTTCTTCTTTAAAAGCATCTCTCAAATACTTTGTGCTCCATTTGTATGAAGAGGAACGGAAGAGTGAAGCTAACCACTCTGGTTACCATTAGCAGGCTATTCAGCATCCTTTATCTATAAAAGTATTTTTCTGTAAAATATTTTCACTGACAATATAGTTTTTGTGACTTAAAAATCTTGACAGTATCCCTTCAAATGCCAAAGCACTTTGAAAAGAACATATTTACACTAAATCTGTCTTTTGTTCCTCCCAAGATGTATATTAGAATTAATTTTCCCTCAAGGGTGTTTTACCTTTGCTACTGCTTCATGCGTTGCTATTTGTTCCTGGGGATTGGGGGAGGAGTGCAATAGATTCGTGTGTAATTAATGCCATCAGAACTGCAGATGCGTGCACACACATGACTGTTTCCTTTGCTAGCAGCTGTTAAGAGTACTAAAGACTGAGGGGCTGTGGGTTCATTTGCCTCCCAACTAGAGTGATGGATCACACGTTGTCCTTTCATTCCACGCTGTAGTAAAAAATGTCATTAAACTAACCTTCCCAGGGCAAGTTTTTGAAAGACGATTATAAATCTGTAGTAGCCTCCACAGTTTGAGTATACCAAGCAAATTAAGTACATAGCAACCTTTTAAACGTGAATTAAAATACAACTATACTACCTTATGACATCAACTCAGCTTATGCTGACTTGAGTTTCAGTTGGGCCACATTAGTTTATAATTAACATTTTTCTAAAGATTTAGTTGCATTTTACTTTAAATTTAGTATAGGCGCTCCTTTGCTCAAACCGAAGTGGTCTGGTTTACTAGTGAAGCATGTACAACTCTGTTGAGTCTATTCCATCTGTCAAATGCTGACTGACAGTACTCCTGAATCACATTTATTGAGAAAGGCACAAGTTTTCTGCACAGAATGCTTATCACCACTTACAGATCTTATTTTTGCTAATCAAGAGACTATTGATTGCTATATTCCATAAATCAATTTGTGGACACAGCTTAGCTTGAAGCCTTTCTGAGACTGAAACAGGGTATGCTTCTTCCCGTCCCACCCCCTAGAAGTAGGTTTATTTTATCTGATTATGAAAGCAAGCTAATAAAAGGAGAGAAAATATAGTACATTATATACTAAGCAGTTATACATTTAAGCAATTCAGAAAAGTTGAAGAAAAAATTTTAATTAAAAACATCTAGAATCTTACCACTTACAGATTATCATTATTATCAATATTTTGCTGTTTCAGACTTTTTTCTCAGCATATATGAACACATAGATTGACCTCATTTTTGTTTTAAAAATACCTATCATGTTGTTCTGTTTTGTACCCAGCTTTTCTTTTTCGTTTCCTTAAGAATATGTTATAGACATCTTTGTATAGCAGTAAGTGAGGATGTCTTTTGGCCATTTGGTCATTACCACCTCCTACTTCTCTCAATTTCTAATTTTTAAGTTGAGAATTTTATTATAATATATATATATATATTATATAATTATAATATATAATTATATAATATAAAAATATATATTATATATTTATATATAATTAATTCTATTATGTATAATTATATTAATTTATAATTTTATTATATAATAATTACAACACCTTTTTTAAGGGTATGCATCACTTTAGTTTTTCAGTTTCAAAAAAATCACTGAATTTTAGTTACCCTTGCCAAAAGATAAAGAAGGAAGCAATTACATATTCCCTTGCAGTTGGTAAAATTTGTCCTGTAAATTAACCATTTAAGAAATTCATTCCAAAGGTCAGTTATATTGGATCTGTAATTGTGCTAAGGTTCAGACAGATCTGAATACTACCTATTCCTTATCTTTGATGAGAGGGTAGTGATTAAAATGGGAGAGGTAACAGAGATTGTTTGCTTGAGAACAACAATTTGATGTCCACTTCCTTTCCTATGCAGCCTCCTCTCTGGTAGCCAAAAACGAGGTGGCACGAGAAACCAGCTCATAACACTGACATTGTGAATGGTTATGACTTCTGGCTCACTGAAATCTAAGGTGTTACTTAAAAGATTGGGAGATAGTGTATGACATTGCTGTATCGTTAAACACAACACAAATCAAAGAAAAAAGCATATTTGCGTTTGCATGTACAGGTAAGCAATTCTGCTATTCTCACAACCTCCAGAAATGCAGAAATGAAGAAACATATCTCCTATTTGATTACTCTCTAGGCAGGTAAACTAAACTTTATAATAGTGTTGGTGACAGTCATATAATCTGAAATAATGTTTCAGGATGCAACAAGTCAGTGTTACAGAGACCTCTGATTTTGGTTAAAATAGTCTTTTCATGTGTTCTGTTGTTGAATTAAAACCCACTTTTTCTAGTAGAAAGTGTTTGCTTGCCCCCCTGGGCTTGGAACAGAAGTCCTTGGTCTTTCTCTGGAGCACCAAAAAGTCTGGGACGGGGACTCTTAGTCTCAGACAGTCTGGCAGTTGAGCTCTAGATTCTCTTCTGGCTGACGTTATCCTTGCTACCGTTTTAGGTTGCTTGAACAAATCATTCCTCGGTAATCTGAGGGAAGGGAGGAGCTCATTAAGCAAGTGCTTTCTTTTTTTTTTTTTTTAAATTTATCTTTTGGCTACATTGGGTTTTTGTTGCTGTACATGGACTTTTCTCTAGTTGCGGCAAGCAGGGGCTACTCTTCATTGCAGTGCGCGGGCCTCTCTCATTGCAGTGGCTTCTCTTATTGAGGAGCATGGGCTCTAGGTGCACAGGCTTCATTAGTTGCAGCACACAGGCCCAGTAGTTGTGGCACGTGGGCCCTAGAGCATGCGGGCTTCAGTAGTTGTGGCGCGCGGGCTCAGTAGTTGTGGCTCACAGGCTCTAGAGCGCAGGCTCAATAGTTGTGGCGCACGGACTTAGTTGCTCCGCGGCATGTGGGATCTTCCTGGACCAGCGCTCAAACCCGTGTCCCCTGCATTGGCAGGCGGATTCTTAACCACTGAGCCACCAGGGAAGTCCCAGTAGGTGCCTTCTTGTATTTAAGTACAGTAGTTATCTAAACAGGTGAATGCCTGTGGTAGTAAACCATGTGATGAAAAAAAAAGATGAGATCATTAAATGGTCTTGTTAACATATGTATGGGCTGTTAGCCCTGTGGTCTTCCTAGAAATATTTGCAATTTTAAAGGAGGATAATACTTAAACACATCTCTTTTTGGTATAATTTTAAAAGTAAACACTTCAGGCAGTGGAAAGATATTTAAGTGTGTGCTGGATAAGTCACTTTTGCCTGGGACATATTCAACTCCCCTAGGCTAGACTGCTTTTTATACTCTCTTGCCTTCCTGGACTTGTTAACCTAAGGAAGTCCAAAGCTTTTTCCTTGATGGTTGCTGTTGGCTGTGGAGGTGTATTCTGCTTAAGCAAGGATGGCCGTTTGGAAGTACAGGTCATTTATAAATTATAAACTTGTAAGTACAGATCTACATATATTTGCTAATTGCATTAACAGAAAAAGAATTGGAGAATAAAAAGGTTTTGTTGCTTCTTCCTGGTCTGGAATTTCAGGGAAATAAAGGAACACTCTGTTTATCCAAAACCAGATCCATTGTTAAAATTAGTGTCGGACTTTCTTTTTGTAAATCCCTCTTCACTTTACCAGTGCTGGTCTCAGACCTCAAACTGTTTCAAAACCATAACATTTCTTAGTGACTGATTGATCTGTATTATGTGTCCAGCCATCAGAGGGATCTTGGGATGTTGCTTGTGTAAACTGTAATCCAATCTGATGCTGTGCATTTAGTTACAGTCTTTCATAGACCTATTGGCAATACTCTATCCTCCTGGATTTGGGAATAGAGCTTATCTGATACCTTCAGGGGGGAAAAAATCCATTCATTTTTCTCTCTTTCCCCACTTAAATAACTCAACACATCTGGTAACACTGTAGGATCATTGTCCTCGCAGTTCCTCTGCAGCTCATATTGCTACAATATTTCTTAAGTATTTGGTTACCTAAAGGGCAATGCGATTAAAAAAAAAAAAAAAGACTTTGTATAGGTCTTACAAATTAACCCATCTGCAGAGCTAGAAAAAAATAATCCCTTTAATCAGCAAAATTTCCATATCGGCAGCCTTGTGTGTGTTGTGCAGGATGCATGTAAATATAAATTTGGAGATAAATGCTTATGTGTTAAAATTTTAAAGCATATCTTTCTAAAAATTCATGTCATTTGCCTCTAAGAAAATGTTTATTAAATCCAAGGTACCTGAGATTGAAGTATCTTGTTGTTTGGGTCTGTATCCTTTGGCTTAATAATGTCTTCAATTACAAGAATGATAAAAGCTGAAACAAAATCCTTTAATTCAGTCAAAACTGAGCTAAATTTTAGGAAGCAAAGAGTGGAAATCTGATACAGGACTGCATAACATAGGAAGTTAAGTATATAAGATACTAAGACTTCTTAAGAAGCGGGTAGGGTTGCCTTGAGGAATTCTTGTTTGAAATGGCTGCACTGAACATTATAATAAATACCACTGTTTTATCCTCTTGAATTAAGATGGTTTATGCAAACAACTCTAAATTGTACAGTAGTTCCAAAGAGACCATTTACTATTTTCTGCTTGTTTTACATTCTGGAACAAGTTCAAAGCTTTTGATTTTGTTTGATTTTTTTTAATAGCCTGGGCCTTGAAAATAATACAGGTTTGATGATACAATTTCAATATTACAGTTCTGTAAAAATTTTCAGTGTTTATGGTACATTTGACCCAGGGGCCCTACACCAAATATATCCACAGTGCATTTTTAGTACAACAGAATGAACACGTTGGAAAGGTTGCTTTTCTCTCTGTATTACGTATGAAAATTAGCATTGTGATGCCTCCCAGAATGGGGATATTGAAAAAGTATCCACCTGACAGAAATAAACATTCAGCAAATAAATTGGGTTAAGATTTCATTAGTTATCTGAGGGACTTCCCTGGTAGCGCAGTGGTTAAGAATCCGCCTGCCAATGCAGGGCACACGAGTTCGATCCCTGGTCCGGGAAGATCCCGTGGAGCAGCTAAGCCCATGTCCCACAACTACTGAGCCTGCACCCTAGAGCCCGCGTGCCACAACTACTGAAGCCCGCGCACCTAGAGCCCGTGCAACACAACAAGAGAAGCCACCACAATGAGAAGACCACGCACCACAACGAAGAGTAGCCCCCTTTAGCCGCAACTAGAGAAAGCCCACGCGCAGCAATGGAGACCCAAAGCAGCCAAAAATAAATTAATTTAAAAAAAATTTTCATTAGTTATCTGAAATTTAAGCTTATGTTCAATATGGCTATTACTGGATTTTCACATATATTAAATGCTATGCTTACAAGATTTTTTTTTTTTTTGCTTGAATTATGACCGGAAATATTGGATCACAGCTCTAATATCCAGGTGGGCAATGCCATTTGCCAGGATCTTTGCACATAACCCCATTTTTTTTTTCTATCAAGCAGAATACTGCCTTGCTACTAAGCCTTGTGAAGCATTCTGAGGTAAAAATAGGAATACATTTTTTTAATTGTCTCTTTTGATTTTTTTCTTCTTTTTTAGGTTGTGGAACTTTTAGCAAGTGCTCTTATGGATTTGGTACAAGGAGTATACCATGAAAATTCTACTTCAGCAAAGGTAAAGATTTGGTAGTCATTATAAAATGTTAGGTTAAAAACCCTCGTGGCAAAAGTAGAATTGACAAGCAAAAATATCATTCTTGTTTTGTGTTTAAATTGTTCATGACATTTTTTTAGATTAGTGTTTTGGCTACAAATTCATGGTCATATGCTTTGCACATAGCAGATTTAGCCAATTAAAACAACCTCTTATCCTCTGGCTGGATTCAAAGTCTGTTCAATCTGCAGCAGCCCAGAAGACACCAGGATGCTTCTGGCTGGTAGGTAGCACTGTCAAAAAGGCAGGCAGGCTGGAGAAGCAGCTCACGCTGAGGTGGCTGGACCCAGCCTCTCCTCAGAAGAAGGGGCTTTCCATGTCCCAAAAGAGTGGACATGGTCCCAGGAAGGTGACTGTTGGGGGCATGAGGGAGGAATGTCTTTTATATCCAAGAACCAGAATTTACTGCATTATTAAATTCTCTGTGATAAGACGTAAGATGATTGCACAGTTGGATTATTTTGATTAATTTTATAGATCTAGAATTAAGGATTTTTGACTCATTTAGCAGGACATCTCAAAAAGGGTTACGTTTTATTTCCTTAAAATGCAGTTATTTCATTTCAGCAGGATATTGAATGTGAAGCAATTGCTTCATTGACCACCACCATCAGTTAACATGTTATAAAATATTATAAGGGACTCCTATATAAGTGTTTCATTCTAACTTCTTAAGCTTCTGCATTAGCAAGATTTCACTCACTGCAAATTAGAAAAAAAATATGTATGCACATCTTAAGCTTTTTGACATTTCCATGTGAAAAAAGAAAGACAAATTTTACTCGAAGTGAAACATAGGGCATGAGCAACTTGGATATGAAATTTAAAATTTAAAAGTATAACCCAGGGATTCTGGATGGTTCAGAGAGTGGTTAGTGAAATATGAAGAATTATACCTTGAACATCTGCTATCATTTGGTTCAGGGAACCATAGTTCCTGGCAGGCATATCAAACTTCACCTAAGCAGCATAGTGCTGTGTGGGGACCTGGCAGGGTATATGACCACAGTAGACCCCCTTTCCTGTGTTTTTCAAAAACATACCATAGGGCTTCCCTGGTGGCACAGTGGTTGAGAGTCCGCCTGCCGATGCAGGGGACACGGGTTCGTGCCCCGGTCCGGGAAGATCCCACATGCCACGGAGCAGCTGGGCCCATGAGCCATGGCCGCTGAGCCTGCGCGTCCGGAGCCTATGCTCCGCAACGGGAGAGGCCACAACAGTGAGAGGCCCGCGTACTGCAAAAAACAAACAAAACAAAACAAAACAAAAACATACCATAGTTCTCTACCATGGCTGAAGGTTAATAGGAGATTGTAAAATGGAGGACTCCTGGTCTAGTTCCACTTATAAAAAGACCCCTTGTATATAGTATGATGAAGACGATGGTAGGTAAGCAAATAACACTGTGGTAAGTAATTCACCTGTTTCTTCCTTAAAGTCTTCACAGTAATCCTGCTAGCAGAGACTGCTGCTCTCCCCATTTTACATCTGTGAAAACTGAGGCTTAGAAAAGATTAATGTGCCCATAGTCATACAACTTGTTAGTTGAGATTGAACTTCAGACCTCTTAACCTCTCATTCACTGCCTCTGTAACCTTAATGAAACCTGATTTGCTAGCATGCCTCTGCCATACCTGAGATCCTACCATATATGATGATTACAGTGACCTCTTCTGGCAGCTGAAGCATTGTTTCCCCCCCGGGATATTTCTAAGGTGTTCAGTTTAGTTCCATATAAGATATTAATGTTTTATAGTTAAATATCTGTTAAGTTTTAAGTGAAAGTGTTATTGTTGATTTTAAGGTTCTTGACTTATTCACTCTTATCATTTGTCCACTATAATTACTCCAGTTTATTAATAATTTTGTGAACATTTGTTAAGTACTTTTTATATTTCAAGCAGACCTACTAGCAACAACAATAAAAATGCTTAGCACTTCACAGTTTGCTTATACTTTCTACATAATCACCTATGAAAAGGGTGACATTTGTTGGTACCCATTTTATAGAGGAAAAGCCTAAAATTCAGAGATGACAAATGCCAAGAAAGCATAGTGTCTGGAAATTGTTAATGCATGTTTGACAGTGACATGATCTGAACCCAGGTTTTTTGACTCCAAGTCCTATGTAATCTCTTTCTTCCTGGGAAAGAGAAGAGAGGCAGCAGCAGAGTCTTTGAAGGACTGTTGATCATACATGAACCATCACTTAGCAAGCACCAGTTGCTGACTTTGATTATCTAATTTAAGTTTTACTCAAAAGACTCTAGCAATGCTTTGTCATCTGCCCTCTTTCCCCACCACCTTCCCAAACACAGTCCTTTCAAACACTTGAGAACTTTTTTAAGCAGTTACATTTCTGAATATAGCCAAACCATTTAAAGAGCTGTTCTTTTTTTATAACGGAAACAGAAATGCATAGTTGAACTGAAGCAGTGGGAGTGCTTCTTGATGCCTTCATTTGCTCTTTAGGTCCAATTTAGGTTAACCACATTTCCCTTCCTAACCAGAAAAATTCTGAGCTTTTTTTTTTCCCCTTCTGCGTGTGCTTGCCATTACAGTGGCTGTTCAGAATCTGGTTTTTCTAACTTGGCCCAGGAATCATTTCAGAGACAGAGAGAGCACTGCCCCCCACATGGAGTGCCTTCAAGGTTTTCATGTTCTGACAAGATTGGGAAGCAGCCACAAGTGGAGGTCATGTGGGAAGTGAGTTGCACAACCTCCGTAGCCTGGGGCCAATTCAGTACACAAAAGAATTGCTTTGTGATTTAAAATAAGCTGCAAACCATTTCATCTCTCCAGGGATAAGAGGATACAATAGTGGTCTGTTTTCTATATGGCTACTTACTACAGTGATGGAGAAGCTGGGTAGTATAAAAATAGCTTTCTGTGGAGTAGTATCTCTGTGACTAGGGTAGATGCATTAAAGCAAATGGAGGGGAATCGTAACTGAATATGTTAGAAATCACCTTCTCTAGAAGTTTGTAGAGTAATTACCTAATCCTCCTTAAAACTATGAAAATGTATGTGACTTATGTTAGTAATACTTAACAGATTGTACGTAAATTGGGATTCAGTGTTATTTAGGAAATTCATCCTTGTTCTGTCCATTGAAAAATAACATTTTTATTTTTGCATTTGCTAGTTTGCGAACCATTTCTTCCTTGAAATAAAAATTAGCCATTGTGCTTTCTTTAGTGTTTATATCTCCCTTCACTTTACCTGCTTTTTCTTTTTTTGTTAGCTAATTGAAGAAAGAAGCACATCAGATAGAAAAAATGCACTTTAAATGGTCGTTTGCCATCCTAAGAGTTCCCTAGTCATTGTATTCATATTACTGTGCACACTAAATATTTTACATTTTAGCAAAATTTGCTTTGAATCCATAGGCCATTATATCTAAAATCTTTTTTTTTTTTTTTTTTGCTGTACGCGGGCCTCTCACTGTTGTGGCCTCTCCTGTTGTGGAGCACAGGCTCCAGACGCGCAGGCCCAGCGACCATGGCTCACGGGCCCAGTGCTCCACGGCATGTGGGATCTTCCCGGACCGGGGCACGAACCCGCGTCCCCTGCATCGGCAGGCCGACTCTCAACCACTGTACCACCAGGGAAGCCCTATCTAAAATCTTTTTAACACAATTATCTTATTATTATAACTTGTTTTCTAATTAGAAAAGTAAATACATGTTCATTAAATAAAAATTGAAAGTACAGAAAAGGTCAAGAGGAAAATAAAAATTATTTTATATAAGCCATCCCCCAGAAATGAATCACGATTACGTTCTAGTGTATTTCCTTCTAGAGTTCATTCTATATTTCTCCCATTTTTGAGTTATTATTGTACATATAATTTTTCATCCTGATTTACTCTCCAGGATAGTCATTTTTGTTATTAAAAGTCTTCAAAAATATTTAATGGCTGTTTAATATTTCTTCATACTACTGTACTATAATTTACTGAACCAGTCCACAGTTTTTGGACACTTGTGGTTTTTTTTTTTTTAACTAATTTAAACAATATTGTGATGAACATTTTAGTGTACATAACTTTGCTCTATTTCATACTATTTGCTAAAAAAGAAAAATCTGAAAGTGAGATCCTTGAATTAAAAAAGTAAGAATATTTTCAATATATCCCTATGCAGAAAAGGACTACTATCCTTAGAAAAACTACTTGTAAGGTTGGCCTTGGATTTTAGGGATGTTTCCACCGTTCTCTAACTGATAAGGGCAGTTCACTGTACCTAAATTGTCTCTGCAAACAATGTTATTTATACTGATCACCTGCTTTCTTTCTGGGAGTCTGGAATTTCAGTACATCCTAGGCAGTGGTTGCCTACATCACCAGTTCCAACAAAAACTCTGAAAACTGAGTCTCCAGTGAATATCCCTGCTAGACAGCATTTCACATATGTTCTCATACATGTTAATTCTTGGAGGAATTAATCACAACCTTTGTGACTCCACTGGTAGAGGAAGGATTCTTAGAAGCTTACACCTGGTTTCCTCCAGACTTCATCTCTGCACCTTTTTCCTTTGCTGGTTTTACTTTGTATCCTTTTGCTGTAGTAAACTACACCTGTGAGTTCAACTATATGCTAAGTCCTGTGTATCCTCCTCACAAACCATCAAACCTGGGGGTGATCTTGGGGATCCCAACACACTCTTTTTCTGATTTTTTATTGTTTATTTCCCATCCACTCCTGCTCCCTCCTTAGGAATCTAATCAAGGTCCTCTGTAAGGCATGTGTCTTCAACCCATGTTGGTGTTGAGATGGATAACAGCAGACTTCTTCCCTATTTTCAGAGGTTCTGCTCATGTTAGCTTGGTCCCAGTCTCAGGAAAGTGAGAGGGTTTTAAAGAGAATCCAGTTGTCTTGGAAAAGAACTGATTTTAATAGAGTCACTGAAATTGTAAAGATCCGTTCTATTTTTTTCTAAACACATTATATTTCCAGTAGATTATTCTCTTATGAGGAATATCATTGTTTTTGTGGGCAAGATAACTTCTATCCACTTATTTGTTTTATCTTTTTCTTTTTTTAAAGATTTTTTTGATGTGGACCATTTTTTTTAATATAAATTTATTTATTGATTGATTGATTGATTGGTTATTTATGGCAGCACTGGGTCTTCGTTGCTGTGCGCGGGATTTCTCTAGTTGCAGCGAGCAGGGGCTACTCTTCATTGCGGTGTGCGGGCTTCTCATTGTGGTCGCTTTTCGTTGCAGAGCACAGGCTCTAGGCGCGTGGGCTCAGTAGTTGTGGCACACGGGCTTTGTTGCTCCACGGCATGTGGGATCTTCCTGGACCAGGGATTGAACCCATGTCCCTTGCATTGGCAGGGGGATTCTTAACCACTGCACCACCAGGAAAGTCTCTATGTGGACCATTTTTAAAGTCTTTATTGAATTTGTCACAATATTGCTTCTGTCTTATGTTTTGGTTTTTTGGCCGTGAGGCATATATGATCATAGCTCCCTGACCAGGGATTGAACCTGTACCCCCTGCACTGGAAGGCAAAGTCTTAACCACTGGACATCCACGGGAAGTCCCTGTTTTATCTTTATGTTTATCTTTTCTTTTTGGCTCTCATGCAGCTTTCAAGTAAAACAAAAATAAGATAATTCAGTCCACTAGGAAGTTATGGATTATGTCCTATCTGCAAAGCACTATGCCACCATCTAAAATATAATAAAAAATGAGCAAGCTGAGTTTTTCCCATTGAGAAATATAACAGGAGGGACTTGTGAACAAAAATTACATCTGGCTGGGAAAATCAGAAAAGATATTATGGAGAATGTGATATTTGAGACAGACATTTAAGGATAGGAAGGATGTCTACTGATGGCATCCTTGAGGAGAAGGATGGCATTTCAAGCAGAAGAAACAGCATGATCAAAAGTAGGGAAGCATACGTAAGATCAGGGCTTTCTCCATGTTAGAATAAAGGAATAGTGAGAAGACTGGAAAAGTAGGTTTTGTCATATGCAAGAAGACTCATAATGCTGGAATGTAGAGCTAATATCCTTTTTAGTAATTGAGATAAGAGAGAGAATGAAGGTTTTTAAACACAGTAATTACACGATCATATTAACCTTCGGGGAAGTTAATTCAGCGTGGCTTACAGGAGATTGGAGGGAAATGAGAACAGTTAGAAAGCCAAAATAATGATGAAGGTCAGAGGTGCTCTTCTCCCACTTCGATGTGGTTGGCCCCTTCTTGATATTCATATCTCTACATCGGTATCATCTTCTCAGAGAGATGACCCACACCCAATCTAAAGTAGCCACCCTACTTATTAATTCTCTTTATCTTAATCACAATAGCCACCATCTGATGTTTTTCTTATTGTTTACTTTCAGTCTCCTCCTACAAGAATATAAACTCCATGGGAGGAAGGATTTTGTTTACCATAGTAATCCCAATATCAGCACGGTGCCTAGCACATTAGTAGTAGCCCAAAAATATTTGTTAAATTAATGATATAGAAAGGCCTGGAGTGCTTGGAATGGAAGATTTTTCTCATTTTTCTGACAGCTTTATTGATGTAAGTCAGCTGCAAATATTTAAAGTACACTATCTGATATGTTTTGATATATGTGTGCACCAGTAAAGCTATCATCACAATCAAGATAATAAATATATACATCACTCCTTGCTGCAAAAGCAGTGGATCCCCCAAACTCAGTGTTCGTTAGCTGTAATATAAGTCCACTGAAGGCATAGCATCCGTCTGAGCCCATTGCATTGCCCCTGCAGGATTTGGGGTAAAGGGTAACCAACACAAATATGCTAATGCACATGATTCTTCCCATGCCATAAATAATAAAGTCCTTTATCTCTGAACCAGGAGTCTTATGTCTTCTGTTAGCATGCACAAAACAGCAAAACAGTAACAGACTCACTCACTAGGTTGTATGTATGTAGGATAAAAGCAAATCCCAGATCCAACAACTAGACCCTCCAGTATAATGTTGAAGTGGTGAGAATGGACATCCTTGCTTTCCTCCTGATGCTAGGAAGAAAACATTCAATATTTGACCACTATTAAGTATGATGTTAGCTGCAGGTTTTGGTTTTGGTTTTGGTTTTGATAGAGGCTCCTGATTAGTGAATATGTTCCCTTATATTCTTAATTTCCTGAGGGTTTTTTACCAGAAATTAATGTTAGGTTTTGACCATTTTTATTTCTGGAGCTACTGAGGTGATCATATATATATATATATATATATATATATATATGTATATATGTATATATATTTTTTTTAGTTTTCTTCTCTTTTGAGATTTTCTTTTTTAGTCTGTTAATATGGTGACTTAATTGATTGATTTTCAAATGTTAAATCAGCCTTGGATTCCTGGAATAAACCTCACTTGATCATGATGCAGTCACCCTTTTCTATATTGTTGGATTTGATGCTCTAAAATTTTGTTAATGTTTACATTTTTATTCGTGAGGAATAAGGTGTGTTATTTTCAGTTCTTTGTAATGTCTTTGTCTTTTGTCAATATCAAGATAATGCTGGCCTCAAAATGAATTGGGAAGTATTTCCTCTTTGATTTTTTGAAAGATTTTATGTAGAATTAGTACTGTTTCTTCCTTACATATTTGATAGAATCCACTAATGAAACCATCTGGATCTTTCTTTATGGGAAAGTTTTTTTGTTTTTTTTTTTCCTACTACAAATTTAGTTGCTTAAAAGTATCATACTATTTAGGTTATGTATTTCTTCATGAGTAGATTTTGGTAGTTTGTTCGCTGCAATGAAACACTATTTAATTTAAGTTGTCAAATTTATTGGCCTAAAGTTCTTCATATTATTCGCATATTATCCTTGTAATATCTGTAGAATTTGCAGTAATGTCACTTCTCTCATTTCTGATACTGGTAATTTGTATCTTCTCTCTAATTTTCCTAGAGGCTTAACAATATTATTGATTTCAGAGCACCAGCTTTTGGTTTCATTGACTTTATTTTTTCTCCTTTCTTTTACATTGATTTTTCACTCTGATTTTTACAATCTCTTTTCTTTTGATTGCTTTGGTTTTATTTCCTCTTCTATTTTTATTCTTTTAAGCTGAAATCATGTATTTGAACTCTGATTTCTTTTCTAATATGGTATTTAGTGAAAAGAATTTCCATCTAAGTGCTACTTTAGTGGCATCCCACAAATTTCCATTATGTTGTTTTTCATTTCCATTCAGTTCAAGCCACTTACTAATTTCTCTTTTCCTTAGACTCATGGATTATTTTACAGTTTGTTATTTAGTTTCCAAATATTTGGGGATTTTACAGATGGCTTTCTGTTATTGATTTATAATACCATTGTGACTAGGGACCTTTTTTTTTTTTTTTTGCGGTACGCAGGCCTCTCACTGTTGTGGCCTCTCCCGTTGCGGAGCACAGGCTCCAGACACGCAGGCTTAGTGGCCATGGCTCATGGGCCTAGCCACTCCTCGGCATGTGGGATCTTCCCGGACTGGGGCACGAACCTGTGTCTCCTGCATCAGCAGGCGGACTCTCAACCACTGCGCCACCAGGGAAGCCCTGGGAACATTTTATATGGTTTGAATTATTTTAAATTTATTGAAAGTTGTTTTATGGCTCAGATATGAACTATCCCAGTAAATGTTTTATATTCACTTAAAAAGAATATGTAGATGACATGATACTATACATAGAGAATCCTAAAGATGCCAACAGAAAACTACTTGAGCTAATCAATGAATTTGGTAAAGTAGCAGGATACAAAATTAATGCACAGAAATCTCTTGCATTCCTATACACTAATGAAGAAAAATCTAAAAGTGAAATTAAGAAAACACTCCCATTTACCATTGCAACAAAAAGGATAAAATATCTAGGAATAAACCTACCTAAGGAGACAAAAGACCTGCATGCAGAAAATTATAAGACACTGATGAAAGAAATTAAAGATGATACAAATAGATGGAGAGATATACCATGTTCTTGGATTGGAAGAATCAACATTGTGAAAATGACTGTACCACCCAAAGCAATCTACAGATTCAATGCAATCCCTTTCAAACTACCACTGGCATTTTTCACAGAACTAGAAAAAAATATTTCACAATTTGTATGGAAACACAAAAGATCCCAAATAGCCAAAGCAATCTTGAGAAAGAAAAACGGAGCTGGAGGAATCAGACTCCCTGACTTCAAACTATACTACAAAGCTACAGTAATCAAGACGGTACGGTACTGGCACAAAAACAGAAATATAGATCAATGGAACAGGACAGAAAGCCCAGAGATAAACCCACTCACATATGGTCACCTTATCTTTGATAAAGGAGGCAAGAATATACAGTGGAGAAAAGACAGCCTCTTCAGTAAGTGGTGCTGGGAAAACTGGACAGCTACATGTAAAATAATGAAATCAGAACACTCCCTAACACCATACACAAAAATAAACTCAAAATGGATTAAAGACCTAAATGTAAGGGAAGATACTATACAACTCTTAGAGGAAAACATGGGGAGAACACTGTATGACATAAATCACAGCAAGATCCTTTTTGACCCACCTCCTAGAGAAATGGAAATAAAAACAAAAATAAACAAATGGGACCTAATGAAGCTTCAGAGCTTTTGCACAGCAAAGGAAACCATAAACAAGACTAAAAGACAGCCCTCAGAATGGGAGAAAATATTTGCAAATGAAGCAACTGACAAAGGATTAATCTCCAAAATTTACAAGCAGTTCATGCAGCTCAATATCAAAAAAACAAACAACCCAATCCAAAAATGGGCAGAAGACCTAAATATACGTTTCTCCAAAGAAGATATACAGATTGTCAACAAACACATGAAAGAATGCTCAACATCATTAATGATTAGAGAAATGCAATTCAAAAGTACAATGAGATATCATCTCACACCAGTCAGAATGGCCATCATCAAAAAATCTACAAACAGTAAATGCTGGAGAGGGTGTGGAGAAAAGGGAACCCTCTTGCACTGTTGGTGGGAATGTAAATTGATACAGCCACTATGGAGAACAGTATGGAGGTTCCTTAAAAAACTAAAAATAGAACTGCCATACGACCCAGCAATCCCACTACTGGGCATTATACTCTGAGAAAACCATAATTCAAAAAGAGTCATGTACCACAATGTTCATTGCAGCTCTGTTTACAATAGCCAGGACATGGAAGCAACCTAAGTGTCCATCAACAGATTAATGGATAAAGAAGATGTGGCACATACATACAATGGAATATTACTCAGCCATAAAAAGAAACGAAATTGAGCTATTTGTAGTGAGGTGGATGGACCTAGAGTCTGTCATACAGAGTGAAGTAAGTCAGAAAGAGAAAAACAAATACCTTATGCTAACACATATATATGGAATCTAAAAAAAAAAGGTCATGAAGAACCTAGGGGCAAGACAGGAATAAAGACACAGACCTACTAGAGAATGGACTTGAGGATATGGGGAGAGGGAAGGGTAAGCTGGGACAGAGTGAGAGAGTGGCATGGACATATATACACTACCAAACGTAAAATAGATAGCTAGTGGGAAGCAGCTGCACAGCACAGGGAGATCAGCTCGGTGCTTTGTGAGCACCTAGAGGGGTGGGATAGGGAGGGTGGAGGGAGACGCAAGAGGGTAGGGCTATGGGGATATATGTATCTGTATAACTGATTCACTTTTATATAAAGCAGAAACTAACACACCATTGTAAAGCAATTATACTCCAATAAAGATGTTAGAAAAAAAAGAATATGTATTCTGCTATTATTTCTTAGAGTGTTCTATAAATACCAATTAAGTCAATTTGATAGTATCATTAAAGTCTTTTATATTTGTTATTATTTTCATTCTGCTTATTCTGTCAGTTACTGACAGAAAGGTGTTAAAGTCTCTGACTGTGACTGTGGATTTTTCTATTTCTTCCTGCAGTTCTAATTTTTCCTTCATGTATCTTGAAGCTTTGCTTTAGGTACTTTAACCTTTAGAATTAATATATTATTTTTAGGATCATTATGTTATCTTGACGATTCATCCCTTTATTGTTAACTGACCTTTGTAATCTCTGGTAATATTCTTTATATTTTTTCAATATGTACTTAATCTGATATTAATATAACAACTCTATCCTTTTGATTAAAATTATCATGGTATATATATATATATTTCCATCCTTTTACTTTTTATATATTTAAAATGAGCTTCTTGTATGAAGGATTTTGCTCTTTTATCCAGTATGACAATCTCTACCTTTTAATTTGTGCATTTAGATCATTTACACCAGATGCATTTATTAGTATGGTTCAGTTTAAATCTATAATACCATCTTGTTATTTATTTATTTGTCTCATTTTTTCTTTCTTCCTTTTTCTTCTTTTTCTGCCTTCTCTTAGATTATTTTACGTGATGCTATTTTTTCTCCTTTTTTAACTTATTAACTATAAATCTTTGATGCATTTTTTTAGTGGTTGCTATTGAGTTTATAATATATATATCTTTAACTTATCACAGTCTACCTTCAAGTGATAGTATACCTTTACTTATAGTATAAGAACCTTACGAAAGTTTATTTCTGTTTCTTCCCTCCCAGGTTTTGTGTTATCATTGTCATACATTTTACTTCCGTATATATTAAAAATCCCACAATAAATTATTATTTTTGCTTTAAACATTCAATTATATTTTCAAGTGATTTCATTTTTTAAGTCTTTTATATTTACCCACATGGTTACTATCTTCAGTGCTTTTCATTTCTTTATGTTGATCCAAATTTCCTTGTGGTATTTTTTTATTTCTTCCTAAAAGATTTCTTTTAACATTGCTTATAGTGCAGGCCTGCTGGTGATTAATTCTTTCAACTTTCATGTGTCTGAAAAAGTCTTTATTTCAACCTTGCTTTTGAAAGGTATATTCACTGGTTATAGAATTCAAGATTGATTATTTTTTTCTTTCAGTGTTTTAAAGATATTGCTTCATGGTCTTTTCACTTACATTGTATCCAACAAGAAAGCTGCTGTTATTCTTATCTTTGTTCCTCTGTACATAGCATGTCTAAATTTCTCTGGCTGTTTTTCTGATTTTCTTTTTACCACTGGTTTTGAGCAATTGGATTATGATGCCTTAGTGTCATTTTTTTTTCTTTCATGTTTCTTGTGCTTGTGATTCATTGAGCTTCTTGGATCTGTGACTTTATTGTTTTTATCAAATTTTGGAAAATTTTGGTCATTATTTCTTTAAATATTTTTTTGATCTTTCCTCCTTTCTCCTCTATCACAAGGACACCAGGCTGCTTGAAGTTATCGCAGAGCCCACTGTGCTGTAGTTTTTTTTTTTCCCATATTTTTCTCTCCGCATTTCATTTTGGATAATTTCTGTTGGTGTGCATTCAAGTTCACCAATTTATATCTTCCATGTTTCTACTTAACATACTCACTGTTTCTTCTAGCTCTCCTAGACCATATGGAATACAGTTATGAAAACTGTTTTAATATCCCTATCTACTAACTCTATCATCTGTGTCATTTCTAAGTTGATTTCAATTGACTGATTTTATTCCTCATTATGCATTGTATTTTCCTGCCCTTTTTTTTTTTTTTTTGCATGCTTGGTTATTTTTGATTGGGTGCCAGACACTGTGAATTTTATTTTGTGGATGCTAGATATTTTTGTGTCTCTATAAATATTCTTGAGCTTTCTTCTGGAATGCAGTTAAATTACTGGAAACAGTTTGATCCTTTCAGGTCTTACCTTTAAGCTTTGTTACTCAGGACCAGAGTGGCATTTAGTCTAGGGCTAACTTTCCCCACTGCTAAGGCAAACCCTTCCGAGTACTCTACTGATACCCTGTGCATTATGAGTTTTCCCCCTCCATCTGGTGGGAACAGGAACTATTCCCAGCCCTGTGTGAGCTCTAGGGATTGTTCCCTCCATACGTTCTGAATGATTCTTTCCCCAGACTTTGGTAGTTTCTTTGCACCCATGCACTGGGAATACTCAGCTAAAGACTTTCAAGAGACCCTCTATACCCCTCCAGAGCTTTGTGCAGCTCTCTTTTCTTGAGTACTCTCCTGTGAACTCTGGCGCCTAACTCAAACCCCTTTGTGCTCTCTAGACATCCAGGTCCATCTCCTCAACTCAAGGAAACTATTAAGGCTCTAGTGCAACCTGGCGTTCTCTCCAGGCAGTAAGCTGGAACAATTGTAAGACTCATTTATTTCCTGTCTCTCAGAGATCACTGTCCTCTGTTGACTGATTTTAAATGACTTAAAAGCTCTTGTTTCATATATTTTGTGCAATATTTTAATTGTTTCAGGTGTGAGAAATCCTATTGCTCCATTTTGCTGGAAGCACCAGTCTTCATAATTTTATTTTTTAGTGTACATTACAATAACTTTTAAAAAAATAACAAGTATAAAATTTTCCACCTATAAATTTCAGGGTGTTGGTACCCTAAAATACTTATTTTAGTGTGTCTGTTGGGTACTTCATCCATGAAAATAAGAAATCAACAATGGCTCCAATGTTTTTCACCTGGTTGACCAGAAAAATGATGGTAGATTTCACATAAAAGAGAGTAGGTTATAAAGAGAAGTGAATGAGTTTAGTTGATATCAGATTAATGTTGAGCTGCTGGCAGACTCTCTAGATGAAAGAGAGAGTCAAGAGCTCCAGAGAGGCAATGTTGGAAATTTTCTTTGTAAACTTATAGGTAAATGAGTTTTGGTAGACAAAGAAACAAAAAAGTTTAGAAAAATAAAAATAGAATGGAGAATACAAAGGAGGTAGATATGGCAATCAGTACTACCAGGATGCACTGTAAGTGGATTTTGAATTTGACACTACTTCTTCCCAACTAAGACTGAAAGGGAAATATGTTGTGTTCTGAATTTATTATTTGATGACTAATGCTACAAATAATTTTTATATAGAAATTTTCTCCTAAACTTAAACAAATAGGGATATATGTGATGGACCCCTATGTAAGGGATATCGGCGAACATAGTGAATAGTACCTTCAACATAAAATTGCAAACAGTGCATTCTACCAGCATCTACTCAGAAATTGGAGGATATGTAGTAATTCATATCGCAGTGAAGATATTTCTTGTGATGGAAAACTGGGAGAATAAGATTCTGTCTCCTGATACTTTCACATAATAAAGAGATTGAATTTTGGAAATCTAGATAAAGTGTTTCTCATTGGATTCTGGTTGACTTGTTTGTTATCATGAATTCTGCATTTAGCCATAGCGTTGAATTAGGCCATTTTGATAAAGTGCTTATTAGTAAACTTGTATTGAATTGCTTCTCTATCTACAACAGCACACTGAGTACTACCAGAGCACTGAAAACAAAGCTACAACAAAAAACACAAACCTTCTCTCAGGGATCTGATGATACATATAGGTCAGAAGAAAAGTGTGCATGAAACCACTGGATAGCAGTTTACCCATGAGACCACATGCCAAATTATATGATACAGGCTAAATATTTAGGCAAACGTGCAACATTAAGAATAAATAGAAGTATTTCAGGGGAAGCTTCTTGGAGGAGCTAATTTTCTTTTAAGTTGAGTCTTAGAAGGTGTAGTAGAATTAGGAGAAGTTGTTGAGGTTTGTTGGAATCAGAACATTGCCTGGGAGGTCAGATTTGTTTATTCATTCATTTAACATATTCTTTGAGCATCTGCCGTGTGGCAGACATTAGTGGTATAAGAGCTCGGTGAATAAGACATCTTTGTTCTCATGGAGCTTACATCCTAGTGGAGAGGCCAACTATAAACAGTTAATCACATAAATAAATGAACAAGAGAAATAACTGATACTGCACAACATAGAATTGAATAGGGAGAAGTGATAGTAAAGGATTAAGTGAGTTACTTTGGAGTGAATGTTCTTGAAAGTCCTGAGGAAATAACTTCTAAGCTGAGATCTGAGTAACAAAAAGCAGCAAGCAACTCAGGCAAGGTCCTGAGAGAGGAACCAGCTTAATGTATCCAAAAAATAGAAGGCCCACTCAGCTGAAACATGGTAGATGAACAAAAGAGTGATTGGAGGTAAGGTTAGAAAGGCAGACAGGTATTATGACAATATATGTGACTCAATCATGAAGGTGCTTTGAACACAGGTTCAAATAAAACTGAGAAGAGAAACTTATAATTTTGTTTTAGGGTTACCTAGTTATTTTTTAGGTCCGCTCATTCAACAGATGTTAATGAGTACCTATTATGCACTAGCAGCTGTGCTAGACAAATCTGGAGCATGTGTATTGAGAGCTGAGATAGAGACAAAGCTATAGTCAGATCTGGAGCAAAGGGCATTTGCTAGGGATGGGTGATCATTTTAAAAGGAATCAATGAATCAATGGATAGATCTTGAACATTAGTATTGGGGAGTTTGGATTTAAAATAGTAAGTAGAAGGAAAGTACCATAGAATCTTACACAAAGAGAAGATCTTTGATAAGGATTATTGTAGAAGCTATGAATAGGGAAGCCAGAGGAATTAGAAGCAGAGGTATTAGCTGGAAGAGTGTTAAAATAACACAGGTGTGAAGCAACAGACAAGACTGTTGGCAGTGGAAAGAAGCATAGGGCAAGGGCCCAGGAATTCCACACGTATCCTATCTCTCAACTTTTAAAGTGATTTGCAATTTATGTCTCCTGTTTTATTACTCTCTTGCTATGTATTTCGTGGAATTGAGTCAACGTTCACCATCTTTTAACCTGTTCCTTACACATCACAGACTTTATTTTGGTGCTAAGAACTCTCTAAACAGCATTTTCCCATAAAATGCATTGCACAAAACTATGTTTTAAAAAGTAATAGACGAGCATGAACCAAGGTGGTGGAGTAGAAGGACGTGCTCTCACTCCCTCTTGTGAGAACACCAGAATCACAACTAGCTGCTGGACAATCATCGACAGGAAGACACTAGAATTCACCAAAAAAAGATACCCGGCATCCAAAGACAAAGGAGAAGCCACAATGAGACTGTAGGAGGGGCACAATCACAGTAAAATCAAATCCCATAACTGCTGGGTGGGTGACTCACAGACTGGAGAACAATTATACCAAAGAAGTCCACCCACTGGAGTGAAGGTTCTGAGCCCCACGTCAGGGTTCCCAACCTGGGGTCTGGCAACAGGAGGAGGAATTCCTAGAGAATCAGACTTTGAAGGCTATTGGGATTTGATTGCAGGACTTTGACAGGACTGGGGGAAACAGAGACTCCACTCTTGGAGGGCACACACAAAGTAGTGTGCGCATCAGGACCCGGGGAAGGAGCACTGAACCCAGGGGAGACTGAACCAGACCTACCTGCTAGTGTTGGAGGGTCTCCTGCAGAGGCAGGGGTTGGCTGTGGCTCACCGTGGGGACAAGAACACTGGCAGCAGAAGTTCTGGGAAGTATTCCTTGGCATGCACCCTCCCAGAGTCTGCCATTAGCCCTACTAAAGAGCCCAGGTAGGCTCCAGTATTGGGTTGCCTCAGGCCAAACAACCAACAGGGAGGGAACCCAGACCCACCCATCAGCAGTCAAGCAGATTAAAGTTTTACTGAGCTCTGCCCACCAGAGCAACACCCAGCTCTACGCACCACCAGTCCCTCCCATCAGGAAACCTGCACAAGCCTCTTAGATAGCCTCATCCACCAGAGGGCAGACAGCAGAAGCAAGAAGAACTACAATCCTGCAGCCTGTGGAACAAAACCCACATTCACAGAAAGGTAGACAAGATGAAAAGGCAGAGGGCTATGTACCAGATGAAGGAACAAGATAAAACCCCAGAAAAACAACTAAATGAAGTGGAGATAGACAACCTTCCAGAAAAAGAATTCAGAATAATGATAGTGAAGATGATCCAGGACCTTGGAAAAACAATGGAGGCAAAGATGGAGAAGATGCAAGAAATGTTTAACAAAGACCAAGAAATGTTAACAAAGACCTAGAAGAATTAAAGAACAAACAAACAGAGATGCACAATACAATAACTAAAATGAAAACTAAACTAGAAGGAATCAATAGCAGAATAACTGAGGCAGAAGAACGGATAACTGACCTGGAAGACAGAATGGTGGAATTCACTGCTGCAGAACAGAATAAAGAAAAAAGAATGAAAAGAAATGAAGACAGCCTAAGAGACCTCTGGGACAACATTAAACGCAGCAACATTTGCATTATAGGGGTCCCAGAAGGAGAAGAGAGAGAGAGGACCTCAGAAAATATTTGCAGAGATTATAGTCGAAAACTTCCTTAACATGGGAAAGGAAATAGCCACCCAAGTCCAGGAAGCACAGCAACTCCCATACAGGATAAACCCAAGGAGAAACACACCGAGACTCATAGTAATCAAACTGGGAAAAATTAAAGACAAAGAAAAATTATTGAAAGCAGCAAGGGAAAAATGACAAATATCATACAAGGGAACTCTCATAAGGTCAACAGCTGATTTCTTAGCAGACACTCTACAAGCCAGAAGGGAGTGGCATGATATATTTAAAGTGATGAAAGGCAAGAATCTACAACCAAGATTACTCTACCCGGTAAGGATCTCATTCTGATTCAATGGAGAAATCAAAAGCTAAGAAGCAAAAGCTAAGAGAATTCAGCACCACCAAACCAGCTCTACAACAAATGCTAAAGGAACTTCTCTAAGTGGGAAACCCAAGAGAAGAAAAGGACCTACAAAAACAAACCCAAAACAATTAAGAAAATGGTCATAGGAACATACATATCGATAATTACCTTAAACATGAATGGATTAAATGCTCCAACCAAAAGACACAGGCTTGCTGAATGGATACAAAAACAAGACCCATATATATATGCTGTCTACAAGAGACCCACTTCTGACCTAGGGACACATACAGACTGAAAATGAGGGGATGGAAAACGATATTCCATGCATATGGAATTCAAAGAAAGCTTGAGCAGCAATACTCATAGCCGATAAAATAAACTTTAAAATAAATAATGTTACAAGAGACAAGGAAGGACACTACATAATGATCAAGGGATCAATCCAAGAAGAAGATATAACAATTATAAATATATATGCGCCCAATACATAAGGCAACTGCTAACAGCTGTAAAAGAGGAAATCGACAGTAACACAATAATAGTGGGGGACTTTAACACCTCACTTACACCAATGGACAGATCATCCAAAATGAAAATAAATAAGGAAACAGAAGCTTTAAATGACACAATAAACCAGATAGATTTAATTGATATTTATAGGACATTCCATCCAAAAATTGAAATTTATAGGACATTCCATCCAAAAACAGCAGATTACACTTTCTTCTCAAATGTGCATGGAACATTCTCCAGGATAGATCTCATCTTGGGTCACAAATCAAGCCTCAGTAAATTTAAGAAAATTGATATCATACCAAGCATCTTTTCTGACCACAGTGCTATGAGATTAGAAATGGATTACAGGGAAAAAAACGTAAAAAACACAAACACATGGAGGCTAAACACTATGTTACTAAATAACCAAGAGATCACTGAAGAAATCAGAGGAAATCAAAAATTACCTAGAGACAAATGACAATGAAAACGATGATCCAAAACCTATGGGATGCAGCAAAAGCAGTTCTAAGAGGGAAGTTTAGAGCTATACAAGCCTACCTCAAGAAACAAGAAAAATCTCAAGTAAACAATCTAACGTTACACCTAAAGGAACTAGAGAAAGAAGAACAAACAAAACCCAAAGTTCGCAGAAGGAAAGAAATCATAAAGATCAGAGCAGAAATAAATGAAATAGAAACAAAGAAAACAATAGCAAAGATCAATAAAACTAAAAGCTGGTTCTTTGAGAAGATAAACAAAGTTGATAAACCTTTGGCCAGACTCATCAAGAAAAAGAGGGAGAGGACTCAGGTCAATAAGATTAGAAATGAAAAAGGAGAAGTTACAACAGACACCGCAGAAATACAAAGCATTCTAAGAGACTACTACAAGCAACTCTATGCCAATAAAATAGACAACCTGGAAGAAATGGACAAATTCTTAGAAAGGTATAACCTTCCAAGACTGAATCAGGAAGAAACAGAAAATATGGACAGACCAATCACAAGTAATGAAATTGAAACTGTGATTAAAAATCTTCCAACAAACAAAAGTGCAGGACCAGATAGCAGATTCACAGGTGAATTCTATCGAACATTTAGAGAAGAGCTAATACCCATCCTTCTCAAACTCTTCCAAAAAATTGCAGAGGAAGGAACACTCCCAAACTCATTCTAGGAGGCCACCATCACCCTGATACCAAAACCAGACAAAGATACTACAAAAAAAGAAAATTACAGACCAATATCACTGATGAATATAGATGCAAAAATCCTCAACCAAATACTAGCAAACAGAATCCAGCAACACATTAAAAGGATCATACACCATGATCAAGTGGCATTTATCCCAGGGATGCAAGGATTCTTCAATATGTGCAAATCAATCAATGTGATACATCATATGAACAAATTGAAGAATAAAAACCATATGATCATATCATAGATGCAGAAAAGCCTTTTGACAAAATTCAACACCCATTTATGATAAAAACTCTCCAAAAAGTGGGCATAGAGGGAACCTACCTCAACATAATAAATGCCATATACGACAAACCCACAGCAAACATCATTCTCAATGGTGAAAAACTGAAAGCATTTCCTCTAAGATCAAGAACAAGACAAGGATGTCCATTCTCACCACTATTATTCAACATAGTTTTGGAAGTCCTAGCCACGGCAATCAGAGAAGAAAAAGAAATAAAAGGAATACAAATTAGAAAAGAAGAAGTAAAACTGTCACTGTTTGCAGATGACATGATACTATACATAGAGAATCCTAAAAATGCCACCAGAAAACTACTTGAGCTAATCAATGAATTTGGTAAAGTTGCAGGATACAAAATTAATGCACAGAAATCTCTGGCATTCCTATACACTAATGAAGAAAAATCTGAAAGAGAAATTATGGAAACACTCCCATTTACCATTGCAACAAAAAGAATAAAACACCTGGGAGTAAACCTACCTAGGGAGACAAAAGAGCTGTATGCAGGAAACTATAAGACACTGATGAAAGAAATTAAAGGTGATACCAACAGATGGGGAGATATACCATGTTCTTGGATTGAAAGAATCAATATTGTGAAAATGACTATACTACCCAAAGCAATCTACAGATTCAGTGCAATCCCTATCAAATTACCAATGGCATTTTTTATGGAACTAGAACAAAAAATCTTACAATTTGTATGGAGACACAAAAGACCCCGAATAGCCAAAGCAGTCTTGAGGGAAAAAAACGGAGCTGGAGGAATCAGACTCCCTGACTTCAGACTATACTACAGAGCTACAGTAATCAAGACAATATGGTACTGGCACAAAAACAGAAACATAGATCAATGGAACAAGATAGAAAGCCCAGAGGTAAACCCACACACCTATGGTCAACTAATCTATGACAAAGGAGGCAAGGATATACAAGGGAGAAAAGACAGTCTCTTCAATAAATGGTGCTGGGAAAACTGGACAGCTACATGTAAAATAATGAAATTAGAACACTCCCTAACACCATACACAAAAATATACTCAAAATGGATTAGAGATCTAAATATAAGACTGGACACTATAAAACTCTTAGAGGAAAACATAGGAAGAACACTCTTTGACATAAATCACAGCAAGATCTTTTTTGATCCACCTCCTAGAGAAATGGAAATAAAAACAAAAATAAACAAATGGGACCTAATGAAACTTCAAAGCTTTTGCACAGCAAAGGAAACCATAAACAGGACTAAAAGACAACCCTCAGAATGGGAGAAAATATTTGCAAACGAATCAACAGACAAAGGATTAATCTCCAAAATATATAAACAGCTCACGCAGCTCAATATTAAAAAAACAAACAACCCAATCCAAAAATGGGCAGAATACCTAAAAAGACATTTCTCCAAAGAAGACATACAGATGGCCAAGAAGCACATGAAAAGCTGCTCAACATCACTAATTATTAGAGAAAGGCAGATCAAAAGTACAATGAAGTATCACCTCACACCAGTTAGAATGGGCTTCATCAGAAAATCTACAAACAACGAATGCTGGAGAGGGTGTGGAGAAAAGGGAACCCTCTTGCACTGTTGGTGGGAATGTAAACTGTTACAGCCACTATGGAGAACAGTATGGAGATTCCTTAAAGAACTAAAACTAGAATTACCATATGACCCAGCAATCCCACTACGGGGCATATACCCAGAGAAAACCACAATTCAAAAAGGCACATGCACCCCAACGTTCATTGCAGCACTATTTACAATAGCCAGGTCGTGGAAGCAACCTAAATGCCCATTGACAGACGAATGGAGAAAGAAGATGTGGTATATACATACAATGGAATATTACTCAGCCATAATAAGGAACGAAATTGGGTCGTTTGTTGAGACGTGGATGGATCTAGAGACTGTCATACAGAGTGAAGTAAGTCAGAAAAAGAAAAACAAATGTCATATATTAACGCATATATGTGGAACCTAGAAAAATGGTACAGATGAACCGGTTTGCAGGGCAGAAATTGAGACACAGATGTAGAGAACAAATGTATGGACACCAAGGGGGTAAAGCCGCGGGGGAGTGGGGATCGTGGTGGGATGAATTGGGAGATTGGGATTGACATGTATACACTGATGTGTATAAAATGGATGACTAATAAGAACCTGCTGTATAAAAATAAATAAATAAATAGAAAAAACCTATTTATTAGGTTTATAGACATGTGTGTAATTAAAAAGAAAAACCACTACTGTTACCTTGATATCAATGTCCCAATCTGCTTTTTACCTATATTTACATGTTTGGTACTACATGTGGTGTACATGTGGTGATTTAAGAAATACTGTTCATAGTGTGTTCTGTGTGTGCATGTGTGTGTGTTTCATAAGAGATAAAATGGACAAATGAGTCACTGGCAAAAGAACAGCATGACTGTGCAGGGGAAAAATAAAACTTCATCCCTAAAAGGAATAAGGAGGCTATTTGAGGCTACTTTACAATCATCAGAGTCCACAACTATATACCTCATTAAAGAGTGTTTGCCTTCATTGATATGGCTGCAAAGAAAAAAAAAGTGATAGACAGTAATTAGAAATATAGGGTATTTGTACAGGTTCATTTCAGTCTCTTTGTCTGCAAAATATAGCATTTCTAGTCTTTCATGAGAAGCCCCAAGCTAGAACCACCCAGCTGAGCCACTTCTGAATTCCTGACCCAAAGCAATTGTGAAACACAATGAAAGTTTAATATTGTTTTTTGGGATTTTTTTTGTGGTACACAGGCCTCTCACTGTTGTGGCCTCTCCCATTGCGGAGCACAGGCTCCGGACGCGCAGGCTCAGCGGCCATGGCTCACGGGCCCAGCCACTCCGCGGCATGTGGGATCTTCCCAGACCGGGGCACGAACCCGTGTCCCCTGCATCGGCAGGCTGACTCTCAACCACTGTGCCACCAGGGAAGCCCCTATTATTGTTTTAAGCCACTACCTTTGGGGTAATTTATTATGCAACAGTAGATAATATACTCATCCATGTCCTTTGCCATATAATTGTGATGCATGTGAACAGGGTGTTCTTATATTCCCTTTAACCCTGAGCTTAGCCATTTGATTTGCTTTGGCTAATAGGAGGCTCTCTTGGTCCTCTGCCATCACCATGAGAAAAACATGTCCTGGCTAGACTGCTGGTCCAAGAAGAATGGGAGACACTTGGAGCAGAACCTCTCCACCCAGCCCAGAGACATGCAGTGAGAAGCAGAGCCACCCATCTAGATTAGCTGAATCCCAGCTGGTCCACAGACACATGAGCAATAATAAATGATTATTGTTTGAATCAACTGAGTCTGGGGGTAGCTTTACCACGAGTGAACTGGAGTCAGATGGAGTCAGAGAATCCATGGGAACCTGAAGGTCTAGGCCAAGCCCTTAATTAGGGTTCTGATTTGAGGAGCTAATTGGAGGCTTCTAGCCTGAGTACCGAAGCCTTGCCTTCTAGGGCTAGGACCCACTTAGTAACTGGAATGCCAACTGCCCCCTGGCTGGAGAGAGCAGAGGTTTGGTATTTGGAATTTCAGGAAATCCATGTCAAGACTGTTCACAAAGCACCTACAGTGGGGTTTTTTGTGCTTTTCCTTACGTTTCCATAGTTTATTAATTCTCTTATGAAAAATCTGCATAATCACCACAAATAAAGTCATTGCAAAATCTGCACCTTCTTTCTGCTAGCACCAACTTCCTTCAGTCTGTTTTTGTGTTCTTCTCACTGTTTTCTTGAGATCTTTTTCTTCTCATAAAGACCATGTCTTGCCAGTCTGTGTTTGGCTTCATGAATTGTAAGTCATGCTGAAGCCAGGTGTCTTGCCACTACCAAAATGGGTTTTTTAAGCCAAATTCAAAGATGACATCAAGTCTGGTTTTGTACATTTTAGCAAGTTTTTCCCAAATTTCTGTCTAAGGCACTGTTGCCTTCCTTCCCAGGACGAAGGTCATCAGTGATCATTTGTTTCCACTGAAGTAGTTGGTTGGTCATGCACTCCCTGGTTAGGATTTATACCATGTTGTTCATGATGGCAGTCAATCCTCAGCAGCCAGAGAGGACTACAGTGTTTTATATGGAGACATTATTGTGCAGTGTGAAAACAGAAGCACGGGATAGTGATGGAAAATTCAGAGCTTTGCAGACTGTTCCCATAAAAATGGGTGAAGGTGGCCAGGGGAGGTTGACTAGAGAAAGGAAATAAGTGCATTTGAGTTCAAAGAAGCTAATTAACCTTATTAAAGTGGAATGGAGCTCATACTGAAAATTTTCTTTTATAGGTTAGAAATAGGAAAATTTCATTTTCCTTTCTTTGAAGTAAAAAATATCCCAAGTATATATACATGTAAAAAGTACCTTTAAAAGAAAACCTATTTTAAGAGGTTTGAAAGTGAAACAGTGAGTACAGTATAAAAGCATTAAGATACTCTGGGGTGTATTTCATTGGTACATTTACTCACAACCTGTCTCTCTCATTGTACCCAAGGCATGTATTAATGAGCTAATAAAACATGCCATGTCATGTTTTATTGTTTGCTGGGCATCTGTTCAATCTTGTATCACTCACATATCCAAGACTTCAAAGATGCTGGTGGTGGTGATAATAAATACCTATAATTTTACTAACATCCTTTTTTCATAAAGTAGACACAGTCTTAAGTCATTCGTTGCAAATAAAACTGTTGAATTTATTCAGATTTAAAAGTTATTGAGTATGGTTTAAATGTTTTTTTATTATGAAATATATCAAGCATACAAAAGAGTGTATATGACAGATCTATACAGTTTAAAGACTGAAAATAAAATAAAACACCTAGGTGCCCACTACCACATTTAAGAAATAATGCTGTCTATATTTTTTTAATCCACAAAATGTTTTTATTTAAAAGAAAAAACAGAAAATGTATTGTGAAGTAAGCTTATTAGAAATCAAATATAGGAATATTATATTAGATATGCAAAGGTGAGAAAGCAAAGGTTGATACAGATATGAAGAAGGCAGAAAAGCCCTTGGTGACTGAGAAAGCTAAGTGTGTATAATAGCCCTTTCGATTAAGCAGGCCCTCAAGTTTAGAGTGGGTATGGTTGGTGAATGTTTTTATTTGATAAATGTTTAAATTGAATTTGTACGCCATTTAGAGGTACTCCAGGTCACTCACTGTCAGCTATCGCAGCAAAGCATCTTAAAAGGCAGTTTATTTGCCTGAGAGATGAAGCATCACTATTAAGCTTGTAAATTGTTTAATAGAATACCATTTTGATCACAGGACAAGAATAGACCATTCAGAAAATGAAGCCCAAGACCTCAATTACCATCTGTCTATATGCCAGTAAGTCCCGATTTAATCTCCATCCCAGATCACTACTGAATATTTTGCTGCTTATTCAATACTTCCACCTGGTGGTATCACAGGCATCTCAGACTCAGTACTTATAAGACCAGATGTATGACCTTTCTCTCCAAACCCATTCCCTTGTCCTCTGTCTTCATGAAGAGCACCACCATTCATCCAGGCTCTCAAGTCAAAAACTTACGAGTCATCCTTAATACTTCTGCCCCTCACCAGGCTTAGCCCCATGGCTGCCTTACTCCATCTCCTGTATCACCACCTTAGCCAGAAGCGTAACTGAGAGGGAGCAGAGAAAGCAAGTTGCTTTCCTCAGCACTCTCTTCAGTAGTAGACTGTGGTGGTTAAAAACAAACCAAAAAAAGGCCACAAATTCTTTAACTCTCCTCCCATTGTCTCCTATCGAGTGGTGAGGATATATGACCCTTGAACCTCAGTGGGCCTGTGGTCCCCTCAACTGATAGAGTAGGGTAGAAGTGACACTACCTGAATTCTCAGGCTGGGCCATAAAAGGGTCTCTTAGAATTGCTCACTCTCTTGAAACGCTCCCTGTCTCTGCCCCCTCTCAGAATTTAACCACCATGCAGTGAGAGACCATGGGTAGGTGCTCCAGCCCCCCATCCCAGATGGGCCTGATGTGTGGGGGACTCAGCCAGTTCATTGGAAGTGGACCTCTAGCAGTTCAGTTCTTGCAGCCCCAGCCCTCTGAATCATCCCTAGCTTTTTAGGCCTTCCCACCTGAGGCCCCAGACATCATGGAACAGAGACAAGCTGTCTTCTCTGTTCCCTTCCTGAGTTCCTGACCCACAGGATCTGTGATCATGATAAAATGGTGGTGGTTTTTTTGCCCGTGAGTTTTGGGGTAGTTTGTTACACAGAAATAGATAACTAGAATATAGATCTTTCCAACATGCTGGTTAAGACCATGCTGAAAAGATGTTGGGAGAAACAGTATAAATATACTTCCAAAACATCACTGATTGAATCCTAAGATTTATAGAGAAGGTAGTTACTTTATTCAGCTCGGGCTGCCATAACAAAATACCATAGACTGAGTGATTTAAACAACAGAAATTTATTTTCTCGCAGTTCTGGAGATGAGAAGTCCAAGATGAAGGTTCTAGCAATTCAGTTTCTGGTGAGAGCTGTCTTCCTGGTTTGCAGATGACCGCCTTCTTACTGTGCACTCACACAGTGGAGAGAAAGCTGAGCAAGCCCTCTGGTGTCTCTCGTTATAAGGACACTAATCCCTACCCTTATGACTAATTTAACCTTCTTTACATACTTACTGTAAATATAAACACACTGGCAGTTAGGGCTTCAACATATGAATTTTGCAAGGACACATACATTTGGTCCACAACAGTAGTCCAGAGCAGTACCTTGTTGCTGCCCTCACTCCCCCACCATTGATGGCATAGGCTGCAGCCTGGCTTTACCCCATGCCTCCCCCTTTTGCATGGTCCAAGATGCCATCCTCTCTTGCCTGAGCAATTCCAGTAACCTCTTCCTTCTCCGTGTGTTCAATCCTCCCATCTTCTAGTCTTTCTCCACACCACCAGAGATCTCAAAATGCGGATCTGTTGCTGCTGTTCCTTCATCTCAACCCCCAGTAACAGCTCATCACTCCATGGATAAATACCGAAATCCTGACAGTGACCCAAAAGACCCTGCGTAATCTGACCCAGTCTATCCCTCCAACCTCACCTTGTACCATTTTTACCCTCACTGTCTGCATATCAGCCCCAATAGCCTTCTCTCATTCCTCAGACAAAGCATTCTCCTTTGTATTTACAATCCTTGCATACTTCTTCACCTTTACTAACTTATCCCTTATTCATCCTTCCTGTGTCAGCTCAAGTGTCACTTCCTCAAGGAAACTACTCCCCAAAGCCCCAGTCTCAGTCAGGTTCTTTTATTACTGCTGTCATAAAAGTATGTTCATTTTCCCCATTGGAAGTATCTCAGTTTGCAGTTACATATTTATCTGTGTGGTTATCTGATTGTCTGGCTTCCCTTCTAGACTGTAAGAACTGTGAATGCAAGGACTCTTTGGTTTTCTCACTGGTGTGAACACCTAAAACAATGCCTTGTCTGTAGAAGATACTCAGTAAATAAACAAATGAGTGAATGGAGGAAATACAAATGGTTAATCAATGAAATTACTTCCCATATTTAAATGAAATGCCACTTTTCACCTGTTAAATTCACAAGTAAAACAATAATTCTACTCAGTGACAAGACAGTCTCAAACTTGGCTGGTCAGGTGCATATCAGAACCTTTCTATAAAACAACTTGCAGAATATTTTAAGAAACTTTAAAATGTTCAAATCTATTGTCCCAGTAATTCTAATCATAGACTCTATCTCTAGTAGCCAGCTTCCAAGGTGACCCCCAATGAGCCCCACCTCCTAGTATTCTGAGTCTAATTCCTTCCCATACTATACTAGGTTGGTCTGTGTGACCAGTAGCGTACGGCAGAAATGATGGTGTGTCACTTCCAAGATTAGGTTATGAAAGATTTTGACGCTTCCCCCCGGAGTGTGCTCTCACTCTCCCTCATTCTACTGGATCACTAGCTCTGGGGAAGCCAGCTACCATGTCATGGGAGCAGCCCTGCAGAGTGACCCACGTGGCAAGGAACTAACACCTGCTGCCAGCAACCACCCGAGTGAGCTTAAGAGCGTATTTTCCAGACCCTTTTTGTGGCTGTTGCCTGAGCAAACAGCTTGACCGCAGTCTCCTGAGACATCCTGAGCCATAACCAGCCAGCTAAGCCATGCCTAGACTCCTGACCCTCAGAAACTCTGAGATAATAAGTGTGTGTTGTTTTAAGATGCTACATTTGTGGGTAATTTGCTATGTGGCAATAGATAACTAATACTCCATCCTAAGGAAATTCTTCCTAAAATGTTTTAATAGTTTGCTAATGTTGGCAATGCAGACTTTATATAGTATAAACATTTCTCATCTTAAGGAATGAATTAATTCATTGAAATGCTTTCAGCTGCAAAAAATGGGAAATCCAATTAAATAGATACAAAAGTAAGGAAACATGTTTTACTCTAACTGAGCATGCAGAGGTAGTCAGGCATCAAGGGACAGTTAACATGACAACTCCAGATATCAAGGTTTTCTCTATATCTCTGTTCTGCTTCCTAGTGTCCTCTTTATTACCAAGCTTGTGGCAGTTTGGCTACAGTAGTCCTGGGTGTGGCTCATCAAGACAGAGCAACATCCACAGGTGCCACTTTTGCCTGGATCTCTTTCTGGGAGCTCTGCAGTATACTTTCCTCATGTCTTATTGCCTAGAATTGGACTACATGCCCATTCCTAAATTAATCATTGACAAGAGCAGTGACTACCTGAACAAAATTAGGGTTTGTTAGTAAAGAGAGAGAGGGAAGTAGATCCTCGGTGAGCGACTATCGTGTACACAGTAGGGAGCTATCTTGTTTCACTTTTTGAGCAGCTCAGATTGCTCTTGCCTCTCAGTTCCCGCTGGCCACCACTATATGTCATCCCTGCTTACCTGGAATATAACTTAACCCCTAATGGATCTTCCAGTTATTGCCCCTCCAGTCCAAACTGCCTCCGAAGCAACCCATCTAATTGCATGTGTAGTCATATAACTTCCTGCTAAAGACAGTTTTCTAGCACCTAAGTAATAAGATCCAACCCTCTGGACCTCTCACCTACCTGACTAGCCTTGTCCTTCTTCATCTACCTTTCCCACTGTCTGCTTCAACAATATGGAACTAATATTGATGCCCCAAAGTCATCTCATACCTTATCTTCCTGGCTAATTCCAGTTTATTATTCAGAACCTGATTCAGCTAACAGTTCTCCAACTGAAGCCTTCCTTGGTAAAACTAGTCACTCCCTTCTCTGTGCTGTAAGCATAGCTTTCTTTTCACATACCATACTAGTTCCTGTGTACTGTCTTTCTCCCTTACTGAGCTTCTGCTAAAGGTCAAGGAGTAATAGCTAATTCTCAAATCTGTAGTGCCTGGAGTAGTAAGCACACACAAAAATTAATTGAACTGCATCTACTGCACATTTACATGGTATATCAAGCACCAACATACACTGCACGTTTCACAGCAAGCCAAGTTTCCCTTTGGTGCTGTTTGTTCATCTCAAAGAATTAAGCAGCGTTCCCTACTGCCCCTACTGTGCAACCCCTCTGAAGACTATCTGCTGCCCTCTAGCTGTTCAAAGCTTTCCCCATCCCAAGAATACCCCTTGCTGAAGGATTTGAGCTGTAAAACAGTCTTCCCTTCTCCATCCTGACCCCTCCTCAACATATCATTCCCATACATCTCAGCAAGAACTGACTCGTGGGGAGTACAGGAAGGGGCTGGCTAGCCCTAGACCAAAGAATTCCTGACTTTTAAATTCCCTGACAACCATTCTCTCTAATGTGTGAGTAAAATTTTAATAGCTTTATTTATTATATAGAAGCACTTTTTAAAACAGACTTTAGTTATACATTTATCACATCTTACCAGTTTCTCTCCCATGATTTACATAGATACCTACTTTACTGTCTCCAGTGTGATTGGATTATAAATCAAAGCAAATTATTTCATCCTATTAGATGATGCTGTTAAAATGTTATACTCTTTCCCCCTTCCTCAGGATTCCTGAAAAAATACTATGACATCTACTATTCCTAATCTTGTTACTTATATGCTCTAGATTCTTGGATCTTTTCAGTGGATATTATTAAAAGACTTAATTTACAGGTTTAAAATGCTTTGTTGATACATAAATGAAACGTGTCATTTACTCTTAAATACAACCTACTTTTTAGACTGTAAAAGATATTTTTAAGTATTTCTACTATGTATTAAGCAAAATAGAATCCGACTGCTATACAGCTAAGACCCATCTCTGCCATTTACTAATGTCTGATCATGATCGAAATACAGCCTTCAAGTCTCCTTACCTACTGAATGGGAATAATGATAATTAAGATTTTTGAGAGGTAATAGAATAATGAACATGAAAGTGTCATCACATATTGTTGACTCCCAGGAAATATTAGATTCTATTCTCCCCCTTGCTTTCTTCTTATCCCTAAATTTAGGGAGTCTTTTTGAAATTTTCCTTGACTTAAAAAAAAAAATAAAGCTGGTAAACATTTTGGCTGTTGTTTAGCTTCTCAAAATAGCTGAAAAGGCTAATTCAAAGCAAACATTTAAAATGGTGAAATGTGGCATTAGATCTGATCTCTTATCAGACCCAAATTTATGCTGCATAAATATACAAAGATATATTTTAAAGATAAATTATAAAGGTAGCAGCTCAGTATATGAATCTGAAAGAAGCATGACAACAGGAAATATTTGCATGCTTTCTTTAAAGTACTTTAACACACTTCTTCTCTGATAATGTGAAAGATAGAAGTTTGGCTCGGCAGGTTCCGGTTGGGGCTTGAACATCTTCCTGAATCAATTAGTTTGCCTTTGTTCTGTGACCATGGACTAGACCTTTAATCCCAAGCAGCCACTTTACAAACACACTTTGGTTTCATGTAAATAGGTATGCACAAATGTATCACTACCATTAGGAAAGCAACTCAAAGTACACATTCCCCAGACAGCTCAGTAGCAGAACAGAATATTATATCTGAGTACAACCACCAGTGCCACTGTCTTGGGAAACATCATCTTGCAAGCTTCAGGGTTTTTTTCCTGTGTGTTTTTTGAACTAACCTTGCTTGAGCAAAAAGGTCATGTTACAGTGAATGAGAGACCTACATTTTAAAAATTAATATCCTTCAGTCTGACAGTCCTTCAGTAGGTATGTTGACGTATATTACCTTTCTGAAAAAGAGAAAATCCCATCAAAAGTCAGTGTTCACTGAATGTATCCTCCTTCTATAAACTGTACAGATGTAAGTTGATGCTGTAAGTATATCTGAATCTCATTTACTCTGACTGCTCTCATTCATTTCACACCAATTCTGTATATCTGATATCTGAAGATACTAATTTGGATGTGCTTATCAAACTAGTTTCTTGGTATTTTACAATTGTACATTAACTTTTCCTTTGTAATAAAGCATGCTCTCTTAATGTATACATGGCAAGCTGAGAGAAATGAATAGAGGGACTTTGTTTCATTTGTAACCAAGGTCACGATAGGTAATAATTTAATGTTCAGGTAATAAATTTTCTGATTAATTTAGGAACAGAATTATTGACTTATGACCTGATTAACTTATGATAGCAGATTTCAAGGGACTATATATTAAGTGTTTCTCGGCTATCTGAATTTTCTAATTTTGTTTTCGGAGATCGTGTATTAATTGAATTAAAATGTAGAAATGGTGAATAATAAAATGTCTTAATCAGAATAGGGAAAATATAATAAAACTGAATCTTTGACCATTGGAGATGTTCCAAGAATTATTCTGAGATAGAACTGTATTGATTTATCTATTATATTAATATCCACATATAGATAGGTATAGATGTCATTCCTGTATTGTGAGCTTCTTGAGGACAGGCTATTCATTAATAAATATTATTAATAAATATATTCATATCTATATTGCTTTACAAAGAACCTAACCCATAATAGAAACTAAATAAATGTTTGTTATATGAATACATGAGGATGGTATACAAACCACGAAAAGTTAATTGAGAATCATATAACTTCTTTAAATGTTAAGCATTTGAGACCAAGAAATGTAAAATTTTATATTCATTACCCTTTTTTAGGAACTTTATTTTTATTTTATTTTATTTTTTTACATCTTTATTGGAGTATAATTGCTTTACAATGGTGTGTTAGTTTCTGCTTTATAACAAAGTGAATCAGTTATACATATACATATGTTCCCATATCTCTTCCCTCTTGTGTCTCCCTCCCTCCCACCCTTCCTATCCCACCCCTCTAGGTGGTCACAAAGCACCGAGCTGATCTCCCTGTGCTATGCGGCTGCTTCCCACTAGCTATCTATTTTACATTTGGTAGTGTATATTTGTCCATGCCACTCTCTCACTTCGCCCCAGCTTTCCCTCACCCTGCCCCGTGTCCTCAAGTCCATTCTCTACATCTGCGTCTTTATTCCTGCCCTGCCACTAGGTTCATCAGTACCGTTTTTTTAGATTCCATATATGTACGTTAGTTAGCATACGGTATTTCGTTTTTCTCTTTCTGACTTACTTCACTCCGTATGACAGACTCTACCGGTCATATTTGAGATGCCTGTTTCTTCACAGCCTCACCAACACTGAGTGATGCTTTAAGGCGGTGGAAAGTGGTTTGTTTGTTGGTTTGGTCAGAAGCCTCCAAATCAAGATGTTGTCAGGGTTGTATTCCTTCTGGAGGCTCTAGGGGAGAATCCCTTTCCGTGCCCTTTCTAGTTTCCACCTTCATTTCTTGGTTTGTGGCTTCATCCTCCATCTTCAGACCCTGCTGCCTCCCTTTTATGAGGATCCTTTTGACTGCATTAGGCTCATCCAGTTAATCTGGGATAATTCCTCCATCTCAAGATCCTGAATTAACATAACTGCAAAGTCCCCTTTACCATGTAAGGTAACATTCACAGACTCTAGGGATTAAGATGTGGCTGTTTTTGTGGGGGACCATTGTTAGCCTATCACGGAGAGATTTGTCATTCATCTGTGATAGAAAGTGCACATACCTTTCCTTATTGTCTTTTGTCTTCTATTGTTTGTGGTTCTTTTGCTTTTATTTTTTGCTATGTAGAGTTTATCCTGATAAATTGTGTGAAATACAGAGCAGTCTTAATTTTCTTCCAGAAATCTATTCAGTTGTACCAGCACCATTTACTGAAAAGTCCAACTTTTCCCTAAAATATAGTAAATTCCTGTGTATAGTTTGATTGATTGCTGGACTTTCTATTTCGTTCCATCATTTGTCTATCTAAAAAGTGCACTTATTTTTTTTTAATTACCGAGGCTTTATAATATAGTATCTGGTAGGGCTAGACATCATTAGCTCTCCTCATCTACCCTTCTTCCCCCCACCTCACCCTACACTGCTCTTCTTTTTCATGGCTTCCTGCTTATTCTGGTTATTCTTCATGCTGTTTCCAATATGAACTTTAGAATCAGCTTGCCTAAGTTGGGGGGGGAGGGGGAGGGGTGGTGTTAATTTTATTGGAGTAACTTTATGAGGTTGGATCTTACTATCTTTAAACATGATATGCCTTTATATTTATTTAACTTGCTTTCCTTCAGTAGTATTTTAACATTTTTTTCATATCAATTTTGTACATTTCTAAGTTTATTCCCAGCTTTTAAATCTTTTTTTCATAGATATAATGTAAGAAAAGGCCCTATTTACAATACTTTCTGATTAGTTTTTATGTATGAAAGCTATGGTTACATCTATTATGTTAATTATAAATTATATTGATTTTATATGCTGCTACCTTACTGAATTATCTTCTTGTTTTAGTAGTTTTTTGGTTGAGTTTTGTATATTGGTCTTCCCCAATATACAGTTATACTGTCTTCAAATAGTGATAGTTAAACTCTTCCTTTCTAATTTTTATACAGCTATCCTTTTCTTGCCTCTTCTATTACATTGTTAAATAGCAATGGTATTGTGTTCATCTCTGTCCTGTTCCTGATTTTAGGAAGAAGGGCTCATGTGTTTCCCCATAAAGTATTTGCTGACTTTTGGGTGATCATGCATGCTTGTGCACACACACACACAAACACAGGCACCTTTCACATTAAAGAAATATACATCTGGAATGAGGGCATTTTTTTTTCCTTGTTAAAATAGTTCCTGTTTCTGCAGAAACTTCATTATTAGATTAATCTGTGATGGATGAGTTATCATAATTCAAGTATACAGTTCTTTTTTTCTATCAACTATTCATTGTCATGCAATAGTAAAAGCATTAAAGATGCAGCAAGCTTACAAAGTACTATTTTCTAAAAGAAATAGGAGGCATTTTCTTCTTTATTATTGTACTTTTGGTTATGCAGACACTTTGATGTTATAAATTTTTATGTCCCCCATAAATCTGGTCAGAAATTACTTTTGATTTTGTTGATTAAGTTAAACAGTCTCTAGTAGGATAGAGTACGGGGTACAAGTGGTCCAAAGTAAGATAAAAGACTACGATAAAAATGATAGATCTTAAAAAAGAAACTGGGGCTTCCCTGGTGGCGCAGTGGTTGAGAGTCTGCCTGCCGATGCAGAGGACACGGGTTCGTGACCCGGTCCGGGAGGATCCCACATGCCGCGGAGTGGCTGGGCCCGTGAGCCATGACCGCTGAGCCTGCGCGTCCGGAGCCTGTGCTCCGCAACGGGAGAGGCCGCAACAGTGAGAGGCCCGTGTACCGCAAAAAAAAAAAAAAAAAAAAAAAGGAAACTGGTTTATGCACTAAACATTTTGTGTTTTGGTCTAATATTAACATGACGTCTGTGTAAAATGACAAAAAGAACCAGTGTTGAATCACATTCGTTATATTTCCAGTCATTCTGCATTATCCCAGATTGCTAAATATGTTCTTTGCATGAAGTTTGAATTACTGTGTACATTTGGTGTCCTATATGACATTTTTGTCATTGGTAGAGATTTCAGTAATTAAAATGGGAAACAGGAGCTTAGGTTATTTTCCTTACCAAAACTATGTTCCTTGGAACCACATTACTGTGATGGTTTCCGTGCTCTTGTACATTGGATGTCTTAAGCTGAGTGCAGGTTAGAGGATCCTTTCTGTATAATTACAGGAAGGTCTTTCTTTCCTTCAACACTGTGATCTGACCTGTGACAAATCTGTACCATAGTATGTAAATGGCTAACAAGTCAACTGCAAACCAACTGAATGTACAAATCTTAGTGCTGGTGCTGAAATCTCTTCAGAATAGTGATCATGATCTCAAAGTTTATTTCAAAATTTGCAAGCATCAAGTGTCAGTCATAACTGAAGATGAAACACTAATGAATTCTCATGCTTTAGGTGTACTTGCTTTTTAGATTTTTTGGTTCTCTGCTATTTTTACCATACTGTTTCATTTAAATTTCCTACACGCAGGACTTCCCTGGTGGCGCAGTGGATAAGACTGCACTCCCAATTCAGGGGGCCTGGGTTGATCCCTTGTCAGGGAACTAGATCCCACATGCATGCCGCAACTAAGAGTTCACATGCCACAACCAAGGAGCCTGCCTGCCGCAACTAAGGAGCCCTTGAGCCTCAGCTAAGGAGCCCACCCACCGCAACTAAGACCCGGCACAACCAAATAAATAAATATTTTTTTAAATATAAATAAGTTTCCTACACGCTAACTTCATTTGTGCCATTGAAATAAAATTGCAGTATATTACATTTATAAAAAAAGAAGAAATACGCATCTGTTCCTGTTTTATTCAGTGCTTTTTTCCCATCAAGAATAGGAGTTGAGGGCTTCCCTGGTGGCGCAGTGGTTAAGAGTCCGCCTGTCGATGCAGAGGACACGGGTTCGTGCCGCGGTCCGGGAAGATCCCACATGCCGCGGAGCAGCTGGGCCCATGAGCCATGGCTGCTGAGCCTGTGCGTCCAGAGCCTGTGCTTTGCAACGGGAGAGGCCACAACAGTGAGAGGCCCGTGTACCGCAAAATAAAGAAAGAAAGAAAGAAAGAATAGGAGTTGAATTTTGTCAAATGCATCTTTAGTATATTTGGAGAGATAATATGGTTTTTATCTAGGTTTATTAATATGATATTAACTTCACATATTTTAAAATCCATTCTCAGATTTCCAAAATTAAATGTTATCATTTATTCGCAATGTTTTATGAAGCAGTTTACGCACTCTTTCTCCCCCAGTGGCTTTTTGATTATTACACAATACTATGTTGCATATTTGTAACTGTTGCTATAAGTGAAACTCTCTTTTTGTTTAAAAGCGTGTAAAATTAAGTTGAGAATTTGATCTGACCAATGGGTTGAAGATTCCCTTCAACATGGTGAAAGAGGTGGGGCTAAATCTAAGATCATTTTTTAATGGTGTCTAAGTTTTATTATTATTTTTTATTTTGTCCCCAAATAATGGTGGAAGGAGAAGGATTGTGGTATGGGCGGCAGGAAGTAAAGTGTTTGAGTTAATTAATCCTTCTGGATGGGTTCTAGTTAGTTTGAGGTTTCAAAGAAACACCGTAAAATGAGCATCATTATGTATATCGCTTCATCATTCTTGTCCTCAGAGAGCTAACTGCCTAAAGCAGAGCTGTCCACTAGGGTAGCCACCAGCTCCTTGTACCTACTGAGTACTTGAAATGTCACTAGTGATGTGCTGTAAGTGTAAAATATACACTGATTTTGAAAAGTTAGTGTAAAAAAAGAATGTAAAATATTATTAATAATTTTATATTGATTATATTTTTTATTTTATTATAGTAATATTTTAGATATATTGGGATAGATAAAATGTCATTAAGATTAATGTCACCTGTTTCTTTTCACTTTTTTAATGTAGCTACTAGCAAATTTTTAATTACATATGGGGCTTACATTATAATTTCATTGGACATCACTGGTCTAGAGTCAGTAGGTATGTGTATGCTTATGCTTCCTTAAAGATACTACCGTGATTTTCGTAATGTAAAAAGATGAAATTAAATAAACCACAGTTATGTCTTCCCTTATCATCTTGTTTCTTCTTATGGGAATAAACTTTGATGAATAGTATGATCTAATCATACTCTATTGTAATGGGTTACCTTCTCTCTGATTTTTTCTATCTACCTGCTTATAAGAGAATGCAGTTCCCTCACTATGCCCTTGACATTTTAACATAAGTTAAAGACAATAGGATTCTTGTGTTTTGGAATATTAGCACTTAATTAAGAACTGATATGAATCTAGAAGAGAGTTAGTTTGAAGGTCTACGTTTCTAATTTTGCTTATAAGTATATTTTAATAGAAGTTCCCTAGCTCAAAATAAAATTTGCTTCAGCATTTCTTTCATTTTTTCCCAATTACCCTAAACAAGCAGTCCCCACCTCCTTAGTTCTCTTTAGGTAGAGGTCAGGGTCAGCATCTTTTAGTTCTGTCTTGTTGCAACAGCCTGAGTGTTTTGAAAAGTTCATTTTTTAATGCTTATTCTTCAAAAACCGAAACAAATTACTCCTCAAACCTTTTTAATCTTGGCTTTTGTTGCAATTTTTAGGAAAATCATATCACAGATGATATTGGAATATTAACTTGGAAGAAGCAGACTTTTCTCTCCCATGGTGCCTTATTAGCAAAGAGCTGCCAAGCTGCAATGGAATTAGCAAAGCATGATGCTGAGGTTCAGGATATGGCATTTCAGTATGGGAAGCACATGGCCATGAGTCATAAGGTATTTGCATACCCTTTCTATTTTTTCTGTATTTAAATAGCTAAAATGATACACAAGAAACATTTTACCATTTAATGAACTGCTTTTATATCTCAAAAACTGTCTATTGAGTACATAAAATCTATCATTCGTGGTGGTTATTACATAATATAAACAGTACGATTGGTGAGTACTGTATAATTTTGATAGAAAGCTACAGCTTACTTAAACCATATTTGTGATGTTTGTCTCTTCTTACCACCTGAAAGGGTTCTTGAAAGAACTCTTGCAAATTATTAAATAACATGTAATGTTGCCAGTCACAAAATGGAAGAATATTTGCATTTTTGTTACAGTTCCCTTATAGTTCCTATGTAAAACAAACTGTGGAAAGTTAATGAAATTTAGAAATATATGGAGCAAAGTTGAAAGCTTTAATTCCAATAACTGATTCTTTTGAATGGGCATAATGAAATATAAAATGTCTCAAGATTAGCTGTTATTTTGTTACCTCCATGTATATGTAATTTTAAATTCCATTTAGTACATATTTCTTAGATGCCATTTAAATAGCTCATAAGAAGGGGGAAATATATACAAAAATATGTAATATCTCCAGGTGAGTTTTTATGTCCTTTATTAAATCTTTGATTAATTTATTTATTATTTGATTATATTTATTAAATAAATATAATTTATGATCCTTACCTTGAACTTAAAAAGCAAAATAAAAGCTGCTGCCAAATAAAAAAGGAATATGTTAGGGGAAAACTATTTTAAAAGTTTTTTTAAGATTATTGTTAATCATATGAGCTGTTCTTTTGCTTATTAAAGTACATCTAAAAACTGAGTTCCTTAAGCTTCATTTTTCACTGTAGTAACTGGTGCTTTCTGAATATGACTAAAACATGCCAATGTATATGCATTTCACTGATTTAACTCTTTTCACTACTCCTTCTAGATAAATTCTGATCTCCAGCCTTTTATTAAAGAAAAGACCAGTGACTCCTTGACTTTTAATCTAAACTCAGCTCCTGTAGTCTTACATCAGGAGTTTCTTGGAAGAGATTTGTGGATGAAGCAGATCAGAGAGGTAAAATGAAATTACTCTTATTTTAGGTACCAATAGTATTTGGTTGATTTTAAAACATAACTCATATTTTATGATGATCTAAGACTGATCAGCCATATGGAGCATATAGATCAGTCATATAAGAGCTTATTCATATAACAGGTAAAATTCTTAATTTATAATATACATTTTTGAGAGGTAAGTGTTAGTTAAAAGTTAAAGACTGTAGTACTGTGTTTTCTTATTATCTGAATTCATAGAATACTGCAATACAAAATCTGTGCCTGTGGTAAATACTAATTAACTCAGATGATTTTTTTTTTCTAAAGGCTTTCAAAAATTGGGCTATGATAATAGCATCACCCTTTAACTGACGGCAATTTCCCATATGTAGACTCTAGCACAAGCTGCAGAATTCCAGGAGTTCTGCCTGTCACTTCATTGGGTTATTTTAAAACAAACTTGGAAAAAAAAAAAAAAAAACTTGGATCCTGAGTACTCAAGTTCTGAGGCATTATCAAAGGAAAAAAAAAAAAAGTGTGGTTAAGTAAGAGGGGTAAAGGGACTTGGGTGAATTTTCTACTTTTTTGTGGGGGAGGGAAGGTATGGAAGATGAGAGGGAGCTTTTTTAGGTTTTTCTTAAATCCAGAAACTTTTTTGGGTTTTTTTAAATCCAGGTACAAAAAGTTCTTGCCTTTCTATCCAAAACTTTATGGAATTTATTTAACTTGGTGGTTCTAGTTGATTGGGTTAATCTGAGACTGGACATGGGAAAGCAGGCACAGCTGAGGCGGAGGTAGATGGCACACTTCAAGTAGAGAGAGCCTGAGATATCTGCTTTTGGAAAGATAAGATTTTCCCTCTCCAGCCACTCCTCCCTAATAGATCTCAAAATACTTACAGCTTACTTACAGCTTAAAATCCGTTATATTCACCAGGTAGAAAATGAGAGGATTCCTTTCTGGGGAAACTGTCAAACCCAGAGGAAAAGCCCTGCAGATGTGGACTTTTGGGGCTCCCTCAGTAAACATGCCGTAACCCTGGCCAGCTGCCTTACAGTGAGGTCCACCAGTTGACAAGCCTCAGAGTATCCAAGGGCACAGAACATCCAACTGAAGTAGAATAGCTATTAAAGGACCACTGGGCATTTGAAAGCAGCCTCTGCCGTGAAAGAACAAGTCAAAATCAAACTGATTTAAAAAAAAAAAAAAAAAGGAGGGAACTTAGAGGAAACAGAGGCAGTGCAAGGGGGAAAAAAGACATTTCCAAATGTACTACAATCAATATATTCAGTGAGATAAGATATTAAATCCATGAAATAAGAACAGGTGATATGTAAAAAAGGACAATTCAAGAATAAGAAATCAGAATTATAAAGTATAAAAATATGAAAGCAGAATTTAAAAAAATTAGAAGAAGGGGCCTCCCTGGTGGTGCAGTGGTTAAGAATCTGCTTGCCAATGCAGGGGACACAGGTTCAAACCCTGGACCGGGAAGATCCCACATGCTGCGGAACAACAAAGCCAGTGCGCCACAACTGCTGAGCCTGTGCTCTAGAGCCTGTGTGCCACAACTACTGCAGCCCATGCACCTAGAGCCTGTGCTCTGCAACAAGAGAAGCCACCGCAGTGAGAAGCCCATGCACCACAACAAAGCATAGACCCCCGCTCACTGCAACTAGAGGAAGCCGTCACGTAGCAATGAAGACCCGAGACAGCAAAAAATAAATAAATAAATAAATAAAATTTATTTTTTAAAAAAATCAGAAGAAGAATGGAAGATATTAAAAGAATCTCCCAGGGCTTTCCTGGTGGTGCAGTGGTTGAGAGTCCGCCTGCCGATGCAGGGGACACAGGTTCGTGCCCTGGTCCGGGAAGATCCCACATGCCGCGGAGCGGCTGGGCCCGTGAGCCATGGCTGCTGAGCCTGCGCGTCCGGAGCCTGTGCTCCGCAACGGGAGAGACCACAACAGTGAGAGGCCTGCGTACCGCCAAAAAAAAAAAAAAAAAAAATCTCCCAGAAAATTGACTAAAAAGATAATAGAAAAGATAAGAAAATTAGAGGACCAATCTGAGAGATCTTATATCTATTATGAGTCCCAGAAAGAGACTTAATGAAAATGGAGGTGAAAAATTAATAAAGAATTAAAAGAAAAGAAAAATTCTAAGAAATGAAGGACCTGAAGGTGTCTCCAAATTGAAATGGCACTCTAAATTGTGAATTTTAAAAGACCTACACCAAGTGACATCATTAGCAAATTTTGAAACAATGGGGATAAAGAAGAGATCTTAATACTTCCAGAAAGAAAAACCTACGTACAAAGGATCAAGAATCAGAATTGTCTTAGTAGTGACACTGAAAGCTTCAAGACAATGAAGTAATAACTTCAACATTCAAAGAGAAATTGTTTCCAAATTAGAATTTTATGCCAGTCATATTATCAAGTGTGATGTTAAAGACAATTAAAGCATAAATAAAGTCTCAAAAAACTTACCTCCTAAGCATCTTTTTTTAGGGAGCTGGTGATGTATTCTATCAAGGGAATAACCAAGAAAGAAAAACATGTGGAATTTAGGAACTAGGGCATCAGACATAGGTGTGAGATGATGGGAATTCCCAGGACAATATGAAGGGAAGAATAATAAACAACAACAAGAATGCCAACAATAAGAGAACTTACTTTGTGCCAACCACTGTTCTAATGAGAAACCTGAAGCAGAGAGAGATTAACTTGAGCACAGTCACACAGCACTGGTAAGTGGTAGAGCCAGGATGCAAACCCAGGCAGCCTCACTACAGGGCCCACATCTGTAAGTACAATAGCATGCTACATTGTCTCTCACCCATGCAAGTCCTAGGCTGTTGGCTCTGCATCCAGGCTCAATTGGGACAAGAGGACAGAGATCTCCAGAAGTAATATCTCCAAGGAAACAATGGAACGGATGATCCCCTAATGTACTTGGCCATATTGAGAATTTAGGGACAAATTAATAACAGGAACATAGAAAGTACCAGTTAAGAGTAAGAGTACCAGTTACCACTGCTGCATAACAAATTACCCCAAAACTTAGCTGCTTAAAATAATCATTTTATTATGTTCATGGATTCTGTGGGTCAGGAATTTGGACAACACACAGAAGGGATGACTGCTCCATGATGTCTGGGGCCTCAGCTGGAAAAACCCAGAGGCTAGAGGTGATTCAGTGATGCTGGGGACTGGAACCATTTGGAGTCTCTGCTCACACCTGGCACCTAGGCTGGGCTGTCAAGAAAACCAGGCTTCTTAACAACCAGAGTATTCACACGTGGCTCCTCCACTTGGCTTGGCTTCCTCACAGCATGGCAGCCTCAGAGTAGTCAGACTTCTTTCTTGCCAGCTCAGAACTCCAAACACAAGTGTTCCTTCCAGCAAACAAGGCAGAGGCTGCATCTTCTTTTATGACCAGCCTCTGAAATCACCCGCCATTTTCATGATCTCCTATCAAAATAGTCACAAGCCCACCCAGAATCAAGGGGAGGGGCTGTATACCTCACCTATCACTGGGAACAATTTCAGAGAATTTGGGGCCCACGTTTTTAAACAGCCACATTAAACATATGATACGAAATGAGGCAGTTCTTAGCTGTAGTGAATAAATTTTTAATGTATAAGAAAGAAAATGTAATCATAATACTTAACATGGCTTAGAGGATAATATTTATATAGCATAAAAATGTAAATACCAAATACTGATTTAAACCAAAAAGTATAATCACTGGGGAGAGGGTAGGGGAAAGGAATGTTTTTGGTCACGTAAGAAATGTAATTATTCCTTTTATCATAGGATCAATAGATAATGTCTTAAAATTTACAAATCAAGAAAACAGTATTTGAAGATAAACAGAAGAAACAGCTAAAGTGAGGGAAATGAGACAGACAAAGTCTGGAGAGTGCTAGGATATTTTGTTAGAAGTCTTGTGTTATTAGACTCTTTAAATACTATACATAATTTAAACCTTTGGTTTAAAAGTTTATATACTTTGCTATAGTAATTGCACTCTAGTAACGTATCCCAAGAAAAATAACAGAGATGTGGGCAAAGATTTACATATTAAAATATGTAGTAAAATACTAATTATAAAAGGAAGAAAATGAAAATTGATCCATTTGAAAATAGAAAAAAGTTAAATGAAGTATAGTACAATAAAATATTACACAACTATTGAATATTGTATTATGAGCGTTGTATTTGTGTGTTTTTTGACAGCTGAACCAAAAATGTATATACAGATGGTGTTAGTGGCTCTAATTGGATTACATTAGAATACATTGCAGATACACATTTTGGTTGAAAAGATCCGGCTAAATATGTTAAATGAAAGCTATGGGGGCTTCCCTGGTGGCGCAGTGGTTGAGAATCTGCCTGCCAATGAAGGGGACACGGGTTCGAGCCCTGGTCTGGGAAGATCCCACATGCCGCGGAGCAACTGGGCCCGTGAGCCACAACTACTGAGCCTGCGCATCTGGAGCCTGTGCTCCGCAACAAGAGAGGCCATGACAGTGAGAGGCCCGTGCACCGCAATGAAGAGTGGCCCCCGCTCACCGCAACTAGAGAAAGCCCTCGCAGAGAAACGAAGACCCAACACAGCCAAAAATTAATTAATTAATTAATTAATTATTTTTAAAAAGAAAGCTATCAAGTCTCCGTTGGCTATTCACATATATACATATATATATATGTGTGTGTGTGTGTTTGTGTGTGTGTGTGTATATATATATATATATATATATATGAGCAGCATAGATATGAATTTTAAAGAAGCTTCACAGAAAAGGAACATATTTAACTCTTATATAGACTACATGAGAGTCCAGGATTTCCTAAACAACTGGTGAAATATTCCCAAATCATTATCTTCAATTTGATTTTCAGTTCAAAGGGATATCCTTTCCAAACAGCCTATGCCTTAGGCATTATCTCCAGTAAATTAAATAGATCTTGTCCAGAGGTCAGTAAACTGCCAAGATGACACCCATGAGCAGACGAGGTTACATCCTCCAGCCTAGGTCCCCTGTGATCATCTCTAAATCCTCATCCTTCAGGAAGAACTGGCAGTTTATTGCCCACCTCTCAAGGCCCCACCAGACTGCTGTGATTTGCTCCATGGACTTCGGGCCCTTCTCCTTATATCTACATGTCTGAGTCATGAACAGGGTCACAGAAGAAGAGAAGGTGAATTTGTCTGAAGCAAATAAGAAATTTAAGAAATCAGTTTCTGTCATGCAGGGGGCAACATTTTTCAGATTAAAGACTCCTTACTTGAGTTTATTTTAATTTTCTAAATTTTATTCATGTTTATATAAAGCTCTCTATAATAATGATCTTGTTCTGTGAACACTGCCTAGTCAGGGTTAGGGAACACAATTTGCATAACACTTGAGAGGGACCTTCTATCCTGAATCTCAAGGAGGCTGCTTATTAATCCTGAAATTAGTTCTGGTGCTCTCTTTCCAACTTTCTGTGATATTTTTCTCCTCTGCATTTTTGTAAACCTTTCTTCTCCCAGGTTTTGAATTTTATTGTAAGATCCTTAAGGATCGTAGTGAATTTACCTTTGAATTACCAATAGTCCTGTATAGTAACTTACTTGGAATAGTCATCTAATTAGTATTTGTCAGAAAGTGTGTGTGGTGTGGTCTTCGGGGGACAAAACTGGTGGCAACCTGTTTTGTTAAATAGAAAGAATCAAGTTGGTATAGCAGAAATGGTCCATAGAGGACCAGGATTTGGAAGACCTGTATTCCAGTTTGGGCTCTGCTAGCATCTGTTTACCTTGGTCACATTCTTTAACATCCTTTTTATTATTTTTTTTGCAAAATGATGGCATTGAACTAGATCCTTTCTAAGGTTCCTTTCAGCTCTCAAATAAATCTAAGAAATTTCTTTAAATAATCTCTTAGGCAAGAGATGCATTATAAGAAAATATTTATCTCTATTAGAAGTTAAATACTGTCTTTGACACTTAGAAATAGAAAAGTCTTGCTCCCAATGACGGAAGACAACTATGATTTGTTATTATCACATGTAAAATTATAGACAGGTTTGTGTCCCATCTCCCTTTTGATTTCCTGCTTAGGGAGAGTGAGAATTAATGACCGGAAAGGAAGGGAAGAGGGGATCACATACCCTTAGCGCCCATTCAACATCACTGTGAAGCCAAGAAGCACAGCACCTCTGTAATTTTTCATATCAGGCCCTGCTACCGCCTCCAACTTCCCCGTCCTCCCCAAATCTTAAGATCGGATAGCTGTCTTCCATCGCACCCTCAGGTGTACGCACACTATGCACTTTCGTAAGAGGCAGTTTAGAGCACCAGGCCAGACCAGAAACAGATGAAAAATATTTGTTAAGCAATGTCTCCATACTAAATACTACAGATCCCTTCCTACCTTAATTTTAAATTTAAATTTATAGCTGCTGAAAAATAATGATCAGGTTAAAAATACTGATAGTGAATGGGTGATTCACCCTAGGGAGGTGAAGTCATTACTCAGCTATCATTTTGATTCCGAATAAAAGAAGGTAGAATCCTTCAGAGAACCACAGAGCTCTGACTCTCTCAGGGAGTCCAGGGGCTATTGCAGGTCAGCAAACTTTATTTTTAATGATCCTTCTAGTTTTCTGCTGCCATTATAAGTCACCTGAAGAAATAAGAATTATGATTTTTTTTTCTTGGCTATTTCTGAAAGTATTGAAATGTCACTTAGGCTTGTGACATTCTGCCACTGTCATAACCATCCATAAAATACCTTAAGTGAACTACATATTACCAGTGCTAAACTATAACTCGGTTGTCCCTAGATATCCTACTTTTCCTTCTTATTCAGAAAGTGAAACAAAAATTGCTAGGCAAGGCTGATGTGCATGAATATAACACATATATATTCTTAAACAAAAGAGAAAGTGCACATTCAGAGAGTCCTCATGAATGCCACATGATATTTTTCTAATTATTTAAGTTATTTTGAGTTGTTTCAAAAGGAATAATACTGACAACATCCTCTACCATAGAGGGTGTAGAGTGTGGGCATTTGAAAGGACTATATGAGACCACAAAGACTATGAAATGGCTCTAACTATCTCCTAGGTTAAAATATTTCTTAAGGTTTTCTGAGCACTTAAGGAAACAAAGTGCTTGACTGTAGGAGATACAGCAGTAAATTGCCTGATGGTTGTCTTGGCCTTGTTAAGAGAAGCACACAAATATAAGGAATACTGTAATTGATGCCAGTGGGGCAGCTCAGAGGAAAAAGAGTTTGAATCCAGTTGGAAAAGTCAACAAAGGGTTTGTGAAGTAAGTGATATCTGAGATAGTCCTTGAAGAAGATCTTGACGACAAAGATGGGAATAAGTGCTTCCTACACAACAGAAACCATGAAAAAGGGCTGCAGATGGGCAAGCATGCAGTGTATTCAAAGAAAAAAGAAGTATTATAATTTGGATGGAAGGTGAAAAACATGGGGCATATAGGGATAGATGAAGAATTGCCAAAATAGTACATAATGACTATACTTAAAAGACTTTGGTTCAAACAAAAACATGTATAGCAATATTTACAAAAGCCAAAAAGTGGAAACGACCCAGTGTCCATCAAATGATGAATGGATAAACAAAATATGGTATATCCATGCAATGGATTATTATCCAACCATAAAAAGGAATGAAGTATTGATACATGTTACAACGTGACAAAAATGTTCTGGAACTAGATAGTGGTGATGGTTGCACAACATTGTGAATGTATTAGATGTCACTGAGTAACATAACTTCACATTTATGTTATGTGAATTTTACGTCAATTTAAAAAAAAGGATTTTGGGATGTTTGTCTTTAGAAAATGAACTTGATTCAGAAGTCATGCAGCAGAAATTGAAGTTTCTGAGCCAGGTATTGTCAAGGTTTGAAATGTGTTTTAGAGAGGTATATCTAACTACGTTATATAGAATCAGAAGAACAAGGAGATACTTATAGAAAAGGAGACCAGTCAGGAGGTTGTGAGGAATCTGTTCATAAGTGCAGGGAAAAAGTCCTAATCAGAGTATTGGCCATGAGAACGGGAAGGTAAGGAGGTTAGGAATAAAATTCACTTCAGAGAGAAAATATATAGGACCTGAAAACTGATATGATAGGGAGAACCTGGCAGATGTCTACTGGGGAGGGGTGGTCAGAGGCCAAAACGAGGATTTTGAACTTGGATAACAGAAAGAATTGTACCATAAATAAAAACAGGAAAGTGAAGTGGGAACATTGGCATAAGTTTGGTTTTTGACATGGTGGCTTGAGATACACTGTCAGGGTTGGTGGACATCACCTTGGGACCTGGCCACAGGAGGAAACAGCTCAGTTCTCCTGTCAGCCTCATTTCCTTGCTCATGGCTTTCTGAGATCTGGGTAGCTTTTTTTTTCTTAGTCAAACTGTAATTTTATATTTCACGTCTCTTCTGGATTCCAAGAGTGCATAGTAAGGAAAATGGATTATAAGTGATAACAAGACTTCTGCTTGAGGGAAAAAAACGGGGCTGGAGGAATCAGACTCCCTGACTTCAGACTATACTACAAAGCTACAGTAATCAAGACAGTATGGTACTGGCACAAAAACAGATATATACATCAATGGAACAGGATAGAAAGCCCAGAGATAAACCCACGCACATATGGTCACCTTATTTTTGATAAAGGAGGCAAGAATATACAATGGAGAAAAAAAGCCTGTTCAATAAGTGGTGCTGGGAAAACCGGACAGCTACATATAAAAGAATGAAATTAGAACACTCCCTAACGCCATACACAAAAATAAACTCAAAATGGATTAGAGACCTAAATGTAAGACCGGACACTATAAAACTCTTAGAGGAAAACATAGGAAGAACACTCTTTGACATAAATCACAGCAAGATCTTTTTTGATCCACCTCCTAGAGTAATGGAAATAAAAATAAACAAATGGGACCTAATGAAACTTAAAAGCTTTTGCAAAGCAAAGGAAACTACAAACAAGACGAAAAGACAATCCTCAGAATGGGATAAAATATTTGCAAACGAATCAGTGGACAAGGGATTAATCTCCAAAATATATAAACAGCTCATGCAGCTCAATACCAAAAAAAAACCCAATCCAAAAATGGGCAGAATACCTAAATAGACATTTCTCCAAAGAAGACATACAGATGGCCAAGAAACACATGAAAAGCTGCTCAACATCACTAATTATTAGAGAAATGCAAATCAAAACTACAATGAGGTATTACCTCACACCAGTTAGAATGGGCATCATCAGAAAATCTACAAACAACGAATGCTGGAGAGGGTGTGGAGAAAAGGGAAGCCTCTTGCACTGTTGGTGGAAATGTAAATTGATACAGCCACTATGGAGAACAGTATGGAGGTTCCTTAAAAAACTAAAAATAGAATTACCATATGACCCAGCAATCCCCACTACTGGGTGTATATCCAGAAAAAACCATAATTCAAAAAGACACATGCACCCCAATGTTCATTGCAGCACTATTTACAGTAGCCAAGTCATGGAAGCAACCTAAATGCCCATCAACAGACGAATGGATAAAGAAGATGTGATACGTATATACAATGGAATATTATTCAGCCATAAAAAGGAACAAAACTGGGTCATTTGTAGAGACATGGATGGATCTAGAGACTGTCATACAGAGTGAAGTAAGTTCAGAAAGAGAAATACAAATATTGTATATTAATGCATATATGTGGAACCTAGAAAAATGGTACAGATGAACTGGTTTGCAGGGCAGAAATAGAGACACAGATGTAGAGAACAAATGTATGGACACCAAGGGGGGAAAGTGGTGGGGGAGGGTGGTACTGGTGGGATGAATTGGGAGATTGAGACTGACATATATACACTAATATGTATAAAATAGATAACTAATAAGAACCTGCTGTACAAAAAAATAAATAAAATTAAAAAGAAAAGTGATAACAGGACTTCTGAACAGAGAGAGATTTATCATGTAAATGATAAAAGCCCCCTCCCCTTTTTTTAATGGGTTACCATAGCCTTCTGCATCTGTCTATTTCTTCCTCTTCTCGCATCAAACCAAAGGAAGAGAATATGAGAAAGTTAATTCCATGGAGATTGAAATTTGCCTCCAAAAATTAGCTTTCCCCGGTGAAGGAGATGGAAAATCAGGTACCCAAGTTCTGAAGGGTGTTCACTTCCTTGCAGATGCCTTCTGCGCTCTCTTATTAGTAGGTTAGAATGGTCAAGATAGCAAAGAAAAGGCTTGCCCTGTTCCTTTATATTCTGACACCTTTCCAGCTCCATAACTGGAGAGCCCAGCAAGGATTGCTTCTCCTCCCAAACCAAACTTAGCTAGCTGGCTGCTTCAACTTGGGGGCTAGCAGATCTAGTAGATATCTGATTTGTGACCTTTTAAAATCCTCATACACTATACCCAAACAATTTTGGGATGTGGCCTTTCTCCGTTCCTCTGTCCACCAACAAATCTCACATATATATACTAAACTCCACCTCTTAATACCAATGCAAATGCAAGGAGAGTTTGTTTTCAGCAAGACATGTTTTCTCTAAAGAAATTGATGATATTTCTTCCAGTACCAAGGCAGACCTTTAAAATATCATTATTTTTTTAATATCATTATTTTTGTAGCCACCAATATAATATTTTACTCAAACAAGAATCATTAGTGAATAATTGGTTAAAACAATTAGATGAATGGTTAGTAGGGAACTAAATATTCACAGGGACTCAAAGCACCCTACAGATTACTTATTGAAGACAAAGGGAGGAAGTGAACAAACTTAGTCTCACCAGTAACGAGACAACTGATATTGTATGACTCCTGATGTAATGGAGAAGTGTTCAGCATCATCTATGTAGGAGTCTTTTCAAAAATATTTTAACCTGAATCTAATCATGTGAAAACAATTAGACAAGTCCAGGAGAAGGGACATTCTGCGGGGCAACTGACATGGATTCTTTTAAAAAATGCCATATTATAAAAGAAAAGGTGGTGGTGTGGAGAATGTTGTAGATTAGAAGAGATTAAAAAGCCGTGACATCCAAAGGGAATGTGTGATTTTTAATTTGATCTTGGATTGGGATAAACATAGCTCTAAAGGACGCTGCTGGTTGGACCAGAAATTTTGAATACAGACATTATCTTAAATACTATAGTAAACGTTAAACTTGTTGGATGTGGTCATGGGTTTGTAGTTATGTAGGAGAACACCATTGTTCTTAGGAGATAAATGCTGACATATTTAGGGATGAGATATCATTATGTTTATAATTTACTCTCATATAGTCAGCAAATGATCATCTAGAGAGAAAGCAAAGATGACAAAATATTAGCAACTAATTAATCTAGTTGGAGGGCAAATGGGTGTTCATTATGTTCTTTCAACTAAAAAATTGGAAAGAAAGATAGTTTTTCTTGAAGGCTGAAGAAGAGAATCTTATTTTTTAAATTGTTATTCTAAAATATAGCTGGTAGCATTGGGGAAGAATAACATGATAAGAAGAGATGATCAGTCTCTAGCAATTTCTGCACTCCCTGCTGTGGAATATTAGTTTTCTGCTTTTAGAAAAAGGTTTTTCCATATCCAGTTTTCAAGTCCAGATAGCAGTAGTTAGAAATTGGAAGCAGTTCATTTATGTCATCCAATCCTTCTTTGTTACCTGACTTATAAAAAAGCATTTGTTTCTTAAAGTAAAAGACCACATTGTACATCCATTACTTACCAACAGAGAATCTATCTGCCTTTGGTCTGCAGAGACTGGTATAGAAACCTTTGGAATTAATCCCTCTGTGCATCCTCTCGATCAGAGCACTGGCTTTGTTTGCTTTGGTGTAGCATATTGTTTTGCAGCGCTCACTGTAGCTGTCAGAGGAGGCCTTCAATGTCATGAGCAGTGGCACACTAGCTTGTCCATTTGCACATTTTTTTAAGATAAAACAAGGTTCAAACCACACATTCTCTGTGAACTGCTAAAGACTGGGAAAAATTACTTTCTTTTCTCATGACCTGGATTGACAAGGAGCACACCTACAGGAGGCAAAAGATGAGTGGATCCCTTTTAAAGACCCAAGTAATGAAGCCCTCAGGGAATCGCCGTGTGTGGCAGAATTTACAGTGGTTTCTGGAGACGAACAGTGTGGCAGGAAGAGGTTCAGGACTGCCGGCTATTGAAATACAGTCTGCATTTATTTTATATCAGCCTATTTTGGGCCCCAGTGAGGAAGTTATTTTAATATCTTGCTCTGCTAGAAATATACATGGTAAGTGATAGATGTCAGAAAAAGAGGGTAAAGTTACAGCACTCCATTCTCCTTGAGACTTACGGAGCTTATATAGTTGTTCTCTTTGAAATAAACACTGATGCATACAGAGCATAAATTGAAAAGGTTGTTAGACATAGTCCACACCAGTGATCCTCAGATGACTCAGAATTCAGGGCTAGAGTATTAAGGATCTGCATTTTTAATAGGCTACCCAGGTGATTCTGATACAGCCAGCCCAGCATTTGGGGATGCCTTTTCTGACCCAGTACTCTTACTTTACAGATAAGAAAATGAAGACCCACGTAAAAATTTAAAATTACTTGAGGTATTAACCTATTATGGGCTAGAAACCATATTTTCTGGCTCCCAGCATATCCATTTCCTAGGAGGTCACAGTGCCTCTTAAAGTGGTCATAGTTAAGAGCTTAGGCTACCTGTTTCCCTCCGTAGCAGGGCCTACTTACCACCTGAGGCTTGGGGGAGTACATTTGAAATCTGAGGTCTCCTGACCTCCAGTCAGGCTCTTTTCTCTTCAATACACTGATACCAAGGTTGAGGCACTCAATTACTCTAAACCGCTGCATCTGTGAGAAGGCTGATAGATGATTCTTTTGTTCTATCCTTTTGTTGTTTGAGTTTCATGAATTCTTAGAATTTATTTTCTATAGATTCCCTTCTTCAGTCTACTTCTAAATAGAAGTTGAGTAATAAAGTCAAAATATGGTACTGTTCAATACGAGTAAAAATTATCTGTAAGGCACCAGGTAGTGGCTCCACATCATGCATACTGACTGAATCTAAACACCCAGCTTTCTTAGAACTAGGAGAGAGTAATAGGAACTTTGCTTTGTAAGTTTCCTGAATAAATGGTACATAACCAACACTTACTAAGAAAAAGCATTTATCCATTTATTCATTCATTCACCAGATATTGACCATCTACTATCTACAAGCACTGATCTAGACATGGAATACTGTTATGATCAGGAGAGAAAATGTCCATACTCTCGTGGAGCTTAAGTTCTAGAGGGAGATTGTATGTGAAAACAAGACTATGGAACCCCCAGAGGAAGATTTTTACTTGTTCCGTTCCTAGCTGTGTCTCCAGTGCCTGAGCAATACCTAACACATAGTAGGTGCACGATGGACAATTACTGAGTGAATGAGCACCATCAGATGAAATAGAAACTATAGCCCCTCCCAAACTAACTTTTTTACAAAAAGAAATAGAATTTGGTAATGTTCAATGAGAAATATTACTTACGTAGGGGATTAAATCATTTACATTTGTTTCTAATTTGCTGTATTTTGTAAACTCTAAAAGCTTTTTGTGAAAAAATTTTTATATCAGTGTGTACTTTCAGGCTTGCGTCTGGCATACATATATACTAACTCACATAGCAGCTGGAAATATATACCTATAAAGATCTAAATATTTATAGTATTTTGTTTTATAAAATAAATGATACTTTTCTGTACAAGCTAAAGCAGTCAAGGGTGAAATGGTTTCACAGGACTGGAACGTTTGTTGTGATAAAATAAAAAGGACATTCCAGTGAGCAGCATATCAGCAGTTACAGCCTGTTCGGGTGGTAATGGCCGTGGTAATCGTGCTGTCATTTTATGTAGGCTTCTAGTCTCAGCTTTCAAAACGTTTAAGAGCTGGCCTTCCCTGGTGGCGCAGTGGTTGAGAGTCCGCCTGCCGATGCAGGGGACGCGGGTTCTTGCCCCGGTCCAGGAAGACCCCCCCCCCATGCCGCGGAGCGGCTGGGCTCGTGAGAGCTGATGTTGAACAAATAGGGATTTACATACATGGCGTTTCTTTGCCGTCATCCCCAGCAAAGTATATCTCCACTGGGTGAAAGGGGGTGGCCGAGCTAGTAATACAAAATAAAGTGAGAAAAATAAATAAATACATAAATAAAGTGAGAAGGTTTGAAAATAGCTTGTGATTCTGTAAAAATATTGAATCACTATATTGTACTAAACTAAAATAATATTGTAAATGTACTATACTTTGATTTTTTAAAAAAGGAAAATAGCTTGTAATTGATTAAGCACAAGTACTTCAAAATAATAGAATTCTCTAAGATGATTAGTTTATAAACAAGGTATGTGATGAGACTACTCTAGATGTCCTTATCTGTAAACAGCATTATAGTTACTGTTACTACCTGAAAAAACTGATTTTTTTTTTTCTGAGACAACTGGGGAAATGGCTCAATACGTCCAAAAGGAAAAGTCCACCTACATCATTGTAAATTATAGTTTCTCTGCACTTTACACTGCAACCTCAAGATATGAAAGGTACTCAACTTTCTAACTTTCAACAGATACCACTTTCAACACTTCTACCATGTTGTTTGTGTTAAACACTGTAAAGTGAGGATGTTGAAAGTGCAAGAATGAAGAGGAGGTGGTTAGAACAGAAACAAGACTGAAAGTAGTGAGGAAATGGCAGATGTGTTTCAGGAATGAGTTGTTTGACAGTAGGAATCATTCCACAGGGGTCCTAGTTTGTGCGTCATTGGAAAAGTACTGTGCCTGAGCAGCCCATGCTGATCAGCAAGAGACAGGGAAAGGATGAACAATTGAAAAGGTGGAAAACTGGTGACCACAGGATCAGCCTCCATGTCAGATATCCCTTAACCTAAAATGAATTCGAGAGACAGCTGAGAGTTTGAGAACTTAAAGACTAAGCATATTGTGAAATGCTGCTGCTGAAATTTTGGTCACAAGCCATGGATTATTCATGAGATCAAGGCCAATTCATATTTGTACAATATGAAAGTGAGTAGCTCGGTCATGAGTGCACTATGCAGACGTGCTCAGGGGCTCCACACTGCTCCTGCAGAAGTTATAGTGCGGGGAGAGAGATTTCAGTGTAGACAAAACTGTTTTATCTTGGGAAAAGATGTCCATAGACAAACAAACAAGTAAATATGAAATCTCTGAGCAGAGAGAAGAATGAGCCTGGTTTTAAAATACCTGCAAGAACCGATTCTCATTCCTGTTGGTATATTGCATCTCAGGACTAATTCAAACCCTTCTTAGTTCACTGAAACTCCTAGATCCCCAAAACATCTTTGAAGAGCAGATTGAACCACGAATTCTTTTTTATAGTATATTGGTTGCAGAGGCCTTTTGGTTCATTGAAAGTGTACAAGTCACAGTTTTAACTGAGTCGTTTGTGATAGTGCCAACAGCTATACATGAGCAGTGTCTTATTAGAAGTTGCTTTTTATGAAAACAAGAAAAACAAAATGCAGGCATCTTTTGGATAAATTTTTAAAAGATTATAAAGAAGCGAGAAGAGTCAGGATTAATGTTATAAAGATCTCATTTTCTCTCATGAAAGTAATTACCCACATTTATTATCTGTATAGTGTCATTTTGGACTCAGGAACAAAATGGTCTCAAGACCTAACCTGTTCATAAGTTGAAGGGCTCTTGCTCTGTGCAGAGGTGTCAGGAGAAGTTTGTTCTGAAGTCCACAAAAAATGAGCTTACCTACCAGCAAATACTAACACATTGGTTGTCTCTATTATGTTCAGATTTGATACATACACTTTTGAGTATATGTTTTCATTTTAAGTTGTTCTTTAATAACTAAAAATAATTTAAAGTAAAATTTGACCTCATACAGGATGTCTCCTACCTCCAGCTTTCTTCCCTCTCCTCATCCCTGGTGACAGTGGGATGGAGGTGAGTGTCTTTTGGCATGATACAACATATTAAAAATTATGCCAAAGCAAGTGGAAAACTTGACCCCATAGATTACTAATTGTAGAGAAGGAAATATGTCATTACAGTGGAACCTTCTGATAGTCACCACTTTAACCAAGTGATCAAATTTATAGCATTATTAAGAGTAGGACAGCCTGACATTTGGTGCCTTCCACATTGATGCAATATGAAGTATATAATATTCCATGTAAAATATTCTTGCCAAAAATGTTTAACCTAAACCTAAGCAAGCTTCTTCAGACCCAACTTCCAGTTTGTAAGCACACAGGGACAAGTGAAATGACACAACGAAGAAATAATGTAACGAATCCAGAAAGAGAAATTTTATACAACAGCTGCCCTGGTCTCCTCAAAAAGTCAATTATTTTAAAAGTTAATGATTTTTATTTTCCTTTCTTAAAAATCGGGGAGGGGCTAGTCTAGATTTAAAAGGCGAAACAGAGACATAAAAACCAAGTGCAATGTGTGAATCTTGATTAATTCTAGTTTGAGAAAAAAAGCTAAAATAAAATATATTCTTGGGACAGCAGGAGAAATTTGAACATGGGTTGTATGTCAGATGATATGGCATTATTGTTAGTTGTTTTAATTTGAAAGTGATCACGTATGAGATGTCCTATGCTTATGAGTTGTGTGCTGAAGCACGAAGGGGTGAGAGGTCATGGTGTCTGCCACTGTCAAACCTAGAGTGTATATGTGTGCTTGTGGTACTGTTCTTACAACTCTTCAATATGTTTGAGAGTTTTATTTATATGTATACACATACATATATATATATATTTCACTATATACATATATAGAGACAGAGAAGGGGAGAGGTGAGGGGGGAGAGAGTTGACATTCTTTGAGAAGCAAAAGTTATAGAAATACTAAATGATTTTTAAAGAACTAATTAATTTCCCCCTCTTTTCTGTTTTAGGCTCAACGGAAAGGAAGATTAGACTATGCTAAGGTAGGTAGATTTTGTAGCTTCTACACAGTTTTATACATTTCAGTTTGACGCTTGGTTTTTGTTTATATTTGAAAGGTCAAAAGAGAGTCATCACATTCAAAGCTGATTAGCAGGTAAAATAGGATTCATTTAATGATAAGCTTATTTACTGAATGCCTGCGTCATTCCAGACACTGTTAGGTGCTGGAAATACAAGAGTGAACCAGATCAACTCTTTCTTTCATGACATTTACAAGCTAGTGGGGGAGATGGGTAACTAATAAACAACTAAATGGATGCATAATATAACGTCAAATGGTGGTAAGTGTTGTGAAGAAAAGCTGGGTAAGCACCAACCATTGCTGGAAAGATGCCTTTGGACTATGGAAAACAGCTTTTAGCATCATCAGCTAATACCTGGGAAGCACCATTCAGGGCAGATTTGGATTTCTAAAGGCAGTATTTTTCATATCACCTGTGGGGCTTTTGAAAACATACATGCCTGGGTTACCACAGCATAATACCCTCTTCCACCAACGTCAAAATCCACTGGTGGGCAGAGCAGGGCGGGGGCAGGATGGAAGGGTTTGAAAAAAGACTCCACAGATAATTCTGACACACAGCCTTGTTCAAAAACTGCTGTGGGGCTTCCCTGGTGGCGCAGTGGTTGAGAGTCCGCCTGCCGATGCAGGGGACACGGGTTCGTGCCCCGGTCCGGGAAGATCCCACGTGCCGTGGAGCAGCTGGGCCTGTGAGCCATGGCCGCTGAGCCTGCGCTTCCGGAGCCTGTGCTCTGCAACAGGAGAGGCCACAACAGTGAGGCCCGCGTAGCACAAAAAAAAAAAAAAAAAAAAAAACTGCTGTGGGATTTCACATTTCAGTGCACCGGTGCAAGCCTATGAACACACTTGGGTCACATTCTGTTTTCTCCTGAGGAACAAATGGAATATTTTAGCAAGTGTATGGGATGCATACAGCTGCTTGGCTAAAGGAACATGCTAACCATCTGGTTTTCACAACAGTCAAGAATAGCCAGAGTGTGAGCACACCTGCACGCCAAAGACAAGGAGGGAGAAGTGGGACCTGTAAGGGCTCTGCTTGCAGTGGGACAACCAAAACCCTCAGTGATCTCTCCAGGGCTGATCCAGAACCTTGTGCTCTCCTGACAGCCCCGGAGCGCACACCCCTGGCTCCGTGCCTTTTCCTTGCCTGAAATGCAGGTCCTCCTTTTCTCTATCTCACAAACTTTTGCATTCTTCAAGAAAAATTAGATTAATAGGGGCACCTCTAAACTGAGGACTTCTATATCTGTCACTGTATCTTAGATGTCTACTTGAGCCTAATACCCAAATGGTCTCCCACAGGCTCAAAGTGTCTTAAACTGAACTCAGCATCTTCCCAACATCTCTGGACCCTTTTTTTTTTAATACACTTTTATTTTTCAGAGCAGTTTTAAGTTCACAACAAAATTGAGCAAAAAAGTATAGAGAGTTTCCATTACCCCCTGACCCCACACAGGCACAGCCTTCCCCACTACCAACATCCTGCTGCAGAGTGGTACCTTTGCTACAATCAGTGAACCTGCATTGATGCATCTTTATAACCCAAAGTCCATCGTTGACATTAGGGTCCAGTCTTAGCGTTTTATCTCTGGTCCTTGTTACTCATTCTGTCTCCTGACGTTGGCACTGTCATCCCACCAGTCAACCGTGTGAGAAACTTAGAAGTCACTCTCAAATGCTCTTACCCCCTCACCCCTATGTTCCATGACCAAGTCACATCAGTTTTATATCCTACATTTTCTTGAATCCAGCCCCTCCTCTTGATCTCTCTTTCATTGTTCATGTTGAGTCTCCTCATCTGAACCACTAGGAAGCCTACTGACTGGTCTCTATGCCTCTCTTTTGTCCCCACAGATCCATCGCCAGCCAGAATGTCTATCTAAACCACAAATCTGGTAGTTTCACATTCCAGCTTAAAACCTTCCTTGGCTCCATGTTGTCTATAAGGCAAATTCAGAGCTTGCTGGAGTGGCATATAAAGCACTGTGGTCTCATCCCCTGGAGGGACTCTCCAGCTTTGTCCCCTCCTACCCTGTGCTCCAGCGGCACCAAATTACATAAAACATACTGTTTCTATTCTCCGTGCCTTGACCCATGCTGTCCCCTCTGCTTGGAATGCAGCAGTGTCTCCCTTAATCTGGCTACCCCTGCCTCTTCTGTAAGGCTTAACGTAGGATCATCTCCAAGAGGAAGTCCTTCCTGGTTCCCTAGGCTGGATGAGGTGCTCCATTCTCTAACACACTGTGCATCTCTCAGTCATTGCACTTAACTCTGTTATTTTATAATGACCATTTATGAGACAGATCATAGACTGTGAGCTCTTTGAGGGCAGAGACAGTATCTTTTTTTTTTTTTTTTTTTTTTGCGGTACATGGGCCTCTCACTGCTGTGGCCTCTCCCGTTGCTGAGCACAGGCTCCGGACGTGCAGGCTCAGCGGCCATGTCTCACGGACCCAGCCGCTCCGCGGCACGCAGGATCCTCCCAGACCAGGGCACGAACCCGCGTCCCCTGCATCGGCAAGTGGACTCCCAACCACTGCGCCACCAGGGAAGCCCCCCAGAGACAGTATCTTATTTGTATGCTTGGTGCCCAACACAGTGCTTGGCACTTGGTAAATGGTGAGTGAGGCCATAAGAAAATAGAAGACCCATTAAGTTAGTTACAGGAGATATTCTGGTACAGGGTTTTTTATTTCAGTCAAAGAGGAAAGGAAAGCTTTTGACACAAGTTGCAGGTATCAGCAGGGATAAGAAGATTGCTTGGGAAGGTTGTAATAAACTAGCTTGGAGATAAATGCTGGGATTTCACTGGGATAGTAAAGGAAATAACTTATAAATGAAAAAGTAAGGGAAATGACATCATGATTTGGCAATAGAGTGATTATTTATCATTGATGCTTATTTATGACTCAGAGAACTCCTTTAGGATTTCTTATTGCAGAAGCACCTGATAGTGGAAGAGACTGGAAGAAAAGAAAAGAATATGGGGCACAGATAGAACACCCTGAACCGAGCAATGGCTCTGTTACCAACTCACTGCAAAATCTGTTATCAGCCACTTAACCTTTTAGGTCTTCCCTCAGTTTCCTTAGTATAAAAGGAGCAGTTTAGAATAGTGCTGTTCTACTCTTTAGGCCCAAATTTGAGAGGAGACGTTCTTTTTTGGGGGAGAGGGGACATTCTTATCTTGTGTACTACTGTGGTCCAGATTCATTCCTTGATCCGCTTCATACGCCCAAGCACTGTGGATCTGATATTTAATGTGGGCGAGGTGCTGCGCTGGTGCTGACTACCGCCACAACCAGGACTGACTCAGACCTTCCTGTTGAAAGTCCACCTTTTCTCTGTTTTTTCTCTCTTTAACATTTATCATAATCTAAAATTATCATTTTTATTTAGTTGCTTGTTTTTTCTGTCTTCTTCCACTAAAATGTAAGAGCCCTGAAGGCAGGGCCTTCAATGGCCTTGTCCATGGTTGCATCGTGTACCCAGCACAAGCTTACGTATAGGGGTGACAAATGCGTATGGATGAGTGCTGCATTGGTGCGATGCTAGGAGAAGTGCAGGAAGCTAAGAGGTCTGGAATTGGGGTTTGTAGACTCAAATTAGCCATTTAAAGAGTATATTGACTATATAACACAGTCCATCCCTATGTTCAGTTGCCTTCCCAAGTGCCCAGTGAGAATATTTCTCATGCCAATAAACAGAAACCCACCCTGCTAGGGTATGTGGTGCTGTGCTGATATTTAAGGGATCTAGGCGATTAACCCAGACCTATCATCCATACATAGACCCAAATCCAAGTACCATGGGTAAAAACAATTATATCCATCCCTACCAAGTGTCGGGGAGACGTCTGCAGGGTCCAGCGCACAGTATTGTCTCTTACGTATCATATCATGGGTCCATGATATGGTCCTGGTGCTCATGCTGACTGATGCAGGCATCATGCTAGGCAGCTTAGGACTCCCCTGGTGGGTTTATCTGTAAAACTACTTTTTTTTTTTTTTTTTTTTTAATTTTTGGCTGCGCCAGGTCTTAGTTGCGGGCACGCAGGATCTTTGTTGCGGCTTGTGGGATCTTTAGTTGCAGCATGTGGGATCTTTAGTTGCGACATGTGAACTCTTAGTTGCAGCTTGCGTGTGGGATCTAGTTCCCCGACCAGGGATTGAACCTGGGCCCCCTGCATTGGGAGCGTGGAATCTTACCCACTGGACCACCAGGGATGTCCCTCTGTAAAACTACATTTGAAAAACTCAATGGCCATTTCTGGAGAGTGTCATGAAATTTATTTATTGCTGGAGATTTCTTTATTTCCAAGTGGTGAGTGTTTTCTCAAAAGCCAAATTTTATCTGAAAAATCAGATTTTAAGAACCATAGAAAATTATTTTGACCATGTGCTCTATGGCTTTGTATACCAGCTCTCCAATTTTGTCAGTCTCAGAATGGCAAGGAAGCAGGGGAGAGGGCAGAAGTGACGATCAAAATCAGTCTCAGCTAGATCTCGAGAGTGCCTGTCACATTCAGCAAAACAGTGGTCTGTCCTCAAACACTCAGAAAAGAAATTGAATTACTTCTTAATTGAGTTCCTGTGGCGATGAAGCCTGGATGTGAACGCTTTACACTGCTGCACTGCCTTTATCATCTAAAGATATCAAAGCACTCAGCAACTATTCATTCATTAAGTCTCTCCCGCCTCTGGAAGGTGGTTCACACCAGCACAGGAGCACTCTACCTTCCCCTGAAGCTCATCCACCCAGGGCTGGGCAGGACTGGAAGCTGTTGAACTGTAAGGCAATTCTGCCCAGCTTCTAAAATGAAAAAAACAAGAAGTATCTTACTTACCTAGTTAAAACTGCAGAAGTTTTATTGGACAGAACGTAATTACCAGAAGCGAATTGTGACCAAAAAACCGGTGCCGACAGTTTTGCTCATATGCGCGATGCCATGGGGATCTTCATTACAGTGATTGGTCTGCAGCCCTGAGTGTGTATCTCTCATGGAATAGGGAACTAGTCCATGTTCCCTAGGTTTCTGGCCCCAAGCAGATTGAGTTCAGTGTTACAGGGAAGAGTGCCACCTATTGAATTGTAGAAATTCATGGGCGTGTGTCAAGACCAGTGGAGAAGTTTCTCAGCCCACATTCACTCTTGGTTTGCTATGGTAACTAATATGTATGTCTGAAGGAAAACGAGCATGTTGACTACTCTTACTTAGAAAAACATCTACAAACGGCTGTGTATTTTCCCCAGCTGGGGCTGAGCGTATGCCGGTAGTTTAGCTACTGCTACTTGAAAGAAGCATGCTGCTCAGAGACTGAGGCAGATGGTATTTTTACCACTTCAGGCAAAACACGGCACCTATGGTTTGGCTTTCTACAATTTTAATTTTTTAACACTTTCAAAAAGGCTGGCTTAAATATCTCCATCACAGAGATACAGACTTTTTCTCAATTTCCTGTTAATAATTGCTTCAGGTATGCAAATATGAATAAATATCACTTGGTCAAAACCAGACTCTCAGCCATGTGGGCCGGCCTCCTGCTCATTCTTCCCCAAGTGCCTAGGACTGGGCCTTACATGGGCTTTGACAGTCATGCTGATTTTGACACAAAGACTCTAAATGGTTTGCAGGAGCTTTCTTTGTATCCATCTCCAGTCTTGACTGTGTAGTTCATATAATTTTCCCCACGACTCAGTACAGAAAAGAGAGTTGTTTTTCATGTCTTCTTACTGAGGTTCACTCGAAACACAGAGAATTGCTCAAGGTTAAGCCCTTGGTAAAGAAAGATTTTGCAGGTGTTGATTTATCAGGCATCCAGTTCTCAGTCAAACGTGAGAGAGGTTTTTTGAAAGGAGTGGGTTTTTGCCATGCCCCCTCTCCTGGAATTTGCTCAAGGTCCCAGAGTAGCGCATTCCCCTGCCTCTCAGGCACAGCGTCTACAGCCCCTGCCCTCCTCTTTCCTCCCTGCCCTCAGAAGGCCCTGCACATTTTGTTTTATTATAAAACGCATTTGCATAGGGTACGCATTAAAATTCCCTTCCCAGCAGCAAACTGTGCTGTCCACAGACATTTGCATTTGCATGATCACATATCATTTCCCTTTAAGAAGAAAAAGAGTCTTTGCTTTCCAAGGCTTGCCCTTTAGCCATTTCTTCTCATTTATTATCCATAGATTGCTTCAGCCATTTTGCTGCCTATTGAATCCAAAATTCTTTTTTGAACCTTGAGTATAGTATAGGAAATTTTCTGTAAGTATTACTGTCCTTTGTTTACTGACAAAGCCAGACACTTTTTTTTTTTTGGCAGACAATTTTTTCCTGCTTGTTCTTTCCCATAACCCTAGCTAACTGGCTCTGAGAATTTTTCACATTGGCACATTTAGAGACCAGATGTTGCTGTGTTTTCTCTTCCCTGTACCCCTTTCTTGGGCAGATGCTCCTTCTCCTACCCTGGGACTTCGCATTAGCTCCTTTGGTAAAATATTCCAAACAGCATCACTGTATGCACTAAATCTCTCATTTCTTCTAACCTCTTGAAGCTGTCTTAACACTTAGGGTTTCTGTTTTAGTGATAATTATGGAGACTATGTAGAAGCATTGACATTCCCCTCTCCCATCGTTTTTCATTAAAGACTTGTGGTCCAATTAGATGAGATGTTTGTAAAACAATTTAAAGGAAAAAAATCCAAATACCATTATGATATGGATGCAACTATATAAAATTTTATATGCTTGATAAAGACTGAATGACAACATGTAAAAATGTAAATAAGGGTATTAAGGTAATACATCTGAGCAGGGTTTTTTTCTGAAAGGTATCTGTTTTAAAAGTGTAGACTCTGATTTGAATTGGAATTTTTCCAGATTACAACCTGAGCTACTGAGAATTGAAAAATAACTTGCCTGAACTCGTGTTTTTAGTGACATAACCAGCATTTAATTCTAGGCTCCTAAAGAATTGCTTGCTTCTATGGCGATAGAAGGGATACACCATTGGAAAATGTGGGGTTTTTTAAAAATTTTTTTGATTGAAGTATAGTTTATTTACAATGTTGTGTTAGTTTCAGGTGTACAGCACAGTGATTCAGTTATATATATTTAATTGAATATATGTATATATATTCTTTTTCAGATTCTTTTCCCTTATACGTTATTACAAAATATTGAGTATAGTTCCCTGTGCTGTACAACAAGTCCTTGTTGGTTATCTATTTTATATGTAGTTGTGTATACATGTTCATCTCAAACTCCTAATTTATCTCCACCCCTTCCCCATTGGTAACCATAAGTCTGTTTTCGGAAATGTGATTTTTTTTACACTGTGAATTTTTGTGTGAGGGCTGAAGTTGTGGTTGAGGTGCTGGGGAACAGTTGAGGAAGACAGAAACGTCGTACACCGAGCCCGCAGTGCAGGCGCTGATCTGATGACCTACCCACAGCAGAGGGGTGGGTGCTGGAAGACACTGCCAGAACAGCCATCTGAAAGTTTTAAATCCTCCACTCCTTGTTTCCTTAAAAATCAGATAAAACCAGTTGTTTTTCTTTTGGCAATCACATTTCAGAAAAGTGGGGTATTTTTTGTTTTGGGTTTCCTTTTTTTTCAGCAATAATGAATAGGTTCTGTTTAATCTTTTTTTCAAAACAGTTAATTTACTAAAGCCAGTTTTTGCAACCACTGCTTTGATTACAAATCTCCTTCAAAATACAGTTATCAATGATGGAAAAATAATCATTGATCAGTTTCTGTCTGTAATAAAGCAAAGAAGCTTTTGTACCATGTGAAACTTTTAATCAAAAATAAATTCTAGGACTTCCCTGGTGGCACAGTGGTTAAGAATCCGCCTGCCAATGCAGGGGACACGGGTTCGAGCCCTGGCCTGGGAAGGTCCCACATGCCGTGGAGCAACTGAGCCCATGCGCCACAACTACTGAGCCTGTGCTCTAGAGCACACAAGCCACAACTACTGAAGCCCGCACGCCTAGAGCCCGTGCTCCACAACAAGAGAAGCCACTGCAGGGAGAAGCCCACACACCACAACGAAGAGTAGCCCCCACTCACCGCAACTAGAGAAAGCCCGTGCACAGCAACAAAGATCTAACGCAGCCAAATAAAATTAATTAATTAAAAATAAATAAAATAAAAAATAAATTCTAATTCCACATGCAATAGTCAGTATCTTGAGCCAAGAGTTGTGCCTTATTATGAGCCCTCAAGTCTTTTTGCAAAACAGTCACCCTCTGGACATTCATTCATTCATTCCCCATTATCAAGCTAGTTCTTTTCCTCCTTAAGTCTCTGAGTGTATTATTTTGCATTTGTCCCCAGTGACTATCATCTTGCCCTGATGATCTATTCCACTAATATCTTAATGTTATTTTAAAATTAGATTCTTGTTCTCTGAGGTGTTGACAATCCCACACACCTCAATGGCATCAACAGATTTAATGATCATAATCTCTAGTCCCTTGTGGACCATGAATAAAATTATTAAATGATAAAAATGATAAGCCTCTGTGACATCATAAAATATTGCCACCCTCTAAGTTGTTCACCCAAGTACTATTGATACTCTTTATTTTTTATTTTATTTTACTTTTTTAAATTTTATTTATTTTTTGTCTGCTTTGGTTCTTTGTTTGCTGTGCGTGGCTTTCTCTAGTTGCAGTGAGTGGGGGCTACTCTTCGGTGCGGTGTGCGGGCTTCTCATTCTGGTGGCTTCTGTTGTTGCGGAGCACGGGCTCTAGGCACGTGGGCTTCAGTAGTTGTGGCACACGGGCTTAGTTGCTCCGCAGCACGTGGGATATTCCCCGACCAGCGCTCAAACCCGTGTCCCCTGCATTGGCAGGTGTATTCTTAACCACTGTGCCACCAGGGAAGCCCTATTGATACTCTTTAAATTCAATCCTCTAGGCAGTTATAAATCTTCTTTATTTTTCTTCAAATCATATATTCCTAGCTTATTGGTCTTTAATCTCTGATTTTATATATAAAACATTATTTAGTTTATGACAATAGTATTTATTGGGGCAATCTCTCCCATCCTTAGATTCATCATTCTGAATTACTGGGACCTGAAAAATTACATGTCTGCAAAATACCTAACATTTATCAGGAAGCTACGGCAAACTTAGATTGTTGATGAAGACCAGTTCTTAACTGTAAGCCTGGAATGGAGTCTGGTTTTGCACACCGTTATACCCTGAGGGCCTAACACAGTTCCTGCCACATACTGGGTACCCAATAAATATATGCTGAACTACCGTTGAATGAATGAATGAATAACCCAAGATGGGCCAGATGTTTGTGCCTATATTCCTTTTAATTCATAAGACATATTTGACCCCATCTTTGCTCCTCTTATTTCTCCCCAAGTATATTTTTAATCAAATGGTTACCTCCTCAATGCCATATACCCTCTGGGTTGAAACAAAGATTCAGTTGGGGTAACCTTTTGACTCTTAGTCTAGAAAGCTAACTACAGATGCCCACCAGGCTGGTTCTGTAGGTAAATACTTTGCACGGTGGGGTGGCTGGATTCAATTATCGTTCTCAGTTTGTGGTATCAGGAGCCACTTATGCACAGGGAGAGCCTGTATGACTTTATGTGGAGGATTGAGCCTTCTGTCCCCATAGAGGAGCCTGCTTAGTCCACGGAAGAGTTTTAAGTAGAGCTGAAGAGAATGCTGTCTCCTTCCCTGTCATAAAAAAAAAACAGTGGAGAGGCATGAGTTTTCTAAAAAGAGAATGAAAAGGGAGGCACCTCTGTGTTGATGTTGAATGTGGTTTTTTAGTAAGTCAGAAGTCTTTGTCATTACCTTAGATTGATATTTTCAAACTCATTCACTAATCCTACAGGCTGATTTTTTACAGAATTAAGGATTTTTGTCAAGATGTCTCATCTTTCAGAAAGCTGTAATTTGTTCATTTGGTACATCTGAAGACATTCCCTCATGTTTCCTAAGCAGTGTCTGCAGGCACTACTCAGCCTCCCCAATGACACGTGAGACAGAATATTGATCCTGGATGTGCTTAACCACCTTTCTGAAATAGCAAGGAGGCCGTGCCGCCTCAATTTTCAAACAGAATTACTGAGATAGCAGTAGAGATCACAGGACCTGTAACATAGGCCGGTGATGTGTACAGTGCTCCTAACTAAAGATTACGGGTGAGTAGATCCTTTCTTTCCCCCAAATCCTTGACTTTTTGGATTGATGAAAGGTCTTACCTATCCACCAGATAGTAATAAAGCCAAAGATGTACCTCTGAAGATTGATTCCTGCATGGTGCAATGGTGCCCCCTATGGAAGGTCTCCCTATTCTAGATCTAATGAAATTATGCTACCTTTTATCTTCATTCCTGACAAGATTTGTGCGCACCTGTTAGGAAAAGTTGTAGGCCTTTTGACGTCCTGTGATCTCTGTCAGATGCATGCCATCGTACGCGTGTTTTTCACTGTGCACTCTGTTCAAGACACACACTAAGCACTTCATTTTATGGAGAAGAGATTGAATAAGCTAACAGCGTTCACAGTTGACTATCTCACAGTCATGATTCCACCTGAGTCCGCTGACTCCACACTGTACTCTTCACTACCATACTGCTTCCCAAGGTGCTTTAGACATACTACAAAAAGAAGAGAGAATTTGTAGGCAGGCTCTGGTCTTACAAAAATCCAGAAAATGGTATGCATTACTCTGTAATCTAACATAATTCTGGTCTCAAAAATAGTGATTGTCTAGTAAGTGACTGTCTTATCATTTATTTGCTGAACCAGTACAGTGATTATTGTGACTTTTTTTTAAGCTGGTAAGCATTCTTCACTCTTTCAAGAAAGTTTTATAGGTATAACCATTTAAACCAAGTTCTTGATAAAGCAACTATACTCCAATAAAAATTAATTTAAAAAAATTTTTTTTAAAGAAGATGTTGGTGGGTAGGAGTTTATTAATTAATTTATTTATTTTTGCTGTGTTGGGTCTTCGTTTCTGTGTGAGGGCTTTCTCTAGTTGTGGCAAGTGGGGGCCACTCTTAATCGCGGTGCGCGGGCCTCTCACTATCGTGACCTCTCTTGTTGCGGAGCACAGGCTCCAGACGCGCAGGCTCAGTAGTTGTGGCTCATGGGCCTATTTGCTCCGCGGCATGTGGGATCCTCCCAGACCAGGGCTCGAACCCGTGTCCCCTGCATTAGCAGGGAGATTCTCAACCACTGCGCCACCAGGGAAGCCCTAAAAAAAATTTTTTTTAATAAATAAAATTATAGGGCTTCCCTGGTGGTGCAGTGGTTAAGAATCCACCTGCCAGCGCAGAGGACACGGGTTCAAGCCCTGGTCTGGGAAGATCCCACATGCCATGGAGCAACTAAGCTCGTGTGCCACAACTACTGAGCCTGCAGTCTAGAGCCCACGAGGTACAACTACTGAGCCCGCACACCACAACTACTGAAGCTCACATGCCTAGAACCTGTGCTCCGCAACAAGAGAAGCGACTGCAATGAGAAGCCCGCGCGCCGCAACGAAGCGTAGCCCCTGCTTGCTGCAACTAGAGAAAGCCTGTGCACAGCAACGAAGACCCAATGCAGTCAAAAATAAATAAATAAAATAAATAAATTTATATAAATAAATAAATAAAAATAACACAAGTTCTCAGGATTTCCCCAGCAGTCCAGTGGTTAGGACTTCACACTTCCACTGCAGGGGGCACAGGTTCGATCCCTGGTCAGGGAACTAAGATCCTGCAAGCCATGCAGCATGACCAAAAAAAGTAAATAAAACAAGTTCTCATTACTGTTCTCTTGAGGAAAGCAAGAATCTATGTTAACAAATACCGTAGCAGCATAACGTCGAGCCCGCCTGCATCTGGAAGAGGTGTTAATCCTGCAGATATGATTACAGTTACATGGCCGAGTAACAGCGTCACCCCATACATTGATTCCTGCATTTGCCCCCAGTCTGATGCAATCTGCCTGGAAGGCATGGCTGAGGTATACATTGGTTTCATTGTCATTGCTCTCAGTTGACGTAGTTTTCTAGTTATATGATTTACGTTCTAGTGATAGAAATCATAAATGACTTTTGATCTCATCTTGTGTCAGGATGCATGTTAGGATGTCAAGAATCTAGGGTCATGTGGATGGTGTTGGCGGTGGTAATGGTAGTTTTAAGGTAATTGATCCCCAGATATCAGCAGATGAAAAACCTGGACATGAGGAGGATTTAAGAAATGTATCAGATATGGACTCAAGTAAAATAATAGAAACCCAAATTCACTCTGGCATAGTTTATGTATTCCTCAAATAACCCCCAGGACTGTTTACCTACATGACATGCATGCTCTTGTCCCACAGTGTTCTTTTTAATTAAATAACCAGCATTGCATTTGTCATGAGATTGCAGAGCTTACTATTTATTGATTCACTCCTAAAAAAGCTAGAGGCAAGAGTAGCGCATTGCTGCAATCTACAACCTATGATATGTTTTGCTTGTTGAATTTCTGGTACGGAGTTTGCTAAAAAGCTTCAAGGTCCCAGTTTTGCTTTTTGAATTTCAATGTATAGAATTAAGTTTTTCTTTGGAATATAGTACTAAAATTAAAAATTAGCTTTTTGAGTCAGGTTATAGATAAATCAGTGATTATTTATAAATCATTAAATTTTCCTTCAGAAGACATGATAACCAGGAAGCAAAGCTTGCTTTTCCTATGGAATTAAGCCTCAATTTAATATAATTCCATATTACCAACTTCAGATACCCTACCTATCAAATGTTAATGAAAGTTTATAAGTTAACTTTTAAAAATTAAACTAAATTGTACATTTATTCCATTTAATCACATTTTGAAATCAGGCACATCTACTCATATCGTGAGCTACAAGGTTGACCTCTGTTTCTTAAGTAGCAAGCATCACTTTGCCTGAACGCTCAGCCACAGAGTCAACAATTTAGGTCAGTTTTGATGATGGTAGTAAAATGTTTTTAATGAAAATATCTCTAAACTACATATATATAATATATAGTTATATATATTAAACTGTATGTGTGTGTGTTTGTTTAGAGGTATTTATACATATAATATACATATATATTCAGACATGATAACTTGTATGAAATGAGTTGTTTGGTTATGTTCAGGTCTTTGTGGATAGTAGTTCACAGCACAGACTCATAAATGTACTTAGCTGAGAGGTTGAGCCTTGAAATCAGTTCTGAAATCTCACTCTCAGTAGGAGGCCACACACCGTCCAGACCGAGCCTAACAGACTCATGTGTGGAAGAGAGGGCGAGAAAAATGATACCTTACCTGTCTTTATTATGTTTTTTTCTTTTTTCCTTTTAAGGGGAATAGACTGAATTTTAAATGGTCAAGATGATTTGGAAATTCATTTTTCAAAACAAGCATGTTTCCTATTCACTAATAATCACAGTGTTTAAATATTTAAAACATCTTCATGAATCTATGTAAAATAATCTATGAATGTTTATAGTTAAAGGCAGGTACATCATTAAAAATGTTACACGTAAGGTTTGCAATGAACCCAGTGCTCACTTACTCTTCAAACTTTGCCTTTGTGTAGCATTTCATTGATGTCAGAGGAATTTCACATACATTATCTTATTTGTTCCTCATAATAATTGCCTGTGGCATAAATACTACCTCTGAGATTTTATAGGTGAGGTGGGCTTAGAGAAGTTGCTTTGCCCAAGGTCACACATGTCCAGGTCCAGAGTTTCCCTACCAACGTTTGCTCACTGCCTCTCTATGATCATTTTTCATATTATTATGAAATAGCATAAATGGATTAATCAGTCTTAGGAGGAGAACATCTCATCATATTATAAGAAAAAAAAGGTTCCTGTGTGGCTTCATCTGGAGAATTCTGCTCCAAGGTGCTTGAAAGACCATCATGTCTGGAAATACATGGCATTTTGTTTTTCCCAGAGTCCACCTCTCTTACCTCCCATCTCCATGGGCTTCCAGAACTTGGCCAGGGAAAAGAAGAACAGTGTAACAAACGTCATGTGTGTCCTGTGCTCTCACACAGTTATACAGAATGATTTTAATTCTGCAAAACAATAAACAGAGGGCTTCCCTGGTGGCGCAGTGGTTGAGAGTCCGCCTGCCGATGCAGAGGACGTGGGTTCGTGCCCCGGTACGGGGGGGGATCCCGCGTGCCACAGAGCGGCTGGGCCCGTGGGCCATGGCTGCTGAGCCTGCGCATCCGGAGCCTGTGTTCCGCAACGGGAGAGGCCCCAAAGGTGAGAGGCCCGCGTACCGCAAAAACAACAACAACAAAAAAAAAACAATAAATAGAACTTGTTAAAAGTGAATATCTTAAAGCTCAATACAAATCTATATTATAGTAATTTTGCAGGCTATTTTACAAAAGAAAAATATTCTGATATTTTAGGGAACAGTAAAAATGTTAAAGCATGGGATAAATTATGTTTATCATTTTGAACTCATTGAATAATGCTTTATTATTAGCACTGAATAATGCTTTATTCAGTGACTTAAATGTAGTATGATGAACCCTGAAATTGGTTTTTAAAAAATTGTGAAAATGACATGAGGCAGTGTCCTGTTGTTGTGTGAAACCCCAAATACCACTGCTGCAGTCAGTCTTTGGTTGAGATTTTTAGTTAAAAAAAATATGGTTTTATTATTAAGAATTTTTAAACTACAAATATATTAGTTTTGTTTTGTAACACAGTAGTCTTGTTCAGTGCCTTTTTGTTTAAAAAAAAAAAGAAAAAATGTCCAGAAGAGTATACTTAATCAATTGAGATATTTATGGCTTTTTCTTCCCAGAAAATGTGGAAATTTTCCACCTCCAATTCTTATTGACATTTGTTCTACAACCATATGGCATTTTTACTTGTGGTAGAAAAAAAATGTATATATTGTAATAGAGGTACATAATTAATCTAATGATGGCTTCAGTTTTTTGTCATCTCTGTAAATATAGTTTTATCCAAAGGTATTTGACTTGATTTATTCTTTTAATCTGTGATGTGTATTTTAAAAGTTTGCCCTTGTGCAAAGGACATTATTAACATAGGTATGTGTTCTCTTCTCAAAGGAAATTCTAATGTTTTCCTAGATAGATAGATAGATAGATAGATAGATTGACAGATACACACATACCTCATAGGGTATATAGAACAGAAGATAGATAGATAGGTAGATAGATAGATAGATAGATGTAAAATCCTCACAACAGCCCTATGAGGTAGGTACTATTATATATATCTTACAGATATATATATATATATATATTATATAGATATAAATATATTACCACAGTGCTAGGCACATATAAGTACTATATATGGGATTGTCTTTGTTATTATTGCGATTATTAATATTATTACTATTTTAATATTGTGAAGCACTACCATTCTAATTGTGTGTTGCCATGTGAATTCATGTGATTGAGGAAATATAATAACTAAAAATTCTCTTATTTCCACCTCCTTCCACTTTTGCCAAAATAAGGTATTTAATAAGGTCAGTAGATCAGTAGATTTTTTTTCCTATAGATTCTTTTAAATAATTTGTTATTCTAAGCAAAAAGGAAATTTTTATGTTGTTTGTAGTACATTTCACAGTTTCTTGTATTAGAGAAAGGTTTTTGTTTTGTTTTGTTTTGTTTTGCGGTACGCGGGCCTCTCACTGTTGTGGCCTCTCCCGTTGCGGAGGCTCCGGACGTGCAGACTCAGTGGCCATGGCTCACAGGCCCAGCCGGTCCGCAGCATGTGGGATCTTCCCGGACCGGGGCACGAACTCGTGTCCCCTGCATCGGCAGGTGGACTCTCAACCACTGCACCACCAGGGAAGCCCTAGAGAAACGTTTTAATTGTAGCTTTTCCTTTTGTACCAAGTCTTGCCACTCAGAAGCTGGCAAAACCATTCAGCTGAAGCAGTGTCAGCTAGGATGTTGAAGTTGCATGGTACCTTGGAGGCAGCCTTGTGCCACCTCCCCCTTCAGCTTAGAGTTTCATTCATACCTTTTTCAGATGTGGGCATCTAGTCGCTGAGGACTTTAAATAATAGGGAGTTAACAGCTCGTCAAAAAAAAAAAACTATTCGTGTTAGACAAACTAGTCATTTGAAAACTCTTTCTTGTTTGTTACTGAAATTAAAGCTTCCTAGAAACTTCATCTTGTTGCTCTTTGTTCTGTTCCCTGAAGCGTATAGAACAAGACTGCTCCTTCTCCCATTTAATTGCTTTAGAAGTTTGAAGATGGGTTTAATATCTTCCTTTAATCCTTTCCTCCAGGTTAAACATTCCTTAAATGACATGTTTCCAAATATTTCTTCATCCCAACACTGGACCCTTTCTATCTTGTCAGTGTCCTTCTTGAGACATGGCACCCAGGACTGAACATAGTTTTCTAAACATGATTAACCACCAAAGATTGTGGTGAGACTGTTCCTGCCTGTCTTTTGGACATGTACATCTGTTTATACTGCCACAGTTTGCGTTTGCTTTTTTCTTTTTTAGTGTCTACATCATAGTGTTGGCTTACATACAGAATGTGGTTATCAAAGATTTTCAGCATTTTTTTATGAGTCACTGCCAAACTGAGGTTTAAACTTTTGCAATTAGTTTTTGAAACCTAAATGCTCAACTGTACAGTTTCCCTGTTACATTTCTTCTGGCTAGTATCAGTCTATTGCTCAACATGTCAAAACCATTAAGATTTTGATGCTATCCATGTGTTGCCTTTCTCTCTTGGCTATATGACATCTGAAAATTAAAATTTAATATGCATTTCTTCTTCATCTTCATTCAAGCACTGTGATAAGGGAAAGGAACCAAGTATTGAGTCTTGTAGCACAACACTAGAGATCGCTTTTCTGCTCAATATAAATCCACTACTAAACATTTTCTAGGAATAGTTATTTTACGTATTTGAATCCATATTGCCAAACTCTTATACAGATCCCATTTCTCTGTCTTATCCACGACTAAGTTTCCATAATCTGAATATACTCTATCTTTACTATTTCTGAAGCTAACAGCCAAGTTAATATCAAAAGAAAAATGAGAGTGTTTTGTCATAATGTGCTCATTGTGACCCACCTACCTTGGGGCTGCTATCACTGCTGCCTTTTCTCGAGAGCTCACAAACTGTCTATTTAATAACCTTTTCTGGAATTTTGCCGTAATTTTCATAAGCTCCCAGATCTGTGTTCCAAAATGCACATTCGTCCTCATCTTTTTCTTTTTTGTCCTGTGTTGGAAGGCTTTAGTCATTTGACTCTCCCATCTGTGACATTTCTCACAGTCTTTCAGTAGCCAGGAAGTACAGTTTTGTGCGTTCTGAGCATGAGAGAGCAGAACAGAGGTGGGTGGGTGCGTCTGTGAAGGTGCCCTAGACCAGAAGCTAGGTCTCCAGAGTGAGGAGGAAGACAGAGAAGGGACGTGTTAGAGGATGAAAGCTGGACAAGAACATCAGAAAAAAAGAGTGAGAACGCTGACGCAGTGAGGGGCTCAGTGGGGTGCTGCACAGTTACTTGTCCTAGAGGATAATATGATGTTTGGAATGGGAGGGTGGGTGGTCTTGGAAAGCAAAGGACAGCAGAAGCCAGGATGGTAGCTGCATCCAAGGCCCCCCTGACAACTTGTAATGGGCTATGTGAATGCACATTTCATCTTTAAAGGCCCCTCTTCATGGAATTTATTTTAGTCTTTACGACTTTGAACTCATTCTTCAGTTGTTCTATTTCCTTTTTCTTTCAATAGTATATTATCTTCTTCTTTTTAACATCTTTATTGAAGTATAATTGCTTTACAATGGTGTGTTAGTTTCTGCTTTATAACAAAATGAATCAGCTATACATATACATATATCCCCATATCCACTCCCTCTTGCATCTCCCTCCCACCCTCCCTGTCCCACCCCTCTAGGTGGTCACAAAGCACCTAGCTGATCTCCCTGTGCTATGCGGCTGCTTCCCACTAGCTCTCTGTTTTACATTTGGTAGTGTATATATGTCCATGCCACTCTCTCACTTCATGCAAGCTTACCCTTCCCCCTCCCCGTGTCCTCAAGTCCATTCTGTACGTCTGCATCTTTATTCCTGTCCTGCCCCTAGGTTCATTAGAACCATTTTTTTTTAGATTCCATATATATGTGTTAGCATATAGTATTTGTTTTTCTCTTTCTGACTTACTTCACTCTGTATGACAGACTCTAGGTCCATCCACCTCACTACAAATAACTCAATTTCATTTCTTTTTATGGCTGAGTAATATTCCATTGTATATATGTGCCACATCTTCTTAATCCATTCATCTGTCGATGGACGCTTAGGTTGCTTCCATGTCCTGGCTATTGTAAATAGTGCTGCAGTGAACATTGAGGTGCATGTACTTTTTGAATTATAGTTTTCTTAGGGTATATGCCCAGGAGTGGGATTGCTGTGTCATATGGTAGTTCTATTTTTAGTTTTTTAAGGAACCTCCATACTGTTCTCCATAGTGGCTGTATCAATTTACATTCCCACCAACAGTGCGAGAGGATTCCCCTTTCTCCACACCCTCTCCAGCATTTATTGTTTGTATACTTTTTTGATGATGGCCATTCTGACCAGTGTGAGGTGATACCTCATTGTGGTTTTGATTTGCATTTCTCTAATGATTAGTGATGTTGAGCATCCTTTCATGTGTTGGCAATCTGTATATCTTCTTTGGAGAAATGTCTGTTTAGGTCTTCTGCCCATTTTGTTTGTTTCTTTGATATTGAGCTGCATGAGCTGCTTGTATATTTTGGAGATTAATCCTTTTCAGTTGCTTCATTTGCAAATATTTTCTCCAATTCTGAGGGTTGTCCTTTCGTCTTGTTTATGGTTTCCTTTGCTGTGCAAAAGCTTTGAAGTTTCATTAGGTCCCATTTGTTTATTTTTAGTGTTATTTCCCTTTCTGTAGGAGGTGGGTCAAAAAGGATCTTGCTGTGATTTATGTCATAGAGTATGCTGCCTATGTTTTCCTCTAAGAGTGTTATAGTGTCTGCCCTTAGATTTAGGTCTTTCATCCATTTTGAGTTTATTTTTGTGTATGGTGTTAGGGAGTGTTAATAGTATATTATCTTTTGGAAATATTTGCACATACTTGTTCTTACTCAACATACAACCTTTACATCTGGGAGCCCCTTATTTTTGTCATCATCTCCTTCCCTCATGCATGCCCATCAGTCTTTTAGCAGATTCTGACAAGGTTGTTTGTTTCTGAACATTTTCTGTGAGGAACGGCACTTTAAAAACACTTGTGGCAAGTGTCCTGGTGACAATACAAGCCTCTGGGTGGAGTCCCACACAATTTTTACAGTTTTGTACATCTCTCTTGTCAGCTCCTTCAAAACAGGGATAGTGCCCTGTCTCCACAGTGGTGCTCTGTGCAGAGGAAATGCTCAGCAGTGGAGGGAATCGTAGGCTCCTCCTTTTACACCCAGACCTTCTCAAATGAGAGCCCTGAGAGAGCTTATTCAGTAGCCATTATTTTGATCACTTTCATAATTAAGTATGACATTGTTGGAATTTAGTTTTTCAGAGGCTTCCATCACCCTTGAACTTTATTTCCAGTTATAGTTAATGGCAATCTTTTCACTAAACTTATTTTTGCAATGCACTTTCCTAACATGTAGTCTGGGTGTCCAAACCCATTCCTGCTAGGCCTTTCTAAGGACTGATTCTAATACCAAGATGGCATTAATTTTTTGTTAATTCCTATCACCTTTATATCCAATTATGATGACATAATTAAGCAAAAAGTGCTTCTTCTGTCTTCTAATACATAAGATTATCAGTTAGGCACACCAGGAATTTGCCAACTATAGAATGCAAGTTTTAGCAGATGTTCAAAGGTTGAAGTCCCGTATCATTACTGCATCATACCTTTCTGCCAGCTGTATAATCTGTTAAGGAAGCACGGTCCACTTCTACCACTTGGGTGAGAGGTATGTGGTCTCTTCCCATAACAGCATGGCTCCCATTTGTTTCCTTTTACCCTTATCCAGCTGTTTTCAACCATTTAAATACAAAACAAAACTTTAACATATTGTTTCATACTCCCTTACTCTCTATTATACAGTTTCTTCAGAACAAGGTCTGCCCCGTGTTCCAGATGAGTTTTAGTATCCCTGTTCTCTCTAAGCACTCTATCTGGTTGGGTGAAAGAAAATTTGGGGCTATCTCCAAATCTTTCCAGTGCTATAGAGTAGAAGAGCTCTGGATGTGCAGAAATGAAACCTAGGCCATTTCTCAGATTTGCTCTTGACTCTGGTCCACATCACTTAGCCTCTCTCATCCAGTGTCTTCTGCAAAATGAGATGAGAAACGAAGATGGTGCTTGGGGTTTCTTCTAGGTCTAAGGTTTTGTTTTAATTTCATTGGAGAGAAGCGACTGCTGCCTCCACATCTTCTAAAGCTGCTTACATCCCGTGGCAAGGGCTTGCCTTTAATATTTTAAGAGGACTTTCAAACCAAATAGTTTTCAGAGGCATACAATGATTTCTCAAAAGGGTCTCATAAAAGCAACATTTATCACGGAAAAGGTGTTTAATAACACCTTTTAATAAATGTTAAATAATAATGCATTTTAAGTACTGTGGATCCTCTTGGTGTTAATATCTTTAATTGGATCCTCTAGCAGGGGATTTGGACTTAATTTATTTCGGGTGAGTCTGCACTTATACAGTTATTCAGTTGACTTAATTAGAGATTTAATTACATTATTGCCCTAAAGTGCTATATCAGGGAAATAAAATGGAGACTGATAATTCACCATTTTGTATTTTTTTAATTTGTCTTACAGCTAAAGTGTTTTTCAGGCCATAAAGGCCAGAGTGGGCATACTAGCATTTCTAGCCACATCCTAATATGGAAAGTTCTACCTATGCTTCAATTGGGAATTTGCCCAGTCAAAATGTAGGGGAAGGCAAAAGCGGAAATAATTTTTTTTTAATTGTGGTCTTTTCTCTTGCAGTTATTAGAACCAAGGTCATGGACCCAATCCCTCAGTGTTCCATTCAACCCTCTCTGGTTCTGTAGACCTATGACAAGCCCTCTAACAGTGGTCCTGGGGCAGCAACTATGTTTCTCTCTGTACCTACAGCCCCTACTATATACCTATACCATATAGGTGCCCAATAAACGCTTGCTAAATTTAATTTGAGCATCACAAGAACAACCATTTGGAAGTGTAGTTAAAACGATATAGGGCTTCCCTGGTGGCACAGTGGTTGAGAGTCCGCCTGCTGATGCAGGGAACACGGGTTCGTGCCCCAGTCCGGGAAGATCCCACATGCCGTGGAGCGGCTGGGCCCGTGAGCCATGGCCGCTGAGCCTGCGCGTCCGGAGCCTGCGCTCCACAACGGGAGAGGCCACAACAGTGAGAGGCCCACATACCGCAAAAGGAAAAAAAACCAAAAAACAAAAAACGATATAAACCCAACATGACAGTTTTAAAATACAGTCTCTCAAAATACATGCCCCAGCGAGTGAGGTACTCCCAAATCTGGCTAATCATTGCAATGACCAGTGATTAGCATTTTAAAAAAACATTAAAAAAAGAAGCATTTTTTTTTTTAGGCCTTACTGAATCCATCTCCAAGAATGAGGCCTATGCATCTGCATTTGAAAGCTCCCCAGATGAATCTTACGATCAGCCAAGTTTAGGAACTCCAGCTTAATGTGTCTTTTGTCGCATTTATTTACAAAGGACAAGATTGTATTTTTCTGGGTAAACTCATGGCCTCTTCTAATTTATAGTAAAAACGAGTCTCGTTTATGCACTATTAATTATATCTAAAGGATTTCCTTTGAGCCAGTAGTTTATGTTTGGTTGGTGGATGTGTATACAGATGCCTGTGAGGAATAATACCTTCCATGAAGGATTAGATTACTGATGAGTTCTGAAATGGGCATTTTACACGCGGAAGCTATCAGGTCCTTGGTATGCAAAGTCCTGGGAGCCAACCGTGTGGAGAGCAGATTGGAGTATTAATTGGAAGTACAGTAGTCATTGGGGAAGAGAAATTAACTCTTTTAGGGCTTGAGTAACTTTTAGTGATGTCCTTCTGGGTGCTATTTTGCCCTAGTCTGAATTACCCTTCGTTGTAGGGTTAAATACCATATAAGTCACCATCAAATATTCAGTTGAGCCTGACTGAATAAAGTTTACAGACTAACAAACTAAGCGTAGCAATCAGAGAAACACAGAATGTAGAACATTGTACAACATAGCTTGGTCCTTTCAAAATGGCATATCATAGTGGGAAGAAGTTTAAAGTGTCATAACAGATGAATGCAGTGTGTAAACCAGGATTCATTGTGGTTTGGGGGGAAAAAAAGGCTAAAAAAGACATTTTGGAGCCAATTGGGGAAATTTGCAGATGGACTAGATATTGATAATAGGAGAGGATTACTGTTAACTTTCCGAGCTGTGATAATGGTATTCTGGCCATGTAGGAGAATGTTCTTATCTTTGGAGATGCTTCTCAAAACAAGGGTAAAGCATCCTGCAGCCTGTGGTATGTCCAAGCCTCCTCCTACCAGTTGAGAGCCAGTTGTTAAATATTCAAGAATTTTGTGGGCTTCCCTGGTGGCGCAGTGGTTGAGAGTCCGCCTGCTGATGCAGGGGACACGGGTTCGTGCCCCGGTCTGGGAAGATCCCACATGCAGCGGAGTGGCTGGGCCCGTGAGCCATGGCCACTGAGCCTGCGCGTCCCGAGCCTGTGCTCCGCAACGGGAGAGGCCACAACAGTGAGAGGCCCACGTATTGGGGGGGGAAAAAAAAAATTTGTGATTCGACAACCCTTGGTAGCTTGAAATCAGCCATGATGGGAGTATTTATACCACAAAAATCTGCAAATGCTACAAATAGGGTTTTTTCCTCCTCTGGAGAGCTAATATACCAGCTTAAACAGCTTACTTTCAAATGATTCAGAAAACACACACATACAAGTAGATAGAACAAAAATAGCAAAATATTAATGGTTGTTGAATCTAGGTAGAAGATACGCGTTCATTAATTATGCTACGTCCAGAAGTCACAGACTTCCTGTAAAGGCCAAAGTGTAAATATTTTAGGCTTTGCAATCCATACAGTCTCTGTGGCAGCTACTCAACTCTGTAGGTCTGCCGTTATAGCACAGAAACAACCATAGACAATACTTAAATAAATGGGCATGGTTATATTCCAGCAGAACTTAATTTATAAAAACAGGGGGGCCAAATTTGGCCTGAGGCCATAGGTTGCCAACTCCTGGGCTAGTCTTTCAACTTTTCTGTACTTTTAAAATATTTAAGGGATTTCCCGGCTGGTTCAATGGTTAAGACACTGCGCTTCCACTGCAGGGGCCATGCGTTCGATCCCTGGTCAGGGAACTAAGATCCCGTGTGCCACGCAGCACAGCCAAAAAATAAAAAAATAAAATAAAAAATAAATTAAATGTTTGATAATAAAAAAAAAAATTTAATAAAGTTCTTAGGTTGGGCTTCCCTGGTGGCGCAGTGGTTGAGAGTCCGCCTGCCGATGCAGGGGACACGGGTTCGTGCCCCGGTCCGGGAAGATCCCACATGCCGCGGAGTGGCTGGGCCCATGAGCCATGGCCGCTGAGCCTGCGCGTCCAGAGCCTGTGCTCCGCAACGGGAGAGGCCACGACAGTGAGAGGCCCGCGTACCGCAAAGAATAATAATAATAATAATAAATAAAATAAATAAATAAGTTCTTAGGTTGGTTTTCAGAACCCACCTGGGTCCCCTCTCACCTACTCCTGTAAAGTATCACACCAATCTGTTTTCATTCGCTCTGGTCTCCTCTGTGCCTTTGTTCAAGCTATTCTCTTTCCCTATAATTTTCTTGCTACCCCGACGCCATAACTACTTATCAGCATTCTCAGGACATGCCTTAAATCCCTTTTCTGTAAGGCCCTCTTAAATCTCTTCTAATCAGAGTTGCTCTCATTTCTCTGGTCATCTGTACTCCTTCACTTGCTGCTTTTCACAGTATACCCTTCGTTAGTTCCTGACCCATAAAGCAAAAAAGGATTATTGTACTCTTTACATATAATAGGCGCTCAATTAATATTTACAAATTGAAATCCAGTCATGCAGATATCCACTTGCCTGCAGTTACCAACCTAGAAGTCCAGAATAGAGAATGTTGGCCAGTCTAATTTAGACTTGAGGGAATTAAAGATAATGAAAATAAGAAGCATGTTCTTTCTTTTTCTTTTTTTTTAATCTTTAAGGCTGGTCTGATCCAAGTTCAGCTACCTTTGAGGTTGCTGTGCGTCAAGGTAAAATAGACTTGATCTATTTTGGATGGGGTAGCTTTCTTGGCAATGGCTAAGGGCTTGAGGAGGAAGAAGAATTAAGTAGTTCTGAATATCTGTAGTGTTTTAGACACTGTCAAGCACTCTATACTGTCTCATGCAGTACCCCCCCCCCCAGCAGTCCTACAAGGGACTGATATTATCCCCATTTAAACTCAGAGCAGTTAACTGGCCTCTCTAAGATGGGAGCTAGAAGAGGAGCTTGAATCTGGCTACCTCTGATACCCAGGACCATTTTAGTGCCTTCATGCATTCAATGATGGCAGGAAACCAGGGAACCCTAGGCTGAAACAATACCAAAGTTCATATGCAGTGTGGAAATACCTGTAGAATGCTGAGTCTGGCGGAGTATAATATTAAGTGCCACTGGACTGGGTGTTAGGAAAACTGGCTTCTGATCGCAGCTTTGTCACTATCCATCTGTGATCTTGTGTGAGCCGCTGAGCTTCTCTGGCCCTCTCCTCTCATCTATATAATTAGGGGAGTAAAGCAGGTTATTTCTTTTATTCCTTTATGTTTCATGCATTATACGATAGCTCCAAGTCTAATGAAGAGATAGATAAGTGAATGGAGAATTAAAATACAACACTATATAATAATGCTGTACTCCACATATGCACAGGGCACTCCAGGAGCCCCAAGGAAGAAGGGCACCTAGCCCCTTAGGCCTGTCATCCTAGCTGTGTACATTCCACCCAAGTGGAATTTGGGGAGCTTGATGGGGCGAGGGGGGTGTGTGGAGACTGTCTCAAGCCATCAGCTGCAAGTAGTTTCCCTAAGTAATGATGAAACGGCGGAAAGGGAAAGGACTTCCATGCCTCATGAAAGAGCTTGGACTTTTTTTTCCTTAAAGCTATTGGAAGGCAGTGGAGGGTTTTAAGCAAGATCACATTTGCTTTTTATAAAGATCTTCTTGGCAGCGTGAAGGATGGAGTCCAGAGGCAAAGAACTGGTGGTGGGAAGACACTTTAGGAGGTGATTGCAAAAATAACCCAGGCAAGCGATGATGATAGCCTGAACTGATGTGGCAATGAGAGTGAAGAGCAGATGATAATTTGAGGGCTTTGTATGAGATAGAATGGCTGAGACTCAGTGAGTATATCAGTCAAGATGGCCACAGACAACCTGACAGTCTCTTCAGACAACAGACGTGTTTCTTGCCCATACTACATGTCCTGTGCAGGTTGGAGAGGCACTGTGGTTGCTCACCGTGGCCACTCGGGGATCCAACCTGAGGGGCTTCTTCAATGTGACTGGTTGATGTACCAGAGGGAAACCTCTGGCGGGACTCATATGGACCGTTAAATGCTACAGCCCAGAAGTGACACACACCATTCACGTCTCATGGACTAGAACTTGTCACTGGGCGCCAACCAACCTAGTGGGGAGCCAGAAAGTTCAGTCATGGGTGAGCCATGGTGCCTGAATGGATGAAGGAGAACTCCCGAGTTTCTGATTTAGGGAGTAAAGCAGACATTAGAGGTATTCACTGAGAAGAAGATGGAATCGGGGCAAGGGGAAGTGGACCGGCCAAATCATTATAAGTCTTTTTCAGCTCTAAAGTGTAACCATTGTATTGGTCCTTTCCAGTCATCAGGGAAAGGGATTGGAAATCAACTCCATTTGTGGGCAAGAGTTGACTTTATTCTTCACAAAGGGTATTTTAATTCATTCCTCCCAAAGTCTTACAGTTTTAATAATGTAGTGCTCAGATCTAATACTATGTGTCTTTCTTGAATTTTCACATGGACTATTGTGCCAACATACAGTGTAAAAATATTAGTTATTAACTAGGATGTTAATGAAGCCTTCCTCACCTAAGAATATCAGGCTGCTGAATTCAAAAGGTCAGAGATGTAAATGCCCTCTGCCTCATCACCACCACCCTCCAGCAGGGCCCACTTCAAGATATCACAGGGCGGGAGTTGGGGAAGAGGTGTAATTAGGCTCATTGGAGCCTATTGTTCTGCTCTGGAGGGCCAAACCTAGCAGCCTTAGGGAATGTTAGTGCCTCAAAATCACTGGAGGATGGTGTCCTCTTTAACCTCAAAAACAGAAACAGTGAATCTATACTGTTTCTCCCCTTCTTTGTTTTCCACCTCTCCTCCCCAATTTAATTGTGGTACCTTAAAAACTGACTTTTCCTGTGCATTTGTTTCTTAACAGTTGCGAGAAACAATCAGCGCTGGCAAAGGTGTGACTTCAGCTATTGACCTGTGTCGTTACCATGGAAACAAGGCACTGGAGGCCCTGGAGAGCTTTCCTCCCTCGGAGGCCAGAACTGCTTTAGAAAACATTGTGTTTGCTGTGACCAGATTTTCGTGACACCAAATTAAAAAGACTATTGTTCGTTAGCTGAAAAAAACTGAAAAAAACTGGGGAATGAGGTGATCGGGAGAGCTTTCATGATGAAAGATCTAAATGTGTTAATGACTTTAACAACATATACATTTTTTTTCTTTTTACCACACTGCTAAATGAATACTGCCTTCTTTTTGGAACTGCTACAAACAAAATTAGAAGAAAAAAGGTCAAGCAGTTTTCAGTTGTCACGCCACAAGCACACTTGAGGCTTCAGTAGCAGAAATAATTAATGAGATTCGCTCCTGTGACCTCAGCAAATGGACAGGAAATAAGTCCTTATTGATTGGACTGAGCCAGGGATGGCGCCAGGGCGGTGGCCTGTGGTTTTCCTTCTAGAGAGGACAGGGCAAGCTGGAAGCTGCAGGTGTCAAGAGAAACACTATCAATGCCAGCCAGGGAGGACTGTCAAATCAAAAGCCAGTGACCAATTTTTCATAACGGAGGGTAGTTTAATGATTAAGGAAAAAAAAACATGCTTTGTCTTCTTGCAATTATGTCTTTGTATTTTATAGATGCAGTATGGATATACTTTGTGCTTCTTGGGTTCTGTAAGATTTTGGGGGGAAACTGCTGAAAAAATAAGGCCAAATATTTGAAGTAGGAGATTAAAATGTTATCAAATGTTAACTTGGTTATAGTAGGAATTGCCTGTTTTTCTTTCTGGAAGACCAGATTTTTTCAAACACATTTCAAAGAACCAAACTTTTTTTTTTTTCAAGCTGAACAGGATGCTTCTTTTTTTCAAGTAAATGTATTCATTTGTAATACATTGGTGTAGAGAATACCTTTAATTTTTACAAGTGTCAGATATATAATTGTTGTACTGGGGAATTCATTGGTGATTTTTTTTTTTAGCCTCAGAGTGTCAGATTTTGGTCTTGAACCACAGACATCCAATTACAGAAAGAATATAAGCAATCTCACAGACCTGCAATTGGACACTGTCTCTCTGTGGTTCATAGGAGATGATTTTTGAGGTTTGCATGCATGCAATATGAGAACACTGTTGACAAGAAGGCTGAGTTTACATAAATGATCTAGATTGAGACTCAGCTACCTTTCTTCCTTATGTGGTGTAATTACAGCCCTATCTGGAGACAGCGAACACAGCAAACAGATTTTATTACCTAGTTCACTCAAACACTAAGTGAAGTCACTTTAGTTAAATTCCTTCTTCAAAAGTTACAAAACCGTTTTATCAGGACCCATCGTGTGGCATGCAATGAAAAGAAAATGTAAGCTACAGAGGTTAAGGTATTGTATTTTGAAATATTTTTAAGCGTACTTGAAATGTTGTAATTGTACAGTTTATGCTACTACAATTTGAAGGCCTATAGATTTAGCTGAAGAGAACACTCCACTCTTCTGTTTGAAATGCCTTTTCTCACAGAAATTGGCTTAATTAGTAACTATGGTTAGATGCTTTAGATCAGACTAGGTTTTAATCATTAACTTCCACAAAGGAGGAGTCATGCTTTGTGTTCTCTGGATGAGCAGGAACTTCAGCAAGCTGTAGGTTTTATTAAGCAGATGGTCAGGTACTATAGAACACAAGGCAGGATTCTAGGGCTCTTCTAGTTCTGGTTTAGCACCTGGTTCGCTGTGTGACCTTGAACAAGTCACTTCCCTCTGAGCCTCAGTTTCCACATTTGTAAAATAAGGTTAAACAAGAGAATATATGAGGTCCTCTCCAGCTTTGTTTTATTTTCTAAAAGTTTGCCATTTCTGACTCTCTAGATAATAAAGATGCTATGTGAAATTCAGGGAACAGGGAAGGTGAAACACAAAGAGAGGCTATGAAGGAAAGCATAAAACTTAATGGCAGACTTCTTGCCAAGCTGCCTCACAGGTGACCTAAAGAATTCCCAGCTCTCCTTTGTATGGCTTATAATCCTGGACTCTTTGTTTCAACACCCGCCTTTCTGCTTTCTTTGGAACATTTCCTACCTCCCTTTCATCTTCCCAGCTGCCTTCCAGGCCTCTGTTCCCTCTCCTGTGCCCTGCTGTCTGTCCAGCTCCCTGGGAGCAACAGCCCTGCCCTCACTGTTGAGTGACAGCTCTGCTTTTGTTAAACCTAATACGCTGGCTAAGTCAGTCTAAAGTATTAAATACTGATAGTCTTCTCCGTACCCCTTCTTCAGGGATATTTATTTATTAATTCATTTTAAGCCCTTATAATTTCAGACAATCTCTAGGGAGAAATTTGGGGGCAGCAAGACGTGCTTAATCGTACCTTTTGGCCTACTGCCTGAGTGCTGCCAGGGAAGGTACTGACAAGGCAGAGTTAGTGACCTTAGAGTGTCTCCTCCTTTACCCCCTCTGCATCACCCTCCACCCCCAGTTTCTTGCTAGAGTGAAGAATTCATTCATTAACCATTGTCCCTCTTCCCCCCAACCTGGACCTGCAAACCTCACTCATTTCAGGCCCCTGAGCCCACCTGCACTCTCCTTCCTCCCTATCAGTCTTTTCTTCAAGTAAGGGCTCTGCGTGTATACCAGGCACTCTGCTAAGGGCCTTAACAGTACTGTCTTGTTCGAATCCCACGACCACTCTCTGGGGGTAAGACTTAATCCCCCATTTATAGATGCAGGAGCCAGCAGAAAGGACTGCCTCTGACAGACTGGCTTGCCTTCACACGCCATCTCCCCACATTAGAGTCATTCCAGACAGCACCTCTTTCTCTCTTCCTTTGCTCTCTTTCCAGATAAGACTCTACTCCTTTCCAAAGATCTCGAGCCTTCAGCCTCCTGTCTCCCTCATGTCCCTATTCTTGAGTCTTGTGTTTCCCCTGCTGGCTATGAATGGGCTCAGTTCTCCCCTAAATGACATCCCTCACTTCCCCTATTTATCCTTCCACCTCTACTTTTTTCTTCCTAGCATTAGCAGCACACCTTCTTACAGGCTACTAACTCCTTAACCCTGGCAATTGGTCATTCACTACATTCACTGCCGGGTCCCCACCATCTAGACCAGCGCCAGCACTGTAGACACTCAAAGACTACTTGTTCAACAAATCTATCGGGTCTCACGGCACTACTCCACTGAGATGCCTTCTTCTCGTTCACAGATGGTGACCTCACTGTGAAGTTTACCAGACGTCCCCCTACATGCAGACTTCCCCACAGCATTTCACCTTGCTAATGCAGCTTCCGCCCTCACCCCCACAGCACCTGTGACCCACTTCCCCTCTTCTCTGACTACCCTTCCTTTTGTGTCTCACACATCTCTCTCTTAGTCCCACCTCTGGAGACATTCTTTTCTAAATTTTTAAATTATATTTCCCGAGGAACTACAAAGCCGTTTCCTGTGCCACTAAGTCATCTTCTTTTGAATTCCCCAACTTAGAAAAACTGTTTCTAAAAAACAGTATCAATTAGATATTGATTAGATAGTGAGTTATTTGCCATTCACTATTAGTTACTTTGAAAGAAGATAAGGATTATGACTATCATTAAACTTTGTTGTGAGTTTTACTTGATGACAACACTAAATCCTCTTCATGTTTTCTTATATAATGTGGTAACCCAGTCACACCTAAAAATAAGTGATCAGTGACATTGTGTGCCTGGTCCAGGTCTCGTTCTCTAATGTTTGAGACTTTCTCTTACCTATGCCAATGGTATTGCTATGGCCCAGCATGCAGGTGAAACCTACAGACTTGGGGTAAAAGACATATACATTAGTGCAAAATGCTCCAAAAAGATGTACACGTTTTTTAAGGCCCAGTACCTACAACATTCTGGTCACTCAGGTGACCAGAAAGTAATCTGAATAATCCGTGATTATCTTTCAAAACCTGACAAGTTGCTGTAACATAGATCTCTTTGGGCAAGTGGCTTTGGGGGAATTGTGTTTAATCAATAAAATTGCAGCTAAAGGCTACTTCTTTTTCTTTCTCTCTTTTTTAAGACTTAACTAGGAATTCCCTGGCAGTCCAGTGGTTAGGACTCGGTGCTTTCACTGCCATGGCCTGGGTTCAATCCCTGGTCAGGGAACTAGGATCCTGTAAGCCACATGGCGCAGCCCAAAAAAAAAATAAAAGACTAACTAAACAGCAGGTCCATCACAGACAAGGAGGACGTTGCTTTCAGAAAACTCTTTTCACGTTCCTTCCTAGAGCTCTTAGATTCAGGAAGATTCTTTCCTGCCCCTTCATTTGTCTTCCCACTGTGAAATCCTGTTGTTAAGATCTCACCTTTCTGACCAATAGAATTCCAGGATTTATCTTTAGAATCTAATGACTGCCTCTCAATCTGGAGAAGGCATGCCACACCTTCGCTAAGACTCAAAAGGGCAGAGATGGATTGGGTTGACTTTTTAATCTATTTGTGAGGACACAGTTGTCACTCCATTGTTATTAATAGTTTCCATTATTGTTAATCACCTTTTAGTAATAATAAAGCTATTTGCACTTTCTTTCTTTTTAAAACACAAAGCAATCTAACAAGACTGTCATTTACCTCTTTCTCCATTTCCTACCATCACTCCTAATCCCTTCTCAAATTAACTGTTTTATTTTTTCAGAAGGGATCCTGCCTTTACATTAAGGAGATAACATACTTTTGAAAAAGAAGGTCACCTGGGGAGAACCCAGTGTGGCCAGAACTGACAGCGGTGTCCACCCCTCCCTTTAGCTTCCCCACCTGCCCTTGGGGCGCTGAAGTGCTAGGTTTTAGGCCTCTACCGGTGGAGGAATATTCTTCCTAGATATGTATTTCTTACTCTTCCGTAGAAAGAGAAAGTTTCTCAGGCTTTCATTCCTTTTCTTTCTTTTTATAGATGCTGATTCCATCTTCATGGAGAAGCTCTATCAGCTTTCTTTCAATGTGATCTGCTCACTTCTAAGACTGATAGCATACCGGTCACTGTGCATCCTGAGCAAATGAGTAGGCTCCCCACTGCCTTGACTGTTGTTGGGAAGATTTCACTTTTTGATGCATTTAAGTAAATAAACACATCTAAAGAAATTTTGGAAAGTAGAAAAAAATTACTCTCAGTCTCACCATGCTCACATGATCAGTATCACCATTTCATTTGTATTTAATCCAGCCTTTTCTGCTATGCCTATCTTTTTTGCATGGTTGTAATTATAGTATAAATTCAACTTTGGGTCCTGCTGTTTTTACATAATACATCATAAACATTTTTTCATGGTGCTGCAGTCTTCATAACCACTATTGATAAGTAGCTTAAATTCTAAACAAGGTATATTGAATTTTTATTCCTGATTGGTTTCTCTGGGATAAATGGGTATACAGTAAATACTCATAAGTCAACATCCCAACCTACTATTAAGAAAGTCTTTGTCTTGGAAAAATAGTGCCCCTGCAGGTTCTCCACAGCAGCAAGTTAAAACTGTGAAATAAATTCCCTTAAAATTCTTTAGCCTGAATGATTAATCTTTTCAGTTGGTGGTTCCCATTCCTTCGAGACGATGCTCAAAATGGATTCACATCTCTATGTATTTTCCTCTCGCTTCACTGCAAGTTCTCAGCCAGCCACACTTCAGTAGGATGACTTCTTTCTTCCCACTGAGGTTCACAATCTCCTAGGACAGGAAAGGCCCTCAGACAGTTGTGTTAGCTTCTGCTCTTGGCCAAAACCAAGGAGAAACCATTTTCTAAGAGTTGAGGAGCCGTCTTTCCTTCTTCAAGGACTTGGGAGAAGAGGACTCTAGAAACTCCTAGGGTTTGTTTGAAGGGAAACAAAATAACCTTTATCTGACTCAGATCTTTCATGCTATAACAGTATGAGTTTATTGTGTTTTGTTATTGTCTTCTTTTGTTTGGATCTTTCTTTTTTTGTAAGCCTTCAAATGAAGGAGAAAACAGCATCATCCTCAAAGAATTAAGCTACACTTGCAACCTTTCCTTCCTTAAATTAATCATCATAACTTTACTATTCGCATTACTTCTCACTTGTCACATTTCAATGAAGTCTCCCTGCCTGTCCTCCTCCCTTATATCATGAGTTGCACAGTTACTTAAACTTACTTGTGTATGTGGAATACGATCAATTAATTGTGAGCTTCCTAATTGCTGCCTGTTTATGCAGTTCTGTACTTTTCTTTCCTTTTATTCTTCTTTTTTTGAAGATTTAGAATTGCTTTAATTGCATTTTCAAAAGCAGCTTTATTGAAGTATAGTTTACATATCATAAAATTCATCTATTTTAAGTATACAATTCAATGCTTTTTTAATAAATTTACGAAGTTGTGCAAGCATCACTACAATTCAGTTTTAAAGATCCCTTGTGCACATTTGCAGTCAACACCTGCTCCCACCCTCAATCCTAGGCAGCCACTAATCTACTCTCTGTCGCTATAGATTTGCCTTCTCTGGACATTTTATATAAATGGAGTTTTACAGTACTTAGTCTTTTGCATCTGGTTTCTGTCACTTAGCATAATGTTTTTGAGGTTTATGTATGTTATGGAATTAATCATTATTTCATTCCTTTATATTGCTAAATAATATTCCATCGAACAGATATATTATATTCATTTATCCCTTTACCGGTTGATTGGCATTTGGGTTGTTTCTACTGTTGACCTATTATTAATAATGCTGTTGTGAATACTCATGTACAAGTCGTTATGTGGACATAAGTTTTCATTTCTCCTGAGTAGATCCTCAGGAGTAAAATTTATAATAAATTTATGTTTAACCTGTTAGAAATTGCCAGACCGTTTTCCAAAGTGACTGTATCATTTTACCTTTCCAACACATGTGGGTTCCAAATTTTTCACATCCTTGCTAACTCTTGGTATTCCCTTTTAAAAAAAAATATTTATTTATTTTTCTTTTATTATTGCTATTTTTTTTGGTTGTGTCGGGTCTTAGTTGTGGCACACAAGATCTTTCCTCGCGGTGTGTGGGCTCAGTAGTTGTGGCGCGCGGGCTTAGTGGCCCCGCGGCATGTGGGATCTTAGTTCCCTGACCAGGGATCAGACCTGTGCATCCCATGCATTGCAAGGCGGATTCTTTACCACTGGACCACCAGGGAAGTCCCCGGTATTCCATTTTTTATTATAGCTATTCTAGTAGGAATGAGACTGTATCTCATTGTGATTTGTATTTGCATTTTCCTAATGACTAATGATGTTAAGCATCGTCTCATGAGCATGTTAGTCATTTATATATCTTCTTTGGCAAAATGTCTGTTCAGATCTTTTGCCTATTTCTTAATTGGGTTGTTTGTCTTATTGAGATATAAGCATTCTTTATATATTCTGAATATAGTCCTTTGTCTGCTATATGGTGTGCAAATATTTGCTCCCAATCTATAGCTTAAATTCATTTTCATAATGGTTCCTTTTGAAGCGCAAAAGTCTTTAATTTTGATGAAGTCCAATTTATCAATTTCTTCTTCTATAGATCACGCTTTCAGTGTCATATCTAAGTAATCTTTGCCTAACCCAAAGTCACAGAGATTTTCTCCAATGTTCTTTTCTCAAAGTTGTATAGTTTTAGCTCTTACATTTAGGTCTATGATCCCTTTTTAGTTAACTTTTGTATAAAGTGTGAGGTAAAGGTTTAAATCGGGCATCTCATCCTCAGCACTATTGACATATTGGGCTGGGTCATTCTTTGTTTTGGGGTTGCCCTGTGCATTGCTGGATGTTTAGCAGCACCTCTGGTGTATACCCATTGAATGCCAGTAGCACGCCAACCCCAGCTGCGACAACCAGAATTGTCTCTAGACATTGCCAAAAGTTCCCTGCCTTTGGGAAGCCAAAATCTCCCCCATTGAAAACCACTGGACTAAATTAATTTTTTTTTGTATGTGGATATCCAGCTGTTCTAGAACCATTTGTTGAAAAGACTATTCTTTCCTTCTTTGAGTTGCCTTAGCAACTTTGTAGAAAATCAGTCGACCCTAAATACAAGAGTCTGTTTCTGTCAATTCTGTTCCATTGATTTCTATGTCTGTCCTTATGCCAGAACCACACTTCCTTGATTGCTATAGCTTTATTTTCATTTACTTATTTGTTTATTTATTGGCTGCGTTGGGTCTTCGTTGCTGTGCGCAGGCTTTTTCTAGTTGCGGCGAGCGGGGGCTACTCTTCGTTGCGGTGCATGGGCTTCTCATTGCGATGGCTTCTCTTGTTACGGAGCACGGGCTCTAGGTGCGCGGGCTTCAGTAGTTGTGGCTCGCGGGCTCTAGAGCGCAGGCTCAGTAGCTGTGGCACACAGGCTTAGTTGCCCTGCGGCATGTGGGATCTTCCTGGACCAGGGCTCGAACCCATGTCCCCTGCGTTGGCAGGTGGATTCTTAACCACTGCGCCACCAGGGAAGCCCAATTACTACAGTTTTATATTAAATTTTATAATTGGGAAGTAGAAGTCCTCCAGCTTATTTTTTTACTAAACTTTTAATTTTGAGGTAATTATAGATTCACAAGTAGTTGTAAGAAATAATACAGAGAGATTCTAGGTACCCTTTACAATTTTCCCCAATGGTATCATCTTGTAAAACTATAGGACAAGATCACAACCAGAATGTTGACGTTGATACAGTCCATCAATCTTATTCAGATTTCCCCATTTACACTTGTAGTTCTTCTTTTACAGAATTGTTTTGGCCACTCTGGGTCCTTTGCATTTCTATAAAAATTTTAGGATCAGCTTGTAAATTTCTACAAAAGAGCCTGCTGGGATTTTGATAGGGACTGCATTGAATCTATTGATCTAATTTTGGATAATTGCCATTTTAACGATATTAATCTTCTAATCCATGAATCACGATTTTCTTTTTTTTTATTGTGGTAATATATATATCTATGTATAGCATACTATGTGCTATTTTAGTAATTTTAAGTGTACAATTTAGTGACATTAATTATATTCACTCTGTTGTGCAGCCATCACCACTATTTCTGTAACTTTTCCATAACCCCAAATGGAAACCATGCTTTTCTTTAACAGCAGTACTGTAATTGCCAACTTACTAGTTACCGTATGGTCTTCTGTAGCCCCAAAAGTTCTTTTTCAAATCAGTAATTTAATACCAAACCCTGAATCCCAGGGAATCCTGGTACTTGTCTTTGGAATAATATAGACAGACTCTTTGTTAAGAAATTGGGCTTTAGGGACTTCCCTGGTGGTCCAGGGATTAAGACTCCAAGCTTCCATTGCAGGGGACACGGGTTCAATCCCTGGTCCGGGAACTAAGATCCTACATGCTGCATGGTGCAGCCAAAAAAAACCAAACAAACAAGAAATTGGGCTTTAGAGTCTTCAAATCCCAGCTCTGCTATTGACAAGCAGGTTAATTTACTTCTCTGAGTCTTACATTATCATGCACAAATTTAAACTGTTTTATTTCTATCAATCTTCCAGGTGTGGGTGTCACTAAATGGGGTGCAGAGACTCCCAGGGATACTCAGAAGCCTGCCAGGTACTGTGGAAGCCACAGAATGAACATGCACATTGTCTAAGAACATATTTTTCTCCCACAAAGTTAACGTTAGGTAATTTAACTACAAATGAGCCTTTAAACTTGTATAGCATACCAGATATATATATTATGGAATTAAATGTAAGATTTGCATTCATTATATTATAAAATGTAAGACTTAAATTTACAGTCTGTATTTGGGTGCTTTGGGCTAACCCTCCTTCCCTTCCACCCCCCACATTGCACTTAACAAGTCTTTTACCCTCTAGTCTCCCTCTCAGCTGTGACAGGCGTTCACTCATCATTCACAGCCCTTTTCCTACAGAACCTCAGAATCCTCCTCAACACAGCTCTCTAGGGCCACTATTATTGTGTCAGAGCCAGCAGGCAAGTTGAAGTCCATTTGCCGTGTCTGTTCAACTAGCTAAGGACTATTTGATTTAACCTGTATTTTACCATTACCAGGGTATTTGAAATAAAATTAATAGCCCTGAAAATCAAGGTGATTTTATTTCCTCTTAGCTTTCCAAAGGTTATGTTCTTCCTTTCAGATTATTTTACTTTCTCTGTTTTACATATAAATTATAATAAAGATAATGAAAGACATCATATGTTGTCTTTAAAAATGACAGTATCCATCATGTCATCCAAGTCTGCTGGTCCAAAGGTATGTAACTTTGTCCCTTTAATAGCCATCAGCAGAAATCAAATGTCCGTTAGTATGAAAAAACCCTTTGGAAATGTCTTTGCAAAACACTTTCCAGGGACTTCCCTGGCAGTCCAGTGCTTAGGACTCCACACTTCCACTACAGGGGGCATGGGTTTGATCCCTGGTCTGGGAACTAACATCCCGGGTGCCACGCAGTGCAGCCAGAAACAAAAAGCAAAAAAACAAAAAACACTTTCCATGCACATGTTGGGATCATTAGATCCTATTTAAGAAAGAATAAAGTGTGTTGTTTTATTTCCTATTTAAAAAGGTTTAATTTTTGTTTTATCTCATCAATTTAAATACGGGGGTTTGTTTGGGTTGTTTCTTGTTTTTGTTTTTTTTTTTTAGATCCTCATCTCTTTATAAAGAGATAGAGAGAGAGAGAAGGTGAAGAGACGGACAAGGGCAGGTAATAGAACAAGTCTCTTTTTGATTAAACCATTAAATGTCTAAACATCTGTATTTTTCTTCCCAGTGTCCTACCTACCAACTTTTTATGATCAGAGGCTGGCATGGCAGATTACCTTAATTTTCATCTAGCTGTTGCTAAGCTGTCACCATGGTACCAAAGCACTCAGGCAAATATAAATGCCTAAAAACAAATGCGTAGGAAGAAAATTTTGTCCCTAGCCCCCTCACCTCTCCTGTCATCTGGATGAGTAGTTCAGCATTAAAATTCTGTGTCATAGTTGCTTTATACCCATAACAAAAAAAACCCAAAATGACCCCAAACTTTTGAAAACTGAAGTATTACAGCCCATAAAAATATAACAATTTCTGCAAATGTTTTATCATTTACGAAAGTCATCACTAGTCTGTACCTATGCCTCGTAATGATTGAAACAGCCTGCATAGTAACAGTGATTGAATTTTTGCCCTCAAGCAGTATAAAACACCGCAAAAATACTGCCCTATGAATTATAATTTTTATGGTCATACAGTCACAATGAATGGCATATTTTTGTTCTTTCTCAATGGTTAAAGTTTTTCAAATAGTTTTTAAATTTTCAAATTCTAGTAGATGATTTCAGCAAAATGACCCCAGTGTAAGCTTTATCTTCAAGAGTGGTATAAATATAAACTGTACTCTCCAATGTTATATCTCAGTCCTATTATTTCCTTTGCCTCACCACGTATACACAGCAAGAGATTAATCCGAAGGGAACTGCTTCATTTTCTTAAAAGTGCCCATCAACACTCTTCAAATATGTTTATAGACTGGATGTATTACTTGTTTACCTAAATAGTAGCATAAATATCTGTTTTTAGAAAGCTTTACCGTAAGTCTTTCTATATGATTGGATTCTGAAGGAAGGCCATGGTTAGTAAATTAATCACTTTCCCCCTTGACTAGTGCTAATGAAAGCTTTCCAACTTAAACATTGTGTGCTAACACTTCCTCCTCCGTAGCAATCTTCCATTTTTGCCCATCAAAAAGCACTTTCTGTTTGCAGTATGTCAGCTGTACTATTTATAACTGAGTTAACAATGCCAACTAGAGGCAGTAAAAGGTGTGTATTTCATATGCAAATTCCCAACAATAATTTCTACAATTACCTATAGTTGCTTGCTCTATTATGTTCAACATCAGCATTATAAAACTGAGTCCAGGAAGGAGAAAATAGTAGTAATATTACATGTTGTATCACCTAAAGACTTTTACTGAATTAATTAGAAAAATAAATTGAAGAGTTCAAAATGAAAGTAGCCCTAGCTTATTATAATGGGCATTTTCACATAATGGGACTTTGATGATCTGTTACAGTAGCTGTTCAGAGGAAGAAACTCACTGTGTGACATAGAGTGTTCTTTCTGTTTTGTCTCCGAATTTGTGTTTTTCCAAACGGTCCTCTTTACTTCTCTGTTTTACCCGATTGTGATTCCCCTGACTTGGAAACCACAAACTGAGAAAGAAGTAAGAAACCAGGATAAATTCATGTTTTCTTTTCACTGACATTTATTAAGTGTGACTATGTGCAAAGCACTATCTTGGATACAAAGATGACCAGAGAGGGAGATTGTGTCTTTCACCACTATACTGTGGGCTTCTGAGGATCAGAGTCTCTGTGAAGGCAGAGTGGGATATAACAAATAGAACAGACAGATCTGGGTTCAAATACTAGCTTCCCCATTGAATGTGACATTAGGCAAATTCCCCAAGCTTTGTCTTGCCTTTCAGAAGTGGAGACAGTCGTGCTTACTAGCAAAGTGGCTGCTGAGTGCTCGAAAGCCCCTATCTCCGCACCCATTACAGAGGTTGACATTCAGTAAATGCTGTCAAAGGAAATATGTTTTTATTTTATTTTTTAATTTTTTAAAATTTTATTTCATTTTTTTGGTCCCGCCATGCGGTTTGCAGGATCTTAGTTCTCTGACCAGGGATCGAACCCGGGCCCACAGCAGTGAAAGCACTGAGTCCTAACCACTAGACCGCTAGGGTACTCCCAGGAAATATGTGTTTATAATGATGAAGGAAGCCAGTAAGATAGAGTAATAGTAAAGGAACATTGGATTGGAAACTAATTAGAAGAATATAAATTATATATAAAGTAGGTCTAGAGAATTCTTTTAACATATAGGACAATATAAAGTGAGAAGAGGTCTAGAAAGGAGATTGTAGAGCCCACCCAGGGGTGTATCTTTAAAAAGCAATATTTAAAGAGCAAAGAGAAGTGTAAAGCTTGCTATTTGGAAAGCTGTGGGGTTGGATGAGAACAGTATTCCCACAATGTGGTCTATGAACCACCTGCATCAAAGTCAGGGGCTTGCTGTAGATTCAGGACTTTACCCAGACCTACTGAGGCAGAATCTCTAAAGAGGAGGTCCAGGAATCAACATTTCTTATAAACTTCCAAATAATTTTCACACCAATACCAGTTTTAGATTCAGTGGGTAGATGACAAATTTCTAAGGTTCCAATGACATCTAACTCTTGGTGTGGTACAAAAGACAAAACATGAGTTTTGAAGTAAGACAGATTCCAGGCAAACTGGAATGCTCAACATTTAAGCCAGCAAAAACAAACAAACAAAACCCTACCCAATAGAAAGTAGAAAGGGGAGAAAGATAAATACTGTATGATCCCACTTACATGTGGAATCTGAAAAAAACTGAACTCATAGATTCAGAGAACAGATTGGTGGTTGCCAGCAGCAGGGGTTGGGATGGGGGAGGAGGGGAATGGGTAAAGGTGGTCAAAAGGCACAAACCTCCAGTTATAAAATGTAAGTCACGGGGAGGTAACGTACAGCACAGTGACCTACAGCTAGTGATACTGTGTTGCATATTTGAAAGTTGCTAAGAGAGTAAATCCTAAAAAAGCTTCGTTAACTATGTATGGTGATGGATGTTAACTAGATTTACTGTGGTAGTTATCTCTCAGTATATACAAATGTCTAATCATTATGTTGCACACCTGAAACTATGTTATATGTATTTGTACCTCAATTAAAATAAAAGAAAACAAAAAAAAGGGAAAAGAAGTATAAACTGTGTAATGAGTGAAAAATATAGAATAAAATGGCAGAAATTAGTACCTATATGAGAACGAATTATAATAAATTAATTAAATTCACCAATTAAAAAAACAGAATCTCAGATTCAGTTAAAAAGCAATATCCGGGGGCTTCCCTGGTGGCGCAGTGGTTGGGAGGCCGCCTGCCAATGCGGGGGGCACGGGTTCGTGCCCCGGTCCGGGAGGATCCCACATGCCACGGAGCAGCTGGGCCCATGAGCCATGGCCACTGAGCCTGCGCGTCTGGAGCGTGTGCTCTGCAGCGGGAGAGGCCGCAGCGGTGAAAGGTCCGCGTACCGCATAAAAAAAAAAAAGCAATATCCAATAATAAGTTGTCTAAAAGAGAAACTTAAAACAAAAAGACACAGAAAGATTGAAAATAAAAGATGGAAAAAAATATGAGCCAAAAGAAAAAAGGAAAGGAATATTAATATCTGACAATATAGAATATAAGGCAAAAAAATATAATGGACAAAGAAGGGCATTATATGCTGATAAAAGGAACAATAGAGCAAAAAGATATAACCATAAAAAACATGTATGCATTTAACAATACAGCCTCAAAATATACAAAGGAACAACTGAAAAAAAAAATGCAGGGAGAAATGGATAAATCAAGTTACAGTTAAAAGATTTTAGCCACATCTTTCAGAAATTGATAAATCAAGCAGACATAAAATACACATATCAAAATTTTGAATCAGATAATTAATAAGCTCAAGCTATGAAGTATATATATAGAGCTCAGCACCCAACGAGTAGTTTAGTAATAACTGTTAGACTGTACTAGATGAAAATGTCAATAGTTGAGAATTTTTTGCCTATAAAAATAGGTATTTTCATATTATGCCTCATAGGTTTTTGAGGGATTAAACTAGCTAATGTCTATAAAGCAATTAGCACAATGTCTAATTTAGTCTCTTTTGGTCTTTAGTCTACTAAGAGAATACTTGCCTCAATTATTAGTAATTGGATATGTGAGATCCAAAGAATTCAGTGACGTGAAATGTGAGGTCACAATTTTTTGTAAGATTAACAAAAAAAAATGACCAGTATAGAGCTAGCTGGTGAGGAATTCTGGGAGTCTAGCTGCCCTATCTAAATTCATGCCCAACTCAACTGTGATTTGGTGCCACCTGGTGGTGGTGGTTGGCTCCAACTTAAATATTTTTGGGGATAATTTTGAGTCCAGAGGCAACAGGATAGCATCCATGATCCCAGAAATGTTAGTTGGCCAGATTCAGAAATTCATCTGGGAGAATACTGAGGACCAGGGACTCACCCTTCACCTCCTCTCTTTCTGAAACAAGTTCCCATGACTTTCCTTCACCTTCATGACCTTTGCCTCCACTCCAAGACCCCCTTCCCCACCCTAGTGTAGAACTTTAAGCCCTACCCCTGACCCTTATCCCTGCCTTGTTCTCAAATAGGGGCTAGGCAAGAAATGGGAACCAGTTGCCAATTCTGAAGTATATCTAAAATTATATTTTTGATGAGTGCATTATCAGGGGGTTTGACTGTGCTTTATCCAGGATCCCCTGAATGCTTACAACATATTAGCACTATAGTTTTTAGTTTAGAGCCTTTGATTACTGCAGGAGTTTCTGGTTGGCTATAAAAAGCCTTTATTAGGTTGAAACTAATTGAAATTCAAGGGAATTCCCTGGCGGTCCAGCGGTTAGGACTCAGTGCTTTCACTGCTGGGGCCTGGGTTCGATCCCTAGTCGGAGAACTGACATATCTCAAGCCGCACAGCGTGACCAGAAAAACAAAAAATAAAGCAGTAAGAAAAGGGAAGACAGGCAAAGGTGGAAAATTCCGTGCAGAGAATATTAACCCTATTACATGAATGCCATGAAATCTTAAATTTATGATTGCCTTTTGTGGGTGATCTCTTGTCACCCAGCAGGTTCAGAAATTCTTAGTTCGGTTATTTCTTTGTTAAATTTCTTGATTTGGAGGAGCAGCTTTTCCTTCCTTGTATAAACATGTTGCCCTGCTCCAGTATTTATAGGTACACCCGCTGAACACACACACACTGGGCTTCTTGGAAACTGCATGGAGGTGCAAGGCTATAGGGGGGGCAGTGATCAGTTATCATTACCTTTAGTTTCTGTCCCCATCACCCTTCCTGGCATCCTCCCACTTCTGAGTTACCGCTGGGTCACTAAAACGGAGTCAGGGAAAGGCAGTCTGAGAGACCAGCCGAAGTAGCGTTTTGGGATCAGGGTCTTCTTGCCCTACGGCTGCCAGAGGTCACATGTGTCTTCAATGAAACTGTCAAACACCAAGCTGAGTGTTGGATTTTGGAAGATTTGTGGCACACACCAGCAAAAGACTTAATCTGTCCACCACCTCTTGCTCTCATCTTACCTCCTTCTGCCCACCCTCTAACTTGAAGGCTCTCTGTGTTTCACTCAAAAGGGCTATTTAAAGTTTTCCAAATAGGACCTGCAGTTTCTTGCCTTAGCTACTGTCTATAGTTTTCCCACTCAGAATGCCCTTCACCCGGCCTTTGTGGGTCAGAATCCTGCTCAGCATTCCTACGGGCTCCTAGGACAGCCCCTTCTCCACAGAGCCTTCCTGATTTGTTCTAGCTCCTCGCTCATCCCCGCTCTGGGTCTCTCCTCTGGTGCTGCCTTCTGCTTTATATCACAGTTTTCAGGGTTCATGATTGATTCCTGGGGTAGAATGACATCTCTTTGAGGACAGGGACCTTGCTTATCTGTTTCTTAATTCCCCAAAGGACTCAAAGCTTTGCAGTCGTAGGTGTTCAGTAAATATTTGTTTAGTTTTGAAAGCTGTTGTCACGTTAAAGCCGGCCACACCATCTTCCAAAGGGGTCTCACCTCCTCCTGCCAACTGCATGGGTGCTCAGCCCTATATTTAGGTACTAATGGTCTCCCCCACCTCTCTCCACAATTGACGTGCGCCTAATTCTGTCACTGCAAAAATTCTCTGGGAGTGTAGCATTGGGAAAGCACATTCACTTACTCCAGCCTAGGTGAGCGATCCCTTTGGCACTGAAATAATTTGCTTACTTTCCTAATGTCAAGGCTGAATAAATGCAGTTTCCACAAGTACAAAGTTTACTTACTGAAAACTAGGATTGCATCAAGCATCTCACAAAGAATTTGCATGGCTACAGAAGCTGTACCTTTTATGTGTCTTAATTTTTTAATATTTAAATGTTATTAAATCATTAGATGTCAATTTGAGTGTCATATATTTTATTATAGACAGCATTTGAAAACTTCAGTATCTCTAGAAGGAAAATTCAGGAAATACCAGATGTTTTGAGTCTTAGGGCATCATAACATAAGCACCATATTTGTCCCAAAACGTTCATTTCTCGCTGCCACTATAGATATGCCATTTTTTTCTGCTGATACTAATACTCTCCTTTTAAAAAATGTTTGTAACTTTACTGGAGGAAAGTAACCCAAAACTTCTCTAATTTCTAGTGTAAAATATTCAGAGGGAAGAAGCAAGTAATGTGGATTATTGGATTCCTCTGGTACCTTTTCCCTCAAATTCACATACTCGTGTGCTGCAGGGCAATTATTCCTCTTTGCTCCATGCTGATTATATAGGTCAGGAGGGTAATAAGTTCATTTATTTGAAGGATTTTCATCTGGTATATTTCTAATATTCTTGCCCCATTCCTGACCACTCAAATCAGTATCACAGTGAGACCAGCATCTCTCTCCCACCACCAAAGAAAATGATGAAACAAAGGTAATTTGAGTGTGAACTTTCTGCTCCCAAATCTTTCATCTTCCCAGAGCACAAGGGTTATATTGCTTTAGTCCTTTAAACCAGTTATGGCTCAGTAATAACGTTAGTCCTTTAAATCCATGATGGCTCAGTAATAACTAGTATTGTGTTTACTATTAACTCAAACCTTCAAGGTATTACATACTTTTTCAAAAACCTTATTACTGAATTCAGAAATTGCCCATGGCAGAATCAAGAATACAAGGGACCTATACTAATAAAAGTAAGTGTTACATCACACTATATTATTAACAAGATGCTAGGTTAGATACATCTATTTTACCGTGAAAAATGGAATCTTGATTAATTGGCTGAATTGGGATTTCCTTTCTAAAAGATTTTCCTAGTGCTTCCTTACTTAGAGTCCATAGCGTAGAGAAATTCTGAAACTGTTTTATAAATAGCCTCAGATCAAATATGTTCAGTAAGTATGTGTGGCAAGATAATATCTTTGAGATACTCATCTATATTTTTATTCTCCTGGTATTTCCTCCTTTCCCTTCCCTGTCTCCTAGCAGATATTCCCATCTGGGTTTATCATCTTGGCGAAGGGATGAGATGGGGCAGAAAGTTGAAATCGCCCTCAAGCTTTTGTTTCTAAAAGCTTAAGCCCCAGCAGGGAGAAGATTTGAGCCAGAGGCAAACTGTCTTGGGCAGAAGCAGGAAGACCCTGGACAGAGTAGTGGGGACAGGCAGGGCTGCTGTGTGGGCTCTCTAGCAGGCCTGCCCCCAAGAAGCTCTAGCGGTGAGTTGTGACCACAAAGTAAAGGCCAGTGGGTTACATTTGACTTTGTTTGGCCATGTGAATTTCAGTCGCTCAGCATTACAAATCTAGGCAATTTTACATAAAAGTCCGGGTTGGGGCTTCTCTTGAATAATTAGCAGTTTGGGCCACGCTGTGTTCAGTCGTTTATGGCACCAAGGCTGCCTGCCTTAGATAAGGAATGAACGCTCTAGTTTGCCGGAGTCCCTAGAAGTCCCTGTTTCATCCCTATGCTGAAGCCAAGGGTTAATTGCCACTCATCATGGCACTTGCACTGCTGCTCTCCAGACGATAGAGGGTGGTCCTCTTTAACCCAGATTTTTCCCGTAAGTGAAGAAGTACAAGATAGACTAAAGATGGCTCATGCTGAAAGAAACAGAGGAGCTGGTGCATTTCTTTGTAGACCTGAAGATGTTCTTATGTGTCTAACAGGCAGACTGCTTGCTTCACTCATGAGCTCTCCTTACACGCTTCCTGTAGGCATTTGCATCACGTATCCCTGTTCTAGGCAGCCTTGCAAAGAGATGACCGTGTCCCTGGTTGGGCATGGCAGAGCTGCTGCCTGCAGGGCACGGGCAAGCAGAATGATAGACAGGTAAGAACCCATGTGGGCAGGTGCCTGGAGGGCAGAGGCCCCTGGAAGCTTCTGGTGGGGGTGGGGAGGACTCCAAAAGGCTGGGGCTCAAGATAGAAAGTAAATTATAAAAGTTGTTATTTCGTACACACAGATGTATCGACTGAGATTTGCTTGCAGTACCTTTACTTTCTCGCTGGCTTGGTCGTTTAGCTCAGAGCTCTGGTGGCACCAAAGTGAACATGCAACAGAGGCCACCAGGGCCTGTCCTGGAGAAAGATGGCAGGATTCACTGTCCTTTCCTTATGAGAGGGGTAAGGAGAATGGACATTAGACTTGTAGTTTGGGGACCATCACATGTTTTAGAATTATATGACACTACCCTTTTTCCTTCCTGGGTGGAGTTTGAATTTAAAGCGCTGTCTTCCAGATGGCATTCTGGGTGGTCATATGAACCTTTGTGCTTTTTCTGCTAAACTAGAAATGTGTTTTTCAAAACCCTAACTGTTACGTGCCTGGGCTAGTTATTTCAACAGTTTGCTCACCTCATTTATAAGCAATAAAAATAACAGCTGGGCTTCCCTGGTGGCGCAGTGGTTGAGAGTCCGCCTGCCGATGCAGGGGACACGGGTTCGTGCCCCGGTCCGGGAAGATCCCACGTGCCGCGGAGCGGCTGGGCCCGTGAGCCACGGCCGCTGAGCCTGCGCGTCCGGAGCCTGTGCTTCGCAACGGGAGAGGCCACAACAGTGAGAGGCCCGCGTACCGCAAAAAAAAAAAAAAAAAAAAAAAAAAAAATAACAGCTATTCTTTATTGAACTAACCTTATACCAGCTGCTCTGCAGTGCTACCCATAATTGCGTGCCTCAAGGTGGGGTTGCCCCATGCTTTGAAAAAGGAAATGGAAGCTGAAAGCTTAAGCAGCATCCAAACTTACACTTAGTACAAGTGGGAGCCTGAGTTCAAATCCAGGACTTCATAAGCTCTGCAGTCTACAGCCAGCAAGTGTGACAGCATTTATCACCACCTGCTACCTGCAGGACAGCAATAGGGCTAGAGGGATGGAAATGTGAATGCAAAGGGCCAAGTCCCCAAGGAACAGCAAAACTAAATTAGGCACATTCTTTAGAAAGAAAAGGGAAAGCAGATTCCTGCAGTGACAGAGATGTTGGCAGTGATCCTTGGAGTTGTGCTGTAGCAGAGGAAGCCACCTTGTCAGCAGACGTTCACTCTGGGACCCAGTGCTTCTGGGATGTTAGGACTGAGTCCAAGTGAGCTTACTCCTCTTTTTCCCACCTGTTATGAGGTGGACTGTGTCCCCAAGATGATGTTGAACTCCTTACCCCCATTGTCTGTGAAATAGGGTCCGTTTGGAAATAGGATCGTCTTTGCAGATGATCAAGTTAAGATGAGGCTGTTAGGGTGGGTCCTGATCCAAGATGACTGTGTCCTTATATAAAGGAGAAATTTAGACACAGAGACAGACATGTACAGAAGGGAGAGGATGTGAAGACCCAGGGAGAATGCCATCTAAGTGCCAAGGAATGCCTGAGGTCCACAGAAGCTAGGAGAGAGTCCCAGACAGTCCTTGGTTCTGTCCCAGCCCTCAGACAGAACCAAGCCAGCCAACATCTCGATTTGGGACTTCTAGCCTCCAGATCCACTGACACAATAAATTTCTGATGATCTAAACCATCCAGTTTGTGGTACTTTATAATGGCAGCCCTAGGAAAGAAAAACATCACCCAATACATATACATTGTGTGGGTTTGTCATTGTCCGTTTCAGAGGCCTGCTGAGCAGGGCTGGCACCGAGCCCCTGGGAAGGTCTGGCATCATCCACACGCAGCCTCGAGTGACTACCCACATTTCAAGCTTCAGCCCCAAGTCCAGTCAGCTGGAGCGTCGAGTGCATGTGTCACAGTCACAGCACGGAAGAGCCACTTGAGATACTGCAGAAGGCAACAGGAGGGATGACATGCATCTGAGGCGTCATGGAGTCTAGTACAAGAGCATCATAGCAAACACAAATAAACAGTACAGTCAGGTAACGCCAGTTAGGCTGAGATAGGGGCTGTCTGCAATAAAGGAGTAAGTAGAATGCTGGGAGCATAGTCCTGGGTGCTACTGCCTCTGGTGTGGGACAGGGATGGTGAAAACCTCACGACAGAGAAGACATTTGGCTGGGCTTCGAAGGATGAATAGGAGTTGGCAAGGGCACCATAGAAGCATCACAAGCAAAGGCAGAGGAGAGAGAAATGCCTAGCCTGAGCAGGAAGGAGTGCTTAAGGACTCCCTTGTGTCTTACAGTAGAATGGAATTTTCTGAAAGGAAAAGATTAAATTCTATTCTGGTTAGCACTACTGCGTTTCAAACGGCTAAACTGGGAAATAACCAGAATTAATTGGGAAACAGCAGAAGAATTAGTACTCAGGATATAATGCCGGTCATGCCAACTACCAGTTATGCATCTAGAGTCTGGCACATATTAGGCCTGCAATAATTATTTGTTAAATGAAAGAATGAATTACAAACCATGTCATCTCTCCTGGCTTTATTTTTTTTCCCATCTGTTTAAAAATGGGGTGGGGGACTTGCCTGGTGGTCAGTGGTTAAGAATCTGCCTGCCAACGCAGGGAACATGGGTTCAATCCCTGGTCCGGGAAGATCTCACGTGCCGCGGAGAAACTAAGCCCATGCACCACAACTACTGAAGCCCATGCGCTCTAAGGCCCGAGTGCCACAACTACTGAGCCCACATGCTGCAACTACTGAAGCCTGCACGCCTAGAGCCCGTGCTCCACAACATGAGAAGCCTGCACACTGCAACAAACAGAAGCCCCTGCTCGCCGCAACTAGAGAAAGACCACGCACAGCAACGAAGACCTAACGCAGCCAAAAATAAATAAATTTATTATTTTTTTAAATGGGATGGATTGGGACTTCCTTGGTGGTCCAGCAGTTAAGACTCCAAGCTTCCAATGCAGAGGGCGTCGGTTCAATTCCTGGCTGGGGAACTAAGATCCCACATGCTGTGGGCAGTGTGGCCAAAAAAAATAAATAAAAATGGGGTGGATTGGTATGGCGAGGTGATATAGCTATTCCACCTCTCTCAGGTCTATGATCAAGGGCAAACAGGATGACAAAATTTGAAAACGCTATTGTTATAGATTAAATGTTTGTGTCCCTCCCAAATTCATATGCTGAAGCCCTAACTGCCAACATAATGCTATTTGGAGATGGAGCCTTTGGGAAGTAATTAGGGTTAGATGACTAGGTTGTAAGTGTGGGGCCCTTGTGATGGGATTAGTGCCCTAATAAGAAGAGATACCAGGGAAGGAACTTGCTCTCTATCCACCATGTGAGGATGCAGCAAGAAGGTGGCTGTCTGCAAACCAGGAAGACAGCTCTCACCAGAACCCAACCATGCCAGCACCCTGATCTTGGACTTCCAGCTTCCGGAGATGTGAGAAAAGAAATTTCTGCTATTTAAGCAACCCAGTGTATGGTACTTTATTATAGCAGCCTGAGCAGACTAAGACAACTATGGAAAGAACTTTGTACCTGTATGATATTATTCCAGAGTTGGTATAGAAGGGTGGATGGAGCCCTAGATTGGGTGGTGGTGGGGTTCTGGCATGTGGCCCAGATCCTGCCATGACTTAGCTGCCTGCCTTTGGGCTATTCCCTTATAACACATAGGTGGTTCAGGGACAATTCCAGGAGGCGCTGTTCACATAGACTAGGAGCTGTCCTGCTCCAAGCCTTTGACCCTTTGTTTCTTCATCTATAGAGAGGGAAATAGAAATGGAACATATGATATCTAACAACAATTCACTTATTCTTTCAGCAACTATTTGTTGAGAATTGACTATGTCTCAGGCACAGAGCCAGGCACTTGGAGAGAGTGCTGGAACATGGTCTTGCCCTCCAAAAGTTTACATTCTAGTTGGGGAGACAGATAAAAAGGCAATCACAGCTTCACATGAGCCGGGTCTCTGTGTCAGTCTGCTCAGGCTTCTATAACAAAATACCACAGACTGAGGAACTTAAACACCAGAAATGTATTTTCTCACAATTCTGGAGGCTGGAAGTCTAAGATCAAGGCGCCAGCAGGGGTCTCCTGAGGCTCTCTTCCAGGCCTGCAGACAGCCACCTATGTGTCCTGACATGGCCTTTTCTCTGTGTATGCACATCCCTCTTATAAGGACACCAGTCACTGGATTGAGGGCCACTCACATAAACTCATTTAACCTTAACCACCTCTTTAAAGGCCCTATATCCAAATACAGTCACATTCTGAGCTACGCTGGGGGTTAGGATCCAACACCTAAATTTGAGGGGCCACAATTCAGTCCATAACAGCCTCTATGACAGGGAGAGAACAAGGTGCCATGCAGGTGCAGAGCAGGGGCCTCCACCCCAGACTGGGACCCACGAGGCCTCTTGAGGAAGAGAGCTAAGCTGCCGAGGACTGAAGAATGAGGCTGGAGGCTGAGCTGCTCCTATTTTTAATTAATTAATTAATTAAATGTTGGGGCTGCACCACAGCATGCAGGATCTAAGTTCCCCAACCAAGGGTCGAACCCATGCCCCCTGCAGTGGGAGCGTGGAGTCCTAACCACTGGACTGCCAGGAAATTCCCCGAGCTGCTACTTTAATGAATACAACTGTGTGAAGCACTAACCTGGAGTTAGTGGGTGGTCCTCTTTAACCCGGATTACACACTTCCTGTAGGCATTTGCATTTGTATATGTCACTCTTTGGTGGGCTCATTTATTTTTAAACCTATTTGGCCTTTGGTAGGTGTGACATACGAAAAGGAACCCCAAAGCATCGTTTCAGAGGCCAGTGTGCCTTGGGCAAGCTACCTTTCCTTTTTGCCTCGGTTTCCTTATTGGTACAATCAGGCCATTGGCATCTATTACTTCTCAGGCCCTAACGTGCCGTGATTATAGGGAAATCCTTAGACATATTTGGTTACATCTCTAAAATACTGTGCTGACACTTTAGAAGCTTGGGGAAAGGGAGCTGTGGATTCTGTAGCCAAATACTGTATTTACTTTTGGAGCATTATTACTAAGATTTCTTCTTTTTTTTTCCTGTCATGACAACAGATTGATAAAGGGGAGTCAGGTGACAGGTGTCAATCCAGGCACTCACACCAGTGTTGCATGACTTTTAGCTACACCAGGGTGACTTTTGTTCCTTAGGCCAAGGTGACAACTCGACTCTTTTTGGGTCTGTGGGAGGGGGAAAGGGCTACAAAAGCAATAGATGCTCATTGTGGGGGAAAAAAATGAAATCAAACATTTCATAAAGGTTTAACATGAAAAAGTAAGTCCTCCTTTCCACCATTCTATACCTCAGGGGTATCCACTGTTACCCATGTTTTCCAGACCTTTTCTATTCACACCCAGATAGGTACATACATGTTTCTCCTTTTTTACAAAAATGGGATTACACTATATAGAGATCTATAATTTTCTTTTTACTCAATAATATGTCATAGACACTTTTCTGTACCCATAAAAAAGAGTACCTCCCCTCTTTCTAAAGCTGACATAGTATAACATAGCATGTGTCATCCATTTGACTATTTTCCAGGTCCTCTCCAATTTTTTTCTATTATGAATGATCCTGCAATGAACATTCTTGTAGATAGATGTAGCCTTGGTTGAGTTAGGATAGATTCCTAAAGGTAGAATCACTGGATCTCAAGTTCATTTCTACGATGTATTTCATTTTACAGAGAAGATTTCAGGCAAGTCAAGTAAGACTTTAAAAATGTATATGTATGTATGGAGAGCATCTCATTTAGAGTCTTTTGAACCACAGCATGAAATAATTTCTTAAAAACCAGCCAATTACTAGAGCAGTATTATATCTCCTTTTTTTTTTCTTTGTTAGTGGGCTCTGATTGGCTGGGAAACCAGCCTCCCCCTGCTCCCTGCTTCCTGCCTGTCGCCACGGCTGTGTGCTCAGTGTGGGGAACTCCTGACTGCAGGCCCTTGAGTGCCCTCTGGGCTCGGGGGCCCTGGTGGCTGCAGCGCCTCCAGCTAGCACTCTGGGCTCAGAATGAGCTATAGTTCAGACTGCCATTTGTTTTCTCAAGGGCTTGAGATTGAGAGTGGGATTGCAGCAGTTTTCACTCTCCCTAATATTTCTTTTTGCAGACTCCTATTGTGCGAGCCAGATATTCAACTAAAATCAGATCCTAATGGTTATGCTGGGTGCTTAAACTCTCAAGGTGCTATAAATTATTCATTAGTTCTTCTACTCATAAGGAAAACTGCCCAGCAAAAGTCTCTGCAGCTTTTCATTCAAAATCTCATTTTTTTCCACATTGGGTCACGGTGTGTCACTACCTGCTCCAGATTCCACTAAAGGTAGGGCTTCCCTGCCACCTCCCAGCACACAAGGGGTTAAACTCAACTCCCTGAGCCCACCTTCCCAAACAAAAGTCAGTTTTGCAAGTTATTCAGCAAGGTTCTATTTAATAAAGTTAATACAGGCTCCTCTGCCCCTCCTCTTTTTCCCCTCTTACTTCTCCGTTGTGAGTATTCACGGAATCTGGATCTGCCAGCTACTTCTGTTTGAAGTTGAAGGCTTGGCAAAATTTTACATGAAGCAGGCAAGAAATAAAGTGGAAATGTCTACAAGTAACAGTGAAATCTGTTACATTGTTCTGACTTAACTACCGGGAGGAAAAGAGTCCTACTGTCTTGGCAACTGTAAATACATTTTAGCGATGGTCAAAACTTTTAGAACAGCTAAAAGATACCTGAAACCTGATGTCTGTCTTGCCACTCTTAATTATATATATTGACATTAAAGATATCCCACTCTTCATTAAGTGCTGTGTAATTTTCCTTTTGAGTTTTTACAGTTAGTGTTTTATGTGAGTCCTTTATATGGCCAAGTAGCCAGTTTACCCCCTGCTGCCTTTTACTCAGGTAAAATTGGAAATGAATTCATTAGATCAATTGGAGCAACTCTAATTTGAAATCTTGAAAAATGCCTTGCTAATTAAGAAATTTCCAATCAAGTAGACTTCTAAATCTCAGGTTGTTATTTCTTTCAGGTCTTTATACATATCCTTATGAACCATTAGCAGTCACTCCTACTGACTTTGTAAGATTGTGTCAGGCAAGCACTGTGTTTTTTAAACCTCATTCCTCTCCCCATCTTACTCCATGTTTATTCATATTTTTTCATAAGGCATTACGTTTATCCAATAGCACTTTCAAAACTATTGTTTTTTAAAGGCTCCAAGATACAACTGGAATACAATTCCAATGCATCTGTTTTCCCTTTCTCCTTATTAAAAAAAAATAGAAATTCATATAAACATACAAAACCATGTGAAGGTAGGTAGTTTCCTTTCCCACAGAGCAATAACTTCCATTTCTATCTGTTAATAACTTATTTGGAACAGCTTACTTTGTTAAGCAGCAATGCTGATCCAGTTATGCAAATTAAGATACATTAATTTGAATAATACTCAAGGTCACTTTGTAGTTTCCTGAGAGATTATGTTTTGAAAAGTCAGTTTAAGTCAGTTAAGCACGCTGCTTACCTTAGATGCTATTTATTAATAAAATTATTGTATTTGACAAAAACTTTGGTTTTGAACAATGTGAACAAAGAAATGTTAATTTCTAATTATTTTATATATATCTATTGTTTTATTATTTAATTTCTCCTCCAATACCTGAGTTGTTTTGTGAATGATTGGCTATAGATACATCCCTTAATACATATTTCATCTAGTCCCTTTTGTAAAAATGTAACAAGGTCATTTTACATTTTTAAACCATAAAGTGGTTTAAAAATGCAAAGTGAGCTTAAATGCTACTCTTAACTCTTCCTAACTTTTCCACTGGGAAACCCTAGAAAACTGAATTAATGAAATGCAACTTATGCTTTTTAAATTCTAATTATAACTGTCACATTAAATTGAAGGTGAGACTAAAACTGCTATATCTGTTAACTAAGTCAAGTGATGTACTATATCATACGTGTTATTTAATGTGCGAATGTTAAAAGTCAAGTTCCCGGCAGAAATCGAAGTACCTCCATTCTGTCTTCAGGGAATGTATAAATTAACCATTCTGCCCCAAGCGGTCCTCCTCCCTTCCTCCCTCCGCCCTATTTTAAATGTAGATAGGGCAACCCAAGTCTTTTGAATTTGAAGGGCTGCTATCTCGGCCCCATTCTTTTCATCATCCTGTTTTGAATGACACTGAGCACGTATGGATTCTTTTATAAAAGCACCCCCTGGATGCAGGGCTTGGTTCTCCCGGCTGCTTGCTAATTTTGCATAGCAATTAGTACTGACTTCTCAGAATCGGCTATCCAAATACAGTTCGAGAACGTTCCACATAGTTCCTCAAAGGTCTTAGATAACCTCTTGCCCCTTGATTTCAAACCCGAAGGGGAAGAACTTGCATAATTGCTAAATTCCCAGTTGGAGCGGTCTGGCAGAGGATACGTAATCCAAAACTATACGTTAATTCAAACCCTCCCCGCGCCTGGGCAGCAAGGAGCCAGCATATGCCTTCTTTTAAAATCTATTCTACCAATTCACTGACCGCGCAGGGCTGGGCCACATGGCCCTTCCTTGCAGCCAGTCAGCTGTGAGCAGCAGATGGGATAATTTGCATTTTTCTTTTTATACTTTCTTCGACCGGCAAATTAAAGGATTTTTTAAAAATTTACATTCTCATTGTTTGCCTTAAATATAAACATGGCTTAACTGCTGCGTTGGGCTTCCCTGACCCTCACACCCCACACTCCTTCAAGTCAGTGAGACTTGAGAAAATACCCGAGCGGTAGGTTTCGTGTTTATCAACTTGGAATCTCCAGTCCGGGAGTCATGAGTAGAAAGAATCAGCTTTTACTGAGTTGGTGACTCGTGTTTTTCTATTTTAAGAGCTTGGCGCAGATACCCCGTGGGTTTGTCTGTGGCATGTGGGTCTGCGAGCGCGCGCACTTCCGAATCTCTGGGTCTGCGGCCTCAAACCTCAAAACTTCGGGTTACAAGTAGAAGGCAGATTTTTAGCTCTCAGGCTTACAAGAGAGGGCGGCCACCCTGCTGGGGGAGTGGCCTGAGCCAGTGTTTCCCAGCGCCGGGGTCGCTCTCCCGCGGCCCGCCAGACTCCATGCCGGCTCCGCGGGGCCGCTGGGTCCCCGCGCCCCGATGTCTTTGTGCCGATCGCGGCGCGGGAACACTCGCCCGGGGGTCCGGGGCCAGGGCCACGGCGGAGATACCAAAAATGCTGTTGAGGCGCGGGCGCGAGGGGAGGCGCCCAGTACAGTCGCCGATCCGCGGAGGAAAAAAAAAAAAGTAGAAAAAGAGGCTTTTCAGGTCAAACTCCTCGTATCTAAGAAACCACGTTTCAGAGAAATGACTCGCGATGGGGAGAACACACGGTGTGCAGGGTACATTGTTAGCCAGCGCTGGCCCGGCTCACCGTGGGTGCGCGGCCGCCGCTCCCCGCCCCGGGCAGCGGGCGCGGGCCCACGTGGAGCCGCGCGGTACCGGATGAGCGCGCCGGGCAGCCCGGGTCCCCGGAGTGCGCGCCCCAGCTCCCTGCCGCGGCCGTTCACGCCCGAGCGCCGCCGCCGGTCCCGCGTGTGCCCCGCTGAGGGGGAGGGGCGGGCCGGGGGTGGGGGCGGAGGGGTTGTGGTTCCACTGCAGCGGGGGCTCCTGTGTCCTTGTGCGGAAATGACACACGGAGTCCCGTCACGTCACGCGAGAGCGCAGCGCACGGACACACACAAAGAGAGGGGAAAATACACGGCGCCCGCCCGCTGCCCCCAGCAACTCCCCGGGCCGCCCCGGCCTGGCCCTCCGCGCGCGGCCCCCACTCCCCAGCCCCGCGCTCCCCCCAACCCCCACGTGGCGCCCCAACTCGGCGCGGGCCCGCTCTGCAAAGTACAGAACTCGTGTCCCAGGTAAGTGCGGGGCGGTTCAAGCCGGCCGCGCGGTGGCGGCGGCGGCGGCTCTGGAGCAGACGTACGGGAGAGTGGCTGCAACATCCATGCTGGGGTGGGGGCGGGAGCAAGGGAGGAGACGCGCAGGGGGGCTGCCCGGAGCGCGCTCGCCGGGAAGAGCGCCCACCCCCGCGCAGGGCCGAGCCGCCGGAGCGGGCGCCCGGTGCCCACGGGCTCGCCGCACCCATTGTGCCGCGCGCTCCTTTGTGCCCGCTCGGAACGCGGCGGCTCCATGGCGTTCCGGGGAGCACGCGCACCGCGCGGGGGCGGGGGGGGGGGACGCGTAGTGGAACAGTCCGCGCCGCCGCCCCACTCGCGCCGCGCGCTGGCCCCGCACCCCCGCTGGGCGCCGCGATGGAGCGGCCGGAGCCGCCGGAAGGCTCTGTGAAGCCCGCGGTGGACTCGGCGCTCGCGTTCGGCCGGGCTGCGGCTGGGGACGGCTCGGCGTGCAGAAGGGGGTGTCAGAGCAGGAGCAGGGGGCGGGGACTGGAGGGAGATGCCGAGCGGGGAGCGGGAGGCCCGAGAAGCTGCCGCTCGGAGGGACGCTGCCGCCGGAGTCAGCAAATGGAGCGAGGCAGGCCCGCGGCGGCGGCGGCGGCGGCGGCGGCGGCGGCGGCGGCGGCGGCCGGGAGCGGACAGGGACGGGCCCCGCCGCCAGGGGGCGCAGCGCTCCCTCCCCGGCCATCCACGGCGCGGTTCGCGGTTCCCGCTGCCCGGGAGCTAGAGGCGGGCGCCCGGCAGGCGCGAGGCCTTGGCGGCCGGCCGCCAAGCCGGAGCCGAGGCGCCCGCCGCCCCTCGTGACCGCCCCCTCTTTCTCGTAAACATGAGTTCCCACGCAGACTTGGTCCTCGCCGCGCCGGTGAGTTGTGCTGCAGCGCGCGTGAGGGCCTTGCGTGCCGACACAGTTTTTTTTCCAAGGTGTTTTTTGCAGAGGTAAAGGACTTTTGAGTGCTCAGGGGGCCCGTCCGGAAGAATTTTACACGCAAATGCCAACCAGGCAAGGATGTGCGGAACAGGGTTAAGCACTTCGGTGTCAACTTCACCTTCTTAAAGTAATTTTTGTAACTTTTTAACTGTTCCCTGTGCCTCGGGCAACGCGTCCAGTGCCCCAAAGCTGCGGCTTCGGGAAACTGAGGCTAGGAAGTGAGTTCTCGGGCTGGGGCTGGCTCGGGATGGGTCCAGAGGGACAGAGACGAAGGAGATTCTTTTGTTATCCACACTCCCAAACCCGCCCCCCCCCTCAGTTTTTCTGGGGTTTTTGTTGCTGTTGTTTGTTTTTTTAACCATCCATTCCTAATATCCAGTTTCATGTCGCCGTACAGGACTCTGTCAGCTTCCTTCACCCTTAGTACTGAGTTTTGCTGAGATTTTGTATCTTCACAGTTTTACATCCCGAGCCATTAACTCAGTGTCTGATAACTTAGTAGGTGCTCAATAAATTTTTGCTGAATGAACGTAGAGCTTCTTGGATTCCAGAAGAAAGTGGGGCCAGTGCATCCTGTTCCTGCTAGTGGTCTAGCTGGCGTGTGCATGGCCCTTGAAATGAAATTCATGGAAAAACCATAGCCTTTAAAATCTGTCACATAAACATTCCACCACTGAACGTAGGTTTTACCGTAGAGGCCATGTCCTTGTTGAAGCGATTTAACAGAAAAGTGTTGTGTTCTTGCCTTTCCCCACCACGTACAAAGCACTAGTAATAGAAGAGAGACCACCTACTACCTAGTAGACAAGATGGCCAGCATCCCAATAATCTGTTAAAGGTACCACATGGACACATTTTCTTTACCCTCTTCCAAACTTCTGGGCTCCTAAGCATCTCATAGATGAGCAAAAGAGGAGTAGAATGTCTAATAATTAGGAAGAAAAAAAACTGGAATCTTGGGCTTCCCTGGTGGCACAGTGGTTGAGAGTCCGCCTGCCCATGCAGGGGACACGGGATCGTGCCCGGGTCTGGGAAGATCCCACATGCCGCGGAGCGGCTGGGCCTGTGAGCCATGGCCGCTGAGCCTGCGCGTCCGGAGCCTGTGCTCCGCAACGGGAGGGGCCGCAACAGTGAGAGGCCCGCGTACCGCAAAAAAAAAAAACTGGAATCAACCCTGACAGAAGTTTGAGTAGGTGAAAATTTAATCTCCTGCTGGACTGTCCCACCTGCCACAGGTGGGACAGTCCAGCAGGAGAGCTGTTTCGAAAGCCCCTGAAGCAACAGGGAAAGAAAACCATATGCTTTTATGAATTGTATTGACACCATGGTGAAAAATTGGGGGATCTGTCTTTTAAAAGACCTCAAATTTTATAACGTCGAGACACGTGAAGGTTGCTAGCCAACCAGCACAATTAATTTGGTGTTAGTGTATGGGAGGTTGGGGTGAACGTTTTTGTTTTTCCTGGCACTTAATTTTGGTGGCAAATCATGGTACCTCTCCTGTTATTCATTGTACCTATTATTGGCTAAAGCAAGTTTGGGAGAATTATTTGTAGAATCAGTCTTCGGGGTGATGGAACTTTTCTGTATCCTCTTGATGGTTGCTACAGGGATGTATACCTGTGTTACCTTTCATAGAACTGTACACCCCCTCCCTCCAGAAAGTAAATTTTACTGTATGGTAATTTTAAAAAAATAGAAATTGAAGGCACACACACAACACAAAACAAGATCCCAAAAGGGATCTTTTATGTGCTTTGTGAGTATCACCTTGTTCTTGCTGTTTCTTTCCCACTTCACATTGGACAATGGCTCTTCTGCCCCGTCTGATGTTCTAGTATCTCTTGCAACATTATTATTTCAGCCCAGGCTCTTGTAGTTTCTGGAACGAGCTGCCACACGTGACCCGCACATGCCAAGCTAAGGGCTCTCCACGCTGGCATCAAGCCTTCAGTGTGTCAAACAGGAGAGGTGCGATTTCATTTGGAGTGGCATTAATGCCTGGCATGTTAGTCCCTGAATGATTAGACTTTTTACAAACTGTTGTTTTAGAGCTGAGTTTTTCTCAGCAGCTCACCTGGTAACATGCCCTTCCTCTATTTTTAATTCAACTTGAAACACATGTACGGCCATCCCTCAATATTTGTGGGGGATTGGATCCAGGACCCCCTTCAGATACCACAGTCCACACATGCTCAAGTCCCTTACAGCGAGTCCTTCATATCCTCGGATTTCGAACCCACAAATTTGGAAGGCTGACTGTATTTAAAATCAGCACTTTTAGGTTTTTGTTCTCTACTAACGGCCACCTCTCCTCTCCTCTTGTCTGATTTTCAGTTATCAGTTATCACTGCCCAGTGAAACACAGTATCTGTAAAGGCATTGAATGCTCAGTTGAATAAATCACGTGTCGGTCTTTTCTTGTTTGCCAGGGGCTGTTGGTTTGAGCATGGAGCTAGTAAATTGAAGAGGGGAGGCTGGGGATGTGGAGGGGGGTAGCTTACACCCGACTGTGCCCCAACTCCAGTTAGCTTATGTGGTCACAAGACAACACATTTGTAAAAGTGGGAAGTACAGAGGAAACTCTGCTTATACCTCCTAGGAAAATTAGTCACCATCGTCCAGTCAGTCACATGGGTGGCTGCTGGGATATGCTAGCCCTTTTCTTCTTGACCCCAGCTTCTGGGTTCCACGGTTAAAGTTAAAAGCAGAGTCTGACTCCTCCTACCATTGATGTCGAAGGAGGTAGCCAGTCCTTCGTGAGGCCAGGGAGGGCTTAATAAGTAGAAGCCCTTAGCTGAAGAAGACATCCCATTTAGTCACATTCAGAAAACGCAGTCTCCGAAGGGTGAGACGCCACATCGCAGGCAGGCAGGGCTGTGCGGTTGTCCTTCGCTGCGCACACTGAAAGATAAGGCTGTTCTCTGACTGAATAAGGAAGGCAGCGACAATTACAGCTTAAGGAAACTCAGGGGAACATTGCCCTGGTTTTGTGAGGACTGGTATTTTTCAAACTTTATTTGAAGATGTGTCTAAAAATAAAAACAAATTGCAAACATGTCCTGCAAGTCCCATGGGCTGGGTGCCACAGCCAAGAGGGCCGGGTTCTGAGATCCCCAAGGCTCCCAGCCGTTCCTGCAGACCCAGAGACGGAGCCCGGCAAGGGTGGATGGCATGGGAACATTCTTCCCGTCCTTAGGGAGGGCATTTTGATTTCACCCCTTCCAGTTGAACGTTTCTTTTTTCTTTCATTTGAAAGAAACATTACAAAACTTTTTAAAAGTTTTAAACCATTTTATTTTAGTTTTAAAAAATCTTCACGGTTAAGATGCACTTTAAGCATCTTTCAAAAAAAAAAAGGGCTTTATAATAAGTAACGTTTACTGAGTGCTGTGTGCCAGGCACATTCTCCTCTGCAGTTTTCATAGAGTCTCTAGAAGGAAAGGTAGTGTGTGCAGCTCCTTTTACAGAAGAAAGCACCAAGGCTTGGCTGGGTAAGCCACTTGCCCGGGATTAGAAGCTAAACGTAGGTGAAGCCAGGATTAGATAGAACACAGGTCTTTCTGCCCCTAAAGTTTGGTAGGGAATTCCATTTTCATCCAAATCAGCTGTACCTTCGTGATCCGAAGGCCTACCTGGCCTGTTGACTCGCTCCTGCATCTGAGCCCAGCCTACAAACGTGTGCTCCGCAGGGAAGGGAGAAGGCAGAGCGGGGATGGCCCACCCCCTTTCGGTCCCAGCTCTTCTCGGAAGGCTGGAATGAGGCCCCCACCCCGAGTCCACCCGCCTCTTTCCCTCTTCTTGCTCTCCGCAGCACCCACCCCAAGCGAGGCGCAACCCGCCGCCCCCCTGCTTCTCTGCAAACTAGGAGGACTGTTGTGAGGACTGCACTGGTGAACGTGTAAAACAGTTAGACCTCAGAGGCAGCACTGCATGAATGTCAGCTGCTGTCCTCCTTTTCTATGTTTAATTTTTAAAAATCAGTATAACCTGCAGTGGGGAGGCTTCATGAAGTCAGATCACATGGCTTGGCAAGATGAAGTATGGTTTGGTTAGGTCTTAGTCAAACTGTTTAAATCCTTGCATGTATTTTATTAATAACACCTTTAAAATGGTCTGGGCCTGTTCTCCGTGCTTTACCTTTTGTATGTGGCAGGGCTGCACAGCCACCATCCCGGGGGTCTCAGGCTCCGATCATTCCTATGCTGGGGCTCTGGGGCTCACGTTCTCAAGGAGACCCTCAGGTGGTACGAGTTCGCCTCGCTTTACATCTGGGAACAGGGGTGGAGGTCGGGAGGATTTGCCCCAAGGCGGCCTGAGGTCGGGCTGCTGGGCCAGGTCTTTGGACCTGACCTCATCGTGCGGGGGAGTCCTAAGTCCCGTGGACGTTTCCGATGCGGTAGGGCAGAATCCTGAGTCAGCCGACTGGGATTTGAATGTTGAGGTTTCAGGAAGCCCAAGTACTTCCCATTTCTGGGCCTGCTGCTTGTCCTGTGAGACTTGGGCAGCCGCAAGCTTCCAGCGCCTCTGATTAGCCTGGGCTAGATTCTCCTAAACGAACTCAATGCAGAGGCACCCCAGGTCACTCCCAGCCCCCTGTGGGCGCCGCTAGAGGACGTTTTGCTTTGGAAACCTGTGGGGCGCTTAGGGAAGAGCCCAGTGATCCTGTGCGGGCAGAGGGGTTTGCCAAGGGTTTGCCATGCCAGGTGCCCCCTGCTTGCCTTACCGTGGTCTAGCCTCCAGCTCCTAAGAAAGACATCCTCTCCCAACCCCCCAATCAGATTCTCGCGTGACTCCTTATTACGCACTTTGAGCTGGTGACCTCAGGACACTCCTTCCTTTTTCTGTGGCCCAGCCACTCCTCAGCTCCCCAGACCTCCCCTCCCCTCTCCCCACTATATCCTGCTGCTTCACCCTGGAGCCAGGGCCCCTAGAGCAGGCCCCTGATTTGCCCAGTTTTGTCCGGTTTTGAGGAATCAGGGAAGGAGGGCTCCAGGTACGGGTCAGAAGTCTTCCAGGGTGCTCAGACACAGACATGAGAGAACCCCAAAGAAAGCGCCGTCCATCATCTAGAATGCAGGAACCCGGCAAGTCCAGCCTAGAGAATTGCTAAGCTGCTTTCCAGCCCATTTGTTTTCTCCAGCCAGCCACAGACTCTCTAAATGACCTGGCTTTAGCGCTCAGCTTGGATCCCTAATCCAGGAGACTTGGTCCTCGTTTGGTGTTTTTTTTTTTCCTCCCATGAAATTTGACTTATTTTGAAAAACACAAGTATCAGGGCAATGCACTGATGGGGCCTATAATACACCCGCCAGGAAATGGCATTTCCTTAGTGTTCAAAGCTGATCTTTTCACCTTTCTGTTCACACCTTGGCTTGTGAGCTGAGAATTTTTTCTGATCTCCCCATCACCCCATACTGAGGAGCTTTTAACACCTTCAGAGGCAATAATTCAGAGACAGTTATGAAATGAAAGGTCTGCACTAGTTTGTCAGTTATATATTGTTTCTTAGAGCATCAGTATTTTAAAATATCTTCCCAGTCTGATTCCCTGGAGATCCCAAGAAGCTCCTGGAAAGTCAGTCTATTTTTCTTTTCTTTCTTTTTTTTTTTCGGGCCCAGCCGCTCCGCGGCATGTGGGATCTTCCCGGACCGGGGCACGAACCCGTGTCCCCTGCATCAGCAAGCGGACTGTCAACCACTGCGCCACCAGGGAGGCCCTCTTTTTTTTTTTTTTTTTAATTTATTTTATTTATTTGGCTGCGTCGTGTCTTAGTTGCAGCATGTGGGATCTTTGCTGCAACATGCGAGATCTTTTGTTGCAGCACACAGGCTCTTTGTCGCCCCGCGCGGGCTCTCTGGTTGTGGTGCGCGGGCTTAGTTGCCACGTGGCATGTGGGATCTTAGTTCCCCGACCAGGGCTCGAACCTGAGTCCCCTGCATTGGAAGGCGGATTCTTAACCACTGGACCACCAGGGAGGTCCCAGCATCAGTATTTTAAATACTTAAATGATTTGATTTTACATGCTTAGCTTGTTGCTATTTATGGGTATAACTTAGAATATGACCTGGCTAGCAGTAAAGATTGCTAAACTTCTTATTTTTTCATTTAAAAAAAAGTCTCATTTTCAAAGAATTGCATGCTCACTGTAGAATATTTGGAAAGTAGAGGAAACTAAAGAAGAAAAGTCATCCATAACCATCCTAATTGGAGGTAATTAACATCTTGGCATGTTTTCTTCCGTCTGCTTATGGCATTTTTCAATTACATTGTCAAGATATCCCCTGTGAACTTTGAAGTACATTGTTATTGACTGGGTGGCCCTGTAATGAACAATTGATTTTGAATCTTTACACATAATTTAATGTTTGGCTCTTTCTGTCAATAGAGGTTTTGAAGTCATGTGTTGAGAAAAATGTGTAGAAGTTGACTTTCTAACTTTGTATATTGGAAATAACAATAGTGATCAAAGGTGATCTCAATCCAGGTCACATTGAGTTTGTTGTCCCTTCCATTTTCTCTGCAGGTTTTTGTGGAATTTATCAGTAATTAATAGTGACTGATGGTTACAGAGGGCTTACTCTGCACCAGGATTTCCACCCTCAGCCTGACCCTAGAGTTCCTGCCTGTGTTTAACCTAAGATCAATTCGAAGTAAAAGACCCCCTGGCCCAGGTTCTTTGCCCTTCTGGCCTTTGCTCATTTCGTATCATAATTTTCAAGTGTGTGAGGCTCTAAGTGACAGATTTGGCTATAGGTCTTTATAAGCTGAAAGTGATGAAGAAGATCAAGATATGCCCATTTACACATTGACAGCGTTATTTCCAGAGCAAGTATTTTCCCCTAGAATTTGCTTTAATGTTATTTCTTACCCCAAAGGAAAAAAATCTTGTAGATATATGTCAGACTGTAATATTATTTGTATCCAGATCGCAAGATTGTAAGCACTGGTGGTCTGCACAGCTGTGGCATGCGGCCTGTGTTTATTAGATGTGAGTTACAGTTGTTATAGAAACCTTAATGTAATATCTTCTAACCTTGAGGTTCTGACTGCTCTTTCCTTCCTGTTACTGTTATCTTCTAGTGTTTACCCATCCTCCCCTCCAACAGAAGTTCCCAGAGTTCTGTCTTCATCCTCCGGGTCCTCCCATCTCTACCCTGTGTTGGTTTCAATCCCTGTAAATAAGCTATACAGTCGATCGATCCCCTCTGCACAGAGGACAGTCACCCCACTGGCACCAACAGCTCCCCGTCACACAGTGGGGAGTGTAGCCACCAAAGCACAGGGCAGGGAGACCGGGGGCCACTCCCAGTGTATGGTCTCGAGCATGTTACTAACCTCTCTGAGCCTCGGGTCTCACACCTATACAACGAGATGATTTCTGAGGTCCCGTTTGGCTCTAAAACTCTGCCTCGGTTTCCTCACTTGTAAAATGGGACTAAGAAGAGTTTCCACCTCCTAGGATTGTTAGGTTAATTACATTTAGTAGAGCTCTTAGCACAGCATCTTCCACAGTGTAGGCTGTTGTTTGCATTGAGTCTCCGTCAAGTGTGCAAAGCACTGGGCAATGTGGCGAGGAGTTGGAAGGGAATGGCACGGCAGGGTTTCTGCCTTCCAGGGTTTGCCCAGGTGAGCTGGGGTGTCCCTCTGCTCCAGCCACACCCCTGTTGGACACCTCCATTAGCACCCTCAGGGCTGACCTCAGCCAGGGACTCTCCCATCGGAAGCCCATTAACAGGCCCCCTTACTGGTTTTCAGCCCTTCTCTGTCTCCTCCCAAAGGGACTACTCACTCCAGATCCTTGTCTCAAAATCTACTTCTGGGGGAACTTACACTAAAAAAAGAAGTGATACCGAAATTTCCATGATACATTAAGCAAAAGAAGCAAGGAGCAAGGATCTTAAACCTTTTAGCCTCAAGATCCCTTTCTATCCTTAAAAAGTATTGAGGACCCCAAATAGCTTTTGTTTATATGGGTTCCTGTCAGTATTCACCGTGGTAGAAACTAAAACAGAAAAAGAAAAAATGTTTAAATATTGATTTACCAATTCATTGAAAAATAACCAAAATAAATATATTACAAGTTCATGTCAATAATATTTTTATGAAAAAAAAATTTTTCCAAAGAAAATAAGTGAAAAAAGTGGTATCGTTTACATTTTTGCAAATATCTCTTATATCTGCCTTAATAGAAGACAGCTGAATTTTCATATCTGCCTCTGTATTCACTCTTTTGCAAAATAAAGTATCGTGTAGCCTCTGGAAAAGTCTCCTGCACACCTGTGAAAAGGAGGCAACAGCATCTCAGTTTTATTATGAAAATAGTTTTGATCTCATGGACCCCCCGAAAGGGCCTTGGCTGTACTAGTAAACTGGGTCTCCAAAAAGAAAGAAAAAAACAAAGCCCGGAACAGGACTGGTTTGTAAAAGTGTCACTTTCCATGGTGTGCCAATTTCAAGCTACCAACTTGACTCCACTAATGCTGGAGTTGGGGAGAGACGTGCAGTCTGTGCAGGCAGCGCACTGCATTCATGTCACACTTTGAGGACCTCTGGCAGAGTGTCTGCAGAAGGACTCAGGAAAACCGACGAGGTTGCCTCCAAGAGTGTAACCCAGTGACTGGAGGACCCTGGGCTTTTTAACCAAATATCCTTTTATACCTTGGGAATTGTCAGATGCATGCCCATCTAGTCAAAAGAAAAGGAGACTTTAAGAATCTTCCCTTCTTAAAATGAACTCTCTAAGTTGATCCATAATTTGTCAGTCTTCAGCTTTTCCACTTCTTTGTGGCATCTCTTAGAACTGGTTCTTTCAAAGCGCCGGTGACTGGTTCTCACTGCTCTGCCGGCCCCTTGCCTTGCTTCGCCCTTGCTTCCCGCTGTGGGCCAGGCGCACTGAAATGCAGGAGGCAGATCCAGCCGCTGCTGCAGCAGGAGGCCCCGAGGTGGCCCTGCCAGGTCCTGCATTTATGTAGCCAATTTAAGCAACTTATCCTTGTAATTTGATGTTTGAGTGTCTAAGGCATCTTAAACATTTGGGATTACCGTTCCTTTTGCACTTTTGGTAAAAACTGAAGGTTTTCTGATAGCTGCTTCCCACCCCAACCCACCCCTGTGCCCTGCATGGAAAATTGAACACTGTCATCTCGCCCTGTGAAGAAAGATAGAGACTATTAGGTATTATAATAAAATGATATGTGCTCCTACGAGCTCTGCGATATTTAAAACCTTTCTTCACCGCTGACAGTCACTTTGCCTGAGGCTTCCTAGGCTATTTGGGTTCAAAACAAACAAACAGCATTTTCGCTTATTGGATTAACCACTGGAGATTGGTCCTGTTTGAGAGTTACCCTCCCATAGGTCACCCGTGTCTTAGAAGCTGTGTGTTTTAACTAGAGGCAGTGGCAAGCGACATGTGTCTCCTTGACACACGTCCCTTTCACTCGTTTAAATCCTCCCTTGGGATTGGTCAGGGATCTGGAACAGGCACCCCTTGGAGAAAAGCTGATTTTCAGGGACATGTGGATGCATAGTTCGACTGTGTCGCAATTCGAGATTCGTGGTGAGAGGAATAAGAGGGTTTTGAGAAGGAGAGAATGTTAAAATGAGAAATTCTACGAAGTCCTGCAGGCAAAGGAGATTGTAATCCTAGCAGCCCAGCGGGCGGGTGCTGCAGAGTTGGTAGCTCCTTCATAACCTATAGTTGTGTAAACGAAAGGAATGTCTGCGGCATGCTTGGCATCCGGGTGTTTAGTGTCCGCCCAGGATGAACAACCTTGTGACCTTCATCTGGGCAGATGACCAGGAAGCGGAGGTAGCAACGTGTGATACCCATCCCCTTTCTACCCAGCTGGGGCGGTGTTGATGTGCCGGGTCTACATCAGCTCGGGATGCCGGCAAGTGACCCACACATCCCCTCCCTCTTGTAGAAACTTCTGTATTGTGAAGTGGACTCTATATAAGCACAGAGCAGCCTCATTTTCCTGCTAGTGACACGGAGATGAAAGGAGATTTCCAGCTGCTAGTGGTCAGAGAGATCCAAGGCTGGAAACTGGCCTGTGTGTTCATGAGAAGAACCTTAACAGAAGAATGAGGATTCTGTCATTCCCTCTCCTGGTGGCTGACGGGAGATACACACGGATTTGGTTTGAATCCTAGTTCTGCCACCAAACAGCTGTGTTATACTGGTCAGGTACCTGCCCTCTGTTCTCTTCCTCCCCTTTCCAATAGTCAAACATCTTATTTCTGTAATCAAAATGATATAAAAGTTTTCCAGCTTCACTGAGGTATAATTGACAAATCAAAATTGTAAATATTTAAGGTGTACGCCCGCAGTTTTTTTATTCAGTTGGGATTGAAGTAGCTCAGGGTAAGATCAAGGCGCACACGAAGTGGGCAGGCAGCGCCGGGCCCCAAGTGCGCAGGCCGTGGGTGTTAACGGGGACCCTCACCTCGCTCCGCCCAACACGAGCCACAGGCACTTGGCTTTCCAGGCCTTGCAAACGGGAAACTCCCTGGCTTCCCAATGAGAGTGGCTTGTTCGCCAGCTAGGAGGGAAGGGGCGCACCACACTGCGTTCCGGGTTCCTTCTGTGCCAATCTAGCATCTGTCGCTGGTCTATAAATGGACACGGAAATGTTTTCCAAGGCAGATGCACTCTGGCCGCCCCTTCCGTGAGGCTGCCCAGCCCCCTCCGGCTCTCCTCCCACCCGCAGGTGGGTCGGGCGTGCGCCCTTCGCTCATCGTTTTATGACGCGAGAATTGGGGCGAGCTCAGAATTCAGGTGCTAAATTGCCTGCAGTAGGGTCACTTGGTGGTGGTTCGGCGAAAACGCTTCGGCGCCCGAGTCGCCTTCCCGCGCCGCACTCTCGGAAATGGAGTGTTAGACAAGCGGACCCTCCTTGCTCAGTGCCCGTGGTTCTGTGCTGGGTTTTCTCATTGACTCCTGTTTCTTTTCCTCTAGGATTCGCTCGTCGTTTTCATGCTTTCCACTTAGCCAGAGGCTTTGTGGCTTTTCGCCGTGACCCTTTTTTCCCCCAAAATTAACCACGTGCCGTCTCCTCCCTTTCCCACCTTTTCCCTTCGGAATGTAATTTGTCCAGTACACCATACCCTCTCCAGCAACCCTGTACTCATTCCTCCTCAGCTGTTCTGCAGCCTCTCACTTGAGGAGACGTCTTATGTGACGGGGCGGCAGGGCCTCCCGGGGAAGATGGCAGCTCACCTGCGTCTCCTTGAGAAGCCCCCTGTCTGGGCTGCGAATCAGCCCTGAGTTTCTGCCCAGCGTTCGCCAACCTTGCTGTCTGAAAAGAGTACTGGTGCACACCTAACCTGCCTGGGACTCCCTCCCCTCAGAGACACCCAAACGTGAGATTTCTTTCCTTGAAATACAATGGAAATTGTCTTTGCTGAAATTCACCTCTGGTAAAATAGTTCTTGGCCCCTTGAAGTTGACTTACTGTTTATTTTCACTCAGTCTCACCTACATGTTATGTTTTTCAGACAGGAGATAGTTTAGTAAGTAGGAATTAATTTCAGTTTCAAATAAATCTTAAAATTTCTTATTCAATCCTTTGAAAATTAGTAATACAGGGATGAAAACAATTGTGCCTGTCATGAAGTAACTGTGACGACTGAGAATAGTGCCATACGTTGTAGCACTACTATATGAGTGTTGCTGTATTAGTGAGTTTTTTTTTCATACGTCGTAGCACTATATGAGTGTTGCTGTATTAGTGAGTTTTTTTCATACATCGTAGCACTATATGAGTGTTGCTGTATTAGTTTTTTTAACATCTTTATTAGAGTATAATTGCTTTACAGTGGTGTGTCAGTTTCTGCTTTATAACAAAGTGAATCAGTTATACATATACATATGTCCCCATATCTCTTCCCTCTTGCATCTCCCTCCCTCCTATTAGTGAGTTTTGAAGTTATGATCCTGTGCACAGATCACCTAGACATAGTCTTACTCTCTCCCCATCCATCCGTCTAAAATGGGACCACACACCATTCCACAGCCGCTCCGTGAATGGTTTACTGAACTTTGTGGATGGCATCCCTCCTCCTTATAGAAATTCCATAAAGATACCCCAGAGCCTGCCCCCTCTGACCCGTAATTGGAATGGGCACTCAGGGTTTGCGGGCTGCTTCGCCAGCGGTGGGAACCACAGCTCCTCAGTGCCAACACTAGAGGCTGTCATGTGTGTTCTTCTGCCATGTTACTGCCTCATTTATACTTTATCCTAGTTACGGACATGCTGTTATGTAATCTGGGGAATCTCCAAGACGTAATGGTGCTTTTAACCATGGTGTCCACTGCATTTCGGCTGGGGCAGCAAGAGTCGGGGGCTGGCTCTGCCCCAGACCCTGCAGCCCATACAGGGCGCCGCCACTGCCTCCTGCCACGTTCCCTCATCAATAAAAAGAGTGGTTTGGACCAGATCGTATGGCTCAGGAGCTTTAAGAACCCACAGTGCCTCTTTCTCTTCGTTGCTTCTGAAGGAAGGGCAAGACAGCATCATCCAATAAAAATATAATGCAAAAGCCACATATGTAATTTTAACTTCTCTAGCAGCCACATTAAAAAAAGGCGAAAAAAAAAAGGCAAAATTAATTTTAATATTTTATTTTGCCCAACAGATCTGAAATATTATCATTTTAACATGCAATCAATAGGTTATTAATGAGATATTTCACCTTCTTTTTACTGTGCTGAGTCTTTGAATCCAGCATGTATCTTAAGCTTACAGCATGTCTCCACTTGCACTGGCCACATTCCAAGTGCTCAGGAGCTGTGTGTGACTAGTGGCTACCGTCATGGGCAGCACAGGTCTTTTTGGACCACCTAAGACCTTAGCTCAGGTTCACCGGGTCCACAGGGTCCACAGCCTCCTGTGGACCTTTGTCAGCCGTTTCATTTTGTGGCTAGAATGTTTAAGGCAGGGACTAACAGATCATCCAAACTGAGGTCTTTTGTAAGACTTGATTTTCTCAAATATGTTCCTTTCTTTCTGTAAGTGGGTCTCAGTTGATGCTTTAAGATGCATTCTGCCCACATAAAGTCTTGGAGAAGCACTCCCAGCAGGCATACAGGAGGCCTGGCTGTTTCTGAGCAACTGCAAACAAGAGGATGAAGTTTTCCTTGATGTTGCAGAGTCGCATTGGCTTAACCTTCTATTACCGGGAGCCAGGATTGGGAGGGTAAGGGAATTTCTTATAGGTGGGTAAAATTTTAAAAAACGAACAATAAATCAAGACTTTGTCTTTGTCTTTTCATTTAGTGGAATAGAAGATGAATGCAACTGAATTCAGTGAAGATGTAGAAGAAGGTAAAAAAAGAAAAGCCTCTTTTTAAAAAATATTTTAACTGAATACTTTTTTTAGATACGTTTACGTGGTTCAAAAATATTAAAAGATACATGATGAAAAATCAAGAAAAGTCTCCTCTCACCCCTGATTCCCATCCTTCTCCGCTCACACGTGTGGTGTTTTATGTATCTTTCCAGAGTTACTTTTTTAAAAGCATCATTTAAAAGAGTAGTTTCTCTCTTTCCATCTCCTCTCCCTCCCCTGAGAAAAGACTTTAAAACCTGTTTTGAACAAAATGTGCTTGGAACATGGTATCATTGTATAGCACTAGTGTGGTGAGATACAGATTGCTTGATTGGAAAGCCAGTTTTATTGTGATCTGTTACTCAGATATTGTTATCTGAGTGATAGTATCAAAGGGCGGCCGCATACAACCTGCCGCTCAGGGGACCCTGCTAATCCCAGCGCCGCCAGGTGGTCTCCCCGCTGAGCCCTATTTCTTCTCTGCCACAGTTCTGAAAAATAACACTGTGAAAGTGGAGACAGAGGCCGAAGATGCTGCCCTGGACTGCTCAGTGAATTCCAGGTCCTCCGAGAAGCACGCTCTGGACAGCGTCTTCACTGGCCTCCAGGACTCCAGCAAGAGAAAGCAGCCGGGCGGCGAGGGCCCGCCAGACTCCGTCCCAAGCGTGAAGAGGCGGCGGCTGATTCCCGAGGTGAGGGCTCACAGGGAAAGCAGGAACTTGTTGATAGCAAGGACTGTTAGTGAAAGCCTACCACATTTCACATAGCGCACACCTTACCTAGATTCCTGGAGAAGGTGAGGCTTAGCAGGTCTTTTCCTAAATCAGATCCATCTTTTGTATCTATTAGGAGAGCTTATTCAATGAATCTTTTTGTAAAAAGACCAATTATTTTATAACATGCGTGTGACCCCTAACCTACCTATTTTATGAATTTGCTTTCTTTTTTTTTTTTTTTTGTGGCACGTGGGTCTCTCACTGTTGTGGGCTCTCCTGCTGCGGAGCACAGGCTCCGGGCGCGCAGGCTCAGCGGCCATGGCTCACGGGCCCAGCCGCTCTGCGGCATGTGGGATCCTCCCGGACCGGGGCACGAACCCGTGTCCCCTGCATTGGCAGGCGGACTCTCAACCACTGCGCCACCAGGGAAGCCCTGCTTTATTTCTTAATCACCTGCTGATTATATTGAACTTCGCTAAGTTCTGAGAGAGAGAAAATGGAACTGGACATAGTGGTCCCCTCTAGTAGCCTGGAGTCCAGATGGGAGACAAGACAGGTACACAAAACAGTTAAGACTGAGGAGACAGGGGAGTTTGGGAGATGAGGTGTCTGGCCCGGAATGCCTGTTCCACAGAGCCTCTCCACAGACGGGCAGATCACACCTTAAACTCTTAGAAGAATGTTTTCCCAAGCTCTCTAACGCAGCTACTCACCACTCACACACACACATGCGCGCGTGCTCTATGAGGGACCCAGATAGGCATTTCAGCTTCTGCACGTCTGTTCAATAGAGCCCACGTTTCAGAGTTCATCATCATTAGCCAGTACACCATGGGGTATCAGCCTGGGACTCTGGGTTGTTACTGGTTTGTTTTAATTCTCCTCTATTAGATGCTACCCCAGATCTAAATAAATTGGGAATTGATAGGTTTTAGAGATTTAGTAAAGTGATGAGATTAAGATTTTCACTAGGATTTCAATATGCAAGTTAATATTACATTATAATGAGGACTGATCTGCATGCCACATCATGGAACATTGAGGGATACATTCATTTATTTATTTATTTGGAATTTTTTTCCAAACAGCTCTATTGAGATATAATTCACATACTATACAATTCACCAGTTTACATTGTTCAAGTCAGTGGTTTTTAGTAGATTCGGAGAGTTGTACAACCATTACTATGATAAATTTTAGCACATTTTCATCACCCCACAAAGAAATCTTGTACCCAGTTAAGCAGTCACTCCCCATCCACCGCTCCTGTCGCTCTTGGCAACCACTCATCTGCTTTCTGTCTCTGTGGATTTGCCAGTTCTGGACATTTCATATAAATGGAATCATAGACTATGTGGCTTTTTGTATCTGGCTTCTTTTACTTAGCCTAATGTTTTTAAAGTTCATCCTTGCTGAAGCATGTTATCAGTTCTTCATTCCTTTTTATGGCCAAATAATATTTCATGGTGTGAATATATCACATTTTGTTTATCATTCATCAGTTGATGGACATTTGGGTTGTTCCCACTTTTTGGCTATCATGAGTACTCCAGCAATACATTTTAGAAAATCCATAATACCCAGAAAAAAGTTGAATTTTCTTATACCTGTGTGATCATTTTTTTATGAAGGATTAATGAAAAATACCCCACCCTTGACCCTGGCTGCCTAAACCAGCCGCTTGCTGCATACCTTGGGACTCTAGGGAAAGTTTCATGTGTGGACGGCAGTTTCCAGTGCAGTAAGTTGATTGTAGATGAAAACTCAGATTCCTGACTGGAGAGATGCCTGCTGTGGCTAATGAAGCTACAAGATGGTTAGTCCAATAGCTTGTTTGAAAAACCTTTACCCATCTGCTTTTTAAAAAATGCTTTATTTGTAAACCATAATTTATTATCCTTTTCCCTAACGATTGGTATATAGGAACTTTTATGTCATTACATGTAGTGCCACAGGGACCATCCGTGTCCATATCCATAAACCTTGTGCCCTCCTGTGAGTGATTCTAAGGGTTGGGCTCCTCGAGGTTATTCTGAAAGGGTTGAGGAGTTTGAGAAGCACTATGGTATGTCCCTGAAGGAACTCCAGGAAACGTCTTCTGTGTGTCACGATAAATTCTGCTTATGATCAATTCTGCACACTCACGTTTATAAGTAAAGCTTGAGTTCAAGAAATGGAGCACAAAGTTGAGTGTATTGGTTCACCTTTGCTGTGGCAAACCATCCCCAAACTTAGCCGCCTTAAAGTAACCACTGTTCCATTCAGTTCTGTGAGTCAGCTGGTGCTTCCTCTGGTTTGGCCTGATGTGGCTGGGGCCAGGTGGTAAGGGAGGACCTCACTCCCGTATCCGGGCCTCACCTGGGCTGGTGGGGTGACTCCAGCTTCCCTTTATGCACTTCCTCACCCCCTACGAGGAGGAGGCTAGTCCAGGCTTACTCTCACGCGTGGAAGATTTCCAAGGAGGAGCGAGGAGGGCAGACTCTGGGGAGCAAACACTTTTGATGCCTCTGCTTGCGACACATTTGCTCATGGGCCACCAGTCAAAGCCAGTCATGTGGCCAAATCTAGATCAAGGGGTGGAAAACTAGACACCACCTCCCGATGGTGGGAGCAACAAGGTCACGTTGCAAAGAGATTTCCACACAAGGACAGGGGAACTATGATGGCCATTTTCATAAACAATTCACCACAGCAAGGAACAGCCAGCTCTTGCATCAAGAAGGAATTCTGATCACATGTAGGCTGGTTTGTGGCCTTTGTGGGCAGCCCAGGTTGGCCCCATTGCCTCATTGCACAAATGGTGTCACTCTTCATCCTTTCGTCCAACACATTTTATTGGCATCGTAGAGAAGGGAGCATCTTCGTCTTCTGGGGATAGAAAGGGAAGGAGAAGGTTCTCATGATTTGTATTTTAGTTGAATCCTTCAGTGTATGAAGCAAGTCAGGAAAGTCCTGCATTGGGGAAAGGTCCGCTGAGGTTCACAGTGGAAGGATTTCCCTGAGCATCACAGAAATGATTTGAAGGTTGCAGATGCTCTTCTAGATCTGGTGAGGCAATAAGCTTCGTCTGGCCGGAGCTGCAGCAGCATGCAGGAATCCTGACATGTTTGGAGAAAAGGGAACCAATATATATTTGAATATTTCTAATATGACTTGTCCAATTTACATATTCTAATTGGTCATCTATGTTTACTTTTTTTTTTTTCTTTTTTTTTTTTTGCGGTACGCGGGCCTCTCACTGTTGTGGCCTCTCCTGTTGTGGAGCACAGGCTCCAGACGCACAGGCTCAGCGGCCATGGCTCATGGGCCTAGCCGCTCTGCGGCATGTGGGATCCTCCCGGACCGGGGCACGAACCCGCGTCCCCTGCATCGGCAGGCGGACTCTCAACCACTGCGCCACCAGGGAAGCCCTACTTTTTTTTTTTTTTTAATTTATTTATTTTTGGCTGCGTTGGGTCTTTGTTGCTGCACGTAGGCCCTCTCCAGTTGTGGTGAGCGGGGTCCACCCCTCATCACGGTGTGCAGGCCTCTCATTGCGGTGGCCTCCCCTGCTGCAGAGCATGGGCTTCAATAGTTGTGGCGCACGGGCTCAGCTGCTCCGCGGCATGTGGGATCCTCCCGGACCAGGATCCCACCTGTGTTCCCTCCATTGGCAGGCGGACTCCCAGCCACTGCGCCACCAGGGAAGTCCCCTATGTTTACTTTTCAATGGATTGGATACAGCAGGCAGCTGTAACCCATTAGATTTTGGAGTAGAAAAGACACTTGAAGTCCTGGGTTTTATTTTGGGAGTGCTGTTAGCTTTGTTCATTTCCGTTAGTGTAGATAACATGAGGTTGATAGCCCTGCTCCCCTTCCTGTTCTGTAAAAAGTATATGTATATGTAAGTATGAACCTTTTGAAATTCTTGAGCTCCTTGTAGAATGGTGACGTGTGAAGTCAAGGCAGTGCTTCCTTTTAAAAGTTTGTACAAGCTGATATGTCAGTAAATCAGTAGCCTCAGAGCCCTGGGGGCTTTTGAACAATCCATTGGTTTTATGAAATTATAGCATGTGTTGATTTTTCAAAATGGTACTAGTCTTAATTTAGAGTGGATAGCCCTTTATCCTTCTCTCCCTGGGTTTTCTCTGATCCATCTTACATATGTCGTGGGGAAGGAGAAAGTGGGAGAGCGGAAGCAGGGAGTATATACAAGTATCTTAAGCACTTTCATCACAGGGTAAGACGGAGGAACGGAGGCTGAATCAAGCAATAATCCAAAAAAGTGGAAAGGATGTACATTAACAGCTGTTGACTCCCTACCTGACAAATAACCCCACTCCTTGTCTTGTTTCATTTAATCCGTGTAACGGTGATGAGGGAATATCTCCCCCGGAGAGAAGAGCCAGCTCAGACATATAAGTTAAAGTCAAGTGCCAGGATACCAGTGGGGCAGCCTTGATCCTGGTGTGAGGTGGCAGGAGTGACTGGGAACACTCAGCTCTCAGCTCCCCGCTGCGTATCCAGGAGGTGAGCCCCACCTTCTCTGATCCAGCCCATAGGAATGGTCAGTTCCAGAATGAACGGAGACTGGAGTCGGATAAGGGGGAGTTCACCATGGAGCCTTTGGCCAATTCTGTGACCTCCCAAACTCAGGTCCCTCCACGGTGATGAGGGGTGACACTGCTTCCTCATTGGTTCCTTGTGTGGATTGCGACAGCCCCTGGAAGGAGCCCAGCACGGGGCTTGCCCTACATCAGCCTTCAAAAATGTTTATTTACTGCTCCCCAACCCCCATCTCCAGCTACCACCCCTTACGGTCAGTATTCAGCCACCTCCCTCCATGTTTATCAGAAGGAGAATGGCATGGAATTGCCAAGAGAGGCCACCTGATGCCCTCCTGGCTGCCGCCGGCCCGAGTGCCCTTGATTCTGAGCACCTTCCATCTTCTCCTTTGACCCCAAGGAAGGGGGATGAGGGCGAGGGGGGAGGATGTGAGTGGCAGCCCTGATGCTAAAGGTCTGTCACATTCAAACTCCCATCGGTGCTGATGGCCTGTTTATGAGTGACATTTAGTACAATGCTTAGAAGAAAAATAAAACCTCCCTCAAAAAATCTAACAAAAGGCTGCATAAAGACATATTTGGCGCCTCTGCTGGGAGAGGCATGATAGCCAAATACAGCAGATGTGGGAGGTGAGTATCCAGCGTTTTTATTGCTAATCATCTTTTTGTTCATGGAACTGGGGGTGATATTCAAGAGCCCTGGGCCAGGCAGAAGTTAGCCTTGTTCTCCTGGGGTTCTTTGTTTCTATGTTTGTTTTTAATCCTAAAGTGTCATTGCAGTTTGGTTTTCAGTTGGAGAATGGAACTGCCATCTTATTCGCTCAGTGCAAATGTACTGAACACCTCCTAGGTGTCATTCAGTATGGTCCCAGCTGGAGATTCGTAGTCATTTCCACAGCAGCCCTAGCAGATAGGTACTGTGGCCATTCCCATTTTAATGAGGCTCAGAGAAGCTAGCACTACCAAGCCTGCTTGATTTGGAACTGTGCACTTAAAGCACTGGTGGCCCTGAGCACTGTGGGGTATTTGTAGGATATGCAGTGAGGAGCCTCTGAGGATGCCCTGCCCTGATAGTTTGCCATCCCTGTGGTCTTTCTCTTCTCCCTTCCTATAAGTTGCTTTATCTCCCCAGATTCTTATTTTTTCAGGCATGATAACACATTCTCCATCCTCACCACACAGTGTCAGCAGTATAAAGGATAACCCAAAGGATAAAAGCCATGAGGGCAGAGACAGGCTTGTTCCCTGTGTCCCCAGGGCCTTGCACCGTGCCTGACAGATGCTGGGCACTCAGTAATGTTTGTTTACTGACTCTGTGTGGTAGAAAGCTCTTCCATTCCTTATTGCTAACTACATCTGGTCATTTAATGATGATGATGATGAAGATAAACATTCTGTTAAAATGAAAAGCATCACCCCGTCTCGCTTATTTGGAGGTGGGTGGTGATGCCAGCGCCCTAGGAGCCCTTTTCCATGGTCTGCCCTTGATGCCACATTGATTCTCAACTCCCTGCTCCTCTGAAGGCTTGCTGCTTTCTTGGTGTTCCACTTAGCTGACTGGGCACCACTTAGCCACTCATCATTCGTTGAACTGAATTCAGTGACTGCTCTTGGATTTGGAGTCTTGAGGAAGACTCAGGACTTGGAGCATCTCCATGGTGACCCGGTCCCCAAGATGTCACTGGGCATGGACACATCCGTAACCTTGCATCAACCTGTTTTTGATCAGTCAGACTCTCCAGCCAAGAGATTGGGCATTCCCGCGGGAGTCTAAGGGTGCTAGTGACAGAATGAAATGCACGGATCGGATCCAGGAGAGACGCTGGCAGTGCAGAGCCTGAGCTGTGCAGCAGAGTTCACATATGGTTGGAAGATGAGCCTCGGAGAACTGGGGACGGTGTCAGCCAGACACCAGTGCCAAGTAGCACAGATTTAAAGATTTCTTGATACTCCTAGACAGCTGAGCAGAGATTTTATCAGCAGCAGCAAATGCAGCCAGCCCATCGTGCCTTGGCAGCGTTTGTGGAATTAACTGGAGCACTGAGTTGACAGGACACCAGTGTGGGGATATCTAAGAACCTTCTCTTTGGTGCTTGTGTCATGCTTTGTGTTGAATTGTGTATCCAGGGTCTCTGGGAGTGAGGAATGTTGCCCTCTGCTGGGACTCTAACTTAATTTTTTATTCAAGCCACTTAGCCAAAAATGTTTGTATTGATGGCAGTGTTTCTAACATGCTTGGTAGAAACTGAAATGTTTTTATTAATGAGGCTGACTATTGAGAGTTATGGGGGGTCTCCAGTTCTGATACACTGCACTTCGCTCACTGTAGGAATGTGCTGGAGTCAAACGACTTCTGTTTGTTTTGTTCAGATAGTTCACCCAGAAACTTGTCCCTGTGCTTATTTGCTACTCTGAGTGTTAATAAGGGCAGATCCCCCCCTAGAACGTGTACTCTTATTGCATGGCATGTGAGTTTCTGGTGATCTTTCTCTGCATGGAATCTTATTTAAATGTATTAGCGGAACTGCTTGTTACAAAGCCTTTGCCCCTTTCCAAAATCAGTTGTAATGTAATTATATATATATTTTTAATGATTGACATTACACACTCAAATTACTCTATATTGGTAAAACCTCACGGAAATCTTATGATCCATGGGACCTCCAAAATTATTTTGGTGTAATAAAATTTAATGGTGAGTGCTTTTTCCTTTTCCGGTAAGCAGCTTGAGGTGACCTCTAAAAATGGTTCACTATTCACTTGACCCAGAAAACCCCACAAAATCATGCAAATCAAGAGGTTCAAATCTTCGTGTTCACTTTAAGAACACTCATGAAACTGCCCAGGCCACTAAGAGTACGCATATCCGAAAGCCACCAAGTATCTGAAGGATGTCACTTTAAAGGAGCAACGTGTGCCATTCTGTCGCTACAATGGTGGAGCTGGTAGGTGTGCCCAGGCCAAACAGTGGGGCTGGATGCAGGGTCGGTGGCCCAAAAAGAGTGCTGAATTTTCACTGCACACGCTCAAAAATGCAGAGAGTAATGCTGAACTTAAGGGCTTAGATGTAGATTCTCTGGTCATTGAGCACATCCAGGTGAACAAAGCCCCCAAGATGCGGTGCAGGACTTACAGAGTTCATGGTGGGATCAACCCATACATGAGCTCTCCCTGCCACACTGAGATGATCCTTACTGTAAAAGAACAGATTGTTCCTAAACCAGAAGGGGAGGTTGACCGTAAGAAAAAGATATCCCAGAAGAAACTGAAGAAACAAAAACTTATGGCCCGGGAATAAATGCTGCAAAAAATAAATGGAAATAAAAGTAAAAAAAAAGAAAAAATTTAATGGTGAGTAAATTGCTAAAAATCTAATTTACAGTCTATAGGAATTAGCAAGTAAGACAATATGAATTTATTAGGGCAGTGCTTTTCAACAGTGACCCACAGTTATAAATTCACCTTATAGAGCCATCTGGTCCACATATATGGATTTGTATGTAAATACATAGACACAGAGCAGTAGAACAAAACTTCTTGAATTTACTTACTGTGTGCAATGCCCTCTGATATTTTCTATTCTGTTCTTTTTTTCTTTCTTTCCTGTCTCTCTTTCATACTTCCTCCTTCCCTCCCTCTTTCTTTCTTTGTTTTTGTTTTTTTGGTTGCACTGCGCGGCATGTAGGATCTTAGTTCCCCGACCAGGGATTGAACCCGTGCCCCCTGCAGTAGAAGCATGGAGCCCTAACCACTGGACTGCCAAGGAATTCTCCCCTCCCTCTTTTATGCTGGTCTTGACCCATCAAATCAATGTCATCATTTAGTAATGGGTCACGTGACAACCCACAGTTCTAAACACACTGTGTCAGGAGTAAAGATTTTCAACCATCTCCATCCCTTTCTTTCTCCAAGTTTCTGATGTATGTGTATGTGGTTTCTTTCTTTCCTTTCTTTCTTCCTTTTTATTTATTTTAATTTTTTTTAAGTTTTCTTTTTTTTAATATTTATTTATTTTATTTATTTATTTTTGGCTGCGTCAGGTCTTAGTTGCAGCACTCAGGATCTTTGTTGTGGTGCACAGGCTCTCTAGTTGTGGCACAAGGGCTCAGTTGCCCTGCGGCATGCGGGATCTTAATTCCCCAACCAGGGATCGAACCCGCATCCCCTGGATTGGAAGGCGGATTTGGTTTTTTGTTCTATAAATTTTTTTTTGAATTTTATTTTATTTATTTATTTTTTATACAGCAGGTTCTTATTAGTTATCCATTTTATACATATTAGTGTATATATGTCAATCCCAATATCCCAATTCATCCCACCACCACCACCACCACCAACCACTTTCCCCCCTTGGTGTCCATATGTTTGTTCTCTACATCTGTGTCTCTATTTCTGCCCTGCAAACCAGTTCATCTGTACCATTTTTCTAGGTTCCACATATATGCATTAATATACGATATTTGTTTTTCTCTTTCTGACTTACTTCACTCTGTATGACAGTCTCTAGATCCATCCATGTTTCTACAAATGACCCAATTTCATTCCTTTTTACGGCTGAGTAATATTCCATTGCATATCTGTGCCACATCTTCTTTATCCATTCGTCTGTTGATGGGCATTTAGGTTGCTTCCATGACCTGGCTATTGTAAATAGTGCTGCAATGAACATTGGGATGCATGTGTCTTTTTGAATTATGGTTTTCTCAGGGTATATGCCCAGTCGTGGGATTGCTGGGTCATATGGTAATTCTATTTTTAGTTTTTTAAGGAACCTCCATACTGTTCTCCATAGTGGCTGTATCAATTTACATTCCCACCAACAGTGCAAGAGGGTTCCCTTTCCTCCACACCCTCTCCAGCATTTGTTGTTTGTAGATTTTCTAATGATGCCCATTCTCACTGGTGTGAGGTGATACCTCATTGTAGTTTTTTTGTTGTTGTTTTGTTTTTGTTTTTGTTTTTTGCGGTACGCGGGCCTCTCACTGTTGTGGCCTCTCCCGTTGCGGAGCACAGGCTCCGGATGCGCAGGCTCAGCGGCCATGGCTCACGGGCCCAGCTGCTCTGCAGCATGTGGGATCTTCCCGGACCGGGGCACGAACCCGTGTCCCCTGCATCGGCAGGCGGACTCCCAACCACTGCACCACCAGGGAAGCCCTAGAATCTGTATTCTAACTAGACCCCAGGCTGTTCATATGGATATTCGACTTTCAGAAGCGCTGGGCTGGGCCAGGCCGTGCCAACCATATTCTTCCCCAGGTGGGGAGCAGCCTAAGGATGCACTCTGTCGTCGTCCGTTTTCTAGTTGCCTGAGGCATGCACATGTCTGTGGAAGCACGTGCTTTGTGCTTCAACCCTGCCTGCTCCCCTGACACCCACAGGTGCTCACCAATTAGTTCTTCTGCTTCATTAGACCCTCAAAAATATATTCCAGTATGTTTTGGGGTCAAATTCAACATTTGTCAAAAACAAACTGATGACTGAAATATGTAAACGGCACATATTTAAAGCATACCATTTGGTAAGTTTTGACGTGTATACCAACAAAACTATGCCACGATCAAGATGAGAAACATATCCATCGCCTGCTACCATGAACGTCTCCTTGTGCCCTTTTGCATCCTCCCCCCATCCCCAGGTAACGACTAATCTGCTTTCTGTCACTAAAGATGAATTGGCATTTTCTAGAATTTTATATGACTGGAATCCTACAGGCCTCTTTCGTTTGACTGGCTTCTTTCACTCAGCTTAATTATTTTGAGATTCATCGTGAGTATCATGTTTATCATCTGTATTGCTGAGTAGCATTCTGCTGTATAACACAGCATATCTATATACTTGTTTAAAACTTGGGTTGTTTCCAGTTTGGGGCTATTTACACACAGGGCTGCCATGAACATCTGCATGTAAGTCTTCGTGTGATCATATGCATTCATTTTGCTTGGTAAATGGATACCTAGGAATGGAATACCTGGATCATATGGTCCCATATATATTTAACTTCTTAAAAGAATACCAATTGTTTTCTACAGTGGTTATACCATTTTATATCCACCCCAGCAGCGTGTGAGAGTTCCAGTTCCTTCACATCATCTCCGTCATTCAGTACTGCCTGTCTTTTTGATTACACCCATCCTAGTGGGGGTGATGTGGTATCTCCGTGTGGTTTTAATGTGCAGATTACTAAGCATCTTTTTTTTTTAATTAATTTATTTTTTGGCCGCACTGTGGAACATGTGGGATCTTAGTTCCCCAAACAGGGATCGAACCCGTGCCCCCTGCAGTAGAAGTGTGGAGTCTTAATCACTGGACCACCATGGAAGTCCCACTAAGCATCTTTTTATGTGCTTTTTTGCCATCTATATGGTTTCTCCAAAGTGACTATTGAAGCCATTAATTGGGTTGTATGTCATACTGAGTTTGAGTGTTCTTTATGTAATCTGGATTCAAGTCCTTTATCAGATAAATGATTTGCCTGTGTTTTCTTCCAGTCTGGGCTTGTTTTTCATCTTTTAAAGAAGTGTTAAATTTGGATGAAGTCCAGTTTATCAGTTTGTTCTCTTATGGATCATGCTTGTGGTATTGTATCTGAGAAATATTTGCCTAAAACAAGGTCATAAGGGATTGCTCTTATGCTTTCTTCTAGAAGTGTTAGAATTGTAAGTTCGTTTTTAGTTTTACACCCATGATCCATTTTTAGTTAATTTTTTATATGATATATGTAGGATGAAACGTTTTTGCTTTTTTTTTTTTGCATATGTATATCCAATTTTTCTAACATCATTTGTTGAAAAGATTCTCCTTTTTCTACTGAATTGCCTTTGAACCTGTGTTGAAAATCACTTGTCCATATATATGTAAATAAGCCTCTTAAACCGTCCAGGGCCTGGCAGTAGGGAAAACCACTAAAGAAAGCTGAGGACTCTGGGATCCCAAATGGTCTGGGCAGTTGCCTTCTGGTATGAAGCTTGGGCTCAAGCTTTGGAGCCTTTAAGGGTATCTTCAGGACTTCCCTCGTGGTACAGTGGTTAAGAATCTGCCTGCCAGTGCAGGGGACACGGGTTCGATCCCTGGTCTGGGGAGATCCCACATGCCGTGGAGCAACTAAGCCCATGTGCCACAACTACTGAGCCCACGTGCCACAACTACTGAAGCCCACGCACCTAGAGCCTGTGCTCCGCAACAAGAGAAGCCACCGCAATGAGAAGCCCGAGCACTGCAACAAAGAGTAGCCCCCGCTCACCGCAGCTAGAGAAAAGCCCGTGCAGAGCAACGAAGACCCAGTGCAGCCAAAAATAAATTTATTTATTTATTTAAAAAAAAAAAAAGGCTATTTTGAACTTGCCCTGGGAGTCCATCAGGAGTGGACCTGCAGAGTGTGCCAACCTTGGGAGAGTTGAGGAGATAATCCCTGAAATCATTTTTGGTAGGGCTTAATTCTCTCACTGTCCTCTATTGAGCAAGGCTGGAGAGTACATAGAAAGCACCTTTCTAGATGCATAGGAAAGGTGTTAATTCAGTACATGCAGTGGGTGCTTTAGGACATGGGGCTTAATGCTCTTGCGCAATTCTGGTTGAGAAGGGCTGCTGGACCAAGAAGGGCTAGGAGACCGAGACTTAGAAAGCTGGGAGGCCTCATCACTTCACAGCATCCACAGTCGCCCGAGCTTGGGCGAGTTCTGAGCCTTTTCCAGTCTGAGATTAGATGTGACTCCAGGCAGTGGTAGAGTTGACAACAGACTGCCACTCTCTAGACCAGGGGTCCCCAACCCCTGGGCCGTGGACTGCCTGTTAGTAACCAGGCCGCACAGCAGGAGGTGAGCAGCGGGTAAGCAAGCGGAGCTTCATCTGCCGCTCCCCATGGCTCCCCATCACTCACATCACCGCCTGAACCATCCCCCAGCCCACCACTGTCCGTGGGAAAATTGCCTTCCATGAAACCGGTCCCTGGTGCCAAAAAGGTTGGAGACTGCTGGACCCCAGTTCTTCCGTGCTCAACACCAGGCATCTTGGGAGCTGTCCAGAGTGGAGACACCTGCTCTCCTAGAGGCTGCAGACTGGACAACACACTGCTGCCTTCTGGAGCTGCCGTTGGCAGGAATCCTCCCTGTCTGAGAGCAGTCAGGGCAATGAGGTGGCCTGCCCAAGGCTGAACTGCCACAGGAGCGCTTCCCGTGCCCGGGGGTCTCTCTCCCATCCCTTGAGGACTCTTGCCCGGCCTTGCCAGGATATGTGTTTGCTCTCCTGCCAGGCCTTGTAGACAGGAAGTTCAGGGCTTGTGTCCTACAGGAATTAGAAGCTTTTGAGGTCCAGCCTGAGCCTCTCAGGAAGTAGGGAGAGCGAGCAAGTTTGGTGCTGGGATGCAGGTTTGTGTTAGTGGTGTGTTGTGTACCGGTAGAGTGATTCCCGGGCAAGGGAAACACTTTCTCACAGGGTCCTGCGATCGACCTCGGCCCCTCTTTTGTGTCTAGGGTATTAAACCAGAACCCTCAGCTAACGCACTTCTTGTCTTCCAGGCGCTCCTAGCAGGCATGCGGAACCGGGAGAACGGCTCGCCCTGCCAGGGCAACGGGGAGCAGGCAGGCAGGGGCAAGAGCTCGGGCTCCGCGTGGCCGGGCGAGGAGGAGCCCAGCAACGACGTGACCACGCCCTCCTACAAGAAGCCTTTGTATGGCATCTCGCACAAGATCATGGAGAAGAAGAACCCTCCCACCGGAGACGCGCTTAACATGTTCGAGCTCTTCGAGAAGGCGAACCCCAGGAACAGCCCCTCACCACTGCGGCTCCTGAACGAGCCGCAGAAGCGGGACGGCGGCGGCGCCGCGGCAGCCACCGACAGTGACCCCAACATCTACTTTCTCATCCAGAAGATGTTCTACATGCTCAACACGCTCTCCTCCAACATGTCGCAGCTGCACAGCAAGGTGGACCTGCTCTCCCTGGAGGTGAGCCGCATCAAGAAGCAGGTGAGCCCCACCGAGATGGTAGCCAAGTTCCAGCCGCCCCCCGAGTACCAGCTCACGGCAGCCGAGCTCAAGCAGATCGTGGACCAGAGCCTGTCGGGCGGCGACCTGGCCTGCCGCCTGCTGGTGCAGCTCTTCCCTGAGCTCTTCAGCGACGTGGACTTCTCCCGGGGCTGCAGCGCCTGCGGCTTTGCAGCCAAGCGGAAGCTGGAGTCGCTGCACCTGCAGCTCATCCGCAACTACGTGGAGGTCTACTACCCATCAGTGAAGGACACGGCCGTGTGGCAGGCTGAGTGCCTGCCCCAGCTGAACGACTTCTTCAGCCGCTTCTGGGCCCAACGGGAAATGGAGGACAGCCAGCCCGGTGGCCAGGTCGCTGGCTTCTTCGAGGCTGAGCAAGTGGACACCAGCCACTTCCTGGACAACAAAGACCAGGAGGAGGCCCTGTCCCTGGACCGGAGCAGTACCATCGCCTCGGACCACGTGGTGGACACGCAGGACCTAACTGAGTTCCTGGACGAAGCCTCGTCGCCAGGGGAGTTCGCGGTCTTCCTTCTGCACCGGCTCTTCCCCGAGCTCTTCGACCACCGAAAGCTGGGCGAGCAGTACAGCTGCTACGGGGACGGAGGCAAGCAGGAGCTAGACGCACAGAGGCTGCAGATCATCCGCAACTACACGGAGATCTACTTCCCCGACATGCAGGAGGAGGAGGCCTGGCTGCAGCAGTGCGCCCAGCGCATCAACGACGAGCTGGAGGGCCTGGGGCTGGACGCGGGCAGCGAGGGCGAGCCCCCGCGGGACGACTGCTACGACTCTTCCAGCCTTCCCGATGACATCTCCGTGGTCAAGGTGGAAGACAGCTTCGAGGGCGAGCGGCCCGGCCGGCGGTCCAAGAAGATCTGGCTGGTGCCCATCGACTTCGACAAGCTGGAGATCCCGCAGCCCGACTTCGAGGTGCCTGGCGCCGACTGCCTGCTCAGCAAGGAGCAGCTGCGCAGCATCTACGAAAGCAGCCTGTCCATTGGCAACTTTGCCTCACGCCTGCTCGTGCACCTGTTCCCCGAGCTCTTCACCCACGAGAACCTGCGCAAGCAGTACAACTGCAGCGGCTCGCTGGGCAAGAAGCAGCTGGACCCATCCCGCATCAAGCTCATCCGCCACTACGTGCAGCTACTCTACCCGCGGGCCAAGAATGACCGCGTCTGGACACTGGAGTTCGTGGGCAAACTGGACGAGCGCTGCCGGCGCCGGGACACGGAGCAGAGGCGCTCCTACCAGCAGCAGCGCAAGGTCCATGTGCCGGGCCCGGAGTGCAGGGACCTGGCCAGCTATGCAATCAACCCCGAGCGGTTCCGGGAGGAATTTGAGGGGCCCCCGCTGCCCCCCGAAAGGAGCAGCAAGGACTTCTGCAAGATCCCCCTGGATGAGCTGGTGGTGCCCTCGCCCGACTTCCCGGTGCCTTCGCCATACCTGCTGTCAGACAAGGAGGTTCGCGAGATCGTGCAGCAGAGCCTCTCTGTGGGCAACTTCGCCGCGCGGCTGCTCGTCAGGCTCTTCCCCGAACTCTTCACCGCCGAGAACCTACGGCTGCAGTACAACCACTCCGGGGCGTGCAACAAGAAGCAGCTGGACCCCACGCGGCTGAGGCTCATCCGCCACTACGTGGAGGCCGTGTACCCGGTGGAGAAGATGGAGGAGGTGTGGCACTATGAATGTATCCCCAGCATCGACGAACGGTGCCGCCGCCCCAACAGGAAGAAATGCGACATCCTGAAGAAAGCCAAGAAGGTGGAGAAGTGATGGGCACCGCGGGCACTGAGCGTTCTGCCGGAGCCCGCGACGTGTCCACAGCCGCGCACCTTATGTCAGCGGGGAGTGGCCTGCTGCACTTGCACACGTGACCGCCCCGCCGGCCACGGCCGCGAGAAAGAAGCCTCGCATTTGGCCTCTTGTACTCACGACTTTTGTCCTGTGTTCCTGGTGGTACAGCCAGAGTCGGGGGAGGGCCAAGCTGTGATAGCAGAGAGGCCTCAGGAGTCAGGGTTCCCTCTCCTCGGCAGTGTCCTCCCAGTCCCCTCACAATTTGAAATGCAAATCGAGCAACCCTCTTGGTCCTCTTCCCACGTTTTACATCTTCCACTTTTATCAGTTTTTTTTAAGTTAAAAAGAAACCCTTTTTTAAGAAAATCATTGGGCTCTGTGGAGGCCATTTTACTTAGAAAAAAATCTTTTAAATATTTGAGATGAAGTACTGTAAGATGAATTCAGTTGCTGGGAATTTTTTTTTAAAGACGGTTTCAGATAAATGAAATGTTTAGAAGTGCCATGATCATGTGTGTGGCTAATTAATAGCTTCAGGTGGCCATGATCATGCCTGTGGCTAATAGCTTCAGGTGGCCATGGCCATGATCATGCCTGTGGCTAACAGCTTCAGGTGGCCATGATCATGTGTGTGGCTAATAATAGCTTCAGGTGGCCATGATCATGCGTGATGGCTAATAGCTTCAGGTGTCCATGATCATGCCTGTGGCTAATAGCTTCAGGTGGCCATGATCATGCCTGTGGCTAATAGCTTCAGGTGGCCATGATCATACGTGTGGCTAATAGCTTCAGGTGGCCATGATCATGCCTGTGGCTAATAGCTTCAGGTGGCCATGATCATACGTGTGGCTAATAGCTTCAGGTGGCCATGATCATGCGTGTGGCTAACAGCTTCAGGTGGCACAGAGATGGATTTACTGACCTTGTCTTTTACATTGGATTTTGGAAGAGTCAGGATGCCTCTTGGATGGCGGTGGAGGGGATGGAATAGTGCGATGTCTTTCTGACCATGGTCAGTCACCTTCTCCCTCCCACTGTGGTGCCGAGGAAGGGGCTTAGGGGGCGGCCTGGCCCACATTGCCGCGCCGGTAGAATATTGTGCTCACTCTGTAGACGAGAACACTGGATGATGATGATGATGATGATATGAATGTAGAGAGACGTGGAAACACGTTCACAATGTCTTCATTTGAGCTGTGTCCTCCCACTGCCCCCTCTCCTCTCTAGGCAAGGATGC